>NC_041807.1:27207512-27846678 GCF_900964775.1 Scleropages formosus | reverse complement strand
TTAGATTCGCTGCTCTTCAATTAGGCTTCCAACACTTGTCTTCAACGGCACGTGCTTGAAGGATACAGCATCTCAGGTGTGTGTGCGTTTGTGTGTGTCTGTGGGCGCACGTATTTTTTCCTTTGGGCACGGGGAAGTGCTCCGCGTCTCATCCTCAGGTGGCTCCATGCGTGTCACATTTTGTTTTCCCATTGCTTGTTGCTGCCATGGTTTTGTTCACCACATCCTGGTGAATGCCTGTAATGAAGGTCTGGTGTCTGTCCCTCCGTGCCACAGCCCAGGGCGCCTCCGCAAACGGGCAGTACGGGGGTCTCGTCAAACATCCTACTAACTGTCATGACAGCTTGTTTCTCTCCATTTAGATGTCTGTCTACTGGTAGAACACTGAAGTTCAGCAAGACCTCACTGTATCTCAGAGACTAGAAGCAATGTCATTTTACCACATCTTCACTCACTTGCAAAGTTACAGTCAGTGATGGCGGGCTTCACAAGGGCCAGCCTCATAGCGCTCTAAACAGCTGCTGATGGACAGACCGTGTCCTCACCAAGGCCCCCCTTCAGTCTGCAAAACCACACAAGAGGAGTTAAATTTCAAGTTTTACTGGAAAGATACAGTGGCCTTCCCGATGGACCCGCAGACCACTGACCTTCACATCTTCTGCTCATCTCAGAGAGTCAAGTAATTACATTCTTGGATTAAACCTGCAGGTACAATTTTATGTAAAGAGCAAGAAGCAGATTTATATGGAACATGAGAAGTGATTTTTGATGGTGCTGAAGTTCCATGGGTATTATTCTTTACTCTGGGAAACTTTTTGGAAAATGATCTATCTTCCATGGAGGAAGCTGCCTGTTAGGAAGGGGGGGGTCTCAGGCTTGTTTGCTCATGTCAGTATGACCTGTGCTGTACGTCCTTGTCTTCATTCCCATCGCTCCTGAGGGGGGGTGACAGCTCTCTGCAGAGGAGCTCCACCTCAAAGATGCCTGACTGGTGAATGTCAGGGGTAGTTGTCACGTTTTATTAGCAAGCAGCCCCGTGAAAGGAGGGGAACAATGGCTGTCTCCTCCATCTTGGCCTCACCGTAATGGAGCCACAGTAGAGGCGCTGCTGAAGCAAACCTAAACTCAGACTCCTCTTTACCCTTGTGGATCCATCAGAGGTAAGTGTAGGACAGGTGTGCTGATTGAGAAATGTACATGTTGAATAAATAGTGCTTTAGCTTCAAATCCAAAGGGCGGTGTGCAAACCTTCCCTGTTGTAAAGGTACTTAATTTGAAGTGCCTCAATAACCAGCTCTATAAATACCTCAAGTGCAAACTCCTGTAAATAAAGGTATCTGATAACCAAATACATATCTTTTTTTTTTTTCTTTTGCAGCTGCTCGTAAGCTCCTAAAAGGCTTCGGGCCAGAACCACAGCGTACATTCTTCAGATAGTTTCGATACATTTCAGACCGATGGTGCAAGAGGTGCAGGTGGGATTGTGTAACGTTAAAGCAAAAATGTGTGTGGGATGGGCTTGAGGTTTCACTTCAAATTTTTCCCCGCTCTCTTTCTTTTCCGTTCTGTTTGCTTTTCTTGCCATCTTGCCTTCGGTCTCGGCGATAGCCAGGGCCACGGATGAAGCCCAACCTGCCATCAAACTTGCATTCCTGTGGTGCCAACATTCACCTACGTCCAGCATTTGACCTTTCTCCCTCACGGTTGCTTGACTGACTATTGGCAGCTGGACGCCGGAACCAATAACACGCTATGGACACCGGGACATGGAGGGAAGGGCGATTCCCAATAATAAACACAAACATCAACCTATGTGTGTGGCCCTGCAGGGAAAGGAAAGAGAGTTTCTTCAAGTTGTCATGTTGTGCACAATGTTTGAGCGCAGAGCATCAAGATGAAAGCTGATGTGGGTGACAAACACCTGCAGCCTGACCACCACCTATTTAAATGTGGACAAGCCAACAAGACCAGGAGGGCTGTTAAATGAAGCGACCAACAGGACGCAGGGTGCACACAACACGTAGCAATAATTAACAAAATTGACCGTAAACACGCAAATATGGTGTCAATATCCTCACTCAGCTGACCTCCGAGAGGAAATCTCAATCTCGACCTTTCAATACATTGAAATCCCACAATGAAACCGCCCCCTCCTTCTTACTTTGGACATTTATTTGTATCTCACTCTGTATGGTTGAGTAGAGGGAATAAAGCACGAATCTGTACTTTCTTCAGCACCAGAACTCAGCTCAGTGACCATGCCCCCTAGTGACAACTCTCGAGAATCACATCTCTGTGCATTATAGCCCACACCAAGTGATGATGCCAGTCAGCCAGTGTAAAATGAGAGAAGCGCAGCTGACATACAGGCTGCAAAGCTCTTACCCAAAGATCACAAAAGTGCTGATACTGCAGTAAACATGCTGAAGACACCAAGCTTGCAGTCCTTAACTTCCCAGCAGTACTTTTTTCTCCATCCTACTGATTCACTCATGCAAATGGTTTCAGACTATCAGAGAGGGGAGGAAAATAGCACACCTTAATTTTTATGCAAAAAAGTACATGTCCTAATTGAAACATTTCCAAAGAGCTCAAGCACATGGCTGCATAACCCATTTCTCTTACCCTTGCAAGTGGTGCTATCTAGTGGCCGCCACATGTAGCTTGACTTCCAGTAGTAGGGCTCCTGGCTGAGTGTGGGTTTAACAGAGATGCCTGAGGTTGAAAATGTGTTCAGAAAGGAAAAGAAAACCTCTGCTTGAGAGTAAGGAAGAAACAGTACAACTACGTACTGATCCGTATCAAAAAAACTCACATTTTCCAGTCACATTTACCTCTTCTGGACTCACTTCGCTCATGATCACTTTAATTCATGTCATGTGTAAAAAGCTCATGCTCTACAACTTTGAGATAACTTGAACAACGGATAAACTTTCACGCAGCTACTTGTAATGTCAATGTTTAAAAAAAAAATTAGGAATGTGATGAGGAATTGTTTATTTGGATAAACCTTTATGCAGCGGCTCATGTGATGTACATTGGTTCATATGGTGGAAAGTAACTGTTCTTTAGAATCATTTGTCTGCATTTAAGTCTCTCCTTCTACTAATGTAATGCACAGATTTAATTTGTGAGATGTACATCACTTTGGAGAGAAGCATCTACTAAATGAATAATGAATAAACGTAAATGTAATTGAGGCTTTGTAAGTCCTAACCCCGAAACACACAAACACACACCAGTGTCCCCGTATGACAGAGGGGCCATACCACACAGTACATACAGCCCTGTCAGGCAAGAATATGAGACCCATAGTAGATAGATGATCACCCCACCCAGTACATGCACATGAAAGATCACATCCTTTCCTCTTGTACAAAACTGTTTTTTTTTCAGGTATCGTGACCTTCAAAGTTCCCTCACTAGGATATTCTTAAACTGTCACTGTGGAGGACAAAGGGGTGGGGGACGCAATCCTTTGGTGGGAACCTGCATCATAGGACTAAGCGGTATTTCCAGTGTCCTTCCTGCCGTCCTTCGTGGCACAGCTGTGCCTGTAGCTGGATGTGACGGAGGCAGCGCCGGGGGCTCACTGTTGCCCCCACACACCACTATCAGTCTCTCTCTGGTCTCATGCCTTTTTTCATGATTCAGTAATGAAAGTTGGTTGTTCAAATCCCTTCATTCATATCCCTACCAGAACTTGCACATTTTTCAAGAGTGATGTATTTCTTCCAGAAAATTGTTGAAATAAATATTTAAAAAAAACTGATAACGGCATGATTGGGCAGCACGCTGGCACACCGCATAGCGCTGCTGTCTGACAGCGGCTGGGTGGCGTGAGAGGACATGGGTTTGATCTCCACTCAGTCTGTGTGGAGTTTGTGCATTTCCTCTGGGTGCTCTGCTTTCCTCCCACAGTCCAAAGACATGCTGTTCAGGTTCCCCCATAGTGTGCAAGTGACAGAAAGAGTGTTTTCCACTGATGTATGGATGAGTGACCTATTGCAAGTAGTGTATCTAGCAGTGTAAGTCACCTTGGTGAATAAGGTGTGTGGGCTGGTAACACAACATAGTATCTCTCCTAAGTTGCTTTGGAGAAAAGCATCTGCTAAACAAATAAATGTAAACAATAAGCAGTTAAGCAAATAAAAAAGCCAAATAATTTACCAAACTTGGCTTATTTCATAGAAAATACTAAAATGGTCATCAAAAATTATTGGCACCTCCTACAAGTGGCTACAAAAGCATTAAGGGGGTTACAGGGTAGAAGAAGCAGGAGGACCCGACTGCAGAGAGAAAAATAAAACCCAACTTCAATTTGCCAAAACACACTTTAACATCCCAGGATCACTCTGGGAGAATGACCTGTGCACAGATGAGACCAATCAAGAGCCTTTTATAAAGCCCAACCTCTCTAGGTTTACAGAAGACAAAAGGGAGCCTTCAAAGAAAGCAAGACCTTCCCTGCAGTGAAATACGAAAAAGGTTGTGATGTTTTTTGCTGCCTGAGGCAATTGGTGCCTTGAACATGCATATGGCATCAAGAAACCAGGAGAACAACAAAGCATGTTGGAGCACAATGTTACACCCGGTGTCAGAAAGATGGGTGTTTGTCAAAGGTCATGAGTCTTCCAGTATGACCATGACCTCAAACACTTCAAAAAGCACCTAAGAATGGTTCAAGACACATTGTTATACTCTTCTGAACTGGCCAGCTCTACGAGTCTAGATCTAAAATCCAATGAAAACCTGTGCAAAGATCCAAAAACAGCAGTTAGGAAAAGGGACCCTTCAAATGCATAAGAATTGGAGATGTTTGCACAAGAGGAGTGGATCAAAGTCAGTACAAAGGTGGAGGAAGCTCTACGATGGCTGCAAGAAGCCCTTAATTGCAATTACTTTGAAGAAAGGCTGTGCTACCAAATACTTATTTTCTGATTTAAAAGAACATGGATTTAGTTCTGAAGGAAAAGCAAAGGTTCTGTACAACGAACAGTGCTATAAAGAAATCTGGACAGCTAATACTTTGGTTAGTTGAAACGTATTTAGAGAAAATTGAGTTTTGCAAAATGTGCAAAGGTGCCAACATTTTTGGCCATGACTGTAATAGTATTTCTTTGTCATAGCTCAGCAATATTATTACCTTGTTATTTTGCATTCAACTGAAACCAACAATCAAACATGAGACAAACACACTTCTATGGTGGCAAAAAGCCATAATTTATTGAACAAAGAAAGCGCTCCTCAACAAAAAAGCGGCCCTAAACTTCCAATGGCTTTATAAGCAGAAGAAACATACTGCAAAAACTGGGATACTTTGAAAGCTGACTGTGCAAAGCTTGGACATACCAATAACTAACAGCTACTCAAAATGAAGAAATTTCCCCACCCAATCCAGCTTCGCCCCGTCATTACCTCCCTAAGGCCAGAATCATTAACACGATCAATGATTATTACAAAGTGGGAGAGGAGAATCATTAACTATAATTTCTAAGGACAACCATCCTGTATCGAATTAAAAACTGAAGCCTGTGCTTCATTTCAGTTGTGTCGCTGAGGTCATATGTCTCATATGACACCAGACCGTCTATTTCGTCTATTAAAGTTCTATGTAACAACCACACTTGTGCACATTGTTACTGGTACACTATTGGTCCTTGGTCCCTCAAAAGGAAGAGCAGCATTGTTGGTACTTGAGACAAACAGCTGTTTTCAAATATATCCCAAAAATGCAATGTAAAGTATATAATAAAAAAACAAAATTTGTACTGTATAAATACACGAATGCACAGATGTACATACATGTAAATTTAAAGCTTTCCCTGTCCCATATGTTGGAAAGGGCTAACACATTACGGCAAAAATACAAAAATACTAATTTCCAGTTTCTCAGCTAAAATGAATTTAAAACCCATCGATTTAGTACCGATACTAAACAAAATCTTTTCCTTGTAATCTTTGGTTGGTCCGTAAGAAAGTCAACGTTTCATTTAAGTCCGCAAATGAAGCCTGTCGGTGGGAATAACACGTTTAAAAATTCTGGCCTTTAAAAAGATACTCAAAAAAATAAGACGATGATATGAAGTAACACAGGCACGAAATACGATGCTAACTGTCTTGAGGAAGGGAGGAAAAAAAAAAAATCCAATGTAACAATCACTTTATATATTCATTCTCAAGTACAGCACAACGAATAGAGAGCAGCAGCGTCACCATGTGGTACAATACAGAACGAGACTGAGCAAAGTCAGACGCCATCAGTTCTCTTTCTTCTCGCATCTCTCCTTCTCTTCCTTGGCTGCAGCCTCAGATTCTGGGGAAGATTCGTCGTACCTTGAGGAGAGACAGGAGCCAAGCAAAGTGAGCACAGCTGGAAAGAGGCCCACGGTGCAGCGTCATCGGCTCAACCGCACAGTCCAACACCTGCACTACACCCTGTGTACACTGGATGTAAAATGGACAATATGACCTTGACACCCTGAAAAGATTAAGTTATACAGTTTAACCACATCAACACAACCCAAACTACTCTCAGATCCCCCAGATTCACAGATCCTGCAACTTCAGTGTTGCAACAGAGCAGGTCTGTGCCCCTCCTCATCTCACTGCACTGGCAATGCCAGCTAGAGGTTCTTTGCAATACACACGTATGCACATGTGACATCCTGAAATGGGTTCCTGTCTGCTGTCGCTAAGGAGAGTAAAGGCAGGGTTCAAGGCCTCAACTTACTTGACGTCACAAACCAAGTCGGGGGGGTTACAGCAGGTCTGCAGTCCCCAAGTTCCATATGTTTCATTCATTCCTTTTGCTCACATCTTTGCCACAGCAACATTTCCAGCACTCCCCGGTTAACCCAGAGGAAGACAACCGGCCACACAGCGATGCCGCAGCAGCATACTGCTTTCTTTACTCCTACACGCTAATGCAGGATGTCTCTTCCAGAGCCTTCTGCGAGACGTGGAGACAAACTACAGTGGGAGTCAGAAACTGGAGCACACTTGCTTATTTGGCGACACACCCAGTGCACAAGTTTGAGTAGGAAATGAGCTGACGCGTCTTCGCAGCTCTTCCGCACTAATTCCTACAGATGCGACTCATGGGTTGATTTCCTTTTGCTCCTGTCCAATTAGTGCCATGCAGGTATCGCCCAGGTGTACTCGCACTACACTGATGCTGTACACAGGGAGGCTGCGAAGGAACAGAAGAGAGGGCGAGAGGAAGAGGCAGAGAGAGGTGTACCTGCCCAGTAATACTGTAGCCCCTACATCGAAGTGGGCACGTGGCGTCGCCGTCGTGGCGAGGAAGGCAACGGCTGCATGGAGTTAGCGAGGCTGGCAGGCGAGCCGGAGACTGTGGGAAAGCGGGTGAGCCGTGGCGTGTGGGGCAAGATCTCCTCTGAGGACTCATAGCTGAGGAGGAGGGGGAAGAGGAAGGACAGCCGGGGAGGACACAGAGGCCAGAGAGCAGGTTTTCAGACACGCCGAAGGGAAAGAAAACCACAAGCTTCTCGTAAGAAGCAATTTTATGAAAGAAGAGATTGAAGCGACGAAATGTCGAATGGATTATGCACTGACTTTCACAGTGGGCTGGAGAGTCAGATGCTGGGAATGGGGGAAAAAAACAGTGCGCTGCAGCTCATAGCAAGGGCAGGAGACTCTGCTGGCTGGAGCCAAAGGGGCCCAACTCCCCTGTTCCTAGGCCCCAGGTGCTGCACCAAGGTCACCCGTGTATGGTTACCATGGCGACTATCATCTCATCAGCAGTAGCGGACATGTTCGGGGCAGGAAGCAGAGTCTCAGGAATGTTCCGGGACATGGGGTGGTGCAGCTGGGCTACTATCTGGGCATTCCAGCCCCGCACCGTGCAGACAGCTGACGGCACTTGCCACCTTCATCCTGCTGTTGCGACTATTTCATCATAGCCTCAGCCAGCCTAAGATGAACTGCTTAACAGTCTCATATGGTGGCTGATCCTTGCCTGCGGGGACAAGGATGAGGCACTGGGATGAGAAAATTAAGGGAGAGGAAGAAAATGCCAGGCAGGATGAAGAAGCTCAAGATGAGTGAAGAAGAAGGAAGGGAGATGAGGGACAGAAGCTGCAATGACACAGCTGCAATACGAGATGCCACTAGACCTGTTCCTTCTGTACCTTCCGTTCACACTCAACTACCAGCGGTATGAGAGCACTCTTTGGCAGCTACGGTGTGCAAAGATGAGGCCCGCCATGTAAATGGAGGGAAAGGCCAAAGAAGGTTCTTCTTACCTAAACATTTCAGTCAGCTCCCCTTTTACCAAGGCCATGATCACTGGAAACCCAATGCATGCTGGTACCAGGTAGAGCAGGGCAGGCTGGGGCAGAGGAAACAAACATGAACAATGATGATCCAGAAACGTCTGAGCATGAGCTTGAGGCTAAATGCTCCGTGTGCCACACACAAAAAACACAGAGAACCTTCTCACCTGAGCATGTTTGAAGGTGTGCATGACAAACATGGTGAGGCCCAGGCCAAAGATGTAGGCCAGGAAGCTAGTGCAGAAATAAGTCTGTGTGTTCTTCTTCAAACTGAGAGAAGAGGTACAAATAAATACGATGTACACACGAGCCATACATTCAGAAAGACCGTCTGCATGAAAAGTGTTTCGTTTGCACTGCAGTTCCTTACCTGACATCAAAGCGAAGCAGTAATGCAATGAAGATACCTGAAAATACAATCATGTTACAGTACAGAAAGACACAAAATAGCAAGGCAAACGTATGAAAGGAATAGGAGCTGTATTATAGGGCCTTCTAGGGGAAATGAAAAGTAACTTATCCTTCTGAAATGTACCGACTGCAGCATTAACTTCAAACTAACAGCTCAAGTTAGAACTTCAAAACTCTCATTCCAGGGACTAACCTGGGATGACAATGTCCCCAAGGCCCAACATGGCAAAGTTGCTTGCCTCCAGTCCCCTTTCCAGCAAGTCGCGGGGGAACACCACTGAAGGAGGAGGAGACATAGAGGTACAGAGTGACACAGCAGGTACTCTACATATTGACATCTCACAGCCAGCAGATCAGGACTAGACTGAGCTACATCCAACCACTGCCCAACGAGTGAAAGCAGTACTGTGAAAACACGTGGCACCAAGAAAAATTTACCATAAATTAGAAAGTAACTAATACACTTCTGCACTACGGTAAACATGCTTGGCTGAGCATTAAACTTAATTCCCGTACTTACATTTTATTGGGGCTTCAAAGGACTTGGCCACAGTTACCATAACATTTGTGCCAAAGACCTACAAAAGAAAATGCACAACTTTAAAAAATAAAAAAAATTTAAAAAATTAAAACTATATGCCACTGCATTCAAATTGCTGTAGTAAAATGGTTTTTTTAAAGAAAATGATCACTGGTGAGACAGGACTGTAACAACTCAAAAGGGATGTGCTGAACATGCACGAAGAAGCATGTCGATACCCGCAGGTCAGGCCGCTGCGCTTCATAACACGTCGAAGTGTGCAGGAAGACCCACCCAGAAGACGTCGTACACGAACAGGCCTCCCAGGAGGATGCAGCCCGTGCTGACGTTGTTGAGGTGCAGCAGCTCCACACCGTTGAGGGCAAAGGCCAGGCCAAACACGTTGTTGGCGATCCAGTGCTGCCCCGCACATAGTGAAGGGTCAACGGGACAAGAAGATTGTGCATCCATGTGTCAAGCGACACCTACACTACACTTAATCACAACGCTGAGTATTTCAGTAACATGGTACCGGCAGGGATTGCTGTAGAGGACTACTCTACAGTAGGGTTACTCCTTTTCTATTCTCCTTCCCTCATCAATACTAAAGCAGCACAGAGATGACCCACGTTTGTATATCAGAAGACCAGCAACTTCCACTTTCTTGCTTCCTTTACACCTTTGGTCATATCGACTCAGGTACGTTCGCCCACCACCTCTTCGGTCTCTCAACTAAAGACCGAATGCTAAGACCTCTTTCTTTGCCAGGCCGCTCTTGCTGCATGCACATCTGTATATACTTTTCTGATATCTTACCTTTTTGAGGAGGTACCAAACTCCGACGACACTGCTGATTCCCAGACAAACCAGGTCCTTGGTGTCAAACTCGTAATTGACTATTTCTGGAGAAAGAGACCCCAAAGGAATTAGAACCCCCGCACAGCCGACTGCCTCGATTTCACAAAATGAACATCACATCAGTGGTACCCAGGTAGCAAACGCTTCCCCTAAATTAAGTGGGATTCCGCAATGACCGACACGGGATGAGAGCGGTGGCCTTACCCTCCTTGTTTTCACCCGAGCCCTGGGTGAAGAGCAGCTGGTACTGTTTGTTGGGTAAGCTGGTCGGAAATATCCTGTTCATAAACGGGCTAACAAGCAAAGGGGAAAATACATCTGAGACAAAGCCAAGGCAGGTGGAAACTAATTATCATCTTAAAAACGAACTTCTAATGGGGGGGGGGGGGGGTCCACAGAAATACTTTTACCTCATGGTGTGAGACAGCGCCAATATTCCAAGTACAAAGAAATACACAGACAGCAGCAAGTTGATGTACTCTTCAGAAAAAATCTGAAACATAGAGGAAGGGTTACTTCTGCAAGGGAGGGGGAAAAAGAAAAAAAAAAAAAAATCATTATTGTGGTAAAAATCCATCAACTCTAAACTTTTAAATCCATACGGGAAACATACAAATAATGTTTACTGGCTGTGCTTTTACTGAGTTTGTTAGTTGAAACTTCTATCCAAATGGAAATCCAGGGTTATCTACCGATAAGGACAGTGAACTGGACCAATCCAGTGGAGCACCTGCTCAAAAGTACAACAGCTGGACCCTGTCCATCATGGGACCGGACAGAAAAGTAGCAGGTTAAGTGTCAGTAAGTAGTATCGGTACATGCAGCTCTGGCAATATTACCACCAGCATGTGGAATAACTTGACTTAAACACACAGTTCCGTTATTTATGGAAATTGTCATCCCCGAGACATGGCCACTTGAGTTACGAGCAAAGGCAAGTTCTATTCCATTGTCAACGACTGCTTGTCGGGTGGGGGACACACCCAGGATGGCACCCCAAGCAAGACTTGAACCCCAGATCCACCACACAGCGGTCACTAGCCAAACCCACCGCGCCACTGTGTCCCCCCGCAAGGCCAAGTGACATTCTCAAAATCAACTTTTTCCACCCATTGTGGAAGTAAAATGATGACAAAGGCCAAAAATTTCAGCATAGAACAGAACAAGCCTGTTGTATGAATAAAGGAAAAATATATTTTTTCAAAAGTTCTTTGAGAGGTTTCTTGCTGTACAAAGCCCTGTTATGCATCTTAATAAATGGGACTCACCTTGAAGAAGAGGTACAGTCCAAAGAGGGTACAACTGGCGATGATGGGGAATCTGGCTGCATCTCTGCTGGTGATCGTTTCTGGCATGTCAGAGGAATTCTGGATGGCGGGAGGGGGGGGGACATCTTCCATGTTATAAAGTCATCCACTCACATACTATTACCAAGGTCTCAGAAACTTTAGTAAAATGCTGGCATCCTTCCAATATCGCCTCTTTTTGCGGCAACAGTCCTAAACAACTATAAAAACAATGTATTTTTAATTGTAATGAAAAATAAATTACCTTTTATACTGACCAATTACCTCTAGAAACCATACACTCTTATTGAACAGGGCAGCAGGCAGCAAAGTGGTCAGAGCAGGTCCCTTGCAGTCAAAAGGCCCAGGTTCAAATTCTCAGGCCTGCTAAAGTACCCTTGAGCAAGGTACTCTCAGTGAATTACTACAGTACGAAACTCCAGAATTACTAAATGGGCAAATCATTGCGAGCAACTTTGTAGAGAAAACCTACCCCTGCAAGCAGTCTTGGAGAAAGACAGCAAATAAATGAATTAATAATACATCTGACTGCGATGCCATTCATAGGTAGTCTCCAATCCTTTCCAAAAAACATGTAAGATGCTGAAGAAGAGCAAGGGAGCATTCCGGTTAAAGAGTCAGGCGGTGTGTATTTTCTGTGCCCTTTCTGTGTTAATGCTGGAAACTCTCCACCTTCACATCTCATTCTGTGCCACAGAACAATTGTGCCCTTCACAGAGACCTACAGCTATTTCGGGAACAAGCTTTTATAACGAGCCGAGCTCCAGTCTGTAGCAGAGGGGATAACGAATTAAGAGCACGTCACGCCTTACCCCATAGGGTCTGTCAATAAAATTGGAAAGTTTCATAAATTAGGCCGGAGTACCACAGCGGGGGATGAGAAACCACTTGACACTTTTTTTTTTTTCCGATAGAGGAAGTTGTATCCTATTTCCGACGGCTGGTCGGAAAGCTCTTTGAGCCAAGGGGAAAATTAATTAATTAAATTAATTAATTGAGAATGCAGAAAGCCAATGCATTATGGGTAGAGCAGCAGCGCCACCTGGCAGCGAGTTGATTCGTGGTCTGAAGGTTGCGACCGTCTGCATTGTTGAATTTATCAATTTATCGGAGCATTGAAAAGAAGATCGTAACAGTACCCGAACCTACGTCCAGAAATGAGCGCCAAAGCGGTTACAGCGTTGCGTCTTTTTCCTTAGAAGGATGTAGCAAGATGGAAGTCGCAGGTTCATCGAACATTAAAATACAAGGTTAACTGGTAAACGGGGTAAGTACGGCGCAGAGTCGCGTACTTGTGTTCCCCAAGCAGTGGCGCACAAGCCGGATCTGCACACCTCACCCTAAAAAGTCACACAACTTCGACGGTGACAATAAAACCAAGGTATCCCCGGGATGACAGAAACACACGTGGGCTTGCAGAACTCGTACTGACCGTGAACAAGGATGAGAGACCACTTTCGGCATGTTCTTCAGCACAAAGATTTAGACAAACGACGCACGGGTTCAGTTGGGGGGGGGGCAACTGTCCATGAGCTCCATGCACAGAACAGGAAAGGCTTATTCAAGATTCCCACGCGATTTACGTGGTTAGCCACGCCTGCAGGAGATGGGCCGAACACGTCGGTGTGATCGTTACCGGCTTTAACTTTTTGGGCAGAGAGCTAAATAAATTTAGTGCTATTACCCAGGGTAAGATGTGAGCAGACCTGCAGGAGTGACAAGATATTCACGTAATGGGGTGAACTAGTGTGGTCAACAAGCCCTCATCACCTCTTTCCTATTGATCTTCTGTTAAACATATGGTGCATAATCTTTGTGGATGTCGAAAGGTCTGGGTGAAATCCCACAGCTGGTTGGAGAACATGAATGACCCTTTCCTCTTCTCATACTTGACATCCTCAACCAGGTTTAAGGAAATGAACAGAAGACTCTCATTAGGCGAACGGGTTTTGGTGATGATGATGAGGTGCACGCATTATTGTGGCTCTTCAAACTTGCAAAACAGGCAACAGATGGGAAGTATAAAAATCATCCAAAGAACAGAGTACGAGTTGGAAAGAGCGCTGGTATGTTTGTTTAGTGCGTGCGTGTGTTATCTGACATATGGACAGACAGTGTTCTTTCCCTGTCGACACTTTTCTGCATTACTGCGTGCTAAGGACCTTAAAAGGAAGTATATAAAGAAGAAATGAAGTGGATTGAAAGTCTCTAAATTGACACGTGATCATTTCAAGTCAAGTACTGGCTACATGTGACAACAGCTGTGTGCCTTGGGGACGCCACACTTTACCTTCTTATGCTGAGCTGGAAATTAATCGCACAGCTGTATCAGCATTTCAGCAATAGGTGGCGCAGTGGTGAAAGACATGGAACAGTTACTTGCGTTTATTCATTCAGCTCTTTGTGCAAAGCCACTCACAATCAGGTACCCATTTATAAAACTGGAAAACTTTACTTGAGCACTTAGTCACTTAGTGTGAGTACCTTGCTCAAGGTGAGGTTTCAACCTGTCATCTAAGTCCAGGGCCAGCAGCTCTTACCCCTGCAAAGTGTAAGCAACCCTGCCAGAAGGTTGTTGGTTCAAGTCCCGCATCGTGATCCTGCCGTTGTACCTACGAGCCAGCACGTTTGACTTACGGCAACAAACAACCCACCGCCAAGCAGCTGTGTGTGTGTGCGCAAATCAAATGGCCAAACCCGGCGTATATCATCATCATCATGTCACTTTGTAAAGCATCGCGTGCGCAGTTATTATATTAAGATTACTAGTATCGCCGGCGATGCCCGCGTTACCTTGCTCTTACAGCAGCCCACGGAGCGCAGCGCGCCGAAGAAGATGGGCAGCAGGGCCATGAGCACCAAGCTACCGTAGGCCAGCGCCGTTCCCTCGGCCGTGGACACGAACTGCGCCGTGCCGTTCACCGGCTCCGCTCCACCCGAGGGAGCAGAACCCACTCCGGCGCTGCCGCTGGGCACAGCCGAGCCCTGCTCCACGTCGGCCATGTTATATAACTAATGTCAGCCCTTCAACTGGCGATAAACCCTTAGCAGTTATTTGTAGCAGTACAGCGCTCGCCAACATCCATTCGCAATCCCAACCCCGTACGATGCTGCAACGGCGGCCCGTATCGCCAATGTGTTGCTTTCTCCTAAGGCCACGTGTCTTTAACCCTCCCCCGGAGGTGACGTCTTACTAAGCTGCGTGTTTTGGGTGCACGAGGACATTTAAGGGAAGTGACGTAAACACCAACATAGGGAAAGCGTGCGCTGATCTGAGCGTATGTCCAGCCCTTCGAGTCGAAATATTGTAGTATCCCCCCGACGGAGCTACTAGAAACGTGCTCTTTATTGAAAGCGTACATATCTCCAACAGCAGTTTTAACAGAGATGCTTCAGAGAGTACAAGACACAGAACACCTCAGAATCCCCCTGGGTCACTCCCAGCCCCCCTGCTGCACTCCATGGTTAAGGGGTTCCCCCGGGGACTCCCCAGAATCCCACTCTTGAACACTGAACATAAATAGGACGACAACCAATCAGAAACCACACACAACTATGTACACACACACAAACACTAATGCCAACTATTTACACATTTATTCCCCTCAGCGCTGTTACAATATTCTTTTCGTTGGTCGTCTTAGAACTCCATAAACATCCCTGTTGTACTGTCGCTGTGCTCTTAACCGCGTTTTTTTGCGTAATAATAGCTGGTCATTTGGTTGTAAGTTGTGTCGTTTCTTTTTCGAAACGGTTGTCTACTACCTACTCTTTTGCTAGCTAGGCTAATACTACGCGCTTGTAGTTGTGAAGTTGTGTAAATGCCAATTCAGCCTTGGTTAAAAATGTAAGAAAGCAGATTAGTATGCAGACCTTTGCTACTTTGTTGTGAAGATTGTTGCAGCCGTCCAATGCAATGGTGTACGAAATGTATTATAATTACAACACAAGACTTAAACATTTTGTTACTTACTGCTAGTGCGGGTCGTCATCATTTCATGAATCATGAGTAGCTTGCTGGTGCTACGCGACGGTGGGTTCGAACCGGCACCGTCCTTTCAATACTACAAGACGACAAGGCTGTCAGTAGGGTACCTGTTGCGGCTCCATCATGTGCACTGTTTGTCTGCCCTTCAGAACCTCTTGAAAGATTTGCTGCCACAGTTGTGTTTTTCGACACTTTTTGGTCCACAGCTGAGCCTGAGCCCGAGCCCCTGCCACGCCGGGTTCCTGACTTCGACTAGGCTACTCGACTCGCGCACATTCAGCTATGTTTGATTTTCTTCCCAGGATTTTTAAGCCCCGCGTCGAAAGAAGTTCCCTGCAGTATTGCCCCGTACACCATACCTACCTCTCATAATAAGTACGGGGTTAAATTCGTTCCGTGCAACTCAACACTGGGCGCTTTTTTACGTTGCGAGGAGTCAGGAGACCGAATTTGGTTACTGTTGTGTTTACTCAAACATACTGAGAATGATTTTAACTGACGTGTGTAGCCTTTTTCTAATGTCCACGCTGGCTTTTCATTCAATATTTCACACACTCACACCTCTGTTAAATCTAAATCCTTCCTGTACCTGCCGTACACTTCTGCCCTCTATAGGTAATAACAGAAACTGTTCACCACAAGTACCCGGATGAAAATGTCACCTACAATTAAACTAAGTACCTAAATGTGTTTTGTTTATGCGCAATGACAACGCAAAAAATTAATATTTGTAACTGCACAGTACAATAGTGCCTAGCTCTTGGCATTTTCATTTATTTATTACCCACTTCGTTGCTCTGGTGACCTGTGGACGAGACATTTGGATAATTTGTTGACATAAGAGTGATGTCCACGATATCACTGCAAACCATGCAGACACTGCCAGTGTGGTCGTTTACTAGCCTTACAAATAGAAGTATGGACTTGATCATTGTGCAAAAGTGGCTTGGTTACATGCTTGTAGTTTATTTCTGTAACAAGCCCAAGGAACTGTGCTTTGGAATCCCTCATGCTTTTCTCTAAATCCATTTACATTTACCCATTCATACACATGGGCAGTTCTTACTGTATCAGCTCAAGTACAATGATCCTTCCAAAAGGTCTGTTTTTTCAATTCAGTGTAAAATATTGACAGTGAGAAAAAAAAATCCCTTGAGGACATTGTCCAGTTAGTTCCATAATCTTCGATTCCTCTGGAAACAGATGCATCGCTCTTCCACATTTTATCCGAAAGATTGTTACATACACAAGATCAGCTCTCCAGAACTAATGTATCATAGCACTGACCATTTGCTTCAGTTTGATGTGGACTGTGGGCATTATGTGCATCGGAAGGGGAACAAAAACATTAAGACCTTTTTTTTTTTTTTTTAAATAGAAATTTGTATTTACATCAATATTAACATCAAGAAATAAGTAATGAAAACGGAACAGTGATTTAATCCTGAAATTATGACCAGAGAATTTGCTGCCTTTTTCCTGTAGCCAACAAAATGTAGTAAGGGTGGGGAGTGGTGTAACTATTTCTCAGAATGAGTAGAGGTACAGTGTAGATAAAGGTTGAGCTGGAATTTCTATAGCACTGATTTTTTTTTTTTCTTTTTTTTTTTTTGCACAACACAAAAATCTAAACCAATAAACTAGGCTATATTAAATTAGTGAATTTTTTCTTTCCCAGTAGTCACCTTAAAAATAGCCTGTTGGATGCTAAATGAAACACTTGCCATCTCTACCGTTTGTTTCAGTTCTTACAAACATGGCTTCCCATTTCTAGTTACAATACGACTGTAACTGTCTATACACAGACAAAAAGTGTAAATCTTAAACATCTCTGCAACACAGCAACAAGTCCTCCACTGGCCATCCTTTGAAACAGAAATAAAACAATTGCAGAGCTGGAAACATGAAGTATTTATGATACAATTTACAGCATATGTATCCATGTGTACATATGAGTGAATGCATACACAAATACAAACCACCACTCAATGTCAGAAACTTCTAAGCAGGAAGAAAAGAAAAAAAAAAAAAAAAAAAAAAAAAAAAAAAATCTTTGGATTGCGCATGTCTTACAAGGTAGAGTTCTTGAAGATTTTCAAGAGTAAATAAAAAAAAAAAAAATAACCATATGACCCACAGTGGCCTTAATACAGAATAATTAAGGTAGGCGCATAATAAAATATACAAACCAACCCTTTATTTACCTATTAGCCTTTCTACATCATTTCATTGCTTCCTGTTATATGTAAGCACCTCAGAAGTTAATTGGAGCATTATTTTTTTAATCTGTCCCTTGCCATCTAAAGCACTCATTTACTCGAGTATACATGTGGTACTGCACCCAGTTTCATACAATATGAAAACATTTGGCTATTTAACAGCAGGATAAATAAAACCCAAGTCAAAAACACTACAGCACCACTAGTAGTCACTGACAACTGGTTCTTGTGGTCACACTCAAAACTATTAACCCTTTTCAAACAAAGCCTCAGAAAAATGAAGCTATAGGTGAACAGGAATTTTCACGATGGATCACCAATTTTTAAAAGCTCATGTATTAGGTACTGTCCAAGCCTCAAGAAGCATCTTAAAATGAAATCTACACACTTTTCCAGAGACCCATGCATGTTTAGGCTGTGTTCGTATCATGTCTTTTTCCTCTTTGTAAGGCCAGGGAAAGTTATAAAATCTTTGCTATATTAAATTTTAATTTAAAAAACTACAAGCTTACATTTCAATTCCCAAATTTGAGCTATCCTCTTAGAAAAAATATCTTGGTTTTAGTATAAGAAAAATTGCCTTTCTTAAAGGAAAGAAAGTTTACCATTTAAGGTTTTGAAAGATGGACTAAAATGAGATCTGGTAAGAGGATCCCCTCCCTTTTAAATGAAAATAAAGGTTGTATTGACCTACAAGACACAATCAGAAAATTATATTTTAAATATCAAGCCTTACAATCTGTGCAAAAACAGTATGTGACCTACAAAAGCATATGATACATTTTAAGCTTATTTACAGATCCTATTCACAATTTTTAAAATGTGATTTCACATCTAATACTGCAGTACCTTTACTTTGATGACGCTCCCTTTCAATTTCAGCCTAAAGCAAGGAGGTTATTGCTTAAATCTGCATAATAAACATGTGCTTACCACTTTTCCTTATACCTTCTTTCAGCTATAATGGGCCCCTGCGTGCATTAATTCTTGAATAAGGCTAAATAATAACCAAGAAATATTGCAACAATCTTTTCAATTATTAGCTCTCTGTAAAGTGCAATCACAACTTAATCATTTTGCGTAGTACCATAACCCATCATATCTCAAAGTAAAAAGTATCCCCACGCTGAAGGCTAAAATACTGCATGACCTACATTCTACATCTGAAAGGAGGCCTCATCGCTTGTCCGGTCAGACCAATCTCTGCTTGGTCCAGTGTATCGAGGTACCTCCCATGAGCAACAACAACACAGTCCAGGGACAAGAACCCCACAAAACTAGATAAATAGATTCTGAATTTTAAATATAGAAAAATTATACACTCGTGTGTTTGTGTCCGTCTGCATCACAGTCAGTGTCACACACATGTTGTGTGGTGGCTATGGATTGTGTTTGTCATCTGTCCACCAGGGCCATACTCCGGCATGGTGTGGATTCTGTAGGCTGTTATGTTGAAGGGGAGGTGCTGCAGAAACTGGCCAATGCTCAAACTGCTTAAATGAGCGTGGTTTGGGGTCCGCACAGCAAGCGCACATCTGTTTACACAGTTTTCACAGTGAGTCTTCATTCCATCACAGAGCAACTCAGGTCCGTGCTCAGCAGTACTTCTGCTGGAAACATAAGAGAAAAAGAGGAGGAAAGAGATTCAGGTAGATCTACAGTGGAATTATAGAAAGTTGAATCTCATTTTTCACTTAATGTCTTGTTTGTACCCTAATAAACCCAGAGAGATTGTCAAATGTACAAGGGCTATAGGCTTTGCAGAACTTTTTTGCTCCAGCTATCAATCGAATGATTAAAACTAATTATTTAGGTGGAAAACTATCCCTTGGTTTTTGCTGGGGAAAAATGTACCGTCAACCAGCGTGACCTAAAAAATACGTATCACATCTGCAAAAGTCAGTGATGCGATCAATTTAATTTCAGTGCCAGGACACAATGAAAGTCTACAAACCCTACAGCCCTATGAGCATAGATGCCAATCAATATTCAACAATTAAGTCCTGTAAACATTTTTACCAATCCCCCGGAAACCCATACCTGGTCCGGTCCCATAGGCATCCGGCCCATGGCCATTGGGTTCATCTGGCCTGGCATCATCTGGCCTGACATCTGACCCATGTGAGCCCCGTTGCCACTGACTGGCATGGATCCATTCGCCATCATTCCCCCGTACGAACCCAGGTTCCCTTGATGGGCAAACTGCTGCTGGGGGTGTGAACTTGGATTCCCCTGGTGTGGGAACTGCTGTTGAAGGTGTGAGCTGCAACACAGTGTGATTTATTTAACTGTAAACAGGCACTCAGTAATGTAATTAAAAGAAAAAACAAATGTGGTAATAAGTAGCATTATGTGTGTCATAGATTTATAACAAAGACTACCACTTTGAATATTACGGGACTTATTATATTGTTGGTCGGAAGTACTCCACTGCTCCAGAAAACATGACACATTAATAGTGATAAAAATACAATAGTATGCTTGTTCTGTTTTGATTTTAAAACCTGAAAGGAGTAATATCAGTTACACACTGGAACAGCATTACATGTGTGAAGGTCTTGGTGTAATGCTGTCGTAATGCCAAACTGAATTACTCTGGACACAATACAATCCAAGTATACTGTAAAGCAACATCTCAAACAGACTACTTTAAAACTGCAGTCAAATTGGTAATATACAAATTGAAGCCTATTCTTTACTCTGCACAACAGCAGACACATTTGAGTGCCTAAAACAGCTTTGAGGTGTTTCAGTGAGGTCTTACTTGTTCCTGGGCATGCCTGCCTGTGACCAGCTCTTCACATCTGGAGATTGGTACATCTGACCACCTTGGAGGTGCTGCTGCATCATCGGATTCTGAGGAAGACCTAGACGACCAGACATTATGGGGTTGGGGGGACTGTTGCCTGTGGGTACAAAGGAGGGATCCCCCTGCTGGTTCATGCCTGCAAGCCAAGGGGGGGGAGGGGGGGAAAAAAAAGACACGTTCAATGTACACAATCCACACCTTCCATGTGCAAACTTTCCATATGCAAACACTACTGCATACATAAAGTCACCACCAGAGGTTCAGTAATTCCACAAACCAGTTTTCAGTGAATCAGGCAGCCCTCCTGCCAAAAAAAAAAAAAAAAAAAAAAAAAAAAAAAACCCTAACAAAAAAACTACAGCCATACATAATCCCCTCTCACCCGTAGCAAGCTCTCACCATAGTTACTGCCATAGCCAAATTGCTGCTGTCCCAGCTGCGTCATGGGGGGTCCTCCCATGGGGTTGTCCATGCTAGTGGGGGCTGTGACATTGGGAGGGGGGCTGAAACCCCCAGTTGCAGCTGCAACCTGTTGTTGCTGCTGCTGCTGTTGCTGCATCAGCATCATCACCCTCTGCCTCCTCAGCTGGAGATTCATGATCTCTCTGCTCCTCTGAGCCATCATCTGTGCATTCAGGAACCCTGGCTGGGAGCACAAGCCAAAAGGAACACATTACCTACAAACATCTTAATTACATAAAGCCCCCATCTGTATACATACACCTGTGCTTCAAGCTGCCCTTTGCTCTATGTGTTGGCTGGGGGATACATTCTGGTTACACGTGGAAAGCAGACTGGTGTACCTGTCCACTCATGCCAGGCTGCATGCCAGGGCGCAGTGCAGGGTTTCCACCTGCTGGGTTCTCCATCTTCATCCCAAGAACTTGGCGATTCTGGTTCATAAACTGGAGGATAGGACACGAGAAACAGTTCCTACATGTCATTTACAGAAACGGCAAAGTCATCAGGCCAGTAATAGAATGGCTAGTAACATAGCACTATAGGACATTGAATCTTGCTGTTGTAACCCCGAATAAGGCTCCTCATGCAAGCTACTACAGAAAATTAGTGGTGCAGCGGGCTTGGCAAGGTCCCGATCTCTGGCAGGTTTGAGGTTCGAGTCCTGCTTGGGGAGCCTTGCGATGGACTGGCGTCCCCTCCCCCTCCAGTCTTGCGCCCTGTGTTGCCGGGTTAGGCTCTGGTTCGCCACGACCCCGCTTGGGATAAGTGGTTTCAGTCTGTGTGTGTGTGTGTGTGTATATATCCTGTTTTTGTTAATGTTTAAATATGTTGGTTAATAAAAGGCCTTGTTCTTCATTTCCAGTGACAATCTTTCCTATGTGTTCACCTCTGGCCCACAGTCAGCAGCAAAACAAATCAACACAAATATAATTCCCTAAAGTTCATGGCCTAGTCTGGTGGACATCCAAGGTTAAAGTGATGCACATTTGGACAGATTGGTACCTGTTGGCCCTGCAGTCTCTGTTGAAGCTGCAAGCGTAAGGGCTTAGGGGCACCCATCATGCGGGGCCTCATCATATTGCCTCGGGGGTGCATGCCACCCATGGGGAAATTGCCTTGCTGCCCCATCTGGCTCATCATAGGGTTGAATCCAGCCGGTTGGCCCTGTGCTGGACCATTGTAGGCTGACTGCATGGCCATCCCAGGTGGACCAGGGTAGCCTTGGTTGTACATGGACTTCTGGTCCATCACCATGGAAGGCTCCTGTCCTGGGAAAGGCTCTGAAACCTGCTCTGCACCTTGACCCTGTAGAAGGAAAGAGATGCAGGCTGAACACAATGGGGAATCCCATGAATGAACAAAGCAATACCAGTCCTATGAACCCTCACACTCAATTTCTCCTCTTTTTTTTTTTTTAAAAAAAAAATATTAACAGCATGATGCTTGAACACTGGTACTGATCCGGAATCAGACTAATTCTGACCTGGCTGACAAGATCAGGGATGCCCAAAGCACGATCAATTTCTTCCAGTGCCATCACATCCGTGTTGTTAAGCAGGGAGTCCAGCTGGTCCAGGAGGGCACGTTCATCACTTTGCCCCTCACTGGTGGATGGTGGCACCAGTAGATCATCCAGGCTGCTGCCCATGAGCCGCCTAAAACACACAAGATGTTCAGGCTTTGTACTGACACTTTCTACATCCCACATGCATAAGTTGAATACACAGAAAACCAGAGGTGTCCTACTTAATGTACTTTAATGTACCTTGATGTATCCTACTTAATGTACCCTGACACCAGAAGTGCAGCATGCACAGGCTCACTTTTCCTGGACATTATATCTGGGCAAGTGAATTGATGATAATCACATTTTCATAAAGCATCAGTAGTTATTATAAGTTTGCCTTGCAGAAAAATCATTAGCATGTTGAGATTTAATCCAAATAATTTAAGTGATTTGTGAAATACTCATCTGCCTGCTGAAAAATTCAAGGAGTGGTTCTGGCTTACCTGTTGTCCATCCCCATAATGTTATCTGGCCAGGATGGGGACTGGCTAGGGTGCTGCTTGTTGACTGAAGGGACTCAAGCCCATGTTCATATCATTCGGTCCTGGGGAAAATCAGTTTGCATTAGCCTCACATGAAAGTGCTTCATTAACTTAAAGTTGGTTCACTGTCATTAATGCTGCATACCCATTTCCATCAGTTGCTGTTGTAGCATGGACCTGTTTCCAGGCAAACTGTTGGATCGACTGACCATGGGACCTCCCATCATGCCCTTGTTGTAGTCCATGCCTGAGCGGATCATGGAAGGGTGTCCAGCTGAAGCCACTGGACTGGCACTGGATCTTGGCATCCCCCAGTCCCCGGAAACTCCCATAGGGGAACTTTGAGGGACCCCAGCGCCCCTATTCATCATTCCTAAAGGCATGAACACACACACAAAAAAAACCCTGCCATTAAAAACCCAGTCAGCTCAACAGCAACACCAACGTCTGAAACAAGTGGACTGGGAAGTGATGCGGTAAGAACATTAATAAAAACAAAAATGAACAGACCCCATAGAAAACAGCACAGAGAAACAGGAAGGAAAGGGACAAAAGGTGATACACATTACACCACCTTGTGGACACACACCCATGTTTCCAGGGAAGCTATCCAGGCCCCCCATCATGCCCTCCTGTTTGACAAGCATGTTGCAGGGGGCACTGCGGCGCCCTGCGGCTGCTGCCCCAGCCGAAGGCTTCCCGTCCACAGATGTGGCCCTCTGGAAGGGGGCACGGGGCACCGAGGCCACACCTGGACTCCTGACACCTGGAACACGAGGACATGCATGGTGGACAATCACAGCGGGCAACGTATACACAGAAACGGATGGCAGGGGTAGAGAAATACCTCTGAATGGGCAAAAAAAAAATGGGGTACCTTGTGTGCTGTCGTCGGAGCAGGTTTGGGGCTTGTTCCCTCCATCGTTTCCCATTCCAGCGTCTGGATAAAAACTGGAGGCAGAGCTCCCAAGACTTCCGAGGATGGATTCAAGCTGGGAGATTAAAGGGGCTCATATGAAAACGCTACTGAACAGAGCACATGTTCACAGCACTAATTAACATATACTGATTTGTACCCCTCAGGGGTTCATACTGGTTTCAAGAGTACTAAAATGCATTTTGCAACAAAGCCATGTCGGACACAAATACAGCAATACAGAAACCGAACAGCAACTGAACAGATGAAGATGATGATCAGTAACAATACTAGTATTATGAGAAGTCATCCCTACAGCAGCCCTGCGACAGTAAAACTGCAGCAATCACCTCATCGGGTGGCTCAGTCTTGATCTTGTCCCGTATGTTTTCGGAGGTGGTGCCTATGGCTCCTGAACTGCTGCAGCCACCTTTGTTGCCCTTGCCCTCCATCTCATCCAGTTTTGGTTTACTGCCCCTATCTTTGGAATCGTCTTTGTTGAGGAGGTAGTGGAGCAGGGCATGGTTCTTCTCCCTTTTGGGACTGTGTTGCTCTTGCTTCACATCTGCTGTGCCTGAAGGCGGTGCTCCTCCACTTGCAGCCCCAGGACCAGACAGTTCGGCAATCCCAGGTTCCTGTCCCATCAGCGACTTCCCCGTGGCCTCTGCTGTAATCTTAGCCACTTCATCTGGAGTGTTGCCATTCTGCAGTAATTTATGGAGGATCTTGTGTTTCTCTTGCAGGGATGCTGTACAGTGGGCTGCAGACAGGGTGGATATTCCCCCTGGGGTCTGACCAGACACTGCTGAAGTAGAGGACACACCTGTGGGTGATGGGCTGGTAACGCAGCCAATGGGCTCCTTGGATTCTGTCCCAGGAGGTGTAGTGGCACCATGCGAAGGGGGTGGGTGCCCACTGGTCACACCTAAGCTCAGCTCCTCGGTGGGAGATGTCAGGAGCTGCAGCAGCTTCTTGTGGCCCTTTCCATCTGGCACTCTTCTGTGAGGTTCATTGCTGGTTGTTCCTGCTTCCCCGCCCTCCTTGGTGCCATGTGACACAGCCTGGTTCTCCGACCTCTCCCCACTGCTTTCACCTGTCTGGGGGAGATGCTGATGGTGCAGGTGATGCTGGTGGTGGTGCTGGTCCATACCTCCACTGTACATGCCTGCTGGGCTCTTGGAGTCCCCGTGACTGGGTTTAGATGGCTGGTTCGATAGCGGCTGCGACTGCATGGGGTTTATGTTCTGAGAGTTGTCTGGCTTGTTGGCAGGGGAGGTCAAGCTGGAGGACAAAGAATTGCCAACCCCTTCGCTGATGGCCTGTAGAGCATTGAGCGAGCTACTGGAGAAGGAACCATTTGTTCCAGTGCTGCCTCCACCAGGTGCACTCCCAGTGCCGCCAGGGCCCATGGGAGAGTGCATTCCTACAACAGAAGTCAATACATCTGTGAGTCTGTCTAAAATGGAACAATTAATTAAGACCTCCATAAAACATCACGATTGCCAAGAAATTATCATGATTTAAATACTTACCTCCAGGAGAAAACTGACTGGCTCCCATCTTGGGACTCCCACGAGTCCTAGGAGACATCATAAGGTTCTGCTGGGGTATGGTCATGCTTGGGCTGCCCTGAGAGGGGCTGTTCATGCCCAGCCCATAACCACCGCCCTGGAATGGGGGCTGCTGCATGCCAGGGCCAGCATGGTTCATTTGGTTCATCTGGTTAATCTGGCCGACCTGGTTCATCATCCGATTGCCACTTCCATACATGGAGCCACCCATGGGGCCCAAGTGGCCCTGCTCGCTCATGCCATAGCCTCTGTTCATGCCCATGCCCCCACCAGCTGACATGTTCATTTGGGCATTGGGGTTTGAATTCCCCATGTTTTGGGGTCTCATGCTACCCGGCATCATGTTGCCCTGGCTGGTACGGTATCCATTCTGTTCCCTGAAAGCCGAAAACAATTGGTCGTTAAGACATCTTAGTAATTACGACAGGTAAAAATCAGCATTGAGCATTAAAACTTTGTTAAAAGTATTAAAAGTAAACCAAGGTGGTCAAGGTGGTCAACAGGGTCTCACCTCTGAAGCAAGTGAGTAGAAATAAAGCACTGCGGTTCATTTGTGATAGGATGCCGGTACAGCTTGCTCTTGGTTTGGGCTGTGACTGGAGTGCCATCAGACAGTGAGAACCGGTACAGAGGTGTTTCTGCATGACCATGAATCAAAGCTGTGGACATATAAGGCAAAAAGAAACAAGTGAGATAAATTACACCCAGAAAACTGTAATATGACGACAACTGTCACTCGGTCGTACCATCATGGTAATGGCGTTTGTGAGACCAGGGCTGGCCTTCACTGTGGTGGAGGAACATCTGAATACATCTGCGGAGGAGATCCTCCCAACCTGGTCGCATAGACGCACGCACAGAATTCTGGTCGATGTGGATCAGCTTACCTGTTTAGGGAAACCAACCACAAAATCAGTTAGCATTCTGCTATATCTTAACAGAGGTATTGTACATAGAGGCTCGCAGTATTCCTCATGATCTTCTCCAGGGTCCTCTTTTAAAGTCTCACCAGAAAGCTCATGTCTCGTGTTGAACACCTCTGTCCTTTCCACAGCAGTCATGCGACGAGCCACACATATCATACACGACTGCAGGTCTGAGGAAAGGAGAAATCCGTTACCATCTCTCAACAGAGCTTTAACAACAACCTTGTATAGACCCAGAAGTACAGACTATGTATGTACTTATGGATTCCAACTCCAACTAGGTGGCACCCCAAAAAAAAGGATTATATTAATGTAATATCTATCACAGCTCTACCTTCTCCTTCCTCCATCATGGCTTTGGGCTGGCTGAGGGCGAAGCACTGCATGGTTTCGTACCGAGGGTTACCAGGCCCTTCTTCCGTAGACTTATGGCAGTATTTGACCAGCATGCGGCAGTTAAAGGTGTGACTCTTCTGCCGGGGAGCCTCACCTCCCCAGGACACCCCATTCACTGTGTTAAGACACAAATGTCAGATCTGCTAAGTATGGAGAATTACAAGAAAATGACACTCCTGTTTTGCTGAACACCACCTTAAAATAAAATAGAGTTTGTTAGGGGGCTTAGTGCACCCAAAAACAAATGCAGGCGCACACACAAAAGAACCTTTTCCACACCACAGAACAAATGGGCATTCTATCCTTAGAAATGACCAATAAATACAATTAATAAGAATATCCTCACAAATTCTAAATTTTGAAGAAAGGATTTGAGAAGACAAGAGGTCTTCTAATTCTCTAAATGCAGAGTAGAAGAAACATCCTCAATCCATTTTCCATCCCGTGCCATCAAAACTCAGTCAGCTTCATTTCGCCATGTGCAAAAAAATACCCAGCATTTATTGAGTACTATAGAATACACCGATGCAACGCAGTATGTCACTGCAGGGAGACTTGGGCAAAAGTACGTCAACAGCTAAAAAGAGGTAGAATCGAACAACAAGCTGTGAACTTCCCCTTCAAGAGCATATAACTACAGTAAGATTGAGGTCACTCAGATTTACTAAATATAAGTCAGTGTCTCCATATTCTTTTCTCGACAGGTAGAGTCTGGCAAGTACTTGTGTGTACTGTGAAACAGAAACAGAACAGTCCGCTGAAAAGTCTCTTAAGCGGAAACTGCACTGATCCTCAGCACATACAGGACGTAAGTGATACACAAAGTGTAAAAGAAGAAAGAAACAGAGCTGGGTTGGTGAGGCGGTACTAAATTCCCATTTAACAGGTCTAAACATCACCAAGAATAGAATGTAGATGAACTGCATGTTTAACTCTTAGTGTATGAGATATGAGGAGCATTGCCCGCTGCTGTTAAATCGCTGGTTATGCTCTTGACTGCAGAAGGTATCACATTACGTTAAATTACGCCTTAGACACAAGAGTTTATCCTGGATAAACTATTAGTCCGTCAAATATATACACCACAGACATAAACATGTTTCAATTAAAAAAAAAAAAAAAAAAAAAAAAAAAAAACGCTGTTAATCACTGAGTGCATAAAAGTGATTTCTAAGCGCTTATAGGGAACCGGCAGGACTTTTGAATCACTGTGTCCTTACTGTTGGACTTGGGCAGGTTCTTGTGGAACTCCTCGCGGTCCTCCTCATGAAGGATGGTGTACACACTGGTGTTGATCAGCTCTTCCTGCTTGTACTGCAGGTACTGTGTCACATTATCAGACACAAACACGATGCTGCCCTCTCGGTTGACCACAAACAGGAAGCCATCCAGCGCCTTGCAATGAAGAGAATGAAAGATCATAAGCAGGAAGCAAATGACTTGACAACGAAACAGAGGAGAGCAGAAAGAACAGCAATAGGAGGGAGAAGTACAGGAGGAGAGACGTCCAAGCCTTTCATCCATTCTTCACAGAGCACCTGCATCATGGTGTCCAGATCGAATGGCAACGCAGCAGCCGGCTCTGATTAATGTCCCAACCCTGCGATGCCATTAATCAAGTGGCCAATCAAGGACTAGTGTTTGTGTTTAACTGCTGACCTTTGGCCCCTGCCCTCTGGCTCACCTGCAGCAGAAGCGGCCCCAGATGGTCCTTGTCGATGACCCCCTGGCCTGTGGAGGACACATCAGCCTTCTGGACGTCATCATCATTGGAAGAAGCCTTCCCTGGAGACAGACACACGAGTCAGCTTGTGTCAGAGCTCCCAGCTGTAATTACATGACAAGGCCGCAGCCTCTCCACATTTGCCATTTCTCAAAACCAGGCATGCAGTGAGTAGCGCAGGCAAACCGCCCAGATTAACTTAAACCTATTTGTGTGGTTGCTGGTGGGAATTTTATTAGTGGGTGAGCTTAAGATTTGGGGTAATACATTTTCAGATGGTTTTGAGTAATTTACAGCAGGAGAAAGTCATGCATAAGAGCACACAGTATAGTAGGCACACAACAGACCATGCCTTTGGATGCATTTCCTAATGGGAGGAAACGAATCACGTCATCACTGTCCACGGTACCCATAGCATAAAACACAGTAAAGAGCTGGCCAGCTATGAGATGCTCTCAGAATGCAACACAGTCACAGCGGCCACATGTCAGACCACAGGTTCATGTGGAACCTGCTCTCATACAGCAAAGACAAACTCAGTTCCATGAACTTTCCAAATACCACGCAAGGTTTGTGTGTCTTTCAAGTTCATAATTAAAGAACATACTCAGTATGTGCGCTCCATAATCCCTTCCAAAAGGCTGAGTTGTTCAAAACCATAGTTCTAGAAGAGACAGAGTTCCCTTTCCTCCATTCTCTATGCATAAATAAAAACTTCAGCTACTGACATTGACCTTCAAACCAGGATTCTTATGATTGTAAAGCAGTGAGTTTCTCCAGATGTTCACCGATTTAATAAATCCCTGATTTACTTAAGACTTAATACCCGAACAAGAAGGAAGCCTAAATCAGGAGGAGTTCCAATTACAAAGTGGAAGGTCCTCAGTAGACTTGTTTACATGTTCAAAGACTTAAAAGGGGAATGCACTTACCCTTTAGGCAAGTCATTCAAGTCCAACCTGCCCATATTTCTGTCATGCAACACAGCAATGAGTAGCAGATTCTCCCTGCAAAACAACACTTTCCTATGCCAGTCCCACCCTATTTTACCCAAGTAATTTCTGATGTCACTTGATAGGTGCTTGCATCCCCTTAATGCCAACAGCAAAATTACCTGGTACACCTGGTACCCCTACCACTAAAGCTGCAGTGCTGTTTAAATACTTACATACTTATCACACACTATATTTTTTAATTATGCTTTTTGGCATGATTATTAATATGAATTACAAAGGCTTTTTTAAACAACACACAGAACAAGTTGCAGGCAGGGGGCAGCATCACTCAGTCTTCGACTAAGGATTGCATTATGCAAGAGTCTCAGCTTATTACACAGGAGCCAGTTCAAGGATAGACTTTGACCCATGTCAAACCTGTCACACACTCAATGGAGGGATACTAAGACTTTCCTCTGCATTGTAAATGGTGAGATATTTTCACGCTAACTGATGTGTGATCTTGAGAACAGCAGTGAAGAAAAGTAAGGAACCTAAAGGAAATACCGATGCCCTTTCAAGTCTGACAAAAAGGGGGTGTTTCATTCGAGAAGTTCACTCTGTACTAAGGAAGCTTTAGGTGCTTTTTATAAGTCTTGAAATAAGAGACTGTTCAAGTGAGGTGGGGGGGGTGCAAGAGAGAACCCGAGAGAGGGCGAAAGGGAGAGAGCAGGGTGAGAGAGAATGTGACAGGGAGGGACAAAAGGGAGAGAGAGAGAGAGAGTGCGCGCGCGCCGTTTCATTATTCACTTCCTGTAACTATGGTAACACCTCTCCACAAAGTGAGATGGCTGTACCCTCTTCCCCTTCCTACCGAGATAGCAAAGATTCTCAGAACTGTCAACGTTTCCTCATCAAGCCCAATACCTGAGCCAGCACCAACAGCAATGTCAGGACAGCTCATGCATTTACACTGGTCTACACTGTAAACCCCACAGTCCTCCAGCATACATCATAACAAAACCAAACCCAACTAGCCTGTTTCTCACTTCCTGATGAACCAAAAAAAAAAAAAAAAAAAAAAAAAAAAAAAAAAAATTTACATAAAATTATGTAACATTCTGTAATGAACACAAAATTGTACAGCATTTACATGTATTCATTTAGCAGATGGTTTTCTCCAGTGAACACTACATAGTGTTACCAGCGCACACCTTATTTATCCAAGGTGACTTACTAGATACACTACTTACAGTGAGTAACTCATCTAAACACCAATGCAACACACCACCTCTCTGTCACTTTCTCACACACACGAAGTCCAACTGAAGTGGATGTCTTTGGACTGTGGGAGGAAACCCACACAGACATGGGTTTGAACTCCATACAGACCGAGTGGGGATCAAACCCACATCCTCACACCACCCAGACACAGCAGCACAGCTCACTGTGCCACGGTGCCACCCATTTATAAAGTAATGTATCAAAAAAATCCTAGACCATTCATTCATTGTAGTTGTGCAAGGTATTCATATCTGTATTTGCATTGGTCGTCGCCCATTTCTAACTGAATGGGTTATTGTAACAAATAGGCAAGAACCAGTTCCAAGGATTTGTACCTTGTTCCTTTATTTGGCGGATCTGCCGAACGGTCTCCTTGAGGATTGCGCACTTGTCTGGCTTGACGTTGAAGTTGTCGATATCGCTGAGGTTGGCCGAGATGAGCTCAGCCAACTCCTCGATGTATTTGCTCTCCTGCTCCCGCCTTCTCTTGTCACACCTGGAGAGGGCAGAATACTGTTTAGTACGCATCACCATGACAACCCCTCAGGGATCTTGCATACCCATCAAATTTTTCAACGAGGTGACAGGAGACTCAGGTGTAATGAATGTTTATGTCAACACGCTATTTATCGGACAACAGGATCCACACTCTAAGCAGGGTGGGACACATTCAAAAGCCATCTTGACATGGGAAGTAACTGCACCTTTGGAGTGTCGTCTAGTTCTCCCACTGTAAGCAGCTTGAACACATACAACCTGCCTCTCCGACTCACCCCAGGCCAGGCGTGTCACAGGTGGAGAGTTTGCGCTTGCGGTCAGAGCACAGCGGTTCCAAGGAGTTGTCCCCCAGGCCGCTCATCTTGTACACATATCAGCACCTAAAGGAATACAGCGTGCAGGCCAAAAAAAAAAAAAAAAAAAAAAAAAACTGAAAAACTACAGTTACGGTACCAAACAGTTTTTTTTTTTTTTTTTTTTTGTCACACATCCATGTTGACATATTGTTGGAGAGTAATGTTTTGGTGTAATCGACGTAGGTGGGACTACAGCACACCTAGGCACGGAGCCGAGATGCACTCTGTGCGGGATCAGAACGACGCTGACAGTAAGCCATGACCTACGACAAACACCATTAGACAGGATCCCTTCACCCCTTCCAGCCTCCCTCACATGGCCCAAGACCACAAAGCGGCATGAGGAGCACTGTGACCATGTTGACTTTTGATGACAGCGGCTGACTGAAAAAGGAAAAATTAAAACAAGGGTGGACAAGTGTAGCCGTGATCAGCGGAACCTGACCGCATTCCCCATTAAGTCTACTAAGTCACTAGTAAAACGTATAGCAGCAAGAGCCCCTGGGGAGGAGAGCTGGAAATTTTCTGAAAGTCTTTGAGAAACAGTCTTCTGAAACTATTATATTGTAATTAAAGCTTAAACTTGATAATATGTGCCTCTGCAGTAGTGGTTGAGTCAACTAAACTGCATTCCGTGGTCTTACACAATGAATATATACTACTACGTCAATGTCAATAATACAAACATCATTTATGACCAACTTCTACTACAACTGCCTGTCGAATAAAACATTACCATTTCCATTTCAAAGAGCTGTCAATTTAAACATTCACAGTTAACCATAGCCATATACTGCTCATCCACATCACTTGTGGAACAGATTATACCTGTGAGACAACCTAAGACCACGAAACCACAGTCTCCATGGTGCCACTCAGTCCTAGCGATTCAAAAAAAAGTACCTCTTACTTCACTGAATGTCAGGCTTTCAGTCAGCATGCTCCTAAAAATGTCACCTTTCCGAGGTCCGAAAGGCTCAAAACATGAAAAACTAAGGCCAGCTGAGCACCCCGTCCATCGCTCCGTTTCTCTGTCGAAAAACAAAATCCGAACGGCCTACAAACACCAGCCGGCGCATCCCGTACCAAAAGAAAGGGCATCAGCGTCACCGAGGAGACGCACGCGTGGCCGGGGTCGGTCAACATGCCATTCGTTGAGCCCAGGGCTCAAGCGAAGGGACCGGGCCATGGCAGCCAAGGAAATGTTTCATTGAGTTCACGTGCCATTTTCCATTTGCCTTAATTAGCAAGCCTAATCTGCAGCCGGAGCTCAGAGAGGCAGGATGACATCAAATAGGGTTCAATAACGATGGATCGTGTTACATTTAATTTGCTTTAAAAGACAGAGGGACCCAATTTTCCAATTAAACAGAGAGCTCGGTGTGAAGAGTTCACGTTGGAGCCCCTTTCTGCCACGTTTACAGCGTGCCGCGTTCATTTTCGCCCCCGCCGGCGTGTCAGAAACGACACGGCCCTAATTGAAAAGCACAGCTCTACATATGACGAACTGGTGAGAAAGGAAAACGAGGGAAATTAAGAGATTCCCCAATAAAGGGGTCGAGGACTTTGTTTACAGTGTACCTATACGTCTCTTTCTCCAAATGGGCTTTGGAGCATGGTCTCCACAGACCACCAGCCACCAGCTTTATTTGTCTGGGGGCCACTCGCAAATGATTAACAGGAGACGTTTAAAAAGCCAATACCAGCAAGAAGAAAACAAAACATACAAGGCATTCTGAGCGAAGCAAAAAATGAAAATTCTCACTTTGCCTTCTTGGGCTAAAGATATTGCCTCCAGTGAGACATAGATTTCTAAGCAGAAATCAAGCACGCTGCACTGTGGGAGCTGGAGAATAAATGACTATCCAGCGATTGAAAGCCCCAGGGAAATGGGTCACCTCTCGTCTCGTGCGCGCAACCAAGTTTCCGCATAGCGGGTAAAGTCAATCGCAGGCCACAGGCGAAGCAAGCTGGTGGCTTGATTTACGTAGGTATGGAAAAAAGAAAAGGAGGAAAAAAAAAAAAAAAACACCTTCAGACACAAAACAAGGCTGTTTATTCCAACAGCTCCTAGATACCCCCCAGCCGACCACACAGCTCAGTCTACCACCCTGATCTCCGGAGCACGCAGCGTTGACCATCGACAAGCCACAGCTGCGATATTGCACGGGTGACGGCGCAAGTAAGCTCGACATTTACGCCAGCGAACTGACAGAGCACAACTGTGTGCCAACATAAAGAACACGCAGTATCGGTTGAGCACGCTCTGAGCACGCTTTCCTGAAACCGGTTCCCCTGCAGCTGACAGCATTTTAATTTCAGCCAATATTTGAAAATGGAGGGAAACCGAAATTGTCTCCAAACCCCAGATTCCTCAGAAGAGCGACCCTTTCTCCGGGCGACAGCTTTACAAATACAGGGCGCTTCGTTAAGTTTCAGCAGGAGGACCCGAACTTCGGACTGGTAGGGCACACTGAAAACAAAAGGAAGAAAAAAAAAAACAAGTGTGCTGTGCATCTTAGACGGGAGTCACTGCATTAAGACTCAATGTCTAAAAAGCGCCCACCGCTTTGAAAAGTGGTCGAAAGTAATTAAGAACTCAGCCACAAGTGGCCTGTCAATCAGGAGAAAGCACAGGTGGCCTTGGGGTTAAGTGCTGGAAGAGAGCCAGCGACGGCTGGATAAATAAATATGTGAACGATACGAAGCAGCGTAAACAATCCGAGCTGAACCGCGGCACTCGATGACGGTCGCCGTGGCCTTCGCTGCCACATTCCTGCCAAGTGAGAGAGCGCTTTGGCTCCGCACGCGGCAAAGCGAACGAGCGAGCAGCCCGCGACACAAACAACTGGGAGCGCGCGCGCGCGCACACACACACACACACACACACACACAACTACTCACTGTATGTGTGCAAACACATGTGCGCTCAGTAAACAGCAGCGTGCCCACACGCAGACACAGATGCCGCTCTCCGCAGTCTTCCTTCACTTCTGAGAGGAGCAGAGCAACGCAAAATACATATGTAAACACGCTGCCGAAACTGTAGTACAGCCATTTGAAGTGGGGAGCAGTGGGGGGGGGGGGCTGATGAGCAGGGGGAGGAGAGAGGAGGCGGCCGAAGGGGAGGTCTGGGTAGTTAGTACAGTTTACAGCAGACATCTGACACCTTCCGTTTAATGGAGTCTGGAGAGTGGCTGCCGTTCATTATCCTGCTGCTACATTCTACAGGGGATAATCCCCTGCCAATTACCCTGGCTGATTATGCTATCTGTGTGCGCTGAGAGGCGGCTACCTCCCTGCTGCTCAGATGGTGGGGGGGGGGGTGTGGTCTACCCCTCTAGCCCAAATCTAAGAACGTATCCACCCCATACTTACTCCCCTACTCCCCTCCCAGCCTCCCAGAAGCACCCAGGTCGACTTCCTTCCCCTCTCTCCTGGTCTCTTGTTGCCGGATAATAGAAGCAATGCCCTTGTTTTCATACCCCAGCCTCACCCCCTCACTTCCCCCGGTGCACCGAGTTCATGAAAAAGTGGGGGTTGAAAAAAGAGAAAAATCGAAGTAAGGTCATGTCTCTTCTGAGCCATGGAGGCCCGTGAAAACAAATCCACATGTAATTACCCACACGCTGCATCACCTGCGGAGCATCGACGTTCACAACTAGGGCCAAAGCAAGCCTTTCTCGGTCCACGCTCCTTGGACCGTGGAACGAGCGAGTGGAGGGATTTTATTAGCTTCGTCTATTGCATTTCTATATAAAAAAAAAAAAAGAAAGGAAAAAAAAGGTTGTCATCAACTTACCTCTTCAGCAGTGTAGAATGATAAGAACAGACTTTCATTCAGCTTCACATCCTGCAAGAAGAATAAGGAATAACTGTTTAATAGGATGCGGAGCTTGGGGGTTATAGGCACGTTATATTTTTACTACTCCATTAAAAAGGAGCTGGAATGGAAAATATGAACAAACAAATTAGTTTTTTTTTTTTTTTTTTGGTAGTCTGCCATTTGTGAGCACCAGGGTGACGTGATAACGAGAACCGATGCTTCCAGTATTTTACATGATCGCAATCTGGCAGGGAATAGAGATGGCACTCATTTCCAGCGGGATGAGGAGGAAAAGGATTAGGGGCAGGAGGGACAGGAAGGTACAGCACCAGTCCACTCGCAGGGCTAATGATGTATTTGTGTTTGAAATCCATTAGGCTGCCGTTTGCAAGCACTGGAGCAGAGGCACGCGACCCAAGGCGTGCTGCCCCCATCTCTTCATTTCTCCTCTCACGGCTCACCGTATCCACCTCTCTCCATCTCCCCATGTACGACTGCCTCCCTCACACACACACACACACATCCTCACACCCCCTGCAGTGAGGATCTCTACCGGGCCTTGCCCCCTCCGTCTCTGCACTCACCAATTAATCACATGCCAATTTTTCAATCCTGAGACAGACAGAGAGAACAGGGAGCCCTAGGAAGGTGGGGGTACAGAAGGTGTAGCGTACCGTTGTATTCTTTTCTGAGATATATGTTGCCTTGGAGAAAAGTGTCTGCTAAATTAATGTGCACATTTACATCTGTTAATTTAGCTGATGCTTTCCTCAAAAGTGACTTACAATTTCAAGGTTACAATTATTTACCCATTTATACAGCTGGGTAATTTTGCTGGAGAAATTTAGGGCAAGTACCTTGCTCAAGGGTACTGCAGCTGGAGATCGAACCGGCGACCTTCGCATCCAAAGGCAGCAGCTCTAACCGCTATGCTACCAGCTGTCCATTAAATGTAAATAAAGTATGTTAAAAATACAGCAATCTCCCGACCGAGGAGAGACAGCGAGCGGGAATTAAGATCCTGAAATGAGAAGGCTCACGTTACCCCATCATCCACACCGAACACGATCACACGACATGCCACAATAACACGACTCGCGCATGGACTGCGTGCGTCAACCGACAACTTCTGCGGGCTGCGAGACCGTGCACATGCGCTCGGGAAAGCCCTCGACACACATGCACACTTCAAGGGGCCACGTATCAAGTGCTATTATGCAAGAGTAATAAAAAAAAAATAAAGCAGAGAGCTGTTTGGTCATGGAGCTCATACTAAAGAAAGCACACAGAGAAGCGGCTGCAATATTAGAACTTCCTGTCTGCCCCGCCTGCGCTGTCTCGTTCCGATTTCAGCCATGTAGGGAGGCTCCGTGTGTGGGCATAGCAAGTTAGCTAAGGTCTCGCCCGGCGGCCGCGCACTCGGACTACGAGGCAGTGATTGCTGGAATTAGCTTGAGGTGCACCAAACACGAACCCCCAGGGCAGCAGGTCTCTCAGCGCACAGAACGGAGCCTGGGACCAGCGGGACCCTTCCCCTCATCACACTGTACAAGATATGGGGGGTGGGGGGGGGCAAAAAACAGTTCACAACTTACATTTGCTTCATGTCTTCTCAAAGTACAATAAAACCCACAGCAAAACAAGTTTTTCAAGTCTTCCGCAAAATAAACCGAGAACAAGGTTCGATGTTTTCAGTTCAAACCCCCTAAACGTGAAACGCACTAAATGGGCCTAACTTTTAAAGGAATCTCTCTGATCAACAGCCCCGGGAAACAGCTGGAAAAGGAAATGTGCACATGGCCCTCACAAGGAGCCTCGGCGTAAGGCGCTCACGGCCCACGTGCACCCACCCTCGCCCCGAGGTCCGCTAAGTGCTTAATGACGACAAAGAGAAATAACACGTCCGCTTGCTATCAGCACCGCTGCAGCTACTAACACCGCTAACATAGTTCTTGCATCTACCACGGCTGCAACAACCGATGCTGTCATATTATTACTGCTGCTGAAGGCACCATGACCCCCGCTGATGCTGCTCGTATCACTGCTACTGCTGCAACTACTACTTGTACTCCTCTCTGAAATACTGTGCCGGGAGAAGACGTTAAAAAACAAAACAAAAAAAAACACTTCACTCCAGGCCTTCAAAGAGCAGAACTCCAAAGTCACTTCCAGAACACTATCCCCCCCCTCCCACCCATACGATGGTTTAGTCCCTGGAGGCCATCACCCCGAAAGACAAAGAATAAGAAAGATGGATGCTTTGTTTTTGTCTCCCTGACAGCTGGAACAGGGAGAATAATTTGATTTCCCTCCCATCGCTCTGGAACCCATCTCCTTCTCCGAGAGCCGAGCCGTGCCCCCGTGCCGCTCGCCGCCCGTGCTGACAAAGCAAACCTTTAAAGCAGTCTGCACATCCACGTATTTGTTCACGTACACGTACACATGCTGCAGAGCCCATTACCGCTGTCCGTTTTACTTATGCGGCTAACAGCGCCTGAGTTTTCGCACGGTCTTCTCTTTTGCGTAGAACCAGGGATCCCTGTTCCAGTATGCTGCGGGAGAATATTTGTCCCCTTCTTAGGTCAAACTTTTAAATCAGTGTAAAGGCAGCTCACAAGTACACACCAGCTCCTGCTTTAACAATCTGTAAGAGGGGTTCACCCACCTTGGGCAGAAGGAGGATGCCAGTGTAAGCGCTTTCTCAGCAGGGGTCTGGTCAGGTCAACGCCTCGGTCCGGTTCCGCCCAGCTGGAAGACAAACAAAAGCCATTCAGAACTTCACCTCGAGCACCGGTCAGCACGACACTAATGATGAATGTAACGGGACAGAGCGTTCGAGGAGTTCCAGGTCTTAGCGTGTAAAGCCACATCTCATGATCCCAAATCCTAGCAACAAAGCTAATTTTTTTTTTTTTTTTGCATGCTGCTTTTCGCAGACCATCGTAGTGCAGAGCGAGCGCAGCGTACAATGAATTTCCACTGCAAAAAAAAAAAAAAAAAGAAAAAATTGCCAACAATATGGTTCGAACGACTGCCAGAACTCCACTTTTCATTGAAACCGCGTGGATATGGTTCGATAACACAACTTGTACTTTTAACACCGAAGAGTTCTGAATCCATTTTCTCCATCTGGTTTTTGTTAATAAGCAAACGGGCTAACACAAATAAAGGACAACGGCAGTACAGCGAGTGGGCTTTGATCCAGTAGCCTCGGGCTTTGAACCCAGTGTTCTATTCAACACTGCTGCAGCCCAGTGCCTACACTGCCATTAAATAAGCAGAGCGCTAGGGTTGTCCGGACAGCGTTCCCCAACACCCGTGAATCATCCAATAAATGCAAGCGACAATCCAAGAATGCCCAGAAACAGGCCCTATGGCTTTGATTACATATTTGCTTTAGCGGAATGCCGGAATGGCCAAGAACTACACGCAGTAACGGAAAGGCACCCCGTTCGGACAGCTCGAATAAAAGTCAGCCTGACAGAAGGCCGAGGCCTTCGCGCTGTAACCGAGTTACGTTTTGACGGTGTGCAGGCCACGCAGCCCTTCCGCGGTCGTGATGTTGAACCCCTTACCACCAGCTGCACCAATTTCCCACAAACGTGTGGAGGTGTAGTCTCATTAGCGGTACAATTTTACCCACCGATTACACCCCTTGTCCCTTCTACTCCTGGTATCCAAAATAAAACTGAGCGGACGCGGACGTAAAGCTCCACAACGTTCCAACCCTCCTTTTATTAGGCAAAACTTGGAACCCAGCTCCATCGTTACAGTCGTATGTCAGGATTTGGGGCCTGCAGCTCGCCAGCGATGACAGCGTGGAACTGGAATGTCGACCACACGGCCTGGGGGCCGAGGTCCCAAAGTGGGCAATGCCCCCGTTTCAACGGGCCTCAACCCCTAGTGGATGCAGCTTACTTTTCTCTCCAAACAAAGGCGCTGTATGCTTAGTGGTTACAATTGCCACCGATTTAGAAATGCTACACCCAAGGAGAAGACCACACGGAGGAGGCGGGAGCCCGAGACCATCCCGCGGGGCTCGCCAGGCCCCTCGCAGCATCGCGCGTGCTGAAACTGCAGCGCAACCCTGTACCAGGCTTGCCGTCCCCAACGCGGCACAGCTGCCGAAGAAGGAACGAAGAACACTAAGGTTTAGCACCACAGTAAACGTACCCTTTCCCATGCTGTCCTCAAGCTCATAACCGATTGCCCAGTGGTACACATATATTTTTTTCTTTTAGCCGACTCCTTTCTCTAACTTTGTCCACAGTGGCTTACTCTATTACGTGCTCTACACTACGCCAGTTACAACGAGTTACTCACTAATAAAGCTGGGTGATTTTTAATGGTATAAATTCAGGGTTAAGTACCTTGATCAAGGGTACTATGACAGAAGCAGGGTTCAAATAGGTCCTTCCACTGCTAAACAATGACTTTAACTGCTACGACACCTGCTGGCCCATGTCTGCCACAGTGCCGAGTGTCTTCGAAAGTTTGGAGCGGACAGAAAAATGCCCTCAGAACTACCTTCTGGAGATCTGGGAATACGTTTCATAGCCTATCTTACTTAATGTTGCCTTTTTAAAGTGTAGGACAGCAGTTGACGCAGCAGGTTGTGGGGGGAAGAAAAAAAAAAAAAAGTGCAATTTTAAGAAACACTAAACTGCTTCTCCCCCGCAGGAACCCTGTGACTTGAAAACAGGCTTTATGGAAAAGACCCAGAGCGAACACAAAAGATGAAAGTTCAGCTGAGCAGAGCACAAGAAATTACGCAAAGCCATTATCGTGGCCCGACTCCTCTTAGACGCCGTATTCGGGACAACAAGGAGCGCTTCCGCTCTCGCCATCTTCCCTGCCAAAACTGTAAAACTCCTCTCTTTCCTCCCGTTCAGAGTTGAGTCCAAAGAGAGCCGGTGGCAGACATGGCGGCGAAGCTGGCTTTTGCCAAGCATCCACTCATCACCACGGGTCCAGGGCGAGTCCATACATGTGCGACTGCTGCTCTGCCGTCTGACCGACTCCTGCACTCGGTGATTCGTACCAGATGTAGGCTGTCAAGAACGTTCTAGTTTGTGTGATGTACGGGCCTTCAAAAAAAAAAAAAAAAAAAAACCCAACAAAGACCTTTCTTCAACAACCGATCTGTGTTTTATTGAGAGAAAGATAAACTGCTTAAACTGAAAGAATTTACTGCATGTCCATAACAGAGTGAAACTGAACACTTTTTTTTAAATGCCTTTTTTTTTTTTTTTAACCAAGGCCTACTCTCCGGCAAATCATTAAGCCCTCATTACGATTATATAAACCGTGAGCATATGAGCGTATAATAAAAAACGGTTGTATATGATGACCGAATCAAAGCGGAAGGTTGAACATGTCACAGAGGGAGGTCAGAAGGCATTCACTGCCATACCTTCCATCCTCTCTGTAACCGTTCAAAAATGTCTAGTATTTCACTTCTACCTGCTGGGTTCATAGTCATTAGAGCCAATAGATAACTGCGTCGTGCCCCAGCGTTACAGAATCAGCCAAACTGAGTGCTGGAAAAACAAAAGCACAGGTAAAGCAGCAACGGCAAAAACAACTACGAGACAAAGTCACAATAAACTAAAACCCTTCGGTACAAATTAATAAATTAAATACAAAGCAAATGCCTGTATGCTGGTGTTAGTCGCAGGTTGTTATTCATCCTTCTCTCTTACAGAGAGCGAGCGAGGGAGCGAGCAAGCGAGCGAGAGAGCGAGCGCACAAATGGCACCATACCAACAAGGCTGTCCTTCATTTTTCCATTCTACACATAAAGCTACATTGTTTGAACTTTCGGTGACTTTTCTTAGCCTGGTCCCCTAAAACAAAAACAGCAGTTAGAGAAAATGTAAAAAGCAGCCAAGCCACAGTTTGGCACCTGGCCTCCTATTTAACAAATCAGACTGCTGCGACTAATAAAACCCCCCCCCATCTACAGCTCAGCACCACAAGAACTGCGGGGTTCGGGGGGGAAGCATGCACTAAATGCATACTTTTTGAAAACGAGAAAAAAGAGCAGCCGAGAAATCCTGCACGGGCCGCATGTGTGTACAGTACATTCAAAGGCTCGCTATGGTTACGGATCAAGAGGCAGAAAAACAACAACACAGTGACCAAAAGCTGTACGAAACGCTGAGGTTCATATCGTCCCAAACAACTAGGAGGGGGGACGAAAGAAAATGTACAGAACTGTGCACACAATGGCACGTGCAAAAGCCAGATCTGAACAATAGGTTCTCCTGCAGCTTCTCATGGGCATCCGTCAAAATGTCCAATTTGCATGAGCAAAAATAAAACTGCTCTACGTGAACAGATCTTTCGAAGCACACAGAAACCAGCCATAAATTCCTTTCTCATCAGTACAGAATGAACACATTCAAAACTCAAGAATGATATGTGAGCAGGACTTGGAACATATTAGATGCTTTGTGACATTCACCTGGACGAAACAGACTGTATGTTTCGACTGCATGCTGAGAAGCTGTGTAGAACTTCCCCTCTCCTGCAACCAACCAACCAACCAACCAGCCAACAAAAGACCGGCCTTTCAGATAAGCAGCATGCAAACTAATTTTTGTGAAGGAAGTATCTGGTAAACAAGGCCATCCCAGACCACTGGGCAATGCCCTTGTTGAGGGCAGTGGGAAACGATGCGGTGGAACCCAAGAACGCTGTAAAAATGGGGAAGCAGGGCCGCGATTGTCGTCTCTGGTCCAGTCCGGTCCTGTATGTGTGTCAACCTGCTCGGCGCAATACAGCGAGGCCGCGGACAAGAATAGCAAAGACACTCGAGCCTGAAATAAAACATGTAATCTGAGCTCCCCGAGATGTGTGTGCAAGCAAAACACTGAGCTAAAACAAAGACTGGACACACTTGATTTGAGTCCTCTCAGGACCCTCTTTGGGCATCCCTCAACAATACCGCTTTTTTTGCCAAATAAATTTGGAAGAAGGGATCCCACTCTCACACCTGCTGCAAGGGAAGAGAGCGCACAACACTGATCCTCCTTATAAATTAAAGAAACAAGAAGAACTTATCATGCACTGTCTTACCGACATAATGAATTACAGGCAGATTTGTACAGCAAACTTGAAAGAAAGAAAGAAAGAAAGAAAGAAAGAAAAAGACTGGCATCGCATCTGTGTTTCCACCCAAAGCCACACGCGTGCAGGTCCACTGCAAACCAAAAACGTCTGTTGAAATTTGAATTACAACAGGAAATAAAGACGACCGAATGACTTCCTGTTTTTCATCGCGAAGAGGGCTCTGGATTTCCCCATCCGCGTTGGGAATGGATGGCCGCTGTCAGGCTGCAGCACATTTCTTCCACTCTACGAATTCACGTAGTCGGGAGCCACTGGGAAGGACCAGCATTACAAAATGACAGACACCATAAATAGCAAATTACAACGGAAAGGGGCCCTCCAGTATATCCTTTTTCCTAAGCCTTAACATGTCTAGGATCTGAAAGAGGCTTAAAATTCGACAACGTAAAGGCGTAGATAGGGTTAGAAGAATCGCGTCATGAAAAAATATTTGCGTCTTTACTCTGACAAAGTCTACAGACAAGCGCAAATCCTGTGCTATGCCAAGTGAGTCAAGCTGGTTGTGGGAAGACACTCACGCAAGCCTAACAATGTCAGCAAACCCTACACCTGATCATTAGACCATTCAGTTAATGGTTAATAGGACAGCGCAAAAGGCCCAGGACGAATATCAGCTTTTCAAGAAGCATGTTGTCTGAGCATCTCACAAATTTGTGAATCATGGCATCTCCTGGGCTCCTCTGACACAGGTGACCCACAACATACACAGAGTGCCGCTGTTGGACAAACCCACTAAGTGGTTTGTGCTCGAACGTGCAGCTATCCTTCCCATCCACGGCACTCCCCGCTTTCTTCTGGGCTGGACCGTGTAGAAAGGCGTACCAAAGACCACGTGATGATGAACACAGGTGACTGTCGATTTAAAATGTGTAGATCTGGAAGGAGGGAAAGCAGAAAGAAAACGGAACGCAGCACTTCATTCGCATGCACGGCTGCTGGTGTGACTCTCATCTTTGTGGGCACGTGGGCGGAGCTCCATGAGTCACCCTGGCACTGCTGGCTCACCCACACTCAGGAGCACATGTCACCATAACAGGGTGGAGGAGCGAGGAGAAAGACTCCATTCCGGGGTTACAGATAGATCCACAACGTCAGGGGCCGTCAGCTGCGTCCGCGATTACCCAACGGCCGCCTGACATCACGCGCGAACAAAACGGTTCGCATTACAGCGGAGATCAACGGAGGACGTAGCGTGCGAAACACCACCGCGGCGGGCCCCGGAGAAGCCAGGCATAACAGGGGGCCGCATCTCAAGGCCAGTGCCGAGAAGGCATACGTACACGTGGAACATTTCAGAAGTTGCAGAGCAAAAAACTTTGCAAAGACGAATGAAGCCTCTGCTGTGCATTCTAATAAGGGCTGGTTGATAGGGGATCTGCATTAAGCCTTGAGACAAGAAAAGAGAAAAAGAACAAAAGAGGAAAGGAGAACTCATGGAAGGACACACTACTTTGTGAGAGATTTCTCTTCAAGTATCCTCAGGGGCATGAGCTGAGGAAAAAAATAAACACATCGCATATTTATTTAATATGAAATATATGGTAAATGTTAGTTGGAATAACAGGCCAGACACACAGGTTCTAAAGGTGAGACATACTGTATATTGGTCATCCACTGTCCTGCTTACGCCCGCAGCCATCCCATGATGATCTTTTTAAAAAAAAAAAAAAAAAAGTAATATCTGCATCCCTCGTCCAAGGGAGGACCCTCAGCGTTTTACGGCGCATGCAGATTCCCAGTTGCTTCAGGCCACTCGGAAGGAGGGGATTCGGAGGAAGGCTGGCACATTTCTGCAGCGTAGACAGGCTCCAGGCAGGCAGCTCAGGTCATGATGCAAATAACATCTTCTGGTGACACTATGCTGAAAACCTCAAATCCATTCCGTCTCAAGAGGCACTACAGACCTCCGCCTGCCCTCTTTTTTATTGCCAACACAGGTGTCTGCCTTTGCTTGCAGGACGTCTGAGCAGAGTAAACATGCATATTGTGTGTGTGAGAGAGAGAGAGAGAGAAAAATACGAGTCGTTCCAGTGCGCTGACAGATGAAGCAATGTGGACAGCATTACCAATCCACTTCTCAGGTAGGGTTCATCTATGGACCATCATCTCATTTCTGACCAGAGACCAATGCACCACACCGTCTGCAGAACAGCACATTATTAAGGCGTGTATATTTCCGTGCCGAAATCGGTCTTGAACTGCGGAACAAAAAGAGCTAAAGACTCACAGAGGACGGTTGGTCCGGGGCAATGGGGGGGGGGGGGGGGAAGGCCCTTGATCACTCTATATTCTCCAGCACTTGCATGCTGAGATTTTAAAAATATTTCAGTAGAGTGAACGGTGATTCAAAGTCCCTGGGCACATGAGAGGTTAGTGTCCGCCTACCTAGCTGAGTATATTTCCCCTAAGTAATCTTCTCGAGCAACTTAAAAGTTGAGAACTTTTCAGGATTTTAACTGATAGTGTCTCTGCGTGCCGCCCTTAAAAATAAACAATGGTGTGGAGAAGGCCAGGCCATATTTTGCTCCCTGCAGAAAGCTGAACGCAGAACTGTAATTTAGGGCGTTAGTTAACAATTCTCAAAATCAAAAATGGAAAATTACACCCCTCCTCAGAAAATTATACAGTTTCAAAACATTTGGTGCAACTATTTATAATCTAATTACAGGATGTGACTAAAACAACAGACAAGGTAGCAATTTCATACCTCCATAGAGCCAGGGGGTAGCAGAAGCAGCAACAGAAAGTCTGGAGAAATCACAGACCTAATTACAGTAATGGGGTCAATCAATCCCCCACCCCCCACAGCCCAGTCTGGTGTGGTGTGTCTGTTGCCATGGCATCTCACTCACATACTAACAAGTAAGCAAGCACCGGACACATCTTCAGAGATATCCATGAAGAAGCACACCATTAGTTTGAATTGTCGTCGGGCGATTTGGCATTGAGGAGGTCAATCTGCCCACCCAAGGGTCTAAATCAAAACTTCCTGCTGTCAGGATCAGCGATCCCACGCACACAAAGTGCACCAGCCCGGCATCATAGCATCCAATGTGAGCTTTACTTCTGCTTCATGTGAAACCACTTCTGTACAGCCAAACCCTCCTCACTTCGGTTAGCCTGTACTTTCACAAACATCACGTCTCACTGAAACAAGACATACAAGAACACCACCTGAATTTCAGAGACAATACATCTTCACACTAGCTTGAGATCTGTTTTTCATCTCTCTATTGTCCACAAAGAGAATATGATGGCCAAGACATTCTGCTGTGCACACTTACTCCCATTTTCCTCAAACCTCAAGAATGTCAACACTGGCAAAAGTAAAGCAAATCTCCCTGTGAAGGAATTCCCAAGTGATTTACTTTGAAGAGTAAAGTTTCAAGGTAGCTTTTACACGGCAATGCCAAGGAGGACCATTTCACATGGGAAGTGAAAATAGACCAGCTGGTTTTATGAACTTTGGAGTGGCAAGGTCCAAGGGTCATCAGGACTGGAGGTTTGTGTAAGGCAGAAGTTGGACTGATAATGCAGCTCAGCTTTGCCAGAGCTCAGTCTCTCCAGCAAGTCTCCTGATCTTCACCAAGGAGCAGAAAGAACCCCCACCCCCCACTGAGGAAGGCATGTTTGACAGTCAGCAGTTCAGCAACAGGACCAGAATCTCATCCCTGGCATGACGTTTAGCTGCGCCTCACTTTAACGCATGAACAAGAGAATGGGACCATGAGGAAGTCACTCCAGGAAAGGGTTCTGCTCAGGAGGTCCACGGACTAATGGGGGGGGGGGAGCAAATGATGATGGCAGGAAGTAGAACACAAGGAGCAGCCCAGCCCCCATTTCAGCTCTTCTCTCGGTCCACACATAGATCCGCAGTGTGACAAATGAGCACTCCTGTGGCTCCTCAGCTCCAGCTCTTTCAGATGCATCAATAAGGCTGAAACTGCAGTAGGAGGTGCATGCGGTTGGGAACGCAGTAGCACAGATGCACACATCCACACCATGCCATCTCTCACACTCACAGCCAATTACCCCCTTCTCCCACATAGAGGGAAGAGGGATGGGTTGCTCAGAGGGTAGGAGGCATGAATATGATGGCAACCCTTTGCTGAGGGCTCCTCCCGAGACCCTGTCCTCCACAGTACGCTGCCCTTTCCGGTTCCGCCATCACACACCGCTAGTGCCCTTTACCGAGGGCCACACATTGCAGTTTTTTGTTGCTTTTTCTCTCTGTACCAAGCAAAGTCCAAGGGGGGGAAAGAAAGAGCAGAGAAGAAAATGACATACTGCAGTTTCAGCTGTCCAAGTCAAAGGGCAGAAACTCTCAAACATGCTGCAAAAAAAAAAAAAAAAGGGGGGGGGGGGGGGGGGGGGGCAGTTCTACTGGAGCATCCAAATCACAATTACTCTTCATCTGTCATCCATCACTTGGCCAGACAGAAAGCCTCACGGAGGAAGGACAGAAAACGGCACAGAGCGCCTAATTATTCTACCTTCACTCCCACGAATATACAGAGGTGTCAGTGAAAGTAGCAGTTTCAATGACTGCACAAAAGGAAGAAAAAAGATCACGGTTTTAAATATTTAAAAACAGAGGGAGCCCAGGGAGGGAGTGATGTCTTTAGAAATCATTATTTTGCTGGTATCAATCTCCTCCTCCATTAGATGTGGGCTAAGGGGCCTTATCTAATGATCTGTCTCTTAAGGGTAAAGTAATTGGATTCAAGAGGAAAAATGTTTAGGGGAATGGCGATGTGAAATCCATACATAATGCGACCATATGGTGTCTATTGTGTATGGGGGGGGGCGGCTGCTAGCTGCCACAGAAGAGGTGTCATTCGGAGGAGCATGCCTGCTGCCGTCACAGCGCCATCGACAGACTGGCCTGTCTTTCTCAATCTCTTTCTGTGTCCTATATTCATTTATTATTTTTCTTAAAGACCCCAGGGGCCAATGGCTTTACAGCACTGCATTTCACAAGTTGACCAAGCAGTGAGGGGTTACCGTGGGGGCAAGTCTGCTCCTCCAAGCCCCGTACGCTCGCGCACGCAAACGCGTAAAGGCGAAACGCGAACGTTCCCGGGCTCGCAATCTCGAACGCATAAAAACACACTCGCTTGTAACGGCGGGGACTCGCTCCTAGAACCCGGCATTTGATCGCAAGCTCGTCTCATTTTGCTAAATACCTACTGAAAGACTATTTAAATGGCATTAAGAAAATAATTAAGCCAATAAAGCTCGTCTGTGTCCTCCCTGTTTTTAACCAAGCGAAGGCGGAGCATATTCAACGTGAATTAAGTTATCATACAGCGAAGCATTATGCAAACCAGTACCTTCATTAGCGTCAAAGGCGTCTTTCATCTAGTAGGAATAAAGAGGAATGACATGCTTTAAAATAATTACCCTTGTTTTAGCTCACTCAGCCCAACGTACAATAAAACTGCGCATTCGCTGCTCTCGTATCAAAGCGGCAATAGAAATGAGAACTGCCCTCCTAGTTTAGCTTGTGAAATCTTGTTAAACCGCCCAGCTCGCAGCCCTGGCAATCGTTTGATCTCCAATGAAAGACAGCGTTCGCAGTGAAAATTGACTTTCCTTGCTTTAAAGACAGCGCCATCCTATACATTTCTCTTGAATAACAAGTTGTATGTGTAATTACAGCACTCTGTTGGAAAGCTTTTACTCCTCATCTGGCCTTTTCCCGTGCGCCTGCCTCCCTCCCTCCTCCTCCTCCCCTCCCCCCCCCCCCCCACTGTCCCCGCCCTCTGCCCCTCCCCCTCCCTTCACCCGGTCTACATGCAGTGCTGCACGACTACATGGAGTAAATACAGGAAAAGAAAGAATTCTGATCCACGCCAGCGCTGGGCGTTCCTGTGCAGCTCCTGCAGGGTCAAAAGTTTACCATGGTTTTAATTTCACCTTTCCTTGGCCAATCACCGCACAGCGCTGGTGCCGCTGAACTTTAACCCACTCGAGGAATGTTACTCTGTAGATGTGCAGCTATACTCATTTCTGAGAGTCGTCTTTTCGCCTCCTCTCCCTTTTTGCACTGCTTTGGTGAAATGTGCTACTTGTTCAAATGGACATGAACGGGGGGGAAGCAAAAGGATTTTCCCAAAAAATGCCTTTGGTCGGTGCCACTGTGGAATCTGGAGTTTACCTGTGTCACAGTAAAAACACAAACTCAAGGCTAAATAGTGAAAACGGAGGTAAATAGCCTTGTATTCCAGCAAAATTGCGCACGACACATATTTTCCTGTGTGGCAGCGAGTACACAGGGGGTGAAGGGGAAGGCGCTTGTTCTCCGTGCGATGCTGCGCCCGCCCGCCCGTCCGTCCGTCCGCCCGCCCGCCCGTCCGTCCAGCCCTGTTCACGGCAGCATTTTTTCCTCGCACTGCAGCAGACAAGGAACTGCAGGCAGGCGCTCTGAACACAGTCACCAATTTTCTGAGCTGGCCGTCCTGTCAATGGTGGTTACATTTTCCCCCCCTTAATGTCATGTTTGTCGGGAGAGTGCAGGGATAGAACTTGCTCTTCTATGAGGCATTCATTTATTTGATATTCCACTAACACTGCATATTGTTATGAGATCCTTATTCGGGTTATTAGTATCGTACCAAATGCGGTGTCTATTAGAGGCATCCCTGCATTGAGAACATCAAGAAAGTTTAAACCTGTTACAACCTGTGTGTTTGGCAGCGTTTCCTGCTGCCCGGTAAAATGAAATCTTGCTGTTCAACAAGAAGAAAGAGCATTTTGCATCTGAAGCCAAACTTGTCATTGGGAGACCAGTGGGAATGTTACTCTAATTTCTACAGTCCTTACACAGAGGCCAGATTTCAATACCTCGCTTTTTGATGAGCATAACATGACCACAGTGCAGAGAACCATCGCCTGATCGCCAAGGCACACACATAGGGTACTGTTTACACTGAACGCTGATAAGCTGTATAAAAATGTCCTTCATCTCGAGCATAATTTGAAAGCTAAACTTAGTCTATCTTTTTTTGCCAATGCGTGCTGCTAAAATTTCTGAGGAACTCCCCCCGACGTCCAGTCTGCTGATGAGCGGGGTGGGTCCCGGCATCCGGCTCCATGTTTCCTGTGACACCACCCTGCAGGACCGACTAAGAGCCGCGCTTTCAAATAGCAGAATCCTACAGTAAACACTGACTTCGTCATCAGCATGTTGACAAACGAACAAAAGTAGTCCAAAAAAAAAAAAAAAAAAACTATTTAAGCAGTGACTAATGTGGGAAGACTCCACAAATAGAGTGTAAGTTAGAGCAAAACCAAAACTTGAAGTTCTAAAATTAAAAAAAAACTTTCCTGAGAAAAATGTCACACTGCCATACCTCCAGTTTGTGTCAAGGTGAAAGAAAACAGAAGGAAAAAGGACCAAATGTGTCCTTTCTTTGCCCGCGCGCTATTCACTCATATAATCTTCCTCCTCGATGCTGATTAGCAGGAGCCGGGGACTCGGTTTCTGAACAGCTCCCCCACGACACGGCATGGCTGGGGAGTTCATATCTCCCATGTGGCGCCCAGGGGTCCAGCTGCAGAAGGAGCAGAGCGTGTGCATCAAGGACCTTGGAGGAGCTTCTACATGGGTGGGGTTACGGGGGCAAGTGGGCCGACAGCCTACCCTCTTTCAAAACGAGCGGCAGCATCTTCGCACTGTGAATGAGCCAAACATTTAAAACACAGGACCTCCCTACACACCCTTGCCTACTGCATTTCAGGTCACAATTTTAGACACTAATCTAGCAAACTTCACAAGATAATGGCAGAAGAAACTCTTGAGACTGAGCTCATCCACCATTCTCCACACTGTAGTGGCCCAAGGAAGGCCAAGTTAAAGACGTGCCTGGGTTCCATCCACAAACATCAGCTGCCAAAATAAAGAGCTCTTTAGCACCTATCCTCTGGGGATACCAGGGATCCAGTTACCACTTGGGTTGGGTTTCACACTTAACTGTACAGTGAGCAAGAGTTCAAATTTAACAATTACAATCTCACCACCAAGAGGCTTCGGGTGTGTGTGGATCCCTCCTCAACTCTGAGTCTCTGAGCAAAATGGAACCTTTCCGGAAAATGTACGAAATCATGTGGTTTAATGACCAGATCACAACATTTGCACCACTATCTCTGAGTAACCTAAAAGTGATCAGTAAAGGAGCTCCACAACAGTGCCTTAATCTGTTAAAATAAATCCAATCAGAAGCGGAGAGGCACAGAGAAAAACACAAATACTTAGACAAAGACAAGATAGAGACAGAATGCAGGTAATCAATTTCTGAAGGCAAAGAATAACAGATAGCAATTTACATCAACAGGGTGAACGACATTAAAACGGTAGGCAATATATAAATAACCTTTGTAAGACGAGCTGTAAAAAAAAAAAAACATTAAACAGCAAATAATGCAACAAGTGGGATACTTAAGGATGGGGGAGAATCACACACATTTGATGATATCCATATTTGTGCTGATAATACAAGGTGAGAGTACAAGGCACAAAGTCCACATCAGGGCCTAAGAGGTAAAAAAAACAAAGCTCTTGAACAGATAACATACTTCACTGGTCAATCAAAACTCAAACACACCTAAAATGCCCTTTATTCTGATACTTCAAACACACATTCACACACCAATAAGAAAAATGCTGGATCTCTATATGCTGGACCACAATATCCACATGTGAAGCAAACTCGTCTCTGGACTACAAGTGAAAGACGGTGCTGCTGCTCTCTTTGGTGGCCTTAAGATGATCCCAAGCTCAGGTGTGCTGACACAGCAATGCAGAGCATGTGTGTCAGAACCTTGGAGGAGACGGTCAGGGGTTGTTCGGGCCTCGGGTTTCAGCCAGCAGCCGGTTCACCTGGCCGCCACTTCAAAACCAAACAGCGGCTGCTGTACCAAAGGTCAGGCTGCACCTCGAGCTCCAGGTGAATTATTGATGCCAAGCTTTGGACTCCTGCTCCTTTTCCTGCCCCATGAACAGCATGGACCAAATACAGGAGGGCCCTTCCAAATATATTATAGGACACCCTCAGACCAGAACCTCAGTTCCCTTTGGTTTTCAGTAGGACATCGGAGAAATTTGGGGGGGGGGGGGGGGGTAGTTTAATTTACAGTAAAAGGAGAAGTCTGAATTTTTATTGGTGGGTTATTTCCAGCAGCACAGAAAGAACGTACACCAGTCAACACCATGGTGCATCTGCGTCTATTGCAAGGTAAGCAGCTGCCAGCCGTTGTTGTCTCTGCTGTGGTTTTTTTTTTTTTTTTTTAAAGCACATTTAAAACTCTGTGTCACTGCCTCCTCCCCCTCTTCCAGATAACAAAGCCACATCCCTTCCCCTCCCCCATCGGGCTCCATGTGAGCCATACGTCACACAGCCCGCTCTCAGCCAGACCTCCCTTCTCTCAGGCCTGCTCACGGCATGAGGGGGATGCGACACACTCCCAGAAGGCCACTTCACCTGGCCAAATGAGCTCTGCGCTAAGAAATGCGCACCCAGCACAACACGGGAGGCATGACAATCATCCACTGAAGTATCTTGGAAGGCTGCTCCTGGCCCTCACCCGAATTGAGTTTGTGCACTGGGTGGCCTTGGGGAACTTGTTGTGGCAAACGTTCAACGCTTGGCACGGGTAAACGTACCGTACAATTGCTGACCGCAGCCGAGTGCCCTCAGCTAACACTAACACTTTCATTCCTAACACTGGGGAGAATACGTAACACACAGTGTCACTGTGCGAGACGGCTTAGTCTTAATGGCTGTGCTGTTTTCCAAGTGGTTCCTACAATACACACATTTGTTTCACTGAATGCACTCAATATGAGCACAGCAGCTGCAAATAAGAGTTTGGAGTAAACTGATTGGCAAGTCTTCTACATGTCTGCTTTAACATTCAAAACTTCATAAAATGACAACTGTCCATTCATAGGGAAAAGCCATAGTTTCGAGCGCTTTCAACACCAGCACGTATGTTCTGTGATTAATAATTTTCATTTTACTTCCAGCTTATTATCTAGCTGATAAAATAAACTTACTACAAATTTTCCATCATTCACCGATCACACCATATCACTATAATTAGGGGTACTGAACCTCAATTTTAAAATGTTAGCATTTCATAATAGAATCGTTAGCTAACACTTGTGACGCAACTCTTACAGACGGAGAGCAGGAGCTATTCAGTAATAACTGGCAGCTCGCCAAGCATCTTGAAAATTAACACAACCTGGGTCCCTGGCTGAAGATGACAACTAACAAAAACAACGATATGATGTGAACATACTACTAAAACTGGCAAGCAACTACTCTACAACTGGGGGGGGGGGGGGTTTACTAGAAATCACAACTCTATGTGGTATTGTACACCCATAAAACAACAACTCTGAATTATATTTAGTGAACACTGGGGGGGGGAAAAATCTTTCAGAACTTGGAATGGATAAATTGTTACACACACCTGACACTACATATTATTAAACACAGAGATGCCATTTCAGTTCTCAGCCAAAATGTCTAATTCTGTGAAAAGAGCTCAGACAGGCGTTACACAATTCACCCAGCATAACACATCTTCCTTTAACTCCATTGAAGAAGACACAGCTTTCAGAATAAAGCTCTCAGGGTAACTTCCACCCACCAGTGGGGGGGATGGAATGGAGTGAATGGAGCCTTCTATAATTAAATGCACACATTTTTAACCCAAGACACCAAGAGGCAGAAGATCCTTCGGTCCAACTACAGGAATACAGTGCCGGCACTGCTGGAATACATTGAAACACTGCAGTCTTGTGCTCCATAAAGTCACCAGTATGGCTGATCATCAGCTGCCCACACTAGTTGCTGATGTTATAGTGGCAGAGATGTGAAGCAAAACCATCTGTGGAGAGGGACCAATCAGCCAGATGAGACGACTAAAGGCTGACACTTTCCGAACTTATCTGATTTTCCATGCGTTACAAACATGGCAGTCCCATCATTAAACTGAGCATACCTAATAACAGGCGTACGCTCGTAACGGCTCTCTCGACAAGAATACTGCACGAACGGAACATTCATTAGGCAAACAGGCAGTGCAGCTCTTATGGTGATTAAGGAATCGATCATGGCAACCTCATTAAAAGTTGTTAAAGCAGAAGAGTTTGGAAAGGGAGGTGGTCTCTATTTGGCTTTGGCTGAAAGAGTATTTATTACTGTATTTCCTAGAAGAGTACTTCAGAAGGAGAACTCCTGCAAACCTTCACCGACTTCGAGAGAGGTAACAGGAACGTTCAATCGACAATAACAGGCAAAACAGGTGAATGGACACAGCATATCTGTTCATAGGTAAACATACATCTTCACAACAAATAAACGAACAGAGGGACTTCAAAAAGGTGGCCTCAGTCCTGTAGATGACAGATGGCAGGGAGGCCCTACCTGGTAAACCTATTTCTCTTTAAACTTTTAACTAATCTACACTTGAGAATACAAAAACTTTATAAACTTGTATATTCAAGTTTTCCAGAACTTAGATATTCAGGGATATTCATATGAGATTCATTTTCTTATGTACTGTCAATATCCTTTTCATCTGGAAGTTTGGGTTTGCATAATCAGACAGATTAATGATTATAGTGTGAGAGTAACAGAGTGTGTGTTTCACTGATGTATGGATGAGTGACCCATTGTAAGTAGTGTATCTAGCAGTGTAAGTCACTGCGGTGAATAAGGTGTGTGGGCTGATAAAACTACATAGAGTTCATTGAAAGTCGCTTTGGAGAAAAGCATCTGCTAAGTGAATAGATGTAAATGTAAATTCAGAGCATGTTCAAATGAAAAGCAGGCAATTCCACAAGGGGGGGGGGGGGGGGGGGGGGGGGGGAATGTCAGCCTGGGAAATTTCACATGTACAAGGCAGACACTTTTAGCCACGACACCAACCCCTCCTCAAAGCCCTGAAAACACCACACGGTGAACTTGATGGAAAGGGATTTGAATTTGCACATTGTGATGTTTGTGCATCGTTTTGTTAACCCAGCCTCTACCGTGGCTTCACCATGGAGCAGCTGTGCAGCTTGGAGAGCCTGCTAGCACAGCACCCCTGCAAAAGGTGCACGCTCGACAGAACTGACGTGATTGCTACGGGTCCCTCCCAACATTACCTGCAAAAATATTAATATCCATTTACTGCTTTCCCTGCTATCAACAGAAAAACGTGAGCTGCCCTGCTAAAATTCTAGAAGAAATTCTACAGCCACACTGCAATTCGGTAAAACAAAGCCGCTGAAAATATTAGAGCACTGCAGTCTGTCTTTCCCCTCTGCACAGCTAAAGCTGCTTTTTCCAAGGGAGTTATGACTTGGCAGCAGATGAACAAATGCTCCAAGGTGAGCAATCGGCCAACTCTCCTTCCCCATCCCAAAAATTGCAGGGAACACACGGTGCTACAGAAGACTTTGCTGGTATATTTTAACAAAGTACAACTAAAATACCGCAAATTACATTTATAAACAATGCACTTAAAAACGAGCACGACGTGACCGATGCTAAAAACTCACCATCAGAATTTACAACAGACTGTCAAAAGTGAAGAAGTGAGTAAACACATCTGAAAAGGCAGCAATGCATAAACGCACGGGAAAGCTCAAGTGAAATTACCACTAATTTGACAGCAACAGCATAAGCACAATAACGGAAAGCTGATAAGTCATATGCAAACCTTCTTTGTTCTGTATCTGAGCATGAGGGCTGTTTGAGAGCAATATTCTTATACAAAAGTCAAAACTGAAAATGAAATGGTTTAAATTAAAAAGCTTACTAAAATGAAACTTTAAAAAACATCTTATAAAATCCATTTCGAAAACTGTATATTCCTGCTTGTAGCCATGAACACAAATTAAAAGTATAAGCTTGGTTACGCTGCTATGGTCTCGTATGACTACAGGAAATTAAGGTTAACTTTCATCTCGAAAATTCTTAACAGAAAGCCTTAAATTTTCTTTTGGCAAGGCAAACAAAACTGGAAAAGGAAGAAAAAAAAAAAACAAACACCCAAAGAAGAGCCAAGTACTGAGCTAATGGAGAGAGCACACTGAATTTCACTGTATGCACTCAGTCACAAACAGGGAGGTAAATAGGTGTCAAATAGGCATCCCCTCCACAGATCTGCACCCCAGTAGCACACACCTCCCCGAGCAAAGTGCCCCTACTTATAAAAGAGAGGAGGCTGCTGCAGCGGGCTCAAAGGAAACAAGGTGGTCACATAAAGACAGCAGGGTTCAGGCAGAGTTGAAACACTCAGCTCGGGGCGCATGAAGGAGGGTGAGCATCTGGTAGTGTTTACTACTGCCCGCATCCTTTAAAGAAGGGGGTTCCAAAACAATCCAGCACACACACAAGTTGCACTCTTTAGCTGCGTGCAAGGGAAACTGCCGTACCGCACCTTTCTCCCCCACCAGCTCGTTCAGATGGGCAACTTTTTAAAGTTTGAACTGCAAGGACGTGGTGCCACTTACTTCGCAACAATGCCCACACTTCTTCAGCATACACTTCAGCTACACGTTTGTGAATCATTAACGGCCTGTCAGCTGACTTTCCAGTTGAGTCTCACTTCCAAAAGACAGGCAAACTCAGACAACGGGTTTCGAAATACATAGTACCTTAAATAAAAACTAGATGCTGTCAAGAGAGTGTGCTTGCAGTAGGGAAAAATGCATGTACACAGGGGCAGCATCTTTCTGAAAAGAAAAAGAAAACAGGAGCAAAAGAAAGAAGCCACTTGTGTAATGCACAGAAGAACAGCAACTAGTATAAGACATGGAACAATTTCCTCACCACATATAAAACTAGATACATTTTTTCCAACATATGTACAGAAATATAAAAAAGGGAATATACTTAAAATCCATGATCTAACACTGGGAAGAGCAACAGTGCAAAAATACAGGTGTATTTATCCAGCTTGCAAGAAGCTGGATTTAAAAACACATCCTTCTGCAAGTTCCTAAGGACAGTGCAACTCTGGCACAAGTTAAATATTTTATCAGCTGGCATAAAACCCTCCCCTGAAACCCAGGGTGTCTCATTTTATTTGTTTCTTTTTTGGAGGGAGCAGGGTAGATCATATTCTCCATGTCTAACCCCACAAGAACTGCCTGGGATTTGTTGTTACTTTGAAGTTGTTTTCCTTTTCTCCGTGCGCGTCGTGTGTGCACTGTCAAGTGCAGACACAGTTCAGCATTACTGGCTGAACGACCTTGAGCCGGCATGCAGGACTGCGTCGTCATGGCAACCCCGCTTCACACAACTAGTAACAGCTGGATGCAACACACTCCCAGAATATGAGCGGGATTTGTTGTGTTAATAGAAGTGAAAAGAAGAAAGCACCATCGTACGAAATTGCGCGGTGAAACCACAACAAAACTTAACCGTCATTAAATGTGTACCTCACAAGCTTTCGCAGCCAACAAGGAAGCAAGATCCCAATGGCTTACGACAACTTAAAAGCAAGTTTCCTTGTTCACAGCTATCTCAAATGAACTAATTGAAGTTTTCATCAATAAAATTACATTGTCACACTTGCATTTTATTTCTTCAATGCATCTAAACCAAATCAAATGAAAGAATGTATTAGTACCCAGAAAATCCTTCGATCCATAAACAAGTTGAACTGAGCTTACTGTTTTCACAAGTTTAGGCGGTGTATGAGAAGAGAACTGCAAAGACATGAAACCACAAACATTTAACCGCTTCACCATCCTCCCATAAACCTAACAACTCAAAGCTGACAGTGGAAGCGAAGTGTTCGTTGAACATTTGTTTTGTAACATCCGAGCGGTCCATCTGGACGCCACTGCAGTCCCAGCTGGCAGCGGACAACAGCAGCACACCGCACCAAAGAGAACGTGTTTATTCTCAATCTCTTCACCTCGACTTCACTCGAGAGCTGCAACTACATTTTGCATCTTGTCAACTGGGCGGCTGGACTTAATATTCCTGTCACAGAGGACACGGCTCTTCTGAAATACCAAGGGCACAATGAGCGAGACTGCGCGCCATGCAGAGGAAATAAGTGGAACATTTTGCCGGCTGCCTTTCAAAATGACCGCAGTTCCTGCACTAGCAGTTTCTCCTTCTCAAAACCAGTTATTAGACCAGACCATAGACCAGTTATTAGACCACAGCTTAAGAAATTAATGCAACTTTCCATCAGACTCTGCAAGCTGAATGTTTTAGTACTTAGAGAGCGAGGGGCAGTGAGGGTTATAGTTGCTGAAACAGGTGCTTTAAGACAGACAAGATATCAGAATCTCGAGGGGTGCAACGCATTCAAATTTGCCTTCACCCCGAGTTCATCAAGGAATACACTATAATGCCTGGGGATATTAAATATCAAGTCACATTTCAGTCACTGAGAACCACCTATCTCTACAAACAAGCCTTACCAATCTTACTGCCATAGTTGTTACAATGCTTCTGTTGCTTAAATAGTTCAGTGCATGTGCTTTTCACAGGGGTACAAGAGAAGGCTTGAGGGGTTTAAATGCATTACATTTGCTGCCAGTTTCTCAAAGTGTATGCTACTTGCTCTGTTACGCAAGTGCAGAAATTGCATAAAATTACATGCAACCTACCACATATGTAAAGGTCACATCCGTACGCCGGTTTGCCTCAGTCTGCTCGAGGTGTACATGCTTGCAGGGCCAGATGGGGAGCGATGAAATGTAAATATCACGAAAGACTGTTCCATTAAGCTTAATTTTTATTTTTCGCTCGTTTTATTTATTGTCAAGGGACAAAGAATTTGTGTGTTAATCACTACAACTTGACACTCCTAAACCTGTCCGACCACACAGAAGTGCACAATGCTGCCGCCGCCGAGAGCATTTTAAACTTGTTTACCAAGAAGAATTGCTCATTCTCACAGTCAAACGAGGTAGCAAACAGCTTTCTGAAGTTCTGCAAACTTATTCCCCTCAACAGAGCCACCCACCCACAATCGGCCAACTGCTACAACCAAAAATAGCAATTAAGTGATAACCTGGCTTTGCGCTCCAACTCATTTGGTCACCTCCCAGAGTCGCTGACTTGCACCTACAACAGCTCGTCTTGAAACATACACACGGGCACCCCTGATCTGACGTCAGGCAAAAAAAAAAAACGTAAGCATTCTGGAACAAATGGATCTGGAAAAGTGTTGCTGGAGAATTCTGGCTCAGATTATACAACTTTCTTTGAGTTTACATGGCATGTTATTTTGCTACAACTGGGGGGAAAAAAATACAAGACAAGAGGAAGTGCAATATATTTGCATAGAGACAGTCATTATGCACAGTCACTTACACAGTTTTAAGCTTGAGCGCTCATAACAGCCAAACACTTACACAGCTCATATCAAGCTACCTGGATGACTAGAGCACAATCTGTCTGAGCACAAACTTCAACCTTCTATATTTTGGTCGTAAATAAATTTCCTTGACAACTACTCCAAAGTCCTGCCTCTAAAGTTACTCAAGAGCTCCTTACAGAAAGTATATTGTAAAACTAAGAATTTAACACCCTTCCTAAACAGCCAGCCTTCTCAAGTAGTTTCTGGAGCTAGACTCTCTGCATTATGAAGGTTCAAGAGCACATGAATTCCCCTCCCAAGTCACAAGTAGTCCAACCTAAGCATATGTGAATCCTTCCGTGTATATAAATTAATTCACTTTTCAACCTTCTCAGACCCCTGCAATGAGGCGCTTTCATAATGATTCAGTGGGTAACAAAATTCACTTTTTCAAAGAATATAGTGAGTTCTGCAGCCATCTGGCAGAACAAAATAGCACCAGGTTAACTGAATTTTGCAAACTTCTTCTTTCTGGAAAACCCTGGACAATGCAACCAGTGGAACTGGAGTATTTAACAATACCCTGCAAAAAACTGGACTTCAAGATGGTCACTTTCCACTTGTTCAGAGAATGCTCAACGAAGGAATAAAGAGGAGGGGAGAAGAGAAAGGCTTCTCCCCAGAAATCAATGAAGCTCACAAAAGATTAATTCATTTTTAATGCATACTGACAAGTTGGAGAGGGGCCTCTCAGACACAAAAACACAACAACAGCTCATTCTGTCTCAACTGAAGCTCGGTGAGGTAATGACCGGTGAAAGCAAGGCAGCACTGCCTTCTCAATTCTGAAGACAATCAAAGAACGAAGGACAGATCTAGCTGCACCATTCCAGCAGCAGTTCTTACCTGTATGTATATCCTGGGGCTGTCTACACCTCTCTATCCTACAGAGAGATGGCATAAGACAGGGGACACCTAACCCCTGGTTCTGTAAAACCTCCCACTGTGCTGTTCCCACACAACTGGCCAAGAGTCCAGAAACCCAGCCACATCTATCCTGCCCTGTTGACTGTGATTTAGGTGCCCCCTATCTTTACAAGGTAAACAGTGGGGAGGAGCCGCTAATTGAGAGCATGAGCAATGTAAGAAGTGCTCCTTCAGGGATGTAAATCTATCAAAGCCCCAGTTCAAACAAAAAACCTTGTACAGTCCCCTTGCACCCCGTAGCACTGCTGCTGGCTGTAAGTCATCCAAACACATGCAGCCAGGAAATGCTAACATCAATAACATTTACAGAAGTGTACAACCCTTCAAGCACAAACAGGAGTAGGGCTGACTTCATGTCTAAATGCAACAGGTAAACAACAAACCTTGGAGTTTTACTACACCATATTATTCATTTATATATAGATGTATCTATATCTTTGCAGAAGTACTTGAAGTGGATTTGTTACCAAAAGTTCATGAGTGGTCTAGAGGGATTAGGTTTCCATTATATGGAAAAGTTTTTTTTTTTTTTTTTTTTTAAAAAAAAAAAGGGTGGGGAAAAAAGTTAGTCTGATTTACAAGTCAAAGCTCAACTCATTTTGATGACATTATTTATTGCTTAGCTGACACTTTTTATGCGTTTAAACTGTTGGCTGTTTAGTGTTTTACTAGAATCATTCTGGGTAAGTGAGGGGCAGCACAAAGGAGCAGCGAGTGCTGCTTGGGCCTCACACCTCCTGGAATGTGTGATTAGACCAATGCGCTTTAGCTTGTGTGAAGTTTGTATGTGAAAGGTGGGTGTGTATGTATGCGCTTGCCCTGCCAGGGACTGCCACCCTGCAATACGATCCAGAGCACCCCAACCCTGCACCGAACAAGGGGGTTAATGAAAATGGGTGGGGGAATTTAGGATATGTACTTTGTTCGAAAGGCATTACAACAAAACTAATGGGCTTGAATCGACAACCTTCAGATTACAAATCCATCAATTACGGTTGAAGATGACAAGTTTGAACGGTGCCAAAATTATCACTTTATATTACATTTATTCATTTAGCTGATGCTTTTCTCCAAAGCGACGTACAAATTTAAGGTATTTACAATTATTTACCCATTTAGACAGCTGGGTAATTTTACTGGAGCAATTTAGAGTAAGAATCTTACTCATGGGTACTACAGCCAGAAGTGTGGATTAAACCTGCAACCTTTGGATCCAAAGGCAGTAGCTCTAACCACTATACTACCAGCTGTCCCTTCTACCAGCTTTAAGATCTGAAACATTTTTCTGTGCCCCAAAGGAAATGTACTACCTGCATACACCTTTTGGCCAAGAGGCTGAAGGGGAGACGGCGGCGAGGGCACCGCTGCGTCTCGTACTCATCACCTGGACAGGGTACATTTTGTCCGCATCAACGTGTGCCATTTAAACTGCTAAAGAATAAAGTGAGCTTCGGCCCAAAGAAAGCCAAGTACGCATAAACACAACCGCACATTTCTACTACACCACTTTCCTTACACGAGTCGAGTGGGAAGAAATACTGGCGTGACAGCGTGATCCAGCAACGGCTGATCTACGAAGAACGTGGTAACATGAACAAAAAGTCAACGCAAACCAGATAATTTCTTTCGGACTCTTGTCCCAGATCACAGCAAGATGAGACGTGTCAAAGTCCCGGCTAGCCGGAGACTTGGACCTGACGGTTGTGCCAGCGTGCGCGTTCACGATGAGAAACTGAAAGTTTCTGATACGCAAGCCTCTCCTCCGCAACCCGACGTTTTACATCCATATTCCCTAGTACAAAAAGGAGTAAATTTACCTGTATTCGTTTAGCTGATGCTTTTCTCAAGCGCAACCTACCTTACCTACAGGCAGTGTTAAGATACCTACATATATTTACCCACTACTGGGTAAAGGAACATGCATGATGATTTACGAAAAAGAGTGACGAGCCACAAGCCAGGCCACACAAACCAACAACATCACAAATTTAAACACAGACTGAAACGATGCGATGGGTTTAAGTTTTTAATCCCATCACTGCTACACTGAAGCGCCCCAAACTTTAAAAAAAAAAAAAAAAAAAAACTACCAGTTCCGTTCATGCCACCTCACAGAAACGCAATGGAAACATGCGGAACAAGTCTCTGTGAAGAGCAGATCACTACACGTAACTGCGGACCCCCGGGTTGCTGTTATAACCAAACTAAGACAGTAATAAAATCGACGACAGTCTGTCTGAGTCTCTGGGAGGACCGAGCGGAGCCTGAGGAGAGGAGAAGAAGCAGGCACCGCCATGAACTCAACAACGGTATCACAACACACACTCGACTCATCATGTCAGTATCAGTATGTTTCGGTCCTCGCGGTTTTTTTGTTTTTTTTCCCCTAGCACGATTAGTAAAACAATTTTACTACATACAAATACACCACAGGTTTACCACACATTTACCACCGCCACCAACGGCACCGAGGACCCCGAAGGCGCCCCGCGCGCTATGCCTGAACCAATGTGAGCGTCCTCGCGCCGACACGCGGACAGGCTGCACGCGCAGCGCTGAGCGGCAGTCAGGTCGTTCGCTAGCGGAAAGTTCCTCTTCGTGCATAAAAGCAGCAGAAACAATAATAAGAAAATAAATATATTTACAAATAATAAGAAGAAAATCGGAACGGCACCATCTACCTGAAACGTAGGTGTCCATTTAGAGAGCGCGGACAGTCCAGGTCCATGTGCGCACGCAGGCAGCGTCTCGCGACGCAAGTCTTTGTACCGACCACACGTGTGGATCCACAAACATACGTGCACTACAATATCATCATCATGTGCATCCTCTGCAGACCGATCCCGAGAGTGCCGCAAATTCAGTCACACAACATCAACGATAAGAAGAAGTTTTCACCGCTCGTGGCTGGCTGACGTGTGGAAACACGCCAACACAGATCGATCGCGTGTGCGTTTTCACTCATATATTCGATGGGAAAAGTTACAGTGGCCCATGCAATCCGTATTCGGTGTATCGGACTGCAAAATCTTCGTGAAAAGAAGCACTGAAATAACTAAGAGTGCCGCCCAACAACAGCCTCACTAAAAGCAACATGTTCAAACAATCAAGACTTGTTGTGGAAGACGAATGTGAACAGGGCATTGGGCAACGATCACAATTTCACATGATTTCCCTCTCAAATGTTTATTAACTGAAATGCAAACTTGTTTAAAAAAAACAATACGGCACTGCATGGTAATAATAAATGACTCCGGGCTAAATAAATAGCGTAAAGTTTACCGATTCGATGTTTGTTTATAGAAAAGTGTTTGGAGATGTCAGGTGAAGTAGTTGGTAAACGCGAGGTGAGATAAAGCAGCGGCTCGGACGCAGCTCTAGGCTCCACTCAACACAAGAAGAATCTGCGAAATTCAACTCTTTCTTTTGCATTTCCATTTCCTCGCCACCCGTACCGTACGAACACATCCGCGCTATTTATAACAACACAAACAGACTCCATGTAAAATAAAACAGCTTCTAACTCACCACCTTAAACGTATTCCTTTAAGCAGACCACCTTTTCTTTTTTTTTTTTTTTTTTCTTCGCTCTCATACACACACACTCTCTCTCGCTCTCTCTCTCTCTTTAGTATTAACTCTCCGCCATCTTCGGTAGTGTTTGTTTAAATGGGAAACACTCCCTAAGCGCAAGAAGCCAGCTTGTGGACGGACGAAAGGATTTCTGGGTATTATAGTTTTTGGAGCGTCAGTCTGTCGTCCTTTTAGATGAGAGTAGCGCCCCCATACGGACTACAAATACACAAATGCCCTGAGATACGAAACAGAACTCCGGAGGTGCAAGCTGGTGCTAACAATATAGTGAAAATGCTTCGACGTGTATTTTTAGATAACCAAAGACAAACACAGGTTGACCAAAAATTCTAAGCACACATTAACAAGCATTCCTTCCTTGTAGTTTTCGTATCACTGAGAACATGTAATATTCTCTATCAAAATCATGAAAGTAAGAACGGATAAAAAACTTGAGTTGAAAAGAATAAAGATGAAAGAATCTCTTAACATCGCTTTGTGGTATTATATTTTGCTGTCTCATCTTTATTTTATTCATATTCATTTTTAAATTTGTAGTAAGAGCCGCCGACGCTCTGTCTCCCCTGTTAGTGGCGTTTTAACTAACAGAGATTGGTTCCAACAGTAAAACTGACTGTCTCTCTGTGATACTTTGATTAAAATGTTATATTACTAAGTTTAGCATCTTGTTAGTTGTGATTTTCCAAGAAGGATTGGCATTGCCGCTCTTCTCAGCACTTACACCATTATACCTGGTGGAACCTATCATACCACATCTGTGTGACAAAATATTTACATAATTACCGGATGCGTCTAAGTCGCATAATTCTTTTAATTAGTATTATTAGACACACAGATCTTCGACAATGACATTTTACAAAGAAGGCATTTACCTAGGCGATCATAAAGGTGCAACATTAAGTTGCAGCTCAGCTGGACTGGTGCTTCCAAATATTTAATTCAGTGTTATTTACTGTCACTGTCGATACATTAGGGATCAAATTAAAATATTTTTTCCTGTGACAAGCTGAAACGGAGGACTATGACTGTTAATGAGTGCTGATGAGAAGAGAAGTGAGAGAAGAGAACTGATTTCTTACTCCTGAACTCTATATAGAGAATTAATGTTCAGGACCGTCAGGCCTTGCGATCTGAAGGTTCCGGGTCCGAATCCCTCTCCTACTGCAGTACCTTTACTCAAGGCGCTTAGACTGAACCGATACAGTCAGAAAACCCTGTTGTATAAATTGCCGACTTATTGTGGAGAAAATTGTTTAACCGTAAGTGAAACTGTGCAGGCTTTAGCTAAATAAAAGTGAGTAATACTGTTATAGTAATATATACTGCAAAAGTCTGCAAAGGGTAGATATGTTTAGAATTTGTGGCCCAAGGACACAGCTGGCACCTGTCTTGCTGCCATGAGGAGTATATTGGTGGATGGCTCCTAAGTGGTCGCCATGGTGATCCCAGGCACACTAGTGTCAGATTTCAACTGTTCTGAAGAAGGTGACAGTGCTAAACAGACAGAGGGGGGTGGGGGAAGAATGGCACTTGATAATTAGCTCATGCAGCCTCTTGTCTCCGCATATTGTGCCGCAATTACCCCACAGCAGCATTAAAGGGATTACAGACAAAAAAAATATCTTTACCTTTGTTAAAAGCAATTGCCTGAAGAATGCACTATATTTGAGCATGGGGTTTTGTTGCATAAGTATTTACCCAGTCGCGTCAGAGAAAGGGAGAGCCAAATTTACTGAACATGCTGTTAAGAGGACAAAAGCTGTGCACTTAATCATTTCAGCAGTTTTGTGTGTTTCACCTGGAGCTGATCAATGTATATCTCAACGTGCCTTTTGTACCGCTACACATTTATCTTATCCAGATACATGTGGAAATGTGACTCGTGGGTTCTTTTTTTTGGAACACACTCTCAAGGAGATTTGGCTGACGCTAAATGAGAGTTTTACCATTTAGAAATATATTACATCCACAGTGATTTAGAAAAATTATATTGCACACTGATATTGCCCAGCGGGCCGATATGTTGGTTTATTGTTGCACAAGATGATCTAGGGCATGCCATTGATCATGAGTGATTCGCCATGAATTTGCATTGATTGCATGGAGATGTAACAGGGATAAAGAGCTCTTTTTATTCCCCTTCCCCCATCTCGCAATGCAAAGCAGGCCCTAGCTGTCCACTGTCAATGAGTACGAATGTGTCTGTCCCCCACCAACAAAAGAGGGAGATAATCCTGGAGGTCTGCATAGATACCTGCAGACCCACCCATGCAGTGGTGTTCCAAGCGCCCTCCCCCACCCTGCAGCCCACCCCCTGCTGTGGTGTAGAACTTTAGTACCATGCGTTTGTTCAGTGTGCTGCCTTTGCTAAGTCAGAGTCCCAGATGTGCAGCCCTCTGTCTCCACGGAATCGTTTCAGAGAAAACTGTATAATAATCTATTATCAATTTTAATAAATAAGTTTTCTCAAATGAAAAACATGTTGCTTTGTCATTTTTGCAGATCACATTTTTTTTTCATTGAGCTAAGCTGTTTTCAGATACAAATTCTCTAAAAAACAGGTTAAATAACATTTGAAATAGCAAATATGTGTGAACTTTATGTAACGCATAGAACACAAGAGAAGGACTGAACACGTGAGCATTTTCAGCAGAGAACGGACATTTTCTTTCAAAATGCCTTAAGCTTAATTATTTCATAAATGTAATGCTTAAATATATTATACAAAAATGACATTTAGTTAAAGTAATACACATCTGAAATTTGAATAAATAAAATGTTATATCAAAAATGATTAATAGAATGCTTTCCATATTACAACTGAAATTGTCAGCATAAATTATTTAAGTTTAATACATGTTAGTACATGTTTTATCTTAAAACAAAAAGAACATTATGAATTAAAAAAAAAGACAAAAAAGTATAGCAGGAGCGAACAGCGATAATTCACCATTTGTATATGAAAGAGGGGCATGGCAGCCAAAAATAAACTGTGGGCAAAAGAAACGAGTTGGTAAATAATGCCATAGGAAGTCGCATCCTGTGTCATAATGGAGACGGATGTGGAGAACGTTAGGCTGCAGTGACAGGACAAGCGGGATCCAGAGCTTGCTTAGCATTCATAACAGGCAGGAAATAAAGGAACGGCGACCACCGGGAATGGAAAACTACCACACACAGGTGAAATGAGCAGGGTTCGGAGGAGGGCGGTAGACAGAGAGACACACAAAAGAGAGAGAGAGAGAGAGAGAGAGAGAGAGAAAGCTGACTCCTCATCTCCTCATCTGATCCCCTGTGTCTTCCTCTGCCTCTGCCCATACCTGAATGTATGGCCAGTGTTCCTAAAGCCATTGCCTACCTCAACCGCGTACAAAGCTGCCTCTGTGAAATAACTAAATAAGGGCGAATGATGCCCGATCTCTCCTACAATGCACAAAGCGGTCTTCATCATCCACTCTTGCTTGGCGTGTCTCGAAGGATTCAACATCCCTCTGAAGAAAAAAAAAAAAAACACATTTTACATTACCAATTTATTCCTTGCAGGCTTAGAGAAATCTGCAGTGGAAAAGGTGTGTGTGTGTGTGGTAACAGTGGACGGGGGGGGGGGTATAAGAGATTGGGAAGAAATAGCTGTGAATCAGGTGACAAGATCAAGCTCCACTGGGTGGTCATAAATGAATGCATATGTCACTGGAGCTCGCAGTCAATGGGGGGTCTGGCCTGCTGGTTGGTTCAGCTAAGTGACATAAACTGAGATAGGGAAAGGTGTGTAAAATCGCTCATGTGAGTATCAGTACGGAGATCCATTTTGAAGAAAACTGAAGACGGAGCGTTCCGGAATAGTGCCACGAACAAAACACTGCATCTCTGTTTTATCCTGGAGTGACTTAAACAGCTTAACTTCAGTAAGGGAGGCAACAACAATTAAGCTATTTCCTTGGGACTTCCTCTTCAGACTTGGAGGCCTTCTGGTCTTCAACTCCTGCTTTCATGGAAAGACCCATCCATAAGCGCTTGACCAGCGCAGGCTCACAGTTTTCCCAAAGAGGGGTTATGCTTTTTTTATGATTGTACAAATAATGTTATGTTGTAAAACAGTGAGCTCTAAATTTATAACGCAAGTATTTATGTATAGTACAATACCATACTTATAATGCCTTCCCTACTGCAGTCTCAGTACATAATAAATGTAATATTTTACAATTCAGAGAAGTGTTTGTAAACTACAAATAATCAGAAGAATAAAAATTTTGTTAATTATTTTTCCTGAGGGGGTATTGTCCTAGGGGGTTTTGTCCTACGCTCTCCAGAAGCTATGCTGGAGGCATAGGGTGCGAGACAGGGTATACCCGAGATAGGGAACTAGTCCATCACTGGGCAATTTCACAGTCGCTAATTTAGAGTCATCGATTCACCTGAAATGCACGTGTTTGGACTTTGAGAGGAAACCCACGTGAAGATGGGTAGAACATACAAACCCAACACACACAGAATTAGATGTGATCCCGCATCTCAATGCACAGCACAGGGACTGTGGAACAGTTCTCCCTTGCTTACAGCACCAACATCAATATTAATATTTTTCAAGTTCACATATGAATTACACACTTAAGAATGACTTTTAAAAAAAAATCGGGACACTTCCAGATTGAGAAACCGAAAATGCCATCTTTACATGAGTTGTTCAAAGTGATGATATGGTAAATAAATTCTTAACTTCACCCACTGTGTTCAATTCACTCAGTTTAGCCTGATCTGTTAAAAGAAGTAATTTCTTACTGACACTTCATCGGAAAATGGTGGATATTTGTTTTTTAAACAAAAAAATTATCACACCTGGGTATTCAGTCAGCAAAAAACATAACAGATGTATCTATGGATCACAATATACAGTCATACCAAAGTCTTGCTGACGGTCTGCTGCTGGCACTAAGCCCGCTTCCACGCCCATCAATCACAACTTAATTTGATAAGCGCTTTGATAAGGGTGTTGTGAAATGTGGAAAAAAAAAATTAAAAAAAACAACAAATAAAAGACTGTATGCTGGGGTCCAGGCCACAACTTCAGCCCTGCAGTGTGGAGAAAAGCCCAAATATGGATAGTATGGATGAGAGTGGAGGGAAGGTCACAAGGCGGTTCAAAAGGAGGACATGAGGCAGAGAGTGTGTGTGTGTGTGTGTGTGTGTGTGTGTGTGTGTGTGTGTGTGTGTGTGTGTGTGTGTGTGTGTGTGTGTGTGTGTGTGTGTGTGTGTGTGTGTGTGTGGGGAGGGGGGTGATCACCTCCTTTTATTTCCTTCCAGTATTGTCAAAAAAGTTCTGTGCCACAGCACGTGAATAAAAATGAGATGCAAGAACGAAGAGGGACGGCATGAATCAAAGGCCTGATGCAGGAGCAAATTTCAGAAGGAGGAGGATAAATGTTAAAATCGCAGAGGTCAAATTTTCGAGAGACACTAGATATCGGCGGCGGTGCACAAACACACACGAGATATACGTTGATGGACAGAAGAGACCTGCTTTTTTTCTTTCCAACAGAAGTGTCCTAGATTTGAGGATGCGGCTTTGCTCCCTCCACGCCTCCCAGATCCCAAGGAGCAGCCCATCATCTCGCTGTCTTTCCCCAGGCGAGACCCGAATCCGCCACATGGCTCTCCTGGAGGATGAAATATTAATCAGCATCATCGCTCGGAGGGAGCACGCCGGCTCCACCGAACACTGCTTTACCGAACACGGCACCCGTCCGCACAAGGGGATAGCGCTCATCCGCATGGGTATAAACTCTTAATCATACACACCGAACAAACAGCAGCTAAAAGAGCAGCAGGTAGCCTGGCAGTTAAGCACACAGACTTCTAACTTGAGCGACTCAAGTCCCAGCTGGGGCTCTGCTGTACTACCTTAGAGTAGGGCATTTAACCGGAATTGCTCCCTTTGTAAAGGGGCAAAATTTTTACTCATTTTGAAAAGCATCCACCAAGCAACAAAATATTAATTCCTTCTATTATTCTTTATTCGTTTAGCCGATGCCTTCCTCCAAAGTGACTTACAGAGTTAAGCTGCTTACATTGATTTACCCATTTATACAGCTGGGTCATTTTTTTTCTGGAGCATTACACATTAAGCACCCTGCTTAAGGATTCTAAAGGAGGAGCTGGGATTGGGACCCGGGTCTTTTCGTTGCAACGCGTCACGTTTCACCGCTACAATACCTGCCGACCTGTTCGAGGTTTCGAACCAGAGTGAAAATGAAAACTTTTTCCCTACCAAGTCCGGACACAAAGAGTCGCAGGCGGGTCTGCAATGCGGACGGCTTTTCACGCGGGAGGACTACAGAGGGACACAAGCCATTGCCAAGAGCGCTCCTCAGAAGTTAACTGCAGGACCCAATTAGAACTGTCCGACTTGAGCCCAATCAACAGCTCCCAGCCGCAACCATATGGCTTTCGCAGCAGAGCTGTTGTCCTCCACCAACTGGCAGCGTTCGGGGCTGACGGGTAATGAACGAGGGGGAGAAAGATGAAGATATCCAGAGGGAGAGCAGGGCCGCAGCCCACCACAAAGACCTACCTCCCCCTCTTAAACAATGACATCCCAGCTCCGCTAATTGTCGGCTATTAGTCTATAAGCATGAAATTACATGTCTTATTAAATACAGAATTCCAAATGAGCTTCGTAAAATAAGAAAGCACCCCTTTTTAATGAAGCTAATTTATATGGAAATGAAATGTAATCTGCACCATTCTGTCATATTCATTTTCACTGGATTTAAGGGGAGAGAAAGAGATGGGGAGTGGGGGGGAATATAAAATTTAAAAAAAAAAAAAAAAAAAAAAAAACTTTTCCACATATGTCCTGCGCAGACTTTGCTTTAGATTCTCAGTGCCGCTCTGAGATTGTTCGTTCCAGCAAGCTTGTCTGCATCACTGACACGAATCCATCATTCATAAATCATGTGTCGTTTACCACGGTGAGCCGCAAGTGCAGCAGGGAGGCTGACTGGAGGAGTGAGCTACGACAAAGACGCACAAGAATGCCTGACGTGCAGGTGATAATGGGAGTTCATCCTACAGGAAGCGCTCAGAGGCTCCCGGACTAACAGGAGACCTAATGAAGAAGGTGAGAGGAGGGTTACGGAGGAGGTCAGGATGTGGAGCGGCACAGAACGTGGACAGACACGTCCCCTCCCATCAAGCGCTGTCATCGGCCTTGAAATACCTTCTAACTGTTCACCAATTCCCACGCATGTCTGCTTCCCCTAGCCATCTCATGCTCTTCCTCATTGAGTGGGTTTGCACAGACAAAGATTCACTTCCTGGGAAATGTGTGCTGATTTATTAATGCAGAGACTGCATGCGGCTGTTTACCACAAAGCTGTCATCTGCAGTACCCTGGTAGAACCACAGCTCCCTCTAATGGACACCGTTTACACTCCCGTACAGCCAGTGCACCCTCCCTCCTCTTTGGGTGGGCAGGAAGTAAACATTACAGCGCTGAGGATACTGTGCCTTCTGCTTTTACATCTCGCTTTCTACCACATAGGAAACCCAGTACTGACTAGAACCATTTTCTTGTGCTAAAACCCTCCTGTGACTTATCAGTAAGTTCTTGTGCAGTGCAGGGTCATGGTGGGCTGAAGCCATTCCTGGAAGCAGGGGGCATGAGATGGGGCACGAGATGGGGTACACCCCTCGACATGACACCAGTCCACCTCAGTCAGCACCCGACTAGAAACGCGTCTTTGGACTAAGTCTATCTCAGTGTTTTGCTCCTGCTGTGATCTGAATAACTTCCCACAATTCCAACTTCTAACTTCAGTAATTTTTCCAGTGATGACAGTCACCAATTAATCAACAGTGCATTTATTTAAATCAAGAAAAAAAGAAAACCCCACAAGTATTTGCATAAATACATACACTCCAGAATACATCAGTGTTGACACCTTTCGATAAAAAGCAATACACCGGTACATCTCTAAGCAAACTACAAAGGACACAATAGTGAGTACAAAATATCACAGTGAGGAAAAACATAAATTAAGTGTAATGTGCCTGCAGTAAAAGGTAAACAAACTTTGGTGCGTGTTCATTTGTTTGGCAGATGATTCCATCTGAAGGCATCCACTCAGCGAGGAAAGGTCATACAGAGAGTGCCACCACCAAAAGTCTGATAAACCATAGATACTTTAACACAATAATATGCAACTTTGATGTTACCAAAAATAAAATTAGTAGTGCGCAATCAACTTGGTGCCCCAGCTGACTATTGCCATCTTGTATAATTAAAAAGCTGCGTTGGAAAAGTGCAGAAACGGTGAATGTTTTTCTCCTAGGGCAAGAGCAGCCCACCCATTTTAGCATTAATCTGAAACAAAGCCTCATTATGTCAGGTAGCAAAAATAAACAAAGCAGAGTGACAAAAAAAGGAAAACAAGGTCTTAATCAGGCTTTGCTGTGTTAAGATTGAGATCTAGCATCATTCTTTCCCAGACAGTCTCAAGCAGGGCATCTCCACTTACAAGCACGACCATGCTGACATATTCTCAACCATGTGTCTTTATTACAGCCATTAGTCAGACAAGGATTTCATGTTGTATTTACAACTGTGTCTAAGCGGTGCGTTAAACACTATCTCATCATTTATTTCATTGCATATAAAGAAAATGACACAGCAAAACTACAAATATAATGAAGTTGGACATTCTATAGAACACTATAAAAATAGTTTTAAATCAGAAAAAAAAAAAGCTTTAAGAATGTCCTAGATTAGATAATTTCTTTTCTTCACACTTAAAGAAACAGGCTGGTAACAAGTTAAATGTTCCTTCAACCTTAAGATACTACTACATGAAGAATGCTTTGTGTCATATTCTGAAATATAACATTCACATTAAGTAATATTAGCTGAAGTGAAGCAAGGACAGAATTACACTTTCTTATCACTTTCATGCTTTCTATAAATAAAGCAAAGTAGAACTACCAACCTCTCAAGACAGAACACTGGTTTATTCTTTGAATTGACAATAAAATTCAAATGCAAGTTCAGACCCACATTGCTTGGCTCCAGATATTCAGTCTATCTGCTATTTCAAGAAACTTGTCTCCACTTCACAGATATATCATGGAAGGAATAATGTGGTGAAAAATCATGGGGAATTGAACTTGCACATGGAAATGAAAACCAGAGGGAAAGAACCTGAAAGCCTGACACTCGGAGCTCCTGCTGCATCTCATCCTCCCAATCCATTATCTCTCTCTCTCTCTCACACACACACACACACACACACACACACACACACACACACACACACACACACAGGGAGTGGGAAACCATGAACCCATGATTTTATCTGCAGCACACAAAAAATACCATATAGCATCTGCTAAATGAATAAATGTGAAAAATAACTCAGTTGCTACACTTGTTCTTTTCTATTCTAAAGAAAAGCGCTTCTTTTTTCAAAAAAGGATTGGTGGACTACACTGGTTCTCTCCTTCAAGCCCAACAATGTGACTGTCACAGGTGAGCTGCAGGAACACATTAGTTACATCAAGGCATGTGGTTCCTTTCCCATCACACACACAAAAAAAAGAAAAAAAAAAAAACATAGAAAAACAGACGGCTTTTATATTCTCCTTTGGAAACCGTGTTATACGGGGGTGCCTTTGTTTACCTTACACACAGCCAAACACCTTCCATTTGGAATCCATGTAATGATATCTGTAAGGACACTTAAATTTTCTGAATCAAATGCATAAAACTATTTTGTGATGCAGGCTATGTAGGCTGAGTTTACAAAGTACTGTTAAAAAAAAGTAGAAATATCCTTCAGTGGATGCAAAAAAGGCCACTAAATTGTTATAAAAAGTCTAATTCCCCATGTGCAGATACATTTCTGTCTGGATCTGACTCCCTCACTGGACAGAGCAGTCTCCATGAGCACATGAAGGTAAACCTACAGATGCAGTGGATCTACACACCAGTGGTTCTTCAGGGCTGAACATGGACCAACCTTTCATCTGTTACTCTTGAACCCTTTCAACGGTGACCTTGTGCTCTCCCACAGGGGATGTTCCTTTTTCAGGGAAAGCAACTTCTACTTAAGGTCACTCCTATTTATAGATGAGAATTCCGCATAACAAAGGTTGAAGCGAAGCTTATGACCAGGACTTCAAACAGAACCGTTAAGCCCTTTGCACATTGCATCCTTTACACTGTCAAATATGTAAATGTTGCACCAGAAAAGTACGCCAAGTGTCTCACAACAGCAGCTTGAGCAATTCAGAATCATGGCTCTGTCTGACACATATCCATTAGAAATGCAACATTTTCTATAATAAAATTTATACAATTTTATTTAGTCCGAAGTGTCATTCCTGTTATGAATGAAATGCTTCAGGTGATGTGTACAAGAGATTTTTGGCCTTACAGCACAGATGACTGTGACCTGTATGTGGTATCTGAACCAACACAAAAATCAAAAGAAAATCCCAAGCAATCCTACAAGCAGCATCTGCTGCTCTGCTTTGAGCATATGGTAATTACCACACAGTGTCAGGTAAATCAAATGGCTTTACTTCAGCCTATAATGCAACCTCAGTGATGATGTAGGAAGGCTCTTGCCTCACGAGCTGCTTACCACATGGTGGTCTCACGCATTTCTGGCACCACACAATGAACATGAAACTGAAAATACCACCAACCATCCTGCAAACCTTGATGCCTAATGCGGAAAAAGGACCTTGAAGGAAAAACAAACACTGAAGGGAAGTGTGCAATCTAAAGCGGTTTTTCATTAGTTATCCCAAAAGATATGATTTCCTGAAGGACTGAAACGTTCTTTTGGGACCTAAAAGAAATGAGCAATCTTCCTTTTCTTTACAGTGAGGAAAGATAGTAGGGTGCCAGAGTAAAACCACAGCCCCTCATCAGGGCTCTATGAGGCTTTTGGTTTTCTTGCCCGGGGCGATGTCCTCTCCTCAGACTTCATGACTCCATTGGCAGCAGCTCCTGTGGGAAACAAGCAGGTGAATGGTTAAGGCCCCACTGTCTGGAGCCCCAGAGACCTCAGTATCACCCAAACATACGTTTTATCTAAGGATCATGGAACAATGTCAGTTGGAGACTATTTTGTTTTACTGAACTGTGCAACAAGAACCAATTATTGATATATTAGTTACTTGCCCCAATGTGGTGAAATGACCTCCCTTTTTCCCTCAGAACTGCTGAATCTCTTCTCTCCTAATCTCCTAACAGCCTTGCAAATTCCAATAAAGTTGAATCATACAATCTGTAACAATCATCTTTGTAATCCATATCCGACTTTCAATTCCATATGCAGCTGTTTGTGTAATGCGTGCTGGCAAAAACAGTGGTGTCAGAGAAACACTGCTTTGATAACCATTTGTTTGTACTGAAAGCCCTTTGCCTTGCTCTGAAGAAATTCATCTGCTAAATTTAAAAAAAAAAATAAAAAAAAAAAAGTGAAAATGTAAAATAAGTAGTAGCCTGACTGACACACTGTTAAGAGTTAAAAGTAAATATTAAAAAAAATACAAGCACCTATCATAGAGGGTACTTGTCAAAAATTCCACAAATATTATCAAAACACATATGTGAGGTACTCACCTCTAGATGAGTCTTTTTTGGAGGGTCTGCCTTTTGGACTGATGGGTTTCTTTTTGCTGGCTTGAATCTGGCTGTGCTCTCTCCATTTCTTCAGCTGGAAATTGATAAACTTCCACATCATCCAGGCTTGTGTGAGACATATGGCAGCCAGGCAGCTGATTCTGGAGAGAATGAGACAGAAATCCTTAATGTCACTTTCTTGTCACTTATTGTTTTCCCCATTTATGCAAAGCATTTATCTAAATTTAATTAGTAAGATTAATGACATATAGAGCTTCATTTTTCACTTGTGTAAATTAGGGTGAGAATTGTAAACAGCTCAGGGGTACCACAGGAGGTCCCCTTGTGAGGCTCTATCCAGGAATCGCCATGGTACAAATTTGTGTTTTTAACCACTGTGTTACCTACCGTTAGTGGATGTGGCAGATTTAGTCCATTTATGCGTTTATGAGTTTACACTAGAGGCTGGAAGCCTGTAACATGCATGGTTATAAATTAATTGAATGAAATAATCTATTAATATTTCAGTAACCATTCTTAAAGTATGAGATGTGAATAAAGTGGAGAAACCCAGTGAATTTCAAAAGAACATTGTCAGAGAAAGCCTGAACATGGTATCACTGCTTTTCTGTGAACTGAAAATATCTTCCACATGAAACAAGACAGGATGACTGCCTCTAAATTAAACAAATACTGAAGGTATTCCAGTTTATATTTGTCAGACAACATGCAAGTAAAAAAAAAAAAAATCAGACTGATAAGTGTGGCTTACCTGACAGTCAGCACATTGAAGTTTCCCTCCGCTATAGAGAAGCCTTGGTTCTCCGTGCGAGACAAGCCAAAGCCAAAGGTGAGCACAGACAGGGTGAGGGTGAGGAGGCGAGCAATGACGAACAGGAGCGCCCACAGAGTGAACCTGACAGACAGGACAAAGTTTCAGCACTGGGTTCTGTAGGGAGTGAGGAGGCGGGGTCACTGCCACCCATCTCAACGCAGTGAGACGTAACCCAATTTCTTCCCACCTCGAAGGCATAACTATCCACACAGCAGCTCCACAAATATGGCTCGCCATTTCACGCAAGACAAACTTCCAATTATGTGCATTGATAGAATAACTAAGAAAAAGCAATAAATCCCTACCAAGTTTACCTCTTACCTCTGAGGACCAGAAACTTTCTCAGCATTACAATCTTCTTAAAGTAATTTCTATTAAACTAGTTATCGCACTTCTATGTGACCGTGAATCGAATGCCAGTTCTGAGATGTTTTTATAGGCAACCTTGGTCCTGGAGGGATGCAATGCTGGGTTTTAGAACATATTTTAGTCAAAATTTGGCTAACACTCAAAATACCATGCTGTTATTCATCTAGGTACTTCATTATTATTTCCTTGAACAGAGGGAAAGATAAAAAAAAAAAATTAATTGGTATATATTCACTGGTGAGAATGTTATTGAGGCGCCCCAGAAGCCCCTGCGCTGCACTGTGGTGGGAGTCTTCGGCAGAGCCGGACACCTACCCTTTCTGCTTGTTCTCATCACTAAAGTAGAAGAGGCGTGAAGCATGGAATAGGAGCTCCACCAGGTAGTGAGGCACGAGGAGAATCAGGCCCAGGCGGTGAAGGCTGAGAAGTGCAGCGCAGCAAACAGAGAAGAGTAAATGTTGAGTCACAATGTACTCTATAGAGAGCACATTTTACACCTCTTCCCTATCAGAGTGTGTCCCCTATCAAAAGCTTTGCCCTTGTCCCAAAGGCCATGCAGCTGGAGACCAGCTAAATTACATACACTGTATGCTGCAGCAGAATATTATACACAGAAGAATCATTGTCATGTTGGACCTTCAGTTAGGTGCATTTTATATGATTTCAACACAGCATTGCACTAAAAGGAGTCATTTTTGATGCAGAAATACAGACAAGACATACATCCCATACAATAATTGTTTAATTGTGCCTAAACTGCTGTCTATTTTTTTAAGATATTCTGAAACTGATGAGAGTCAAAGTGTTTTACGTACTTTAAGACATAGGCACCAGAAATGTGGAAAATGTAAAGAGAAATGTAGTAAAGCTGGCGAGGAATGTCCTCCTAGAAAAGAGTGAATATTTTACCATGAGTGATAGTCCACTGTCTCACAATACTGTGTACAGCTTCAGACTCGTTCTCAACACAATTTCATATTTTATCATTCACACCCACTCACCATAAAGTATACAGAATCAAATCATTAAAATACATACATTTTCTATATGAAATGCAGTACTGGATTTAAAAAATACTGATCTGTTGGACCTCATTTCCATCTCCTTACCAAAAGCATTAGTTCCAATATTAAAACAAACTGCAAGACAGCCGCTCCTCCTCACCTTCCGCACTTTCTGAAAGTAAAGCTCTGGCAAAGCATGAAGCCAGTAGGCGATCTGACAAATGTAGAAGAATTTCACCTGGAAACTGCAATGAAGATAGACCACATTCCAATTTAACAGATCAAAATGATAAGAAAGAGCCATCACCTTTGTTTGTATCCTTGTAGATGTTTGATAAAAAGTGTCTCCATTAAGCAACATTTAGTAAAAATGACTTCTTTGGAAAATGACTGAATATTTATAATGAAAGCATTTGCAATTCAAAATTCAAAGTCAAATCATTCTATGGTGTCTGTCTCATTAAATCATAGGATACATAATCACTTTATTAAAAATCTGATTTCCTCAGTCTCTCATAAAGTTGATATACACTTCTATCTATTTTCATGCTTTGTGGCTGATGGGCAATCCTTTTGAGCAATACACAGACCCAGCTTAGAACTGCATACAGAATCCTTCAGAGGAAAGCTTTTAAGTATTTGTGCTCTTGTGACGATTAAACTTTTTTACACTTTGAGAGAACTAAAAATTGCATTAGTGACAAGATACTGCTAAACTAACTGAACACAACCTTGACTTACAGAACAAAACTGATTATGATGATGATATGAAAAAGATGAAGTCAAACAGAGCCTGATGAGGGGGAGAATCACTTTTAAATAACGTTGGAATAGGAACAATAAATTTAACAAAGTACATGGAACAGTGCATATGGCATTAACAAAAAAACATTGTAACTTCATGTTCCAACATAATACTGAAGAGAGAAGAGTTATTAATTCTGGCTTAGATAAAGCAGAGAAAATAAATGTCACTTACACCATGTTATTATGAGGGTAGCCTTCCCATAAAAATGTAGGATTTGTTGCAAAATCCTCCTGCAAGATACAGCAAAAGCATTGGTCATACAGTGATAAATGCAAAACAAAGGTAAATATGTCATTTTCAGGTGTTTCATTTCACTCTTACCGCAGTCAAGATGCTACTGCCCCAGACGAAGGAAAACAAATAAAAGGCAACAAGCTGCCCAGATTCGTTGAATTTGCTGTGCTTGGTCTTAGACAGATGCAGCCGTCGATTCATTTTCTGAAAAAGGTTTAACAAGAGACTGAAACATGAGCCCCAGCTGCAAAATAGTGCCCATACATTGTTCATCCATCCATCCATTCTTGATAAAGACGTTTCCAGTGCAAGGTTACGGTGGTTCAGTGGCCTCCCCTGAAACAGAGGGTGTAAGGCATGGCACACCCTCTATGGAACGCCAGCCCATCGCACAGCAACCAATCACACAATTTCATTCACTCATAGATACACACCTACACTTCATTCCTGTACAACAGGCACCTGATCGATTGATGCTCTTTTCCTCCTGACTAGTCCACAGGTGGTGCTACTGCAGCATCTTACCAAGATCCCACTACCAACTTAAATAAATGCCTCAACTCCCACTCTATCAATGCCACTCACTTTTCAATGTCACTTAGTACTGTCACAGCTTGTGTTACAACACACACCTTCATAACTAGTGTTACAACACAATCCAAACTTAAACTGGCTGCATCTAAGCCACAGAACCCATGCAAAGCACAGGACTCCAAATTTTCATCCTTTCTGTTCCTAATCGTTTCAAGCTGTCATTTCAGTCGTCCTAAACCAAACATTAGCTGTCTCACAAACACAATTATCAGCCTCTAACCAAAAATTATGCATAATAGCATACATTGCACACGACTATGAAAAACAGAGGCTCACATATAATGCAAGAAATACAGTGTTTGCCGTGGAACAGAAGATATGAGAAATATTCATGCCACTGGTCATTGTAAATCCTGGTCCCTATGACCCCATCTTTGGTCTTGCTGGGTACTCAGCTGAAACATGTACCAGTTTGTAGACTTTCCTGGCCTGATTAAAGTTATCTCAGCTAAATTTCAAAGCTATGCTAAAAATGCATGGCAGATTTAGGAAAGGACTATTACACAGCAACAACATTTAATTTCAGCACAAGTATGTCTGCCCCGTTTAAATCTAGTACACTTGTCCAAAGCACACCGCTCTTTGCAAAACTGCATTTTTATCAAAGCTTGATGAAGAATGCAATGCCTAGTGATGGTTGCTAAGCACTGATTGGTGGATTGTTGGTTGCTAGGCACTCATTGGTATACCAGTGTCGGTCATTATTTTGCAAACTGGCCCAAACTTTAAGTGGCCAGAGGGTTGTTAACAGAGAGAACCATTACTTGTTCAAACTGAGTACATCACAAAATGAATAAAGTCCTGAGAAGAGCCTTCAGAAGCTCACTATCAGCATCTGTACCTAGCAGATGTGTACTGAGTAATATGACCTTAACTGGTAGATGTGACTGGAAGATTATTCCTGCTGCTGTTTTTACCATTATCTGAACAGTAAAAACATCTGTATTTGCCCAGTGCCAACAAGCAAACAGTATGGTATGGTACCTCGGCTAAATGGCAGCTGTCCAGAGAATGCTGAGTGTCACACACGGAGACCATCGTACAAGCTGGGTGCAGGAACGTAGCACAAAAAATCTGATCTGACTCGTGAAATGGGTGGAAAAGTGAAGCCTTATAAGAATGGACTTGTGTGATGCTTGTGACGCAAGCCCACATGCCGGAAATTTGCATTCCATATATTTACAATACCTGCTCATCTTTTGCAACTCTGAAGAAGGCACTTACATCAAGAATGTATTCCTGGATCAAGGCATGTAGTATGATGGCAATAAGCATATAGAAGAAAACTGTGGCCATGTCTTTTGGTCCATAATGGTAGAAGTTCAAAGGTTCAGACCTGTCATCTGTACACAACAATAACAACACAATTAATAACTGCTATTATTTTATAACCATTAACATTTAAAATTGCTGCTTAGTTAATCTTTATCTAAACTGCATTTAAATCATGTATGCTGTAAATGTTCATGCACCGTAACTTTATGATCATCCCCAGATAAGCCTTTACTCAGCTGCTACTCCTGCATTGTATGTGAATGTTTGTGTACCTTATAATGATAAAAATAAATAAAAAAAATTGTAGGAAGGTTATCAGAATTCATCTATCCTGCGTTTTATGCACCTACTCGTGTGATGAATATCGGTGTATCAAGTGGAAAGTAACAGAGTAGGTTTACTTAAGAATCACACGTCTGCAGCTATGTCTCTTTCTCCTAACGTAATGCTCAAATTGTATTTTTGCTGAGATGTACGTCGCTTTGGAGAAAAGCATCTGCTGAACGAATAAATGTAATGTAAAATCCTGAAAAAATTTCATGGTTAATCCTATAATTGAAAGGCTTAATGCTGCAAGCTTCCCAATAATTAAATCACCTTTTTAAGATGCAGAACATTTCAATCAATCAGTTTTAACTCAGTCAAATGATCAGGCACATTTCTAAAGACATAAAAAAAATGTCAGCTCACCCAACGTGTAAGTTACGTTGTACTGCACCGTGATGAACATTATGGCAAATTTTGCAGTCACCTGAAATATTATTTAAAAAAAAAACAAAAAGAATATTAACAAATTAATACACAAAAAAAGAATCACAATTTTATTTCAGCATCCAGATGTCTTCAGTTGCTTTCAGCACACATAGCTTACCAAAAAAACGCTTGCTTTAAATTACTGATCCGCTGTTCACAAAGAAATGATGAGCCCGTTACAAAAAACCCTGATTATCCAGGGACTACAATGGTAAAATACCCTCCATCGTCTACTAGCCAGCCCTGCACATTTCTTAATATAACAGATGCTATGATGGACAGTTATAAAGATAAGGAACACATCACCTCGGTCTAAAAAATGAGTAGCACATCTAATGTCACAATATGTTAACTTTCCAAAATTATTTATATTAATTCAATAAGATAAATCTTAATTTTGTGCCACCCCCCCCCCACAAAAAAGACCCCATTGTTAGGACCATGATTAGCTGGTGTTAGCCAGCTAAAGGCTAGCTTAGAAAGAAAAGAAGTGAAAGCACTTTGTAAATCCTTACACCATTCCAACCAGAATGTGCATTATTACAAATATTAATGACCAACGCTACTCTTAAAGAAGACAGGAAGTAAGTCTAGTTAAGGACATGGACTTGCATCTTGAATGCTGTCGGTTCAAGCCCAGCCCCCAGCTATTGCTGTAGTGCCCTAAAACAAGGTCCTTATCATAGTTTGATACAGCAAGAATACCGTTGTATGGATAAATCACTGTACAGATGATTATCTCACCCTGTAAGCTGGTGCAGACAAAGATGTCCAAAAAATAACAACTAACTGTAACTGCTGTGTAAGTGGGTCAGATATTTGACTTGTGCCAGCTAAGCAATAATTTAATAAAAAACACTTTCACTAATAAATAACACTGGTGTTTTATAATCTGAAGGTCTTGGGTTCAAATCAAACTGTAGTACCCTTGAGCAAGGCATTTACACTGTAAGGACACCATGCTGTATAAATGGGCAAATGTCAAAGTTTATTACCTAAAATTACAAGCCTCCTTTTGTCACATCCACCCAATTTAAAAACTGTGTCACCAGATAATAATAATAACCAGCTGGGAAAAGGTACCTTGGTGAATAAGGTGTATGGGCTAATACCACTACATAGTATCTGTTGGAAGATGTTTTGGAGAAAAGCATCTGCTAAATAAGTAAATGTAAAGGTACGTGGAAGAGAACTAAAGCGTGTACTCTTGTATGTAAATGTTTGTGTACTTTCTTAAAAAATTTTTTAAAAAAAATTGTAGATAGGTTATCAGGATTCATCTGTCCTGAGTTTTGCGCACCTAGTTGTGTGAGAAACATCGCTGCATCAAGTGGAAAGTAACAGAGTAGGTTTACTTAAGAATCACACGTCTGCAGCTATGTCTCTTTCTCCTAACGTAATGCTCAAATTGTATTTTTGCTGAGATGTACGTCGCTTTGGAGAAAAGCATCTGCTGAACGAATAAATGTAAACGTACACTGTTTCTGCACACTGAGGATCAGGATGTGGAATTTGGAAACACACCCCCCCATGTTTGCCATGATTTCTCCCCAAACTTCACATCTCTAACTGCAGAGGTATTCACTCTATAAAATTAAGTTAATGTTCCATAAATACATTTCTACGCATGTTATTTTTTTGTCAAAAATTAGTGATGCAATTAGCTACTCTTTTTATTCCAAGTGAATGAAAGCCCTGTTCTGACTAAACTAGTGGTGTTTGGAGAACAGTTTAAAAGGATGTTAACTTTGCCGTCATCCTAACACCTCACACACTCACATTTTCGGTTCCCCTTGTGATAATGGAAGATAATCGTTTGATCAATTTTAATATTATATTTAATGTACAGAGTGTGTGTGCATGTGGTTGTATATATTGCCATGCGTGTTCATCATGATGATTTGTCACTTTGTGCAGATATGTCATTATATATGACTCTCTGTGTGTGTGAGAATATGTTGTTCATGTCGGTATTTATGTGTGTGTGTGTGTCTGAACGTCAGCGTGTTTATCTGTGTGTGTGTGTGTGCGCGCGCCAACTGCTGCTCTGCTCAGCGTGGGTGTTGATTTAGTGAGTGTTTATCTGCATTTGTTGAATACGAGTGTGTGTGTGTGTGTGTGTGTGTGTGTGTGTGTGTGTGTTTTGAAATTGAAGGCCTCACACCGCACTCCACGACCACCCCCAGCACAGTTGCTCGCACTGCGCCGACCGTACGTACCTCGAACATGAGTCCCAGTAGGATGACCATGGCCACACACGACACCATGTCTGCATGGTTCTGGATCACGAACTCGTGGCTCAGCACCGGTGGGCTCTTGTTCTTCTTACGGAAACCCATGGCTGACGCGACTCTCTCTAGCGCTCAACTCCTCCTGCGCGCACGCTCACACTTCCGGATAAGCGCTCCTCAGCCCACCTCCAGTAAATGGCGAAATCAGTAAATTTTCTGACATGAATCCAAAAAGGAAAAGGATAGAAAAACAGATACCCACGTAAGTAAGCACAGAACCCTGAACTGAACCCTCCCAGTTTCTACTCCAGCCTCAATTCACGAACCGCCCACTCAACGCAGTATATTCCGCCCCAATTGTTTAATTTAATGTTGTGAGTGACATGACACCGACCCTATCAGATAGCGAGAAGGTTTTACGAACGGCAAATCGCACCAATCGCGTTCGCCTTAGGTGACGCCGAAGCGCCGACAACGAAGTTAGGCAGTGTACCCTCGTCGTGAAAGCAACATGAAAAGGGGGCGTTCCTCTGAAAGCCGTGGGTGTGTCCAGGGAAGCCAGTGGTCAGTTTCTCATTGGACGTCGAAAGAACGTTTACCTTGATCCGCTGGAGACACCGCAGCGGAAAAACGACAAACTTTAAAACCACTAATAAAAACCGACCTTCTACAAATACAGACATATCTAACGTGTCTTAGACGTAAACGAAGCTCGCTCTCGCCCAAAGTAGCGCACTCCCCTGCCTAAAATGCGTGTAAGTTGAGGGCCGGTGTTGAGGTTCTCTGAGGTGGCCCACAGCGATACGTAACGGAAACGCTGGTAACTAGTGTGGCGGTACTACCTCCTGCTAGCGCTCGTTAGCTTGTTGCGGTACCTCGTTTGGCTGGTAGCTGGTGATTCTGTCGGTTAGAGAAGCCGGGACCATCACAGTTTTCGCTGTAGGAGGTCAGTAGCGCTCGGCGGTCGGGTTGTGCTGATGAATTTGTGTGCCGGAGTCAGTTTAAACGCCGCGAGACGAGGGCTCTCTTCAGTGCAACTGCCCGCCTTTTTTCCACCAGTGCAGTGAAACTCGCCCCGCTCCGCTTTCTAAGTTTCTCGCTCCACTCACTGACTCTCATTCTTTTGTGCGTATATTCATTCATTGTTCTGTTCTTTTCGGAGAAGTGAACAGCTGGGCTGAGGGTGTCGTACAAAAAAATTCCCACAAAGTTTAATTACTCGGTCTTCGGGAGACAGGCCTAGGGGCGCCGCGGGGTTATTTGTCGTTTTTTTTACACAGAATCCTCAGTTATGATGATCGGTTTGTTTCAGAAACCATCCCTCATCATCGTCATGTCTGATCTGGTACATAAAATTTATATTAGATATAGCTATCAATGTATTTTTTTTATCTGTAACTCCACATCTGGGAGTAGCATAATCATAGTTAACCGTTTCATTAAGTCTTAAGATACTAGAGTAATTTGGCGGTTTGCTGTTAAATTTAGTCTGATGTGCGAGTAAGTGTCTAGATTTGTATTAATTTAATCGAATTAAAAATGTTATGTTTTCTTGTTAAATTTCGTCTTTTAAATGTGAAATTGCCACATCTGTAATTCTCTGTACCTGCCTGGTCTTATAGATATTCGTTACAATTTAATTTGTTGGTGGTTATTTAATTAATGAGCAGAGCTCACTTGTCAGTAACATTATAGTAATATTTTAGTACTTCCAGTGTAATATGAATGAGCGCTAATAAACAATGGAAACCAGTAGCAGTGCAGGAGAACTGGAGGGAGGCTCTTAGTCCAGAGCAGGGTGGCCTAACCTGAAGGTGAACCATTCAGATCCGTTTGGAGACCTTTTGTACCACTGACTAAAGTATATAGAAGGAAAACATTGCCACTAACCTTTTTTCAACAGACACCTTTGCCTAACAGGACTTAGTTTTAAGCAGCTTTACAATCACTTACCCATTTATACAGCAAGATATTCTTACCATGGCAATTCAGAGTAGGTACCTTGATAAAGGTGAACAACAGCAGGAATGGGATTAGAACCAGGAACCCCCAGATTGTAAACAACAGCCAAAACCACCATACTACTTGGTGGCTCAAATGTATGGGTGTGCAAAATTATATATTGCTTTGTGTAAAATATAATCTAAATAAATATAAAGTAATATAAGATAATTTAATAATTGATGACTCCCAGTCTGTTTTCTCAGTGGACTGTATGAGGAACAGTTTGAGGTTATTTATTTCTGCCCATATTAGATTGCATAACTGAGCTGCTGTAAACTGGAGTTCTAAGAATAATTTTCTGTGATGTATTTTTCCACAGTATTACATTTGCTCATTTAGCAGATGCTTTTCTCCAGAGTGACTTACAATATCAAGGTCACAATTATTTACCAGTTCATACAGCTGGGTAATTTTTCTGGTGCAATTTAGGATAAGTACCTTGCTGAAGGGTACTGCAGCTAGTGATGGGGATTGAACCTACAACATTTGGAGCTAAAGGCAGTAACTGTAACAGCTACACTACCAGCTGTCCTGTGCTGGGTCCTTTTCAGCATGGCCACCTAAACAGATATACACAGACACACACACAGGCTGAAACCGCATGTCCCACGCGAGGTCGCGGCAAACCGGAGCCTGGCGCAGCACAGAGCGTAAGGCTGGAAGGGGAGGGGACACATCCAGGACGGGATGTCGGTCCGTCACAAGGCACCCCAAGCACGACTCGAATCCCAGACCCACCAGAGAGCAGGACCCAGCCAAGCCCGCTGTGCCATTGCACCCCCCACAAGTAGATAACAATCAAGCCAAACAGATTATGACTTAATGTGACTTTGGAAGCATAGTAGGTCCTCTTTTTTTTGGTTTACTTTTCAGAGTTGAGTATTTTTTACATTTTTTTTTAATGTTATTGCATAGCTCATAAAGCTGCTGCCTTTGGATTCAAAAGGACCCAGGTTTGAGTCCCATCTCCTGCTGTAGTACCCTCCAGTGAGGTTTTCACCCTTTATTGTACCAGTATAATGAGTAAAATCTAGGTCTCAAGTTACTTATAATGGGTGTAGAGGGTAATTTTTTACAGGATTTAACACTTATTGATTAGCTATCTGATTTTTCTGGAATAATTCAGCTGAGTCTCTTTGGGTCATCTAAATTTGCCCCTTTTTGGTCAAGTTGACTTGAAATGACCCTTGTCACTGCTCCTCTGGTGGCTGCAGTTCCCTACAAAGTGGGAGGAAGTTTTGTGTGTGTTCCTCAAGAGGGCGCCATTAACTTCCCTATAGAAAAATGCTATCACTTGAGAATTCCTTCCAACATCCTTATAATGCAGTATGATCACTAACATCTTCTAAAATTGTTACCAGTCAGTGTCTGTATTGTACAGTCAATACACTGAAGACACACTTGCCAATTTACATGTCACTATGGGGCTTATCTTTTACTGCATCCAGCATACAAGAGGTATTTCACCTCCAAATGTTTATGAAACTTGTAGTCCAGTACCCCTCTGGTACAGTAGCGCTTTTGTACATTGGATATTAAAATTGGATATGTTCATTGCACACTTGCTGTGTATTCCCTTGGAAGTTCTGTTTGTAGACTTTTAGGTAAACGACTAATCTACTGATGTATTCTTAGTGAGAGATACTTGGAGAGAAAAGTATTTTCTAACCACTCTCTGAATCATTTTTCAGTTTCTAGTTTAGACTCTTTGAACTTGTTTTGCAGTTTCCTGTTTGCAACGAACATTAAACCCCCTGGAAAACCTCATAGGCATTTTTGTTAGAAAATTTCAATCTATTTTTTTTTTGAATAATCCAGAGAAACGGTTTTAAAATGGTTTAAAAATTGTGGAACCATAGTAACAAACTATATTTCAGAAGGGGAGAGATCACATTAGCTGAGCAGCGCTAGAACTTTATAAATATAAAACTGAGATGGTATCTCTATGGCAAACACATTTATTCAGAAACTCATCAACATGTCATTCTGCATTTTTAAATGGCATTGAGCACCTGAAGTAATTGTCATCCTTTCAAAATTGTGTTATAGAATAACCTCTGGAGTGTTCTGGAGTACAGCACCTCAGAGCCACTGAAAAATATGTAGACTTGAATATGTTAGCTGGAAAATGTCTGTACATAAGACCGGTAGAAGAAACAGCATTAAAGTGGCTTGAGAGGAGTACAATTAAAGGGCATCGTTAGGACTTCATGTAATTAAGTATTTAATAAAGCTCATTTTGTCTAAGATGGAGAATAAAGATTACCATAATATGCCAACTAGGTATTTTTATTATTTATTTATTTTTTTCTTAAGAAATTTGGTTTCTGAACTCAATGTTCAAAATAACACTGTAAAAGAGCAGCCATGATAAAAGCGTGGAGACCTTCGCAAAGAAAACAACTATATTTTTTTGTCTTATCGCATGTAAGATGTCTGGTCCCTCCTTTTCCTTGAAGGGATTTGGGTCTTTAGCACTATATTAGCTGGGATCAAAGAACTGTCAGCATCTTGTCAAACTTCTGGAAAGATTAGAGTAATTTGTGCACAGGGTTGCTCAAGAAGCAGCATGTTTTTTGTTTTTTGTTTTTTTTTGTGTGTGTCTCTTCTCACTCCAGGTGTCTATAGTGGGGGAAAATGTGGTTTCCAACGAGTGCTTTATGTCACTTCACACAGATTTACTGCTGCGCAAACTGGTGTTACAGTATGTTTTTCTTAGAATAAATTGCGTAAAAATCCAGTTAAGTTCTCTATGGCTGTATCAGTGCTTCTTAAATGTGTACAGAGATTAAATACATGCTTAGTTAACATGAAAATAATTCATGCGTATTTAATTACTTGGTTTTTATGACCGTGGAGAGGAATGGCCTTTTTGAGATTTATTTTTAATGTGTATTTTATTTGTTGTGAATGAGGTGAGAGCTTGTCTCAGTATTTCTGGGTAAAAAGAAACAGAACAAAGGCCTGTGTGTGACTGTGGCCCGGCGTGCCCTGGCGTCCCTCGTTGAAGTCGGCTCTGCTGTGCTGTGTGCTGCCGACCGGAGTGAAGGGAGGGATTTAGACAAAGGGCCTCTTTCCAACATGGAGTCTGCAGCAGGCCACTTCTGCTTTCACACATCTCTCCTTTCTGTTTCGGAAATACCGACAAAAAAACCCAGAAAGCGTTGCGATACAGTAGCGTGGAAAGGTTTTGTGCAACATTGATTAGTTGTTTGTTAGTGGTACAGGCTAAAAGCTTGTGTATTTAGTGGTTCGGGCCTAGCGCTCACTGTGTTTTTTTTCCCCCTCTCTGCAGAGAGCCGCTCCTGCCTGCACTGAACAAAGATAATTACTCAGGAAATGTTTCAGCCAGTCAGCTGCAGCCTTACATCCCGCATGTAAGAAGTGGCCAATCAGGGCCTTGCTCTCATCCCGTGGGGCCTGATCGTCGAGCCTGGAGTGCCAAGCCCTCTCTGTCTCAGCACTGAGACTGTCCTCCATGTTTTATAAGTATTGACATAACACTGTGTTAGCCATGCATCCACAGAGGTAAGCCTGATCTCTCTCTCTTGTCTTTTGTTCACTTTCCTTCTCCTTCCTGTACTGTGTTAAATGTGCTGCAGAAATCCAGCGTGGTTGTCGTGGAGGGGAGGCTCGCAGGGCCCTCTGCTCAGCTGGAGCTGGAGCTGGAGCCTGGGCAGGGAGCAGAGCAGGGCTCTCCTGTGCCTGTGGCTGCCTGTGCTCTTGGTCACATGGGTGCCCAGCCAGCCTTCATACTGTACTCCAGAGATGACCATGGCTAAATCAGAACATGAACAAAACAAGAAATGATGTTGGAAGTGCTCCTCATGGCTGCATTGGTTGTTTTTGGAAGGGGGGAGGGGGTATGTCTTTGTAAGCAAATTGCCGGCGCCATTGTGTGCCTGTGTCACATGCCAGGCTGGCGAAAATGGAGGCTGCAGAGGAGCTCTGACTTGAACAGCACAGCAGGGGTCCCTTGCGAGACCAGATGTCCATATGAGAGCACTGCTTTTTACTTTCAGGGAGGTTAATGTCATCTCATCTCATGTCATCATTGAATTATTTTTGATGTTGTTCTTGCATTCACCGTTTCCACTTGTGGCCAAAAAAAGTTTGCCTGACTTGTTTTTCCGACACACTGCTGTGTCTTTTTTTAGTCACACTTTTGGGATCGCTCATGCCGAGTGTATGAAAAGCACAGACAGGAGGACGTGGGTTAACACGCACATCCTGCCCACCCGCTCGCCTCTTCTCCTAAGTAGGAGGTGAGCGAGGCCTAAGGCGCCACTGCGTCTTCTCCAGTGTTTCGCTAAGAGCGTGCCCTCTTTTCTGCTGCTCAGCCCTAGGCACAGCATGTGTGTGTGTGTGTGTGTGTGTGTGTGTGTGTGTGTGTGTGTGTGTGTGTGTGTGTATGCTTCTGGAAAGCATTTCGCACTGTACCCAGGAAGTATGTCTCCTGTGGTGAAAAGTCAGAAGTAGGGCTCCACCTCCCTTGCAATGTCCCCCTTTTTCCCCTCTGACTTAGCTTTTTTTTTTTTTTTTTTTTTACCCACTCCATGCCACTGACATATGGATTTAAACCCTTTTAATTTAACTATCACTTTTTCATTTGTTTTTTTTTATTAAAATTGCCTTTAAAACCCTTTGCATGCTTAAAATAGACTTCATTGCCTGTTGTATATCTTCAGATATCTCTTTACTTGCAGCTGTTGTTGTAAAACTGTTGCATCTGCAGTGTTTGTTCATATGTACCGTTTCTCTACAGCACTGGGGCAGATTTTTGTGTTAATGATAATTTATTCCATTATAAATTTTGTTTGCTCAAAGAAAATCTTTGAACGTTTTCGTTGATCTGGCAGGCTTTAGTTTAACACATGAAATGTATGTATAGGTCTGAAGTAAAGGCAGTACCTTTTGCTCTGGACCCCCTTTCTTTTCTTTTTGATGCAAGCACCATACATTCAGAGTATTGTATTGTTTATTTTTCCCATTTTCATAGATTGACCCTTCAGAGGAAAGCAAGGGTGTATTTCCCATAAACGAAAATGGTGCTGGCAGTTTGTAAGCACTTTTTGATTTAAAAAAAAAAAAAACCCTAATATACCAGTTAACATCTTATTTGTGTTGAAGGATCTCCCTAAGGAAGGGACTGCCTAAAAATAGAATGTGGCTTATAAACTGTTTGGGGGAAGATTTTTTTGATGAAGGCTGTGAAAATCATGCAAAATAAGTGTCTATCCTTGTTAGTATGTTTCTTTGTGTGAACAAGCAGTTAAGTGATGTTCCTGCTCAGGTGAAGCGACAGTTTAATTCGGAGGGACATCTGCATTGCAGCAGCACGTCTGAGAGAGAGAAGGTAGCAGCGAGCCGTGTGGCCCCGCGCAGCCAGCCAATCAGACGTCTCCGTGCACCACTCAAACCAATCGCCGCCGCAGCTGAGGTTAAAGATTGACAATCGCGCCGTAGCAGCAGGGAGAGCAAGGCCCTTCTGGAAAATTCTGCAACCATCTTTGTCTCATCCCATCCAGGCAAATTTAAAGGCCAGGTTGAAGGATTGCCTTGTTTATTCTGTGCGTTAAGACGAGGTATGCTGCTCTGTGTCCATTTTGTGCATTGAGGAATGTTGTAGGGAAGAGTAAACGATGAGAATGAAGCTTTGATTTGGTGTGTGGTCTGAGAGAATGGGAACAGACGCACACAAGCTCTGGTTTCCTCACTGTCAGCTTCAGCTTCCTTGCCTCTGGTGGAGTGTGTGTTGCTGTAACTTCTATGTATATATATATAATATATGTATATATATATATGCAAACGTGTGAAGCCAGCATGGCTCCTGTGTGTGTGTTGTGTGTTGATTGCGTGCAGTCATGTCCCACTGAAGCAGCGCGCCTGCTGGGCTATGGGAGCTGCTGCTGGCTACTGATGGCTGGAGCTGGGCTCCGCCGTGCCTCCATCAGGTCCCAGGAGAGCGATTTCCATCTGGAACTCACGGTGACCACATGATATCGACTCTTTCTGTTTTCGATTGCTTGTTGAGTTTCCCCATCCTACCAAAAAACAATGTGGTATTCTTTCATATTTTGATTTAGACCTTGGAACTGCGAAACAGTAAAAGGTCACGTTTTGCAATAAAGAGAGACATAATTGTAATTTTTTTTTTTACTGGCAAAAATGGCTTCCTGGTATTGAGTCATTAGGATGCATGCATTGTGGAAAGAGGTGCTGGGGAGGTAGGCTAACATCTCCAGCTCTTTTTCCTCCTCCTCCTCGTCTCCATGGCTAGCCAGATGAGGCCATGTCGTGTCCCCAGCAGCCGACTGGATGTGCGTTGTCTTTCTAACAATGCACTAATCTCCACAGTGCTGCTCTGCGTCTGCCAACGTGCCAGCACCTGCTTCCGAGTCCAGCTTTAGGGGTGGGGGTAGGGGGTGGTGGCGTTTTGTTTCCATTTTTACGTGGACAATGATCTTCAGTGTTCTGCCGCAGTTTTTTTTTTTTTTTTTTTCTTTCCCTGCTCCTTGGCATTTGGTTTTTGAATTGCCTTTTTCCCCCCCTCTGGAATATTCTGAAGTCTTAATTGTTTACGTGCAGCGCACTTAACGTCGAAGGCCTGAATGCGCCGTACATGTTGCTCCAAGAATCCTGTCCCTAGATACTCCTGAAAAAAGCATTGCAAATGCTCTTCTTGAATTTTTTTGCAAGTGACGGACATTTGTTTCTGTTTTAAAGCTGCAGAAAGATTTTAGTGGACTTGGCAAACTATTATATCCAAGATAAATATCTTGATTTAGACCTGAAAACACAAACAAAGGTCAGTATTTCATTTATTAACTCATTCTTTCATTTAGCTGTTTTGAGAATGACAGCATGTATTTTACAGTCACATTGTTTTTCAGAATTATTTGTTGGTTTACTGCTTTGAATGGAACATCTGTTCCACCCAGTGAATACGGCTCATTTTTTGGAGGGGGCGAGATAATGTGTGATTCCTGCTTGTCTGTCTTACCATGCCTTTCCTCCTTGAGTCCTGTTACGTGTGCTCCGTTGCAGGGCCCTCCCTAGGATGTCCGAATTGAATAGGTCTCATTAACTAGTGGGCAGGGTATTTCCGTGATGCCGTCTGCGGATGAATGTCCCTGGCTTTCTCTTAACTAGATGCTAATGCCTGTGGACATGAAGTGCCCGTGACCCATTTTGTCTTGCGTCTCATTGAAGTAAAGACTGGTATGAAGGCACCGATGATGGAGCTGGGTAGTGCAGCACCTGTGGTCTGTCATATGGTCCATCCATTCAATAATTTGCTGCTGCACGTGCTTATATGCTCTTTAACCATTCGGGCTTTTTGAAAAGCAGCTTAATCTGTAGTGTTTTTCTGTTGTTTAGTCTGCCATTTCATATTGTTCCCAAGCCATAAATGCAGTTGTTTGGTAATTTACAATAAGGAAAGGTAACGATGTCAAATGACCATGGCACCTAATTATTTATTTACTTAAAGGACCATGGGACTCCTAAACATTCTGTACGCGTCTAGGATGTTTCCAGGGCAGTTCCGGAAGTGTTCGGCAGTGTCGGCTCAGTTAAGATTCACAGCCCTAACCCCAAGCCCAGCAGGTAGCACTGCTCATCGTGTGACCTTCTCAACTCGACCAACAGTCCCTGAGCTTTGACCTGAGGATGCTTTCTGTGGTTGACAATTGAACAGTAGGTTATATGTAAAAATCCTGTGGCCATTTTTGTTATTGATGTTTTTTGAAACGGCGAATATAAAAAAGGGAACCTAGGATGGAGGATGCAAAGCACGAGACCTTAACCCAAACGAAGCCTCTGGAAAATGCTTGAGTTTGTCCCCTAGCTCAGTGACACAGAGGAGAACTTGGCAAAATCACAGTCAGTCACATGGCTTTAGTTGATAAATTCACCTACTATAAAAACTGTGTGAAATGAAACCCTCTGCTGCTTAATGTTTTGCAGTCGTAGTGCAGTTTGGTGTTTCCTCCTGCATTTGATGGGTGACTGGGGTGTGGGCGGTGAATCGTGTCTTTGACCAGGGTTCTGACACTGTGGTCTGCCATGAATGGGCTTTCGTTCTCAAAGAGCTCATTGACGTGTGGAGAAGCTAAAGCTCTTCTGAGCCAGCATCATAGGGATGTGCTTTCTTGCAAAGCAGAATTCCCTTCCTAAATGTATGATTAGAGAACATAGAAACATAGCTATACTGACACAAGAAATGCCTGTATGTGAACAATAACGCTCCGGCTTCTTGAGAATCTTGCTCATACACTGTTTTTATCATTGTGCAGTCCAGGTTACATGCTTGTGGTTTTACAAGCTACTGGAATAAGTTGTGAAGACTTTCCTTTACCAGTGCTCTTTATTTTTATAAGACGTACATTAATGTACAACCGAAAGGGAAAGATGTTTTGCAGTATTGCTGGAGATATTTATTGCTATTTACTGTTCAGACAAAAATCTTTGGATCCTCTGGAATAGGGTTAATATTAACAGATTAAATTAAATAGTTTTTCTCATCATTTTGTTTTGTTTGCATTATTTTATCACGTTTATTGGTTGCTTTTACTAATTTCCTTTATTTTAACAACATACTTGGGTCAAAATAACAGAGACATCATTGATGTACTGAAAAAATGTAAATACATTTCCATACAAGTAAATAAAGCACCAGGGCCAAAGATTAAATTATTTAGAAGTGGAAAATCACAGCAGTTGCTCGTATAAGTGTTATTTAGCTCGGAATTTTACAGCTAATGTATTTGTTGAACATAAATATTGTTTGGAAGCAATGCACATGCAGGATGTCTCTGCTCCTCCCTGAACTGAATGTTGGACCGTCTTGTCGCCAGTTCAGTTATTTAGCCATTACACTATGTATCATTTCTCTTGTGACAGCAGATGAAGGCACCTGTGTAAGAGAAGTCAAATTTGGGTTCACTGGGGAAGCTTGTTGCAAAGGCGGGCTCTAATGTGTGTGGAGACGTGTCAAAGCTGAGGAGCTCCACCTCTTGTGTTCAATGGACAGACGTGCAGGAGCTCAGCTGGAGGTCTCAGAGGCACAGGATCGTTTGGCTGAATTGAGGAAAGGCGGCCTGTTGCCATGGGGATATCCTCTTGCGATACTTGCCGAAATGTAAACGCTTGCAATTTTAAGTTGGTTAGGTCCAAATTGAATGAACAAAGTACAGAAAAGGCATTATCATCGCAGGGCATTGTTGCAAAACGCTCTACGAACATGGTAAAATGCAACATGGTTGATTGCGATAATGGGACACGTTCCATTTGGAAAAAGCTAGGTAGAGGGAAAGCAATAAACAAATCATCTCCTGTGAGTGCCCCCCAGTGGGACTTTCTCACAGGTCTTGATATAGGGTCGAGCAGCCAGGCAGATTATATGTGTGATACTGTGTAAATGACACCTACTTTCCTATACCCTTCTTCTTCTCTGGCAGTTTGGCTGAAGAAGAGATAAAAACGGAGTCAGATGTGCTAGACGGGATGGACATTTCCACACGATCTAAAGGTGAGCGGAAAACAGGATGTGTGTTTTTACTGCAGCTCTTAAAGGGCGGTCTGAATCTGTCTAAAGATGAGTATCCTCCTTTAAGCTTTTTGGGGCCTGCTCTTACACTGTGGTTCTGCTGTGATGTGTTTAAACAGTGTTTTGGTACCCTCAGGCACAGTGCAACTTATCAGAAGATCTCAGGGGCTTAAGTGTCTCAATTTTCATCCAGTTTCTTTTCTTCCAGGGACATTTTCTGATGCTATTGCCAGTTTGCAGCTGCATCTCACTGTTCACATCTGTGTTACGGTTCAGTGACCCTCCACAGATATGGAGGTTGACGACAGCCCCTTGAAACTTGGTCTTTATTTCTGCTGCCATGATTACTGCCTCACTCTGCTTTGCAAAATAATCAGCGTGAGGTGACAGCTCATGCTGGTGTGAATGGAAGCAAAAATTACTACAATGTCAGTTGTCTATTAATTCGCTCATAATGGCTCCAACCGGTAGTGTACAGATTGTCTGATTAGTCATTAATTTCATTGCATATATAGTGATCCAGTACTCTGAACTTTGTGGATATACAAATAAAAAGGTGAGGAGGTGAGGTCCTCTGTTGTGTGCTTTGGAGCAGAGTGCTTCACCCTTGTTTTACACACTTTCTCATCGTCTGAAGAATGCATTCACTAGCGTTCATCAGGATGTGAAATACTGAATGCTGTTAACAATATAATTTCTTGACATTGTTTGCAGCAATTATGTATTTATTATTTTATTGGATGTCTTTGTCCAAGATGACTTGGTTTTACAAAATCATTCTTCTTACTATGTCAATTCCAAGTAATTACTGTGATCAAGGGTACTGCTGCACAAGGATGTGAAGCGGTTACCTGCCGATTGTATGACATCAGCCACTAAACAGTGCAGTATCTGCTGCTACCTGCAGAAATTTCACCAGGCATAAAGAAAGGAGAAATGAGTTACAATTTGATCGTCTTGGATATGATTAGTTGTGCTGAAGTCATGTAAAACACATTATATAGAAATCCTTTTTAATATTAAACTGCAGTGACCTCTTACCCTTGGTCTTGACTGTAGTACAGACCACACCATTTCCTGTTGATATCCTTTACAGCTTCATAATACAAGCATAACAAAGAGGAAATCAACCCTTCTTCTGTGTTCTGTCTCAGCCTGCAGCAGTGTCTTTCCAGCATGTGGGATGGACACCTGTCTGTTTTGACTATGATTTGTGATGAGCAGGTGGCTAAGCCGGAGGAAGTGTGGGATGGGGCGGGGTGGAGTGAGAGCACGTTCTCTGAGGCTCTTTCCTGTGTGGAGTGACGTTGAGCTCTCTGCAGTTCCAGACCCTGGCCTGGCAGAAAGGGTGGCACAGAAACGAAAGTCCAGCCCGTCACATTCGTCAAATGGGCATTCGCCCCCAGAGACCTCACCGAGCCCTGTGAAAAAGAAAAAGAAACCAGGGTTAGTTAACAGTAACAACAAGGAGCAGGTATGCCATGATGGATTCTTAAACACAGCGCTTGTACTGTACCTTTTGATAATTGCTTTCAATGTTCTTTTGTAAAATGCTGCTAAGTCAAATCAAATAATTGTAAGCTTGTTTCAGTATGAAATATCGATCTTTGTCAAAACAGTTTTTATAGCATGATGGGAAAAGTAGCTTGGCTTGTGAGAATCCATAAATTAACGTAATTCTCATTAGTAATTGCACAGAAATTAACCATATGTTGAGAGGATGAAAGAAATACTTAATTGCATTTTACGTAAACCTTTGAATAATTTATGTAATGTACAGCACCAGTGAAAATTTTGAGTACACATTGGCAACACGTATGGAACAAATTGGGCATAAGAGAGAAAGAAAATCAACCTTAAGTCTCTTAGATCAGTGGAACTGCTGTAAAAGAGCTGGGAAGACATATCAGCTGGTTTTCCACTCATATTTATTTCACTCAAAAAAAAAAAAAGACTAGTTTCCAGAAAAAGTGCTCAAACTTTTGACTGGTTGTATATGTTTATATTATGATGATAATATGGCCATTTGTTGTGTAAACTTTACTGTCATGTAAGATGGCAATAGTGTGTGTCAAACACAGACTGGCTGGTGGATAAACAGGAAATATTTCCCTGCTGTTAATCGGTACTCTTTGATAGTTAGTGCTCAATTGTGCATATAAAATGTGTTGTGAATGCAGTAATTTCCTAGTTGTTTTGTTCTACTGATTGAGCCCCAGCTGTGTGTGTTTGGTGCCCGATGTGCTGTGTTGCATTTACGTGTTGAGCCGCATTTCTGATCCCGTGTGTATTAAAACCCGACCTGTTTCTCTTGCCTACATTTCAGTCAGAACTAAGACACGGTCCCTTTTATGTGAAGCCGCAACTCACCACAGACCCTGTTGATGTTGTGCCACAGGATGGACGGAATGACTTCTATTGCTGGGTGTGCCACCGTGAGGGCCAGGTCCTCTGTTGTGAGCTTTGCCCACGGGTGTACCACGCAAAGTGCCTGAAACTGGCCACCGAGCCTGAGGGGGACTGGTTCTGTCCCGAGTGTGAGGTACTCCCGCTCTCCCGAGTTTAGCTTCACGCAGGGCGGGCGCCTGTTTGGTTGTGTGCGGAGGCAGGAGAAAGCAAAGCAGAGGAGCGCAGCCGTGCAGCTGGTGATGAGACGCCCTCTGCAGGTCGCGTTGGTCATCGCTCAGATTAGGCACTTGTGTCCCAGATCCATCAAGTGAGATGTAAGCAGCTTTGGACTGCGTCTTTGTCCAGCTGGAAAATGGACCTGAGTTTGTGAAGTGACTCCACTGTTCAGCTCCGTACAATTGAATTCGATCTGCTGTGTAGATCGCATGTGGATGTATAAAACGACTGGTTTATCTTGTTGGATTCTGTTCAACACAGTCCTTATGCACAGAATACATAGCAACTTTCTTGACCAGCTTTGTGTGTGCTTTTCTCCTCTTCTGTATTTAAGCGGTATTTTCCAATTCTTTTAATAGTGTTAGTTTGCAGTCAGAGATTTTAAAATGGTCCATTTTTCTCTCCTTGTTCCTTTGCAGAGAATAACAGTTGCGGAATGCATAGAGACTCAGAGCAAAGCAATGACCATGCTAACTATAGACCAGCTGTCTTACCTACTTAAGTTTGCTCTGCAGAAGATGAAGCAGCCAGGGGTAAGTGTTCACAGTTAGTCTTTCTGAGGTTTTTTAAAAACATGTCCCAGATTCCAGCGCTGGTCTTTTTAGACAGGCTTTTACTGTGATATAAAACTCTTTGCCATGTTCTATAGGTGCTGTCTTATCAAAGCACATGCATTGCAAAGCAAAGAGGTTTTTGTGTCCTTTGAAACTTTTTTTTTTTTTTTAAAGGAGTTATTGAAGAATGTCTGGTAGTGTTGTCGTAACTTCTTATAACCACATTTCAGAATCCCTTCCTATCAAGAACAAATGGGATCCATTCCTTTGTTATTACATCCCTTTTAAAATGCAAATTAAAAATATACCCTGTAAAACTGTAATTTCATGTAATGTTGAAGGTGGACTTCAAAAAGTGAACTGACTTCTCAGTTTATAAATGCAACTGAGACCAGAAGTCTGTCTGTGGCTTGATTTGTTTATAAATCTAAAGTCACTTTCACCTATATGTCACGGTTAGTAAAATCTTGTGTGCTAAAGCTATAATAAATGCAGAAATACTGTAAGAATTTATTTTTTATTAACTTGAACCAAGATAGAAATGAAAGCTTTTAATTAAATCACTGAAAATAAAAAAATGTTCTCTGCAACTTCCTATTCAGTCCTGATTGTTGAAAGATTCATTCCATAAGCGTGTAGTTTGTCAGATACTTTGTACTTCCTTTAATAGCTGAACTATCAATAAAATCTTAATAATACAAACACCTCTTAATTTATTTACAGATCGGATTTTCTAAGTCTCTGATGTAGCTTAAACATGCTGTAAGGTAACTTAAAATTTAAAAAAAAAAATTGCATTGACTGAAAATCTAAATGGCTTCCTTCCACAAACTCCTCTTCAGTGTTGATTGTTGATTGATTCATCCCACAAATATGGCATTGGTATTCTCTCGGTGTTGATTACCGGGACTTGGGAACACCAGATATAACATGACATGAGCTGTAAACACTGTGAAAGTGAATTGCAGTGAAGCCAGTCCTACACTCCTCTTCTCTTGGGGTTTGTTGTACTGACAACTAACCATTGGGTATGGAAATACGGGTGATGTTCACTCCATAGCTTGCAAAAATTTTTTGAAAATGGGAAATTAAAATAAGTGAAAAATAAATAAACAGAAAATGTATCCTCAAGAATTCATATTTCAAAATCTTGTAGCACGAGGAACCAGTATATTGGACTCAAAAGAAGGTACTGAATTAGCTGTAATATCTGCAGACAGCCTGTGTAACTAGTCCTTTACCTATGGCAGCAGTGCTGTCTTTCAGTTATACTATGGTACTATGGGTCAGATTTACGTTCAACAAAATTACTTCTGCAAGTCACCTTGACTTGCACTTCATGTACAGCTGAAGGGGTTTTTGTCAAGGATGTAAATACAGGTCTGGATTGCACGAGTCCCACCTCCCCCTTACAAAGTGGGATGCAGATGCTCTTGCAAACAGATCTTGTGCATTGTTAACAAATATCAGAAACTGCGTTGGTTTTTTTGATCAGTGATACGTGTTCAGCCCCCTGTTTGTGTAGAGTTTTTAGCAAAATGCTGTTTGTCATGCTGCTTAGGGCTGCTTCTACTGGGGGAAAAAAAAATGGATGCATCATTACCCAGTTTCTGGTGGAGACAGCAGTGTGAAATATATGGCAGTGCAGGGAGTAATGCTGATGGAGAAAGTAAAGTGAAACATGAGCGGGAATGGTGTAAAACCAAAGGCAGCTCTTGGCTGTGTCCTTTCCCGGGAAAATCCAGGCATCTGGGAGTTGAGAGCAGTGCTCTTGATAGTGCGTTTTGACCTGTGTATCTGCGGTGGGTGGGGTAGTTGTGCTGCGTGGTGGCTGTCACTGTTCAGACTGTGGGGTTGAACCCTGGTCTGGTGAGGAAAAGCTCTCCTTGCTCTCTTTCAGGACCCACCTCGCTCGTCTCTCTCCCCCCACGCAGCTGCCCAGCAGAGAAAACCTATTAATTGGGTAAAACCAACGACATATTTATGCTACATCCTATAATATAACCGGAGTGTTCAAAATTCACACTGTCTGTCGAGAGTAGCAATGTGTGCTGGTCAAGTGTGACATGAATGCCCAGCAGACAGGTGTTTAATTTCAGGTGTTTCTTTTCCTCCCCCTTCTTTGCCAACAGACTGAGCCATTTCAGAAACCTGTATCTTTAGAACAACACCCAGATTATGCAGAGTACATTTTCCACCCAATGGACTTGTGCACACTGGAAAAGGTATACAGAAAAGCAACAGTTTGTAGAGCTAAGTTTTAATATCTTTCTGCAAGAAGAGCATTTTCTGTATGACAACAGCTAATTTTCCTGACATTTGCCTACAGAATATCAAAAAGAAAATGTATGGTTGCACAGAAGCCTTCTTAGCTGATATAAAATGGATCCTGCACAACTGCATAATTTACAATGGGGGTAAGTCACAAATCTGTCGTGTAAGAAGAGAATGTTTACCATGGTCTCTCCTTTTTTTGTAATTCAGATGTATTCTTTTCAGGTAATCACAAGCTTACTGCAACTGCAAAAGTCATAGTAAAAATTTGTGAGCATGAAGTGAGTACCCCAAGGACCGGTAAATAACAGTTCAAGAGTACGCAGTTTTCAGACTTAAGAGTAAGCATTTATTTAGCACTGTCTGAGACCAGAAGGAAAACTTTTGTGCCTTATAGTAAAATTTTACATTTACATAAATTTACATTTATTGATTTACCAGATGCTTTTCTCCAAAGCGGCGTACATCTCGGAGAATTTCATTTTTTATTTTATTTTCTTACAGATGAATGAGATTGAAGTGTGTCCAGAGTGCTACCTGTCAGCTTGCCAAAAGAGGGAGAACTGGTTTTGTGAACCTTGTGTAAGTGGCCAGCTTTAGACCTCCTCATTAATGACATATCAAGAATATTTTCTCCTAGGTTAGTGGAGGAAGCTAAAGGAGAGGTGAAATGCTTGCAAATATTTATTTCCCTTCTTTGCTCTCATGTTTAGAGTCAACCACATCCTCTTGTGTGGGCAAAACTCAAGGGATTTCCATTTTGGCCAGCCAAGGCGCTACGGGAGAAAGATGGACAAGTGGACGCCCGATTCTTTGGGCAACATGACAGGTAGGGTGGCTAGCACTAGGTCTGTGCTAAAGGATGATCACAGAGCTGTCTGAAGCAGTGGTACACTTCCCATGCCACCATACTTTGGACTCTTACAGCATGTTTCCTGAATGATCTCTATGTTCTAATATGTGTTTTCTATTTCTGTTGTTTTGTTCCTTAGCTAATAGCTTAATTCAAAGTTGCTTCTGAATTTATCCCTTGTCACAGCTCTGTATTTATCTTTTTTCAGTGGTGCTACACCTGAGCCCTTTCAGTGACTGTTGGAATGCCTGTATATTTTAAGCTATGCCCTTCTTTTACATGCTCCCTGCTGGTCCTAATTATTTAAGTAAATCTATACATTCATTTTCAGGGCCTGGGTCCCAATCAACAACTGCTACCTCATGTCTAAAGAGATTCCTTTTTCTGTGAAAAAGACTAAGAGCATCTTCAACAGTGCCATGCAAGAAATGGAGGTCTATGTTGAGAACATTCGCAAGAAGTTTGGCGTTTTTAACTATGCCCCCTTCAGGACACCATACACACCCAATAACCAGTTTCAGATGCTGCTAGACCCTTCCAACCCTGCAGCAGGCACCGTTAAGCTGGAGAAGCCAGACAAGATCAAGTTCAGCTTTGACATGACAGCCTCTCCCAAGATGCTTCTGAGCAAGAGCATGCTGTCAGGTGGCACAAGTCGGAGGATCTCGATGACAGAAATGCCCCGCTCACCCATGAGCACCAACTCTTCTGTGCACACGGGTTCGGACATTGAGCCAGATGCCTCTGATAAGAGCTTCAAGGTCACCTCCTCCCACTACAGTGCTGGTGAGGAGTCCATGGACTGTACAGGTACTGTATGCTTGCTATAGATGCCTTCATTCGGCTATATATTGTCAAAATTAATTACTCTAAATATTTTAAAATTGGAGGTTGTGTTACAAAGCCTTTTCAACTTTCTGCAGTATTAATTAATAATTAAAATGCCTAGACAATGTATTGCTGCAGATGTTCAAAGAAGTAGTGTAGGTATAAACACTAATTGAATATAATGATCTACGGGTGGGGGGTGGTGGCACAGCGGTTTGGCCGAGTCCTGCTCTCTGGCAGGTCTGGGGTTCGATTCCTGGTTGGGGTGCCTTGAGACGGACTGGCGTCCCGCCCTGGGTGTGTCCCCTCCCCCTCCAGCCCTGCACCCTGCGCTGCCAGGCTAGGCTCCGGTTTGCTGCGACCCTGGTGGGACAAGCGGTTTCAGACTCTGTGTGTGTGTGTGTGTGTGTGTGTGTGTGTGTGTGTGTGTGTGTGTGTGTGTGTGTGTGTGATCTACAGGCATAGTGATGACCCTTCAAGAAAATGAACATGCTTTTCCTTTCATCCATAGAAACTTCAGCCTCAGCAAAGACAGTGCACACTGGCAGTACCACAGGCAGCCCAAAGCCCTTCTCCCCACAGGCAAGCACACCTGTCATCCCCAAGCAAGAGAGATCAGGCCCTACTGGGAGCATCCTGAACCTCAATCTGGGTGAGACATTGCTATTTCCAAACCATAGCGCACTACTCATTCTTTGCCACTTGCCACAAATTGCCTACTGATAATCAGTATGACAGTGTGGATGTCAACAGAATAAACTCAAAATGATTCTGATTGTGACATAAGTTGCTATTAATGTTGGTGTTTTGTTGGTGTTTTTGTGCAGATCGGAGCAAAGCTGAGATGGATTTGAAGGAGCTGAGTGAGACGGTACAGCAGCAGTCAACACCAGTGGTCCTCACGTCCCCGAAAAGACAGATCAAATGCCGTTTCCAGCTCAACTTGGACAAAACCATTGAGAGCTGCAAGGCGCAACTTGGTAACTTCCTTACAAACAAGAATAGTTTAATATTTGGATGCGTCCTCAGGACAGTTTTTCAGCTTGTTAGTTGAACACATTAAAACTGTCTTCATACACATGGTTTCTTTGCAGGCATTGATGAGATTTCAGAGGATGTCTATAAAGGCGTTGAGCACAGTGACTCTGAGGACTCTGAGAAATCGGACTCTAGCGACAGCGAGTATGTAAGCGAAGAAGAGCAGAGGATGAAGAATGGCTCTGAAGACATCCACAAGGAAAGTACTGAGAAAGAGCCAAAAAAGAGGCCTAGAGAGCTTTTGCAAGATGATGACAAAGAGGGCAACGTGGACAGTGCAGTAGATCCAGCAGCTAAGTTGGCTAGTGTCAAATCTCCAACGGAAGACAAATCAGGTAGTGATGCTCACAAAGACTGCTTAGAGAAACCCAAGGAACTGCAGCATCCTGCGAAGGTGGAGGAGGAAGCAAAGCCCCACACAGCAGAGGCGGACGTAGACTCAGACTCAGAGCGGGAGTTGGTGATTGACCTTGGAGATGACAAGGCTGGCAGGGAGCACAAGAGGATCAAGAAGGAACCAGCAATGGTAACCACAACCAAGGGTCCTGCGGTTTCCAAAGTCGAAGGTGAGGGTTGACATCAAATAAGAATCCAGTCATTGTTTTCATACACCACTTTTTTTGAAAACTACTTCTCTATAGTGTGAGTATTTGATTGACCTTCTACACATTCTGCAGACAGCTCATTGTTCTGAAATAATAAATGTGTGTACAGTACATTTTATTAGTGTCTTTGTTAATGCATCTGTTTAATTTGTGTAATATTGTGTTCTGGATGTGACACAGCCACATTTGTCATGTACCTTGCAGAAAAACCTCCATTATCCTTTAGTGCGGCAGCTCCACCGTCCAGTGGTTCGTCTTCCTCTTCCCCAAGTGTTAAAGACCCTACTCAATCCCCTATTACCATCCCCCTAAATGTGGTCTCATTTGCTGCCACCCCTGCATCCACCCTGCTGCCCAACACGGCTGCCGCTGCAGGTTCCACAACCCCAGTGGCAGCAACGGCAGCAGCAACCACTGTGAAGAAGCAGCGCCCCTTGTTGCCAAGGGAGACAGCCCCAGCAGTGCAGCGCGCAGTGGTGTGGAACCCCACCAACAAGTTCCAGACATCCTCTCAGAAATGGCACATGCAGAAAGTGCAGCGGCAGCAGCAGAGCCAGCAGCTGGCTGCGCAGCCACAGAATGGCTCCCAGCCACAGCAAGCACAGACACCCTCACAGTCCCAAGTACAGCCACAGCTACAATCCTCATCTTCCTCCTCATCCTCCCCACAGCAGTCCTCTAGCACCCGATACCAGACGCGGCAAGCGGTGAAAGGTACTTCCCTTTTTGTCTTGACCCCTTCAGCCTTTTTGTGACGGAACCATTTTTGAACAAGACCTGGTCTTCATCTTGACAAATTTGACTTTTATTTCTTTTGGTTGTCTATCAAGAACTATGCGACAGGTGTTTTTCAGTGGGGCAGGCAGTCATGACTGTTTAATGCAGAAGAAAACATTTGTCCCTCAGTCTTGCTTCTTAAGGCAGTTTACGGAAGTATAGTGTGAGGAATGTCCAGCCGAAGATTTGGCTTGCAAAGGAGGGCATCTTTAAGACCTGTTATTTCTCCTATTGTTAGCTGTACAACAGAAGGACAGCACCCAAGGAGGATCTACCTCGGCAGCCTTGGCGACTGGCAACTCTGCAGCATCTTCTTCCCTGGCTGGGGACTTCCAGATCTCCACCACCTCAGCGGACATGGCTGCAGACATAGCCAAGTACACCAGCAAAGTGAGCAGCAGCGATAGGAGTCCAGACTAAATTCTTTACAAAATGGCTTTATCATCATCATCATCACTATTATTATTATTATTATTATTATTATTGCTGCAACTACTGTCGCTACCAATAACACTTTTTGCCTTTCAGATTATGGATGCTATAAAAGGAACAATGACAGAGATTTACAACGACCTCTCAAAAAGTACCTCTGGAAACACAATAGCAGAGGTACTCACAAATGAGTGATGCTACTAATATTCCCTTCTCCTGTGCATTCTACAAATGAACATTGTTTTCATTAATAAAATCTTTTGAAACAGATTCGTCGTTTGAGAATAGAAATTGAGAAGCTGCAGTGGCTGCATCAGCAGGAGCTGTCTGAAATGAAGCACAACCTAGGTACAATCACACACATTTAGCTCACATTCCTGAGCTAAGATCAGGGTGGAAAAGAGCTAGCTGGCCTGGGTTCATAAATTGTCTGCATCTGTATGCATCTCAGAGCTGACCATGGCTGAGATGAGGCAGAGCCTAGAGCAGGAGCGGGAGCGCCTGGTGGCGGAGGTGAGGAAGCAGATGGAGCTGGAGCGCCAGCAAGCTGTTGACGAGACCAAGAAAAAGCAGTGGTGTGCCAACTGCAAGAAGGAGGCCATCTTCTACTGCTGCTGGAACACAAGCTACTGCGACTACCCCTGCCAGCAGGCCCACTGGCCTGAGCACATGAAGTCGTGCACGCAGTCAGGTAGCCGGTCCCCTTCACTTCAGTGTGCCTTACAGCCATAGTCTGCGTGTGCATGTCCACCAAATAGTGGCAGTATTAATGTAAGGTTTCAGGCAGCTCTTCTAATAATATGCAGTAGCAGTAATCTGTATCGAACTTTGGAGAAAAAAGTCTGCTAAATGAATAAATGTAAATGTAAACATTCCCCTGCTGTGTCAAGCAGCAGATATTCTCCTAAATCCATTCTCTTTGCAGAAACATTGTGCTTTGAATGCTTTTAGTTTTCTGAAAAAAGGACTTGCTCCTTTTTCCTTTTTGCACAGCCACAGCTTCTCAACAAGAACCCGAGGCTGAATCGAGCACAGAGGCAAACAAGGCTCCTGGGTTACCGGCTGGCACACAGCCATCTCCACCACAGTGCATGGCAGCTTCTGTGGACAAGGGTTCCACCGTGGAGAAAAGCAAAGACAATGTCAGTGTTTCTGTCTCCTAACGCCCACATTGTCAACCAGTTATCCTTGTATATTACTGTGTAAATTTATTATTCTGGACAAATTTTGAAATGTAGAGGTTTATCACACTGCCTCTGTGTGCAGACACTTTGAACCTCAGTGTTAATGAGAAAAATCATTGCACGACAATTCACCCATCTCCCCTCCACTGGCCTCTGACTTATTACACTAGAATGTCCAAAGGTTACAAGTTGATCACTGAACAAACTAAAACATCTCTTGAACAATCAGATGGAAATTTTCCATATTTATGTTGATTCTTAGGAACAGGTTGCTTCTTTGAGTGGCTGTGCAGCAGTTATGGCTGTATTGTGGCATGTCGCAAGTGAAAAGACCAGGTGAGATTAAAGATAGAGAAAACAAGGGCTCTGTCATGCATCCTGTGCCCTGGGCCCTGCTGTCTCTTTTTTGAAAATCTTGGATAAAGAATGAAGTCTTCATTTCCAAATCGGGGAAAACTGAAGAGCTCAGTGGTTTTGTAAAAGAATTTGCCATGACTTCCCTGTTGCAACCCATCAAGAGGAAGCGGAGTCAATCAGGGCTGCCAGTGTTGGGAAAACTTTAAAAATTCCTTCTAGGTACCAGTTAAAACTCCTGTGTTTCAGACAGGGTTAAAGGAAAAGTTGTCTTCAATTTTCTGTTATTTTGTTAATGTAATTAAGTTTTTTTTTTTTTCCCTTGCTCTACAACATCAAGCAAGAGTTACTTCCTGGCTCACATGGAAAACTTTGATTATGGAGCCCTGACTTAATGACAGAAATAGTCATGTAATGGTGCAGTTTGGTTTTCAAAGGTTTTTGTCCACTTTACCAGGTTCTTTGATTTGAACTGAATAAGCTGAGATTGTGAAATTCCTTTAATGTAACAAAAGGAAAGTAAGTCATAAAAGAAGACATTTCCAATGGAAACCAAGTGCTGCTTTACACAGGAGTGCATTAACTGTAAAATGACTACAAGTGTTAGAGGTAAAACCTGGGCATGTGATCATGTTGGTCTGATACTCCTTTCTTAACACCTGAAACTGTAAACTTGAAATCTGATCATTTACGCTCATAATAGACACTAGAAACATTTTGGTTCATTTTAATTGACAACCCTCTTTATCTTACTTAAAAGTGATTTCTGGTAAAGTGGCAATTGTTTAGTTTTAAAACTGCAATTTCAGGGCCAAAATAAAGTCTTTTTCCTTGTTGTTTGTTTTTAAGTTCCCTGTGCATTGTTGGCTCACACTCATGTTATAGCAGAGAGATCCGTTTATTTAAATTATATATACAGCGTATTGCAGTCATCCAAAACTTCATACATTTTTTTTAATATGGAGCTGAACATTATTGTTCTACGTGAACCTATAAGAACACATTGGAATGTACTTTTTATGTGTTTTGAACCAGACTTTTAACGTTTCTGAATGCAGAAACTTGAGTCCTTCATTTCTGAAATGATTTTCTGATATGAAGAGGAAGGTTTTAAACAGACACAGGACCCTCTGTTCAAAGAGCCTTTCACCTCTCCACAGGGGATGTAATAGCTCCTCGTTGGACTGACTGTTAAAACAGATTCCTATTATAATGTATGCTTCCTTGTGTCAGAGAAGAAAAGAACAATGTGATTATATTTCCAGTGAGCAATTGTCTCACACATTCTGCTGTTTACATAAACATAAATAAAGATGTGGGGGTCTCTCAGAAGAGGTCTGACTAGAGCCTTATTTTCACGAATGTCCACTGTACCTTTTGTTATCTGTATACGCTGAATGGTTTAGGACAGCAGGAATGACCTGTAGAATGTCTTGTTTATGTTTAAACATTAATGGAACGCTCTCACTGGGTGCTTTTTGCTTTAATTAGCATTCTTGTTTATCTTATGGTTGTATTGAACAACACCAATCTTTCAATTCCAGTCACAAACACATGATCAGTGTTAAAGCCAGTATTTTAAAATTCCAGAGGACACATCATTGGAAACAATATTTTTAATTATGTCTTGGTCGTTTTTTGGTTGCATCTTTTTTGTTTCCTTTTGGATAATTTGGTTGAACAGCTCATTTCTTAGAGTCATATGGTTCAACAAAGTCTCTATTGCCATCTCCTGGTTGAATTTTTTCTTAATCTATTAGTTTGCAATGGAATATGAGGAAAAAGGCATAATAAATGCATTGATTTTATTTGGCAATCACAATACTACATATGTCTTAATTGTCCTTTTTCACAATCACAGGTTGTTTCTTGCCTCACTGGTTTTTTGAGTGTTCTGTTTGGAGTTTATTACATCAGAAGTTAGTGAGAGAAAGTGGGCTGTGTGATGGATGGGACAGGTGTGAAAATGATTAAACTATATAAATGTGAACTGAAGTTCTTTGCCAACTTTGAACATGGAGAGGCCATGTATTAATGTGTGTGTATATACATCCATAAGTCACACTACATTGTATAGACTTAGCCTTTTTGAGTAGGTATGTTTGTGGTACGTACTTTTTTAAATCACTTGTAAAAACAGCAATGTGTTTTTCGATCTAATAAAAACTGTATATTTCATTTACACTGTGTTTTGGCTTCTTTGCATTTTCCTGTCTGTTCCGTCAACCTTATAAATGCATTAAATTGTTTTACTATGCCTCATTTGAAATTATTTGTGAAATTACAAGGATTTAAGTGTAATTCTTTAATATTAATGTTTTGTGTAAATACTTTTTTCCTGAAATTAATTGGATTTGATCCATACTTAGCTGGTGTGTAATTGAGGTACATGATTTAATTCTACCTAGTTCTCAAAAATGGTAAGATATATTTAAATTATAAATACAGTACAGTGAAGTCTGCACAGTACAGGATCAGACTTACAACTGTACAGTGAATTCTTGAACATGGAGCAGACTGACAATAACTAAAGTCTATCAGGAACAGGGAGCGGACTGACAATAACTACAGTGAAGTCTGTCTGGAACAGCAGGGAGCAGGTTATAAACTGAAATAGTTAATATTCAGCATTTGCTACCATAAGGGCCAACGGTTTTTGCATTCAGCGTTCCCAACGTCATTTGATTTTCTCTATTCCAGAGCACACGAGCTTCTGCTTAAGAAACGGGTTATCTCAGTAACGGAAACGGAGCACGAAGAAACTCCCGCTTCCCGCCTAATCTGGGGCGTCGCTCGCGCTCCCGGTGTGCTGTTCTTTTCGTTTGGTCCGTTCCTCTTGTTCCTCCTGTTCCTCCTTCGGAGGCACCGACACTCCTCACTCACACAGCGCCGCATTTAAAACACTTTACGAATAAGTGCCGTAGGTTATAAGGTATTAAAGCACACACTCAAACAAAAAAACCATTTAGTTTAGAATTCAATCTGTGACCCGTATTATACACAGCTACACGCGCTGTTTTATTGATTCCAACTGAGTCTGTTAGACTTAGAGTCGACAAAATGCCGGGGGTTTAGATTAGCTTCTCTCAGTAATAGTGGTAAGAATAATATTAGGCATTCAAAAGCTCTCTTAAGTAGTCCATTTCTGCGAATGCTAGCAAAGTAGCATCGTGCAACAATTAACATCCCGGGAATTCCCGACTCCATTTGAGCAGCCCTACGTGTGGGCTGCAGACAGTCAGTGGTTAACGTTAATCGCTTAATTTCATTTGGTAAGTCAAAGTGTACGGATTATCATGTGAACTAATTTACAGATGACAAAACTTTTGTGTTACATAATATTCTTGCAGCATAATTATTGCTACTACTGTGATTGGCGTAAGTATAATTTTTTAATGGGGTTTACTTAGCTAGGTTTCTGCGTTTTCCCGGAGGGCTAAGCAGATTAAAACGTTGTAAACTGGAAAATTGCAAGAAGCAGATTTTAACGAGGACTGGCCTACAAAACGGTTTTGTGGGCCAGTCCTCGTTAAAATCTGCTTCATGTAATTTTCTAGTTTACAACGTTTTAAGTGCATTACGTGGGTATTTTTTTTTTTTTTTTTTTTTTTTTTGCTGGATGCCTTAATGAATTAATGAACCTACTATGTTCCAATTACTAGGCTCCAGTGGTTCATACAAAGTTGTAAAACCCATAGACTAAGTCTTTCTTTTGCTTTCTCTGCTCCACTTTGGGTATAAACATTAAAGATATGTAAAGAGAGGCTTGTTCTGTGCTTGGTAAGCAAATCTTACATGTGTTTACAAAGTGCTGAGAGTCTGTTGGGAAGGTAAGAAAAATACATTTGAAAATTAAGGATCCTGTACTTAAGGTGCATTGGACTTTCTATATATAGTCTGTTTTTATCCTACCTTTCAGTCTTGCTGACTCTTGCTTCTTCAAGACATTGCCCGTTTCTTTGATCGTGTTTCGGTAAGGTTTGCAGTTACTTTTTTCCTTTTTGGGTTTGCACTGGTTTATATTTACATTCACATTTATTCATTTAGCAGACGCTTTTGTCGAAAGCGACGTACATCTCTGCAAAAGTACAATTTATGCATTACATTAGAGAAGGAGACATGGCTTTAGACGTGACTCTCAAGTAAACCTAGCTTGCTAACTACCACTTGCTGCACTAATGTTCATCCTTCAAGTAGGTGCATAAAACCCAGGACAGACACATCCTGATACCTTCCTACCAATTTTTTTTTTTTTATTTTATTTAAATATTATAAGATACACAAACAATCACATACAATGCCGGAGTAGCGGCTGAGTAAAGGCTTATCTGGGGATGCTCATGAAGTTACGGTGCATGAACATTTACACTGTACATGAGCTTGAGAGATCTTGGGCGAAATGGGTCTGGAAAAGGTGAGTTTTCAGACCCTTCTTGAATGTAGACAGAGTTTCTGCAGTTCTGAGTGAGAGGGGAAGGTCATTCCACCACAAGGGAGCCAGAATCGAGAACCTCCGAGCTTTACCTTTTGTGCACAGGACCGCTAAACGAGCAGAAGTAGATGAGCAAAGAGGTCTGGCTGAGGTGTAGCGGTTGATCATGTCCTGATCAATAGTTGTTTCATAATGGGATTTCAGGGAGCCAAGTAGGGAGTAGCAGTAGTATAACCCTGGTTCCTGTGGTCCTCTGCTTTTTAGACAAGCAGTTGAGTATTATAATCAATGAGAAAACATTGGATTTTTTTTTATGTTCTATAGGAAAAAGCAACGATTCTGGGCTGCCGATTAAACATAAAAGTAGTGGGTGTAGGATTTATCTACTAATATAAATTGTAGCAGTGCTGTCTGAAAAACTGCAGTATAGATGTTAATTGCTTTTGGTAAATTTCAGTCATATAAAGACATAATTATGAAGATTATGAGACGTCCCTTGGTGAACTGGGAAATCAAGTTAGTGTTCATCAACAATGCTGTTATTACCTGTAAACTGACTTATAACTCTTGTTCAGTCTGGAATGCCCAGGAGGGGTGGGCAGCCAGTGTCACTTGGACCCCCAGATTTTTTTTCCTCCCTTGACTTTCAGTTGGAGGTTTTTTGGTCCCTTTCCTTTGTGGCCAGTAGGCATACATATAGCTATAATAACTGCATTGGTAATGAATAATGCTAGTCTGTAATCAAGTTATTTTTGTTTATTTGCTGTATATATAGTGTGTGTGTGCTGTATATATATGTTTCTTTGCCCTTTTGCCTTCCCTTTGTTCAGTCCTCTGTGTAACATTGTGAGAAGAGCGCTCTATAAAAATAAATTGAATTGAAGTCTTGTATTTTGACAGTGAGGAGCAAAACACTGACGACATAGAAAATCTTGAGTCTTTCACGTCTGTGGAACTCATAGGCTAGTCTTGGAGGAGAGCTTGGTGATTCTGATGGACCATCGCTGGTAATATGTGAAATGCTTGCAGAGCCTGATATGCAGGGTTCCAGAAGCATTGCAGTGAGATGCAGTGGCCGCCGGGTCCGACGTACTGATGAGGTCATGCGGTCCCTCTCAACTGCAAGTAAAGAACATGAGGGTATCGGGGGTACCTCCATGTATCGAGAGAACTCTGAACCCTCTCACGGAGCAGCTTCTGAAGCAGAGTCTGAGGAAAAGTTAAATAAGAGTCAGGCGATGAAAACTGCAGAGAGGTCTTCTGCCATGAGAATGGCTTCCAAAAGGATGACTGGTAAAAAGAAAAGGCTAAGGTCTAATTCAGACAGTGGTGACGTGAGCTCAGATATGGATGACAGTGATGAGCTAACGTTGAAGGAACTGCAGGTACTGCTGATGAAGCGCAAGAAGGATGTGGTAATGGGGTCTGACTTGGGGTCTAACCCATTAAAGAGAGCGACCAAGCAGGAGGAAGCAGAGAAGGCAAAGACACAGAGCCTAGGGGTGCAAGATGTCATGGACTCTTGTGGTAGACATGTTCCTAGAATAAATAAGGGCTCAAGGTTGGTCAAGGAGTGCTTACAACCCAAAGCTGTTGGAAAACTCAGCATCTGGAGCAGTGACAGTGACGAGGAGGTGGAGGAGTCATCTAGCCAATCTGATCCCAATGCAGTTTACTGTATTTGCCAACAAAAACGCAACAAGAGGTATGTTTTAAAGCCCTGATTTCACAAAGTTGACATGACAGCTGAACACTGCATGACCTCTGAGTGATTTGTTCCTAAAATTAGTATTAGTGTAAAGGAAAGCACTTTCCCAACATGATCACTGAATGACCAAGACTGCCACTTATCCAAATAGCCTTTTGTTAAATTGAATTTCCAAGTCAGTACACATAATAAAAGATTTTTCCATAGAAAAAGTAACAAAAAAGACTTATTCAAATTGCAGTATTAGAGAATGCTTTAAACAAATTTCTTTTTTTTCAGATGGCCTGTAACAGGCACTTTCAAGTTTCATTGCTGTTCTTTATAGCTCAATACACATGCTAAGTGCTGCATTTGTGTGCAGGTTCATGATTTGCTGTGACCGTTGTGAAGAATGGTATCACGGGGACTGCGTTGCTGTTACAGAGGCTCATGGTCGTATGCTGGAGAAGAATGGTAAAGACTATATTTGCCCTAGTTGTACCTCACATGAAATCCAGAACACTGTTGCCAGAAAAACCCAGAATATAAAGCATCCAGAATCCAGGACTGAAATTGGTTCCACAAGAGAAAAAACAATGCAGTTAGTTGGTGTGGAGGAAGATCAGATGAACAGCGGAATAGAGATGACCACTAATTTCAGTGGAAAAGAAGCTGTTGATATACTTCAGCCTGTAAGTGTTAACAAGTATGTGCCTGTAATTGGTGTGTTCTGTTTTACCCAGTTGATTTTCAGTTGAAATGAACTACTTCTCAGTGGGAATAATGTCATGTAATGTGTCCATTAATAAGCACAATGATTTATTGCAAAATTAAACCAGTTTTATATCTTTATAGCACTTTGTTTTTAGTTTTAAACAGTAGTTTTGGGACCGGTTTTCAGGATACATCCATAGCTATAAAGAATCCACATTGACAATGTAATTGAAGCCGCATGATTAAGCTGTGCTGAGGATCAGCCCATGGACTCATTTTCATATGCATGAGTTTGTTTTCAGGCATCAGGAGTGACTGGATTGCCCAGGTGTATTGGCCCAGGCTGCAGTAAAAATGCTTTGCCAGATTCTGTCTACTGTAGTAGAGATTGCATCGTCCGACATGCTGCAGCTACTATGAAATCTCTGGAAGATACAAAAGAGTGCAAACAGAGACCAAAAACAGACTCAAAGGTATGGAAAAATGGCAATGCAAATATCATAGTTTCAATGTTTGAGTTTCATCCTAACATTTTAATAACCTTGGCAAAAGGTGTCTAAATGTAGAATAATGACTAGCATTTTGATTGCATTCTGTCATGTAATGGACTGACTAGATTGGGTGCTGTTTAAAGAGTGTCAGTTGAACCTTTGTAGAATGTCATTTTTGAAGGCTCCTTTTCTGTGATCTGGACAGAAAGAATAGTTTTAATTTACTTTTGTGTTTCGGTGGATGCTGTGATCTTTGGATTGTTTCATCTGAACCCAGGAACAATTTCCAGTTCCTCAAATGTCATATGTTCTATAAATTTACTTATTTATGGATTTCCGTTTTCTGACTTGAAGTTTATGCACTCAGGTCCAAAAGAGGTCACTCCGACAGAGAAATGTAAGGAGTACAATAACAGAATCAGCCAGTAAAGCACAGGAAGAGAAAGAGTCATTCAGCAAGGAGGAAGAGGGGCCACCGCAGGACCTGACAACACTTACCTGGCCTACTGATCAGGACTGCAGCGCAGCAAAACCAGAAAGAATGGTTGTATCTTCTGGGTTTTGCAAATTGTGTATGTATCTCTTGGACATTTTCACCACAGTTTTACTGTTTTCAGATTGATATAAGAATGACATTCATCTGCTGCAATTCCTTTGTGTTATCTTGAAAATAGCCAGAAAATGGCTGTTGGTTCAGTGGTCATAGATTGTGCTTATTGCCAGGTAACCGAAGATTGTCCAGTGTCAGACTGATTTTTGGTGAAGTTGCCTCAAAGCCTGCAAGAACTTCTGAAAATAGTGTCTCAAAAATTGTATATGTACTAATATATAAAAATGCTCCTTCCATAATTGGAAATAAATGTTTGGGGTGCAAAGAATTAATGTTTTGTGACAATTACTGAATTAGACCATGTTTGAAATCTTGGAACTTCAGAATTCGGTGGATGAGGAAGTGACATATCAGCTACGGTGTTAAAATGTGTGCGTTTTTTGAGACATTCTGTATGTCAGTCTTTCTGAGCATTTGTTGTATTGGAAATACTCAGGTCGATTTTGGTTGTTGGCTGCTAGCATTAAGATCATTTGACATTCATCCTGACTTCAGACATTACCTTTGTGTGTTGTATACAGTAGATTTTTTTACCATGGTAAATGTTCACAAAACATTAATGCCTTTATAATATTAAAACCTGTAAAGCATTGAAAATGTCAAAAGAATTTAGATTCTTTTAATCCTAAGCGTCGGTCTCACTCCTGAACAGTCTAACAAGCATTCTTCAGGAATTATATCAATGAATGTCAAACTGTTGAGTTGCACTTCATGCTCAAAAAGATTTTCCAATCCTGGTATGAAAGCATTACTAAAGCGAAAAAAAAGTGTGATTTAACACCTGTCTGTCCTGTTGTAGTTTTAAAGGTTTCAAGGTGTTACTGATTCTTCTAAACATGTGGGGTCTAGCTGCAAATATTGCTCAAATGGCCTTTAGATATTTTTTGCTTCATGTACAGCTCCTCAGAAAAAGTTTTAAGTAGACTTCATCATTTTTTGGAATTCTATATTTTTATGCACAAAATATAGAAGATGTAAGTGCAGGGTTGGACGGAGTGCAAGTAAGTTTATTGTAATGCTGGCACTGAACAGAGAGGGATAATATTTTAAAACAGATTTATTAGTAAAACAACCACATGTAGACCTCTAGGAGCAGAGCTCTCTCCTCAAAAAAAAAAAAAAAAAAACAAAATCCGCATCCTTCTTCCTCATGCTGTCCTCCTTACCAATCGCAGCAATCTTTGAATCTCAAACACAAAATATTGCATCCTAAATAGCAGACTATGTAATTCTATAGCTTTATAAACATGTTAATATCAGTTCAGTTAAATCAGAACAAGTTTTAAAACATGAATGCTGTTATAGTCCATTCTGCACACTGGAAATGAAAACTGATGTCACAAAAAGTCTTTTTCACTATAAGGAGCTGAGCATGTGCTTCCTTTATTAAAATTCTATTTCTCAACAGCTGGAGAGGACAGTGGAGTGGCTGAGGACAAGGATGTACCTGCTGGATCCCAGGAGCTGTATGTAGTTACCTCTGAATCTCCTGAACATGCTCAGAGATCTGTAGACCCTGAGGAAGCTGTGGTTGGAGGGGCACATGTATCTGTAGTTGGTGGTAGAGGTTCCAAAAAGCCCAGTCTGCTTCCTGGTGAGTTGTGTGCTTGCAAAAAAGTCCATTGTAGCTGCTCTGACTTCCCAGTCTGCAAACCTACCTATTTTTCCATTTTACATTTTTACAGTCCCAAATTTTACTAGGGATACTTGCACCATACCCAGGATGCTCTCACTTCTACCTCGCCTCAAGCAGCAGCAGCGGTTGCAGAACCCCCATGTTCCCTCTGCCTCATGCTCAGTGGTGAGGCCTCCACAGGTGGTTTGTCCCCCTGCTCTTTCCAAGCCCCCAAACAACCAGATTAGGCACAACATCCATCGGTCACTCAAAGAGATTCTGTACAGGAGGTGAAATTATACAATATTATACAATGCTTTATACAATATACTTGTCACTTTTGGTAAGCGTGAGTAGTAGAGAAACTAAGGAGAACTTGTGTTTTCTGTTTGAACAGTAGACTATGTTAACTTTACAGAGATGCTCATATGGTCTTATATATGAAGAATGCAGAAATGGCTTTCCTTTTATCTGTGGTACCTTCAGGGTGAGTGACAGTGATGATCTCCAGATAACTGAGAGTGACATTGGAAAACTTGCTGTCAGTATTGAGAAAGAAATTTTCAACATGTTCCTGGACACAGATGCAAAGTACAAGAATAAATACAGATCAGTTATGTTCCACTTGAAAGATCCTAAAAACAAGGTCAGTCAGCCACCAAACTAGACCTATAAATTTTTGTCTTTACTATGATAATTTAAATTGATTTTTTTTTTTTTTTTTTTTTGCATGGTGTTGGTTTAGCAGTGCTAAATTGTATAATGTGTAAATATGTGTAAATTATGTCATTTTGGCTCTACTGTCCATCTTTACATTTTACATGAGTTTTTTTTTTTTTTAAAAAAGCATTTGTCAAATTATGGGTTGTAAGAAGATATAATTTGGATGGTTCCAGGCCTTGTTTTATCGGGTTGTTTGTGGAGAAGTGACACCCTATAGACTGGTAAGATTGACATCAGAGCAACTCCTCTGTAGGGAGGTTCCACAGCAGATGGATGTGAAGGTAAATTAATCAAGTAATGTTTTAATGATTGCTTGACAACAACTGAAGTGTTGTAAACTTCTGTATGTTTTTAAGTTTTGTGTGGGGATGTTTCCTTTGTTTATATTTTATTTTGGTTGTTGAAATTGCAATACTCACAATGGTAGGTAAAAGGAAGCATCTGTGTGCATGAATAGTAGGTCTTGGATCCCATGCTGAACTATGCAAATGGATGTACTGTAGGTTCTAGTTACTTTGATTGTGCAGAGTTGGCAGGTTCCTCCTGTGGTTGCTGGGGTTTTCTCTGGGTGCTCTGGTTACGTCCCTCAAGTAAAATATGTGTTTCAGGTGGAACAGTAACTTTAAATTGCCAGCGGTGTAAGTGTGAGTTTACTTTGCTAAGCTGTATATATAGGTGATTGGTTGCGTGCAGTTTTAGTGTAGTGTGTAACACTGTAAGTCGTCTTGGACAGAGGTGTCAGCAAATACACTAGTTAATACTTATTGCATGTTGCTTTGGAGGAAAGCATATGCTGAATTAATAAATGTAATGCAAATGCTCAGCAGGAAGTGCTGAAACAGGAAGTGGCCCCTGATGTGGGTGCAGACAACCCCCCTCCTGTTTCAGATGGGGATGTGAGTACTTCCTGCTCATTGCTGTAACAGTAGTTTCTTTCCCACTCTACTCTGAGTTTCTTTGACCTGTTCTCAGCTTGGCTGTTTCTGTAAAGGTCGTGGATTGTCCTCCTCTTACCATTTCTGACTCCTTACTTTCTATCCTCACAGCTCCTTTTATGTGTCACCAAGTAGGACTTAGTAGTATCATTTAATGTTGTTACTTAAATACCCAATATTATCCCATGTAAAGTTTTAAAGATTGATACTCATTGCAGTTGTTTTTGCACAACTTTCACTGTTTATCTTCATTAGGAACAGAGTGATCAAACTACCTCTTCAGATACAACCAGTAAGAAGGGTCTTGTCCCAGATGTCCTCTGCAGCATGTTGATGGACACCACTGCTGAGCACAGGCGCCATCTGTTTGATCTTAACTGCAAGATATGCATAGGTAACTGTCAAAGCAGCAACTGAAAATGCTGTACCAAACTCTGTTCCTGTCTTGTTCACAAGCTGGTTTTTTTGTACTGTAGTGAAACAGCATGTGTGCCTGCCTTGGCCTGGCTATGTTTGTATTTATTTGTGTTTTTGTGAACTCTTATTTCCAGGCTGTATGTTGTCTGATGAGCAGTTAGAGCAAAAAAAGGTCAAACTCTCTGTGTTCTCAACTACCCATGACATGGAACCAAAAGAAAAGCAAGAGGCCTTGACTTGCAAGGCAGACAGTCCCTCTGGTGAAGAAGATTCAGTTGTACATATTGGAATCCAGAATCCAGAAGCTGAGTCTGCAACTTCCATGGATGAAGAAGCCACCAAGCCTTTCATCTCTACCATGACCCATGTGGGGTCTAGTTACCACCCTTCTGTCATTGTCACTCAAACCATTACTGCCACCCCAAGCACCACTGAGCCCATGTCTATGACCAAGCTGTGTCTGCATTCAGTACCAGTCTCACCTGTCTCTCTTCCCAAATCTGTTTTGCTGAAACCAACCTTTTCTCCAGACATCCAATCTTTCAGTGCTTCTAAATCCTCCTCCAGGTGCTGTTTGATATTTTTTGTTTCTAAGTCATCAGTGTAAATCTGTTTTAAACAAGATTAGCTTTTTTGAGTAAGCTTATTACAAAGTGATATTTCAGTAAGGGCTACTTAAGGGCTATCTAAACAGTATTACTCCTTGTTTTGTAACAGTCTGACAGGCATGTCTCAGGATGGGGAAACTGCCCTGTGTCTCCCCAAGCAGCCAATTCTGTGGAAGGGGTTTATCAGTATGCACACTGTGTCCAAGTTTGCTACCAAGGCCTGCCTGGTCTCTGGCTTCTTTGACTGTCTGGAGGAGGTTAGTCCTGATGATAAATCATACTGTAATGGAAGACCTTCACTAAGCAGTCTCCAGTTTTGTGTGGGTTTCACAGCTGTGAGCTGTTGTTGGTATGAAAAGGTTTTATAGCCAGTGTCCTGGAATTTTAACCATAGCTTTGTAAGGGGAATGTATGTGTATAGCTTGTATCTGGTATTCTTAGGATCAGAAAAATGAACTTAAAATGTGTTTTAAGCAGATACATAGTGCCTTTAAAGAATGATCACTTTTTTTTTTTTGATGGGTTTCTTCAAAGAATTTGCCAGACACTATACAAATTGGAGGCCGCATTACTCCTCAGACTGTGTGGGATTATGTGAGGAAGCTCAAAGCATCTTTCTCTAAGGTAAATGATTTCATGTAACTGAATACACTGACATAAAGCTTTGGTTGAAGTCAAAAAAGTTGCCATTTCTGTTCCAGGAGCTGTGTCTGATTCGATTCTATCCTTCATCCGAGGAAGAGGAAGCAGCCTATGTCTCTCTCTTCTCATATTTTAGCAGCAGGGGGCGCTTTGGTGTGGTGGCCAACAATAAGCCTTATGTGAAAGACCTTTATGTCATCCCACTTAGTGCCAAAGACCCTGTTCCCTGCCAACTTTTACCCTTTCATGGGCCAGGTAAGCATCTTCAATTGGAGGAGACAAAAATAGATTTATTCCATCCTTTCTTGCTTGGAGAGGTAATTTGTAATAGTTTTTTGCCCTTGGTTTTACATTTGCAGCATGAATTGTAGGAAGGCTACAGACAATGTAGTGGTTAGGATTTTCCATCTTGTAAGTTGAAGGTTTCCACAGCAACCCCCCCCCCCCACCCCCTTCAACTGCAGTACAGTTACTTCCCTAAAGTGATGCAGAAAAAATATCCCATTTTATACATGGATTTGTAATAGGCCATATGTGAAAGGCCTCTGTGTCATCCTGCAGTAGTTAATGTAGTCGAAAGAGCCATCACCTTGCCCTGGTTTGAAACCATTCTCCAACTGCAGCATTCTTGAGCAAGGTATTTATCTTCAGTAAAATTACCCAGCTGTATAAGTAAGTAATTGTAAGTAGCTTAGTGTTCACACACAATCTTTTAAATCACTTTGGAGGAAGCAATCTGGTTAAATGAAAAATAACAAATTGTAGTTAGTTGTACAAAGCTAAAATTGTAATTTGCCTTGGCTAAAGGCATTAATTAACGAAAATGTTTTTTTTCATTATTTATTTATTTTTATAGATAATACACTCTGATGGGGAAACAATTCTGCCTCATTTGTTCAAAGATTTAAAATGATTTTGTATCGGTAACTATAGGAATTGGCTGTGGAGATGTTATTGCACTGAAGTGTGAGAACTTTTTTTACAGTATGCGGTTATTTTGAATTTCTCTAGGATGTTTTTAATTTCCTTTCTTTTTGTGTTCTTGGTCTTGTTGGTGTGAAGTCTTCCTAAAATAAAGAATGTGTGTTCCAGGAGGCAGTAGCATTAGATGCATCAGTTTTAAATCTGTCTAGGATACTTTTTCTGTAATGTGGATGGGGCTCAAAGGGAGTTTCCTTCATTTATGTTTCCCATCTTTGTATATGTATGGGATTTATTTTGCAAACATTTTTAAAAGAAAATGTCACCACAAGTATAGTAAATCTTGAAAATAGTGTTCTTACCAAACAAAATCTTCAAAAGTTTGTGAAATACAAAGATGAGAATTTCATGTTTTAAGGTTTCATTGGGGAGGAGTAAGAATGATTATTTCATTAGATTCAGTATGAAGTTCACACTTATTATTTAATAACATGAAAAGGGTAGATGGTTTCATTACTGTCATACTGGAAGTAAACAGAAGACAAAGTGCAACTAATTGTAACAAGAATGCTCATGAAAACATCAATTAATACACTCAGCTCTTAACAGGGTTTGACACACCAAAAAACTACTGCTATGGCTTCTAAAAATATATTCCCTTTTTCATACAATGGTCTTATAAATAAGGCTTTTTCTCCAGAATGTGGTGGTTTTACTTCCACAGCGGGTGGAAAAACGTTATGTAGAAAGGCCAGTCACATTTACTTTTATGTTACTTCAAGCAGTGGCTGAAAAACTAATGGTTCCATGAGGAAAACTATCATAAGTATAGGCAATAAAAGTAATTTTTCATATTTTAACCAGTACATTCCAGAGAAAACAAGGCATACTGTGACCAGTGCAGTTACATTTACATATTTAGCTGAGGCTTTTCTCCAAAGTGATTTACAATGTTAAGGTTACAATTATTACAAGTTTACAATTATTTACCCATTTATATAGCTGGGTAATTTTACTGGAGCAATTTAGGGTAAGTACCTTGTTCAAGGGTACTGCAGGTGGAGGTAGAGATCAAAGCTGCAACCTTTGGATCCGAAGGAAGTAGCTCTTAACCACTACTCTACCAGCTGTCCCTGTGCAACTTTCAGGCTGTCATGCAAGTTGGTGGTGGCAAAAGTACAGCACAAGTAAAATGAAGTTAAAATATTAAAAGTGAGGTCTTTACAAACTGGTAAGAGACTTTCACTCCTTCCATGTGTTTTCTCTTGTGTGTTTGCAATAAGGATGATTAGTACACAAACACCACACACATATTTTGTTGTAATAACATCCTGAGTTTTTTTTCTAATAAACTGAAAAATCTGTTAAAGCAGGCATTTAAAAAAGGAGATAAAATGCATGGTCTTCTCCACACCTGCTTCAGAAAGAGCCTTTTAGAAGAAAGGTGTTTTTAATTCAGAAAGAAAAATTGAATACTCAGTGGTGAAGCACTTCAAAATGACAACTGCACAGTTCAAAAAGGAAGCTGTCCAGGAATAGGTTAAAACTGCTTTAAAAAAGAAAAAACACAAGATATAAATAAAATATCTTAAAAATAATAAAACAGCTTAAAAAGACAGCTTTAATCTAATTTTTTAATACTGGGTGTCTTCCAGTATAGAAATTCTGTATAATTGCTTCTTCAACTGGCATTTAAACTGTGTTAAAACATCATAAAAATGTCTGCCAAATAATCAAAACCTCTGTGTCCACATTAAACCCTAGTTCACACCCTGTAATTCCTACATAGACTCCAGACTAATGGTATTTGGTGTTGGACAGTTGATATGTATTAGTAAAAATGGTGATACGACTTCCTCCCAGCAGGAATTTCCCTAACAGTAATTTCACAGAATGACTTAACCCCGTTATGTAAGGAATGGCTGTATTTGGAAAAGTATGAGAGTCTATAAGTGGGATAGAAAGGGTATTTTCCTGATATGTGTATGACTTGTTTTGATGAGGTCCCATACTTTGGAATTCTGTAAGACTGTGAAGAATGGTATTTTTTTGTTGAACTTTGTCCTGAAATATGTTCCCAGCTCTAAGTTACTTCAGCTAGATTAATGGTTTTGTTAAGTATGCACAGGCAATAGTAAAAACTGCTTGACCTTTTTTTTTTCCCTTTTGAAATTTTACTTAAGATTTAAGTGTGAAAATCATTTGTCTTGAAGGACTGGAGGCAAATCACCCCCATCTTCTTCTTGGGCTGGTCATCTGCCAAAAGAAGTTTTCTGGAGTCTGGCAAGAGAGTGAGAAGAAGACATTAAAAATTACAACTGAAGATTCTGATAACAGTGCTCTTCAAAATCTGCACACTGACATCAAACAGGCAAATTCGGCACTGTTCCATCTTCACTTACCTGCCAGCACCACTTCAGACTGCCCATTCCCCTCTTACCCCTCTGTGTCCTTGACAAATTCCCCTGTCAGCCCATCTGTGTTTTCTGTAATTTCTTCTAAAGCACCTTCCATCACCAACTTAAAGAAAGAGTCTCCCCCTCCTACATCTACTAGTTGTGCTCCACTTCAGCTGATCCTAAACACACTGTTTGGAAAGAAGAAACAGGACTCTGATAATTCAAAACAGTTACTAGTTGAAAATCTGCAATCGCATGCTCTACTGTTTGATCCCATAGTTCAGAAATTTGGTGGTGTTTCTAATGAAGACACGGAGGATGATAGACCATATGATCCAGAGGAAGAGTATAATCTAGAAATGCAGTATGGAATGGAAACGGCTACAGACACTGCTACGGTGTTTCCAGCCAGCCCACTTGTTGATGTATTAGCTACAGTTGATGATGTAGCATATGACCCTGAAGATGAAAGTGTCTTTGCAGAGTTGGAAGGAGTTGCTACTAACATTCCTGACCAAACACTGACCGAGACCTTGTCTGAATACAGAATTACGTCTAAAAGTAACTCCTCAGAGCTAGTGCAACAAAAGAGAATGCTGGAAGAGCTAAACAAGGAGATTGAATTGCAGAAACAGCAGGTGGAGGAACAGGAAGAAGTGCTTCGACAGCAAAAGGCTGTTATAGGCTTGTCCATGGCCCATTTTTCTGTCTCTGATGCCCTGATGTCCCCACCCTCAAAACTGTTACAATCAAACAACCGGTTGTTGCAGCTTGAAGAAGAAATGAAGCATTCGGATATATCAGCAATAACCCAGAGAAGTGACACTAAGAAGAGTGAGGACTCATTGCAAGGAGCTACTAATCAGAGGGTAATATCTAAAAGTCCTAAAAAAGGTGGGATTGGTGTAAAGGACTTTGCTGAGGAACAATTATCAGGACATTGTTTACAGAACTCTGAGTTTTGTGTGGGGACTACAACTTTAGAAGTCTCTTCCTTAGAGCACATAGAAAACGTAAAAGATTGCATTTCTTCTTCAGAGGAGAAGATGAATTCTGAAAAGGAATTGAAATTCACTGATGAGCCAAAAGTGAAATGTTACCAAACCTCTACAGAGGGTGAAATTAATGCAGACACCACTTACTCAAATTCCTCAAGCACCGTTAAAGCAAATGACAATAATACACCATTTTCAGAGTTTTGTCAACCCACCTGTATGTATATGGCAGATCCACTAATTCCACTTGTGGAAAAGGCAGTTTCTGATTTTGAAAGCGTTACGTCTCAGGTTGGGGCATCAAGTGTTTACCATTCTTACGAGACTCCATTGGAGGAGTCCCAACAATTGTTTGATTATTTTCAAGGAACTCTTTGTACTTCAGTGACAAATGCTGGGACTCTTCCTCCATTCAAAGAAGTTGGTCAAAGTATGCCTTCTCCTCAGGTGCTTAGTGACACTGTGCCTGTCTGTGATATGGATTCACGTTCTGTAGAATTTGTAGAATGCCAGTGGTCTCTTCCAAAGTTTAATACAGCCTCATCAAATATGAATTATTCTGAACCCAGAGGCAGCCATTTTAGTAGAATGCAACAAAGCAATTTCTGTAATAGAGGCCTTACAACCGCTTACTTTCCAGGTCCAAGAATTGTTCCTTACTGTCATGGGCTTCAGAGAGACCCTTTTGACTCACAGTATGACTTCAATAATTATTTCATGCAGGAGGTAGAGCAACATGAAGAACAGATGCTATTACATTTAAATAAAGGGAGTCAGTTGTCTTCACAGGGTCTTGACACAGTTAATATACACAACCGGTCTGAAGGATGGTGGAATCCATCACAGCAGCATTTCACTCGGTTTGACTACTGCAGAGGTCCAAGAATGTTTCAAGAGCAAAAAGGTCTTCCACCCAGTCAATTCTCAGAGAGTAGAAGGAAACTGCAATTTCATTTACAAGGTCAGCATGTTCAGCAAGATGGAAGACAGCTGCGGCATTCTGGTCCTTTGCTTCCTACTCCCCCTCAGGGTCCCATTCACATACATCATAGAAGACAGAGTTCAGAGTTCTGTCATCAAAGCAACTGGCTCCGATCATCTGACTTGAGAAGAACCAGCCCACCGCTTAATTCTGAGCCACAGAACAATGGCTATAGGCTTAGTAGGACTGAGGGTGGTCATAGGGACAGGGGATGGATCCAGTGTCCGAAGCACTGGAGGAGAGAGTACAGTGGAGAAGGCAGCAAATCGCGGAGGGAAGATCTGCAGCGGGACATTAGTATGTGGAGGCAAAAATACTGGGAAAGAGAACACACTACAAGAAGAGAAGCTGACAGGCACAGAAAGGAAGGTGATAAAAAGAAAGAGAAGGTCCTTAAGAGGGACCAAAAAGAAGATAGACGTAGAGAGAGAGGTCAGCACAGGAAACACTCTGACAAAGATAATCCAAAGAATCAAGACCGAGAACGTGATCAAAATAGCAGGGACAGAAGGCACAGCCTGTCGAGGAGTAAAGACAGGGATGACAGAAAACAAAGAGATTTTGGAAGACGCTGGATCAGAGATAGTGGTCAGGACAGGGACAGCGCCAAAGACATGGAAGAAGACTATAATTATAATAGAACTGGCCATTCATAGCAAAAGATAAGGAAATTAAATATGAACATTCTAAATGCAGTGAAATATCAATAGTGACCACTTCTGAATGAATCTGTCAATAGTTCATTTAATAGTGTTGTCTGGAAATGGAATATTTCCTAGTACAATAGTTATGTGCTAACAAATTATAAATATATAAAGACAATAAAGGAAGTGCTTTTCCTTTATACATACAAGTACATGTGAGTTGTTTTCATATTTCACAGACTACCATTTGAAATGCTTAATTTTGCTACTGCAGCAGCACAGCATGTTAATTTGTTTTCTGTTGTGAAATACACAGCCTGACCTGTATAAAATATTGGAATACAAAAAAGAAAGAATTTTTCGGTAGTAAGCTGCATGTATTCTGTATATAACTAAGTTGGCTTTGTTAATAAAGACAAGCTCTGAAACAAAGTTTGTTGTACAAACAATCCATAATATGTGCTGTACAAGGAGCTAAGTGAGCAACCTTTAATGGGAAACTTGCTATGTACAAAATAATTGGCTTTAAATTTTGTCTCAGAAGTAACTTTCACTTTCAGGAAAGAATAGCTGTGAAATGGCATTTGCCAGGTTCCTGCAGTTTAAACTGTTCATTTCTGTAAATGACAAGTACTGCCTTCTGCATTTTTAAAGTTTATTGTGGTATTACACTATCAGATGTTAAAAACAAATTACTGCTTTTAAATAGATGTTGACCTTGAGATGGTAGAAATATATTGTAAGAATTAGAAATGACTTTCTGTTGAAGTATGGAAGTAAGACTTACACCTTTCCCCCTCAACTACATTGTTATGGAAGTCCACAATTGGTTGTAAACCCACAGTATACTACCTATTCATATCTCTTCCTATCTATTATAAATATAACTGTAAATGTATATAAAGTGCATAATGTGGCACATTTAAGAAACTGATCCTTTGCAAAATGAGTGTTGCAGAAAACCATCCAAAGGTGGCACTCTTTCTCCATTGTGAGTTTACCTTCACTATCCTCTAGTCAATTTAACATATTTTAAATACTAATTAATATGATACCGCAACATTAGGAAAATACATCATGTTATCTAAAGTTAACAGTAATGCTATATGTACTTACTGCTGCAGAGTATTCAGCTATGTGAACAGTTTCAGAGTTTTGTGACATAGTTCTATGGTTAACACATTTAATCAAGTATTTTTTGAAAATATTTTGAAAACATTAACAAATATTCAGATATAAAATATTCAATGCTACTATCACAATGATAATATTCATTAACTATCGTTTTGTTGAACTTGTTTACATTTATTTATTTAGCAGATGCTTTTCTCCAAAGCGACTTCCAAGGAACTCTATGTAGTGTTACCAGCCCTCACACCTTATTCACCAAGGTGACTTACACTGCTAGATACACTACTTACAGTGGGTCACTACTTACAATGGGGGAACCTGAACAGCACGTCTTTGGACGTGGGAGGAAACCCACACAGACACGGGGAGAACATGCAAACTCCACATAGACTGAGTGTGGATCAAACCCATGTCCTCTCGCACCACCCAGGCACTGTGAGACAGCAGCGCTACTTGCTTGTTGAAATATTGGTAAATTTTGTGTATTTAGAAAAGGAGTAAGTTGTTTACTGAAAAGTGGCTTTATTCATTCTTTCTTACATCATGGTGCTATAGCATTTACTGTACATACAACAGTCCACCACAAGAAATAAATAGTACTTAAAATAATGCAGATTTAATAGTTACAGCACCAGTACATAAGTGGATGATGAGAGGATGACAATAAAGCTCACATAATGGTAATGACACATCAATTGCATTTTTTAAAGCATTCACTTCTTGACGGTTTTATTGTTTTTAAATTTGCAAAGGGAGCTTTTTGATTCAAAGTTTTTAAACTACAGAAAAATGCTGTTCACACGAAGGTGGATGTAAAAGTTGCTTATAACACCTTAGGTTGGAAAAAAGATATTTATGTTACATTCTACTTCAGAACAATATAAAATATGTGAATGACTTGTGATTTCTTGTTACACACACATCTCCTTCGCAGAGGATAAGTTCTTGATCTGAAAGTTTTTATTTTGCAAGATTTCCTTGTGAGGTAAAATTCTTCAGGCCAAACACACGGACCTTTGCACATGCAGCTTGACAGTGCAGCCACAGACAATGCAAGAACAATCATAGTTGTAGATTTAAGAGCTTCTGCAGAAGGCACTGGAAGTTTGGGAATAAAAAGGACATACTTAAAAACATTTAATTTCAAATGAATTTTCTTAAGCATCTCTCGTTAAAGTCACTCATGGGTTTTCTTATTTTGTCTTTCTTTTTTGAGATGGTATGTGGAACCTAGGTGGAATTTTCTCATTGGGGTTCATTAATGACAAACTTTTCACTTCCTGCGCTTCCTGTTCTCGTGATAGATTTTGATTCTTCTTCATTTTCTCCCTTCTCAGCTGCTGTTTTTCTCTTCTGTCTCTTTCTTGCTTCTCCATTATCATTGTTCCTGTGTGATTTTCAGATATTTTCAAAAAAAACGGCTGGTCTCTTTCTAAGGCATTTAACTGTTCTTTGGACTGGGAGATTTCCCAGCAGCCACTGCTCCCTGGCAGGCTGATGTGTCACAGATTCCAGGAGAACCTTGGTGTCCGGTCCTGCCCATTCGGCCCTGTTCACCCGGCTCGCCCGGGTCTCCAGGAGCTCCGTCTCGACCATCTTTGACAATCCCATGAACACCAGGAAGACCTGCAGCCAAAGCAAACGCACAGCACAAATTATGAGGCAATGGGGAAATATTCCTAGATGAAACCTAAAAGATGAAGTGAGATTAGGTCATGGGACTGACATACCCTGGTGTCCTTGGTCTCCTGGGGGTCCATCAATAGCCTTGCCAACCGGTCCTTTGTCTCCTTTTTCACCAACATCACCTGCAGATGATTACATCCATTTAAACATGGAGCAAAATGCTGGGAATGTGACAAGGAGCAGGACCTTTCCTTCTGCACTCTGTCATAAGCAGTATAAGTACGGGCAAATGTGCTTTATCTACACATAAACATATTTTGTACTGAGATTGTACCAAGTAGCCGTAGAGCTTGCTCTCTTACCTCTGGGACCAGGGTCACCAAGGTCTCCTGGTAGTCCTCTGTACCCTGGAGGCCCACGGCTTCCTGGGTGTCCCATTACACCGGGTGCCCCAGATGGCCCCGGGGGACCGGAGGGCCCTGGTCGACCCACCAGCCCTGGAGCCAGGGGTCTCCTCAAGTTGGCGGCCAGCTGTGCAATCTGGTCTGAGAAAGGAATGCCAACATTGTCTCTACTGTTTGTACCAACACTGTTATATCTACAGTTTCGTAAAATTTCTAAACAAAAAAATAAAGTGTATCAATATCCCTTTCATATGAACTGGTCCTAGGGGGTGCGGTGGTGCAGTGGGTTGGACCACAGTCCTGCTCTCCGGAGGGTCTGGGGTTCGGGTCCCGCTTGGGGTGCCTTGTGACGGACTGGCGTCCCGTCCTGGGTGTGTCCCCTCCCCCTCCGGCCTTACGCCCTGTGTTGCCGGGTTAGGCTCCGGTTCCCCGCGACCCCGTATGGGACGAGCGGTTCTGCAAATGTGTGTGTGTGTGTGTGTGTGAACTGGTCCTTCGTTATAATGTCAAATATCTGGTTAGTGTCTCAATTTTCATCTATAAAATGCTTACCATCAATCATTCCTCCACATAGCTCTCGGATATGCTGTTCACTTGCCAGCTTTCCCTTTACAGGAACAGAAAGCATGTTGGACATTAGAATTGCATTCAGCAAAAGTGTTTTGGATCTCAGAAAGTTTCCTTTAACAGAAATGGGTCCCTAAGAAGGGATCCATTAGAGAGATCAAGAGGTAGAGCTGGAGGGACTCACAGGAACACCAGTCTTGCCTGCAATGCCAGGCAGGCCTTGTTCGCCCTGGAAGCCCATGGGTCCCGGCTTTCCTGGCAGCCCTCTGGGCCCCATCTCTCCCTGGGGTCCTAGAACTCCCTTTGGCCCCAGCTCACCCCTCTTCCCAGACTGGAGAGGAACATAGACAGAAGTTTTTAACATGCACCCATAAACCTCTAAGAGGCCATATGTATCACTATGCTAATATTGAAAAGTTATTGAACAAGGAATGTGCACCTCTAACAATTAGTGATGCGGAAACAATCATAAGTAGCTGTGAAGACAAGTCTTTGGGTCCAGCATATGAAATTTGTTCTGAAAAATATAACTAAGCTTCAGACAGACATCTACAGTATGTGCAGTCACATAATTGTTGGACAGTTACTATGTGACCAAAAAGGTAACATAACGGGTGAAGGACAGGAGCAAGACATATCAGGGCACTTGCAGTAATTACATTAATTGGTCAGTGAGGTTTGCAAAAGCACAGTCTTACTTATCTCATCTCCTGTGGGGCACAGAAAACAGGTTCTTAAAGCCCAAACAGGAATGTGCTTTTAGTAATTAATCCAGTTAAACCTGGAATCTGTCCTGGAATCGCACATAATTAGTTCAGGAGCTATGTTTGGTCTCAAAAGCACTTCAACACATTGCAGGAAATGTAACTGAAATCAACCACGAAGGTTTTGTGTGACGAAACAACGGCGTACTGTGTAATCTGCACTGAATTCGTACGTCAGTCATATATCACACCATATTCACAGCTGTGTTGAACGTGGGCACATTTCACAAGTGGACAGCTCTCTTCTAAAGGAAATTGCCCTTGCAACACACATGGAGACATGTTCTCTTACCCATTATTATTTGCGAAGCACTCAACTGGCCACTTGCATCAGTTAAGTGTGGCATGCATTAATACATATGCGTAACGTACACAGCGTTTGCTAATTTACATATGACACATGCAGAAACAAGCTTCTTCTTGGTGAAAAGAAACACGAATGCAAACAAATGATCAGAAGCGACTCACCTCGCCTTTTTTTCCAACTGGACCGAATGGGCCCTAAATGGTTGGCAACGGGAAACAGAAATCGTCGCAACTTTTTTTGGTTACCACTCAGAAAAAAGTAAGCAAGCAACCGACAAAACTTAATTTTAGTTTACGTTGACACTACCTGTCAAAGAAATTATGAGCAATATCTGACTGATCTTAAAATGCTAAACAATACAGTATAAAATACTGAAAAACACTGAATGTGGAGGACAGAGAAGCGGGAAGGACATACTGGATCTCCATTCTCTCCTGGCAGTCCATCACTTCCTGCGACACCCTATGTGGAAAGATGTGGAAAATTATATGGCAGCGTTATATGAGTGCGAACTTATGGATAAGCTTCAAATAACACAATACAAAAAACTCATGTGAGTGCAATATACAACCCATGTTTATGCATTCTTATTAGCCTTTCATTTACTGAGTGCCTTACACTTATTTCGTTGCACCCACATTCCCCAAGAAGAGTACAAATTTGTGATCCCATAAGTATTTCTGTTCTTCCCCAATGGACAAATATAAAAATATGAACTCGGTGCAGTTGTGCCTTTACAGTGTCCTTGGCTGAGTTTAACCTTTGACGGCAAACTGTGAGTCTTTGAATGTGTACGTATGTAACACTCTCACCATATCTCCTTTGGGACCTGACGCTCCAGTTGGACCCTGGGAGTAACGAAAAAGGGAAAGGAAGCAGTCAGCGAGGAGCAGGCGGCTAGCGTCTTAGCCATCCCAGGCTTGGAGAGATGGGGGAGTGGGGAGTGGGGGAGAACTGGAACGGCCGGCATAAAGACAGTCCTTGTTCCGCCACCGCCCGCTGAACAGGGGGCTGCTGTGCCGCTACTCTGCCCGGAGTGGCGAAGGAAAACAAAGCCGATGTGTCTTCCACCCTTTCCCATGAGCTGAGAACACACCTCCAGCCTCTAGCGAGTCACGGGGGTATGCTGCGAACATGGTACTTTCATTTCCACACCTTCTTACTGAGCCTTGCTCCAGGAGCGTGCTGTAGCCTGTCTCCAGCACCCATCCCAGGTTCTGCTTCACTCTGTCTTTTCATCGTCATTGTCGTGTACAGCATTGTTTTCCCGACACTCATATTGTGCTGGGAGTGAAACACATATTTCTCTCATCCATATTTCTACCTTTTAATTAATACTGGTTAATACTGAGCCACATGCTGCGTTACAGCTTTGTGAAACGACAAAGCCCTTTGCTCACAGTCATCAGGCATCATTTAGGCTTCAGGCTGTTGTCCTGTGTTTTTTTTTTTTTTTGCTAAAATACACTATGTACAGCATGTTCCAGTTGCTCACTGTTGGACTAACTTAAGCACACATCCTTCTGTGTACATATAGGCTGTTGAGAGCAGAACATGGATGAAGGTCTCAGTATTCTGTCTTAATCAAACTCTAGTTCAACACAAATTTAAATTTTTTTATGGATCTCTGAAAATTATATTAACTCATTTAGAACAATCCGATTCACCCAGGGGAACACTGGTCAGTTGATATGAAGTAACAGTGTTGGCACACTGACATGTCTCTGAGAGGCTTCACTGACCAAAACACACTGACACAGACAGGCTACTTTCAAATGCAATATTCAAAGAAAGTGCATCCTCCCATGTCTGTAAATCTCTTGTCGTGACTCAGGCCGTGCGCCAATCTCAACACATCTTCTCACAGCTAATCAAGACAGGCAACATTGTTTTCCATGTTATATAATAAAACATTTTCAGTCCACATTGTTTTTGAAAAATATTGCTCAGTATATATTCAGTGTGTGCAGAATAGATATCAGTCATACTTATTGATATAAAGTGCCTTCAGAAGAAGAGAACGATGTCAGTCAAAAAGATTAACCTTTCCATACTGAAATGGGAGAACATCTACTCAATAGTGGACTTCTATCTGGTATGACAACCACATTTTAAGACATTATTATTCATAATGATTGATTTACAGAAGTTTCTAGTAAGTTTTACTAGACTATCTCAGCTCTGAATATCCAATCATTGACATCTAACTTAGGAGTTTATTTCTTTTTTACTGTCTGAGTAGTTCAGGAATGTGGTATAGATTTATTTTCAAAATTTGTTGGTTGCCTCTGTATAAAATCATACAAAGCAGGGGTCACCAAAGCCACTGTGCTTCTTGCTGCATCACAGTTTGACCACAGGGTCTGTGTTTTCTGTGTTATTTTGGTTAACTTTAGTGCCAACATCTGAATATGGCAAACATGCACATGTGTGTAGCGCACTCACCCTTTCACCAAACCCTCCACGGATTCCAGTCGGACCAGGAAGGCCAGGTTCCCCAATTGCCCCTTTTGGTCCCTGTAAACCACAGCATATGCTGATTGCTTCCTTTTCTTTTAGCAGGGAGTGGACCCCACTTAAAAGGGTCATGCCATCACATGCATCCATCGAATGTACCCAAAAACTTGGGATGGATCCAAGAACTCTTGGGCATTATATTTCAAACAGTGGTACATTTGCAGACACTAAAGTGTTCATTGACAGATTTGCCTCTTCATCAGCCCTCCTGATTAATATAATTACAGACTGCTGCTTGACAGTACAATTAAATTAGAACTGAATCTCCTTGAAGAACCTCATTACACCGACATAGCATTTGTGCAACATCTTTCTATGCAATTCCAGCATTGAATTTTTCAGAGGGATTAGAAAATAAAGTACCATTGGAATTTAATGTTAGAAAATGTACACAAATTTGGTTAAATTGTACATTATATGCATCACAAACTCTTAAATATATGATTATTTTTTATTTGAAGCACACAATAAACAGTGGAGTACCGACTGGCAGTTTCATTAGAAATTTGTTATAGTCCAGATGAGCGGAGTTCAGATTCCGTTCGACACACTGACCTGGAAGCCTTTGACACCTTGAGGACCAATTTCTCCTTGGGGTCCAATGCCACCCTGTGAAAAACACCGCAGGACTTCAATACTACACAAAGAAATTTCATTGTGTCCTCTGACTCCTGACCCAAGTGTATGTCTGTTTACAATTTTGAATTGTGTAACTGCCTGAAGACAACATCAGATCAGAACAAATTCATCTTGTATTATATGGATACATAAAACAATGGATATCACTAAATATATTATGTAATTTGTGGAGACAGAATAACCTTATTTTTCAATCTATGTGTCATCATTCATTTATCAAAGTCATAAACATTGATTATTATTTGTACAGGGTGACCTGCAGTAATGTGGGAAACTGTAAAGCAAAGCTCTTAAAGTGGGATCTTTAAAGGGTCATAGAGGGTGATATTAAGAATTTCTGAGGTATTTTGTATTCCTTTGGGACCATTTTGAAAAACATGAGTTCCTCATGTTCTAAATTTCTAAATTTTAAGCATTCTAAATTTGTCCTAGCTGAAAAAATTCACTCAATAGCATAACATTGTCTTGTGCCTTCTCATTCTGTGGCAATAAAAATATATTTTATTCACTGGCAGTAACTGCTTGTCTGGTGCAAGGTCACAGTGGGCCAGAGCCTAACCCAGAGGATAGGGTATACTCTAGGGTATACTCCATCACAGCACAATTACATACACACACTAGAGAAAATTAGAGTCAACAGCCCACCTGAGACATGTCTTTATACTGCAGGAGAAATCAGAGCACCGGGAGGAAACCACACACAGACTGAATTGGATTCAAATCCAAAAGTACTAGATAAATTTTCTGTATGATTCAGCTGAAAGATATCTACAGCCTGCAAAAGTGTGGACAATTTTGACAGCCAAACATGAAATAGGTGTTGATATAACACAAACACCATAACTGTCCTCCGTGTTTCCAGTGCAAAACAAGATGCAGTTTCCCCAACTTCTTAACTTTGCCTCTCTCCTTAACATTTAACATAGAAATGTTTAACTTGTAAACCTTTATTTCATCCACGTGCCTATGAATTTTCACCAATTGGTCCATAACCACACTAGTCCTCTACATTATTACATTATTGTTCTCATGGCACAAGTCAGCAGAAATTGTACTGAATTTAGACACTTGATTTGAACATTTGCATTGCATTCGAATTTGGAATTCAACTGCATTTGGACACTGGGTCACTGTTGGACCATTGTACTTACTGTCACTCCTCTAGGTCCGGCTTCTCCCCTCTCCCCTGGAATGCCAATATCACCCTGTAGGAGCAGCAAGCCCATTTTTAAAACAGTCTAAACAACTGAGTGTCTCTCCCAGTAAAGTAACAACAATGTGCACTTTTTACAAAAGGCTGTTTATTAAATAAAGTTTAAACTGACATTGATATATTTGAGTAATACAGTACGACTAATTTACTCATTTTCACAGCAGTCATTCTATTGACACAACCATTAACTGCACTTTACGGTTGTTGTACTGCATTGGTTATACCTCATATATCAGCAACAAAGTGGTGGTTCTAAATGTGTCTCAGCAGCGTGTTTCATACTAGAAAAAAGTTCTCTTAAAGAGCTGTTTCTCAGCGCAGCACACAAAGCCCCTAGTATGTACACAGTGCAGCCAAGCCAGCGAAGGCCTGGTCCACAAAAACGCATCAGATACATACAGGAATACCTGGCTCTCCAGAGGGTCCGGCCTCTCCCATCTCTCCTTGATCACCCTTAAAAAGAGACACATACATCTAAAATATTCCGATACACCAGCACAACATTACAGCATCTAGTGTCACGCGGAACCGAGGAAGCCGGGATGGCTGGACCCAAGTGCAGGATTGTTCGTCTGGACTCAAGGGATCAAGTCGAGTTCTCGTTGTCGGGGACAGGCGAAGGGTCGGTCGATCGGCGGTCAGAGTTAGAACGAGGATCCATGGACATGGTCAGGGGATGAAGCGAAGGGTAGATAACCGGAGAACGGAGACAGGAAACAAGGGTTGTGGGAGAGCAGGACATAGCGCAGGAAGGCGTTTGTCTCAAAAGAGATTCCGCGAGTGTACGGGAGCTGAAGAGGGTCTTTTAAAGGAGAGTTGTCAGTCAGGTGCCAGACTGGTGTCAGGTGCTTGATTGGTGTCAGGTGCAGGCGTGGACGTGACATCTAGAGGAACCGGCCAGCACGCGTCATGGTTTGCCCAAAGGCTATCGTTACACCTGAATAAGCATCTGCAGCATGTGACAACAGACACACTGTGGCAGTATGTTTTTGAGCTGGCAATAGTATTTTGCATAATTTAACAATTAAAATGAAACACCACTATAAAGAATTTCCCAACTATTACTCACAACTGCGCCTTTAGAGCCTTTGGAACCAGCCTTTCCTTGCAAGCCCTAAAATAAAGCAAACAACAGGAGACTTCAGTGGTTTGCCTGAATTCATAAAATAGTGATTCAAAACGTGAAGCAAAATGTTTTTAGCACTGCAGAGGGAGTAACAGAGGTGACACGCTGTGTTTATATATGTTTTAAGAAAAAGCCTGAGCTTGTGCACTTAAGTGTGAATCGCTTGGTACAGTTGTATTGCATATGTGGCAGAGGTCCCTTTGAAAGGGCAAGGAATAGTATGAAGAGCAGGACCCTAACATGGACACACTGAAAACCTTCTGCATCACACATCACACCTGTTCTACTGGTAGGATGTTGACCAGCAATGTGAAGAGATCCAGGCCTGCAACTCCAGGATAATCAATGTGGTTGTATGACTAGTAAGATTCTAGACAAGCAACAGCCCATGCATGTGGATTCAGTAATGGACTTACAGGCAGGCCATTAGGCCCTTTCTCTCCTGGAACACCAGGTCGGCCAGCATCACCCTGCAAAGAGAAATCAGCAATGCCAGTGTTACAGGGGCAGTACTGGTTGTGGACAAATGTGCACTTCCTTCAGAGACACTGGTGGAAGAACGCTTACCTTTTCTCCATCTAAGCCCGATATGCCGTCTTTCCCATCCCTGCCAGGGATCCCCTGAAGGACAAACATTGTATTTCATTGTGTTTCTTCATTTGCATGCTCAAAATCAGAAACAATCTGCTTTCCCCACAAGCACTTACTGGCTCCCCTTTAGGTCCTATACCACCGAGAAATCCTTTTGGACCGATTTTGCCCTTTGGAAGATAAACATGGATTAATGAGTGATTACTATGCTCAATGCTGTTATTACTTATTACAACAAAATTGAATTATTTGTGTACAGTATAACACACAAGTGTACTAAGTCTTTTTGCTCCAGTACAGCAGACTGACCCCAACTGCACAGCGACCTGAAAAAGACTACTAAAGTCTACAAAGAACCACATAAGCAGCAATGCACCCATCAGCTGAGATGAACACAACAGAGAGCTGGTTTCAAAGTGTTACAGATGTGGCAGGAAGGACCAGCTTACTCACAATGTCTCCTTTTGGTCCTTTAAAGCCCACTGGGCCTTTCTCTCCAATGTCACCCTGGAATTATCGAACAACGGATATATATTTACTTTCTTCAAATATCAAACCAAAACAAGTCACTCCTACAAGCAGAAATCCCAAGGCCACTACAGGGCAGAAACAATTATTCATTGTAGTGTTAAACTGATATGCTTATCTAGTTGATCCTTCAAGGGCCAATTTCTTAAGTATAAAAATAGTAGGTGCAATTCAATTTTAATCACAATTCAATAACAGCAGGAAAGCTAAGAACGCTTATGAAGGCTAAGTATCTCCCAAAACAGTGAAGATCAGCCTGCTAATTGTGAAGGCCGGGAAGAAAGAAATAGTTTGTAGGCTGTAGTTTGCATGAGAGCTTTGTGAAAAGGTAAAGCCTTATTTTCTGTTAGCCTTTCAATCAGTCTGTGAAACCAAAAGCCTAAATGATGTTTCTTTTCTCCAGACATACCTTTTTCCTTTGCTCTTTTGCTTACTAGTTAGAGCTACAATGGTCAACTCGCTAGTTATGCTTGTACACTTTGTTTTTACATACAGTATTTCTTTATATACATATGATGTTGACTGAAAAAGGTAATTATAAATATCATTTAAAAACTGATTAATCTCTTTTTATCTCAAATATTTTTCTGTGCAAGCATTATTGCCCACTGCAACTTGCTAACTGCACCAAGATGTCAAATAATATTTGTGATAACTAAATTACTTTTTTTTAGAATTGGAATAATAAATGAGAATATGAAAAAAGATGAATTATTGATTATGTAAGTCAACAATTCATTTGTCTGTTGCATAGCCATGGCTTTTATGTAAAGGGACTTACAATATTTTACCCATGTATAAAGATGATTATTTCACCATAGCAATCCAGGGTAAATAGATTAACTGGAGGTTATTACAGCAGGAGGAAAGAGTGGGGTGTGACTCAGCAACTTTCAGGTTCATGTCCTTAATTGCCACATTGCCTGCTGCCCCAGTGTTATAATAATTGGAAGTTTCAGTTTTTTTATCAATATCCACAGCTCATATAACACTAAAATTAATATAGATGAAGAAACACTTACTGTTTTTCCAATGATACCAGGAATACCAGGCTTTCCACGGAAACCAGGTAAACCCTGCATAGAGATTGCATCATGGTCAACCAGGTACAAACATTCTTTACCTTGTTACTGTGATTTCACCACTCATCCAAAGCTTTATTCCAAAACAGCTTTCAATTTGTACCCATTTATGCAGATTTTTTGTTACTACAGTACCAAAGGCACTTAGTTACAGTAAGCTCTCTTCTAAGACTCCATTTTCTGAGACTTAACTTTGAGGTTACAAGCACATAGCACATTGTCTATAAACACTACTCCAGTAGTGACAGAAGTGCTTGGTCATTTCTGACCATGATTATTTCACGAGATATATTATATGTATATATATACATATATATATATATATATATATATATGTGTATGTGTATATATATGTGTAGATATATATATATTTCATTAATTAATTTGATTTTGCTGCCATTAAGGCAGTTTTTGGACTGGCATTATGCTACAACAGGTAGCAAAAACACTTTGCTCCCAGAATCCTCTGACCTTTCAAGTGTCATACTCACTCTGTCTCCCACAGGTCCCATTGGACCTGAAAGCCCTCTCAAACCACGAGGACCCTGAAAAATAAGAGCAACAGAGTCCGAAGAGTCAGTATGTATGTACTGTATGTCAAGGCTGAGACACAAAAGAAACCTGAAATTACAGTGAGACTGGATAGATGTTCTGTGCGTGATGACTTCTCCTCCGTGGGTGAAAAGGATTGAAATACCCACCTGGAGGCCGACAGTGCCTGGCAAACCAGGAGGGCCTGGTGGCCCAGGGGTTCCCTGCAAGTAAACAGATTTAAGAAGCAAATCTAAATACACAGCGGACAATTCCTGATCTGTATCTAGATCAGAAGTAGAATCAACGAGAAATTTTTATTCTATGAGCCACAACCAATATTTAGGTATTTTTCATCAGAAAGAACCATATACTCCATTGTTTTAAATCTGACCTCAGTAAAACCACAGTGACCTCTTCTGGAAGTTCACTGTGAAATGAGAGAGTCCATTGTGGAAAAAAAAGTGTTTGCCTATTCTCACCTTCTCTCCATCTTTTCCAGTTTCACCCTTTTCCCCCTTATGACCTGTGTGACCCTGAAGAGCAGAGACACAAACAGTCAGGCAACCCCTCTATTATAAGTGAGCTTAGCTAAATAAAAATGAAGTAGCGTAACACGGGTATAAACTGGAAACTAATCTTGACTCGGCAGTGGTAGCGAGGCACCTTAAATCCTGGCATCCCAAGAACACCAGCTGGACCTGGGGGGCAAATTGCTGGGCACTGCGGGGCAGGAATACACCAGAGAGGCCAGTAAACATTAAACATTCAGGGCAAACAATGGCCAGTGAGAATGTACAACCAGATCGTGAACATAAGCGGTGTGTGAATATTAAAAGCAATCATTTCCTTTAAAAGGTGCTGTCAGGATGTGCAAGCGTGAAAACAAAGTTGTTTGTTGGATATTTTCACCTCTTACTGAACTTCTGCTTGTGAAATAATGTGAAAATTTCCATTAAGTCATGTTGCATAATTTAGCCACTAAAGAAAAAACACATATTTTTTCAACCGTGAGTCATTGTCTCTCCAGAGAAGCAACATTCTGAAAATACTCGAACGTTACACAAGTATTCTTTTTACTGACAGTGAAGAAACAGTTGAACCTGGGGAACGTACCAGAACCTCGCCGGTGCCGTCAGGAAAAGCCCCTGAAAGACCCTTAAAAAAGAGATCAGGGATGAAGAATGTGGGTTCATACTGTTCATTGCTTATACACCAAAAGCTGATAAAGCAACCTGGAACCTTCACTTGCTTGCTACTGAATATAAAGAAAAATAATGCTGAAAGTAATGCCTCATAGTGAACAGCATTTACCACTTTCCATGTCGTACACCTGATCTGCGCCTGTTGTTGCCTCTGCTGATGGATTTATGCTGCTGATTCACTCCGAGTCCAAAAGATGGCAGCCTCAGAGAGCAGCCGTATGTTATTATCCTAAGGAATTTTGTCATTATTAAGGGTCACAAGGAAAAGATTAATAGGGCTCCTAGTGGTGTGAGAATCAGCTTGTGGCCCACTATTCTTACAGCTATCTGCTTTAAAGTTCCCACTGCCCGAAAGTATAGCTATAACTTTTGGTAACCAGCTAAATACTTACTGGGGGTCCATCAGGGCCAGGTGGTCCAGCAAGTCCTTGAGGACCTTCGGGGCCCTGGAAGAAGCATCGAGACAAAAAAACAAAGAAGAATATTTTGCTGCACTAAGTAGTAACACTTATTGTTATCTTTCATTGCCGTGAAAGAAGCGTTTCAGCAGCATGCTGAATCCATGGGGGGCCCTGAATGTCTACATCCAGCTGCTTGCCTCAGCAGAAACTGACCCCAGAGTGTGTCCCTGGGTCACACTGTGTTTGAATACCTAGAATTCAATTTAAAAAACGAACAATCAGTGTTATTGAAATAACGCACCCCTCCATCCACGTCAAACCTCATAGCTCACCTCGCTTCATTACACCCCTCATTGTGCATTTGATTAGAGGTTTGTATGAAATCACAGACAGCTGATCACCTCATTTGCATCTATTCACTGAGACCATCCAAAGGAATCTATGTGAAGTTCTCACAGTCAGGTCCACATGCTAATTACATGGAGGTAGTTTATCTTTATTCTTTATCTCAGATGCCTACTAATTTATGGTAACTAGCGTGTTATATGATCCGGTCAGAACTTTAAATGACAAAATTATTAGTCTTTTCCCGATGAAAGTCTTGCACTTGTATGCTTTTAATGTATAGATATAAGGATGGGATTTGATCTATTGGGTGTACAGAATCAGAATCAGTTAGTGACTGCCCTCCTGAACATATGGGAATATCAGAAAAGCATCTATTATATTTGAGTGTTGCATGTCAAAGGCAAGTGGGAGACAAGAAATTCACACATTACACGTGAAGGCTGTTTGTCAGTTAACCTCAAGCGAATTTCTCCAAAAGACTCTCTTAATGAATATAATAGCTTTTTTAACACAGCACCAATGAAAAATATGAGCACTCCTGGGCAACCCAGCTAGTATTTGTATAGGATGAAGTGGACAGAAGAGTGAAAGCAAAGCAACCCACAAGTGTCCTACATCTCCAGGAACTGCTGCAGAAGAGCTATGAAGAAACGTTAAGTTCATATCTTGCCCACATTTGTTAACCAAAACCCTGTGGTCCCAAGCAAATGGACTCAAACTTTTGACTGCTGCATTATTTCTATATTTACATTTACATTTATTCATTTAGCAGATGCTTTTGTCCAAAGTGACGTACATCTCAGCAAAAATACAATTTGTGCATTACATTAAGAGAAAGAGACATGTGCTGCAGACATGTGACTCTTAAGTAAACCTAGTTTGTTATAGATATACAATATATAATAAACTAGCGGTATATATACAAGTTCTTGGAACTTACCACTGGTCCCTGAGGTCCTGCTACACCTTGCAGGCCATTGGGTCCCGGAAGCCCCTGCAAAGAACACAAAAAATAACACACATATACATGGATGTAAATAATAATCCTTGCAAGCAGAGGTATTCAAAGAATTACAAAAGAATTTCCAGAGATTTTCTAAGGATGAAATAATGTTTTGTCATAATTTAAAACTGTAATGAATATTACATTAAAAAAAAATCAAAGAAATGTTACAACTGAAGACAATTTCATCTTGAATTTTTTTGTTCTTTAAAAAAAAAAGAAGAGTTTAGATTTTGAAATACACCAAAGGCTTTGTCAGTCAGGCCCCAAGAGGTAAACTGAACAGTACAGAAGTATTACCATTGTCACCATGATCAGTTTATAAATCTTGTACTCACCGGGGCTCCAGGTCTCCCTCTGCCCTATGGAAGACAGAAGGAGGGATTTTTAAACAAACATTTTTGAGATGAGTTACCTTTACCCATGTGTCTAATTAGACCGTGTATTTATGAGCTGACTTATTTGGATAGAACATGTTCTTCACACTTCAATTCTGTCTGCAATATTGACCTATAGAAAAATTATGTTAATAATGAAAATATATTCTGCAGTAGAACACACTAGAACACTACTTACAGGAGATCCGCCTGGGCCAGGTGGTCCAGGATCACCCTGGAAAAAAGGAGAAGACATAGCAATAAAAGCTGATAAATTCTTTTATGGTATCCACTATAATTACTGGACTTAAACCAGGCTGGAACTGTATCGTGTAACATGAAAAAACAAAAATTAAAGCACATCAGTATGCAAATCATAATAATAATACTTAGATTATATAACAATGATCTGCAAATTCTTTTACTATGTGAGCTCAAACTTACAAACCTAACTGTGAGAAGTCCACAGTAACACTGAAATATATGCAAACTGCTATACTGCCAAAAAAGATGAATTTCAATGATTTGAACAAAAAGGCATGTGGTGACATACAATAAAACAGAGGGCTTTTGTACTCTGAGTATAGTACAGCAACAGAGGTATTATAACAAGGAACACCATAATTTTTCCAGATCTGAGTATTTGTGTGTCAAACCATCACATGATCAAATACAAAACGGGTTCAACACAATCCCTCTAAAGCAGATTCTGAGTTGCCCCACATCTACAGCAGTTACTTTCCAAATATTATACCGACAACAATACCCATCTGTCACCCTACTGCTTTATGGCATTAGTTTATGGTTGTGTGCAAAAAAACATTTGGAGGTAGTCATTGTAAGAAGTTCATGACAAATAATATGTATCTCTTGGATTATGTATCCATGCACCTTAGTATTAAATAAAATGTAGCTATTATTTTTACATGCAAGTATTCAAAATATTTTAATTTTCTTTTGTTCCCTAAGGCTTGTGATTACAAATAAGTAATTAGGTTAGAGGGGGGTGAGGTGGTGCAATGGGTTTGGCTGGGTACTGCCCTCTGGCAGGTCTGGGGTTCAAGCCCTACCTGGGGTGCCATGTGACAGACTAGCATCCCGTCCTGGGTGTGTGTTCCTTGCACCCTGCATTACCAGGCTAGGCTCTGGTTTGCCGTGACCCCACCCCACTCGGGACAAGTGGTTTAAGCCAGTCTGTGTGTGTGCAATTAGGTTGGCACTGCAATCTTAACTTTTCCAACCTTATCCACATTTCAAGTTTCCTACTATATGATAAAAGTCACCAGAATTCCACAAGAACACTTTAGCTTACACTGATGCTTGGTAAAAACTTGTTTGTCTTCCAGGAGTCAATGGTGAGCATGTGCACATTCCACGTAAGATTAAGATAACTATTGCCCTGGCCTAGCCAAATCCATCCAAAGGCACCCAGTTCCTCATTAAAAGATTTCCAAAAATCATCTGAGAGCTTTTCAACAAATCAAGTCTGACAGCCCAGCAAAAACAGCCCAGTACTCTGTTGAAGGTCCTCAAATCACCTCCACTCTTTACACCTTGAAAATTCCAGACTGCTTTCTTGTACTTGTACTGGGAGATACTGCACAAAATAGTTAATTTAACCCCACAATGTTTTATACTGCCAGTAATGGGTGACAAAAGTAAATATAAAGATGTGTGTGTGTGTGTGTGTGTGTCTTTGCACAGTGAGGTACAGCTGTGACGACAATGCGAGTCCTAAAGAAAGTGATACTCTGTGCACATTCTGAGTGCACCTGAGAACACTTTGACATGACTTACTCTTTCTCCTGGTGGTCCATCTTTCCCCGGAGGGCCATCTGGACCAGTTAAACCCTGAAAGTACAAACACACAGCCAGAAAAAAAAAAAAAAATCCCTGATTTCAACAGTAAAAAAGGCATAAAGTAAAGTTCACTTTTACTTTTCCTCAGTGAGGAAAGTCAGAACGGTGTAAGGAACCACACTAACAGCATGACCAGCACTGACACAGTCTGTTAGTCTGTAAGATTACTTGCCCCACAGTGTACTGTGGAGCCAAATAACCCAGTGATCAATATAATAACCTTTGTATTTGTACAAGTATGAAGTATGATACCACAGTGGTGAAACAAAACAAAAGCTCACATCCACTCCAGGAAGTCCAGGCAGCCCTTTACTGCCCTCAGCCCCAGGGATTCCTGCTTTCCCTTTGGGTCCCTAGAAACAACCACCAAACCTCATCACTGCTGCTCAGACACTCTGGATGTGTAAAGTAATCATGTATGAAAACACAGCATTAGAATACTCACAATTTTGCCAGGAAATCCAGGTGGGCCAGGCTTACCCTGCATGTATCAAGAAGAAAATGTTTATTTACGTGTGACGGAGCAGTTAAATGGTACAAGAATAAAATAAAATAAATAAAGTTCATTTGTTATCCACTGTTATGTACTAAATAATTAAAGCTACCTGTTTTAGCACAAAGTCCAAGAACAAACTCATCAAGGTTATTTGCATTCCTAAGTTAGTGCACATACTGAATTTCACTAGCAACAGGATGTCAAAATGTGCTCATATCCTGGGAATATATATGCATTGCCATGTAATTGGAGAGCTAACTGGTAAAAATTACCAGTCCATTGTGGTCAGCCCAATGATCACGTCCACTGTGCAATATGAACTTTAGTGTGCATACATTTAAAATATGGACATTAGACCATTCCATCTAAAAGGAAAATAAATGAAGAACTGGTACCGATGATGTTGAACTCATATTAATAAAACTAACTGAAAAAAAATGTAAGTTTTAGTGGAAGAAACAATGGGTCATACATTTATTTCATGATACTGGAGAAGAAATCAAGATGAGTAGAAGCTGTACAGTGCTTATGCACACCTGAACTGATGAGTAGGCAGTCCTGTATTACACTGTTTGGATTTCACTGTAGGTTGTGAAAAATCAACAGTTCCAGAACTCTGCCACATTCCAAGCTGAGCCAACATGTGTGAAGCGGGCATCAGTCAACAAAGGACCCTTTTCTAGATTTTCTGTGTAAGCCTTCTGTAACAGCAGTATCTCTGTTCGACTACATTTGCTCTCCAAGTGTAACCTTTTGTGTGTCTGCATCGACGGAAAAGGGGTACAGTAAATGACTGTATTTTTCAGCCTTTGATTACCATTGGCTAAGATACTAAATGGGATGTGTCCAATGCATGTTCCATGACAAAAAACTTTAGCCTTTTTGACGTCATAAACATCGAGGTTAGGGGGAGGACTCAAGCATATAAAGGTGGACCACAGAAGTGTTCTTCACTGTAGGAAATAACAGTTGAGAACATAATACATGGTAATCTGACATAGGTACTTTATTTGTAGAAGCAGCAAATCAAGAAAACCGAGACAGTAACATCATGCTGTTCCTTCAAATTACATTACTTAATGTGACCTTTTTAATATATATTCTGCATGAAAAATTACAATTCCACTAAAGGGCATAATTATATCATGTGTCCTTCTGTGTGTTCTGTGTGTATATTTTATTTTAGAGATATTACCATGATGTGAATTCATCCCATGTAATGTGTGAGGTTGCAAAATGCCTTATACATACTCTACATACAGTTTTTGGGATTCTGGGTTGTGGTGCAACATTTAAGTTAATAGCAGATTTTATCCTTGGTCGTCCTGTTCTGCTGCTGCCGCTTTCCCCGAAATCAGCTCATAAGTTTAGGCTGCTCACTCACGTCAATGCCGTCTTTTCCAGGAGTCCCTGGTGGTCCAGGTGGCCCTGGAGGCCCTCTAGGGATTGGTCTCTGGAATACAATAATGTATCGCCAATATTAACAGAGTAAAAGTACTTCACTGTGGTCAGCATTTACTTCCCTGCTTCAATATCAAAGCTGAATATTAATCCTAAAACTTCCCAAACTGCTTCTCATAGTAAATCTTAAACCTTTATTCTTGATAACTGAAATGTTAAAAACCCTTGGAGAGCACAGCGTCAATTTCCCTTTGTCTGTACAGCAGTATAATAATATGAAAATAATAACTATGACGAAAACGTTTTCCCTGCTCTGAAGATGTCAGTGCAGAAGAAATCAATGCTTACACCAGCAAGCATAAATTAAACACCTGGAAGTGTTCATTCTCATTCACGTTGCTTTGAGAAACAACCACCAAATGCAATATTTAAAACTCGAATGGAAAACACAAGGCCATTAGGAAAATGTAGAATACAGCATATGTGAAAAAGTTTGAGGACTTTCATTATAGTTGTTTAAATAAATCATATAAAATGATGTGAGTTACCATAATAAGAGTGACTGTGCGAGTATAGGTGGTATGGAAAGAGGTCTTTGCAGAACCAGTCGCAGTTGCTTTATATCAGTTACTACTTTCTTCTCTTCCTTTTTGCATTTTAATGCTTTGCTAGCAGCTGTGAGGGGCACGAGGCTTTTCCCTGAGAGGGGCTCAGGAACAAAGGTGCTCTTTGTGCGACAGGGGCCACATCTGCACCCCGAGCGTGCATTCCAGCGCAGGACCCTCCAGTCCTCACCGTTCCAACTGGCGCGTTCGAGCCCAGCAGCCCCTCGCACAATATACCATTGACCATGATACCTGTACGCAGGGCTGCAAGAGAAGAAATGACGCTCTTTCTAACCGTGCGAAGAATGTTGCCATGTTATCACACATAGATACATTTTTTTTTTTTTCCAACAACTGAAACACGAAAAATAGTGGGAAATGTCTGTGGCCCAACTGGTTCCGACAATCTTTTAAAGTATTAAATTTGAAAAAAAAATCAGCCAAAGGACATTCTGATTTATCAACTGGAGCAGCAATCCATTCCCATACTGAAGACTTGCGTTACCTCTGTTTAATTAGCTGAAGCTTCTCCGAAGCGACTTACAATGTTAAGCCAGTGATTTACCCGTTTATACAGGTGGGTAATTTTACAGGAGCGTTAGGGTAACTATCTGGCTCAAGGGTACAAGGGAAGAATCACGTCTGCAACTATGTTTCTCTTTTTCCTAATGCACAAATTGTATTTCTCTGAGATGTACGTCGCTTTGGAGAAAACAAAGCGTCTGCTGAATGAATAAAAGTAAACGTAAATGTAATGTACTACAACAACAAGTGGGTACCACCCGCCAGGCACCAAAAAAACAGCTCATACTTCAGCTGCTGTGTCTTCCTCATGCTCTAAGGACACCTGACACGCATCTCACAACGGCCACCCCAGCTTCCGAAGGATGTGAAATAAGTCCAAGTCCCCACGTACCTGCGCTGAGGACGATGTTAAAAGATGACAGAGAAATAAGAGGCCGAGAAGCGAGAAGGTAGCCATGGCTCTCGCGCAGCGAAGAGGAGCAACGTCGGTGAAACAGCCCGTCCTCGTGGCTCATGGAGCTGAGCGGAGCAGAACGGAGCGGAGCGCACACTGCCCAGCGCCTACAGCGGAGCTCCTTCTCTGAGTTCAGTATGCTGAGCCTCCGAATGAACACACACACTGACCTCAGTCACACTGCCGGAAAGGTGGATGGGGGAAGGGATGCGGGCTGGGGCTGTGTGTGTGTGTGTGTGTGGTGGCACAGGCGGGGGAGGGATCGTTGTGGAGGAATTGAGGTGGGACCAAGGAGGGAGCCGGGAGGAACTGCGGAAGACCTCACTTGGGAGAGGGTGTCTGTTCGTGTCTGCGCACCTCTTTCTGTGTGTTGGTGCTCGGGAGGAACCGAGGTGGGACTAAGGGGAGAGCCGGGGGAACAGAGCACATGGATTCCCAGAGGACTGGGCTTCGCATACTTTCCTGACACGAGCTGCTGATGGGGATAATTAAAATATTGCACATCAAATTGCCATCCATTAAAATGTGACAAAGTCCCGATTTAAGTTTAACCACACATATTACAGTCGGAAGTCTTGCTAAACAGAGAATACTGTTCTTTCCACACTGGAAAAGACTCCGTTGTTTGTTGGGATACTTTAAGCTTTTCTTCAGTTTTTCTTTCACGTATGTGAATAATTCCAAGGACTGTACTTTACAAAGTTCCTTTTCAGGGGGTCCTAAACCAGCAGTAATACACATCATGTAATGGGTACAACTGAAGGTCGCTGGTTTTGAATCCCACTTTGCTGTAGATCCCTTGATCAAAGTATTTACCCCCAACTGATACCGTAAGAATGATCTGCTGTCTAAATGGGTGAATCGCTGAAAAGTTGATTATCAAACATACCAAGTCACAAAGGACATAGGAGACAAGTAAAATATAGTCTGGTAAAAAGAGCATAGTAAAATATAAAGGATGTACACTAGAAAAAAATATTCTTTTAAGAGAATTATCAAAATTCCCAATTCCCATATTTGTAATGTGAATGATTTACAGCTGAGTTACAGTAGGTGAGTGTAAATTATCTTGAATATAATTCCTTTATCACCTCCCACAGACATTAAAAATCATATAAATTCTAAATGTTAATTTCAGAATATACATACCTTAAGAATTTTGGTGGAATTACTTTTTTGGTGGGGGGGCGCAGTGGGTTAGACCGGGTTGGACCAGGTCCTGCTCTCTAGTGGGTCTGGGGTTTGAGTCCCACTTGGGGTGCCTTGTGACAGACTAGCATCCTGTCCTGGGTGTGTCCCCTCTGGCCTTACGCCCTGTGTTGCCAGGTAGGCTCCAGTTCCCCACAACCCCGCATGGGACAAGTGGTTCAGAAAAGGTGTGTGTGTGTACGTATACACACACACTTCTTTGGTGGAATTTGGTGACATCACAACTGATGTCAGTCTTTGTTTCATGTTGATAAGAGTTATGTGGATTTAAAAAATCCAGTAGAAACCTTCATTTATTAAACTTCACCTTCATTTAGATTATTACAACAGGGTCAAATAAACAAGACTTGCATGTAGAGTAAGTTAAAGACCACAGATCAAAGAAAAAACAAATACAAGCCTTTATCTCATCTTTATTCTTCCTGAGATTTTCTATTAAAAGAACAACATGAAAGTGGTCAAAATTTTTCCAATATTCATTATCCACAAGGAAACATGCTGAAATCTTTCATTCAGACTAATTCATGAGAAAAAAGAACCTCAAATTGCCATTTCAAATGACACATCATGGCCATACTGCGTGTATTTAATACAATCAAAAAGTCAACTACTTGGCTATTCTTCGCAATTCATACAATTAATTGGCAACATGTCATGGAAATGTTATGCACAACAATTCCTTAAAAACACTTAAAGTACAATCATGTGTTCATGTATGTATGTATGTATGTATGTATTTCATTATGTGAAGTACTTTTATTTTGTTGTACAGGCATATATGGCAAAGTAAAGGAATTATGCTGCTCATTTTTTATTTAAACAGTGCAAAAAACTGCATTCATGACATACTGGACAGTTTTCTGGTTAACAGATTAAAATTTTTTTTCTGAAACACAGAACATTTTCTATGATGTATTACACAAAATACTTTCAGCCTACAATGTGCAAAAACTGTACCGACAACCACATTTTTAACATTGTATTACAAGTCTCCCAGATAAGTTTTATCATGTTAAGTCCTGCTTTTCGACAAATTTGAACTCAGATGCCCCTGGCCAGCACTAGGCGGCTAAAGTCAAATGAACATCAGTCATGAAATGCATTACTCTATCCAGTTGATGAGAATAGCACAAATAAGTTAAAATCTGTTTCTCAAAAGGACAGAAGCAAACCTGGTCTTAGACAACAAGGACGTAAACAATGTAGCAATGAAAGTTTCAGGAAGTGGTCCACCATTTGCTAGGAACCAAGATGATCCCTTCAATATCTACTCTAAGGCGTGGAATACAATCAAAACTTATTTTCAGTAACTTCTTAACTACTTCATTGTAGGTCCAGGAAATTAATTCATGTATGGTATGTTCCTTCTGCTGCTCACAGCTCACAATCGACACAAATCCATGTGTATATTTTTTGAGGACTCAATGTCCATAACCTCACCACAGCCATGGCTGTCAGTTGAATTTGTCCGTTTATCCCTGGTCTCCACGTTTTCCTCTGACACCGTGACAGTGCTCTGCGTTAACAGGTTTGGACCATTGGTTGCCTCTTTATTTGCCACTTTTCCTGGATCGCTGGTCTTCTCCCCGTTACTGGTTGTAGTGAAAGCATCACCAAAATCAGTCCTGGGTTGTTTTTCTGCACGACCTTCTTCTGGAGGCGGGGAAATGGTTCCGCTACCTTCCCTGGCCAACCTGCGAGTCTCGGTGCTCATAGGGCAGTTTTGGAGCTGCCACTCATCGTGACCATCATCTGGGGACAGTGATCCATCCATTTCCACATCCTGGCTGTCTGGGAGCTCCTCTCCTGAGCCATTGCATGACATTGCAGCAATTCCTTCCCTTTTCTTCTTGCTTTGCTTTCCCATTCCATTTTCAGAGGCAACTGAACCCAGGTCTGTTGCTTTGCCCTTTTCTGACTTGCAGATGCTTTCCTTCATTTGGCAGCCATTTTTCCCTCCGTTGCTGTTTTCACAATCTGATTCTGTGCTGTTGGAGTGGTCAGTTTCTCCATTATCCAGTAACTGAGAGCCATCTGTGGACTCCTTCATTGGCGGTTCAGGGTCAACAGAAGATCCCTCCTGTAACATGCCTGAGTCAACACTCTCTTCATCCACAACCTGCTTTTGAACCTCCATGGTGTCAGTAGTCTTCTCTTCCCCACGGGCATTCCCAGCCTCAATGTCCTTGATGTTGCTCTTTGACCGACCTTCATCTGCTGTAAAGCTGTCTTTGCTGCTGGCTGCCTCCTGTTTTTTCTCTGACTTTTTCTTCAGACGCTTCTGAATCCTTCTGGGACACCAAACAAATTTGTCCTTGGGCTCATAGTGCTGAAAAGCAAATTTTATAAGGTTCCGCCTCTCTTTCTTGTTCCGGACAGCAAACAGGAAGTAGTCCAGCACACTGCGCTTCACTGTGCTGAGGTTCTTCCGGACCAACGTCTCTTCCAGGAAGAAACGCACTAGTGGAGCCTGGTAGTGCTCAAATCCCAGCTCCCCCAGACTCTTTAGGATACGGGTGATGCGCAAGTTGTTGTGCATGTTTCTGTCAAGAAAAGAACAACAAATTTAAACCAAATACATGTATTCACATTAATCTTGTGGTTTCAAACCTTTCCCCATTTATTTGCCCCAGATCTCAGTTGAAAGTATTGTAGTCTCTATTAATGGAGACATTGTCTGTCAGCATCAGTGATTTTTTTTTGTTGCAACAATTGAAATCCTTGGACCTCAAAACTTATTAATTTCAGAGCATACACAAACCACCTGAGATAAAGGAATTCAAAATTAAATGCAGCAAGGAAGGTGTAATTATAAGGGTTTTGTAAGATCAAAAATCTGAAACTGAGCCAGAAAAAAAAGGAATAAATGATCACAAGGGAGAGCCCTAGCAGGTTAACTAATTCTTTTCATTTATTACTTTGCCCTTCTAAGAGAAAATGGAAAATATTTTTTCATACAAATGTATTGATTTTAATTCTGAAGTGCACTTGCTATAAATCAGTGTGGTTTCTTTAGGCACTACTAGTGTCTTGATGCGGAGTACAAAACCCAGCATCAAGACTACACAGTCAGCCAAAATCTTTGTGTATGATGTGCAAACACTGGATATCTTACAGTCAAAGTAACCGCCCTCCTTTGAATAGAAAAATGGTAACCGTCATCTGCTGCTTCAATTATTTCCATCAAAATTAGCAAGCAAGAGACAAACTGTAGACTGAGATGCATAACTTTTTGCGTGGTGAGAAAAAGCATCTTTCAGCAACTTGTTTCAGAGCCTGCACTGACCGTTCAAGATTGGCAAATCTCTCCCTCCAGTTATCAGCACGTTTTACTTCTCCTGTCTCCTTGTTGAGCAGCTGTATGCCATAGAAACCCAGCATAAGCTCATAGGATTCCACCAGCCTCCGCTTTGCCTCCTCATTTTTACGGAACTCCTGTGAAAAAACAGCAGCTCAGACTGGACAGTATGAACATTACGTTACGGTGGTATACTTTACTGGTGGACCTCGCATACCTGGATCTCCCTCTTGGTAAGTTCACTAGCCATGTAGTTCACTCCAGGTTCTCGAAGGGGAAACAACCTAATGACATTTTAAATTGAGTTAATGTGAAGATATGACATTTTAAAAATTTCTAAATGTGTATTTCTTACCATTGAATATAGGAATGGACTCTCTCCAATCTTTTATAATCGGTCTTCCATTCTTTGTGAAAAGCTTCTATTGAGACCTCTAAAGGAACGGACATAACACAAAGCATTGGACAGCAGTAATTAAATATTTTTTAAAATCTAATTTGCACTTCCTTAGTAACGCACCATCAGGAGATGAAGTGATTTCATTCAGATAAAATTTCAAATTATTCATCCTTTCCTCTTGACATTCATCTTCACTGATATTCTATGAAGGAAAACAAGAAGGGGAAGATTGAAAAAATAGTGGTGAGCTTCTGCAGTTACACATCCTTGACTACAGTACACACAATATTGACTAATTTACATATAATCATATGACTTACTGGATATCCTCTTCTATAGTTCTGCATGTCCTTTGCAGCACGGAGGTTTCTTGATGATGGATTTGACCACTGCAAAAGAGCAAAGGATTCCAATAATTTTATAAAACAAGCATAGACTTTGCTATATACTAGCATAAAAGGTCATGCTATATTATATGTTAAGGGCTAAAATGGGTGGACATGTTTGAATGTTTATTTTTAAAAGTAACAACTTTCAGCAAAACATAAATTCTTAAACTGAATATGACTTCAGAACAGCTTCAGTTTTTCCTTGAATACTGTCATATAAAACGATGTGCAATAGGATATTGGGACAATCCTCCAAAAGCCTGGAGGTTTTCGGAAAGATGAAGGAAGTGGACACCTACTCCATGATCCAACTTCCAACAAAAAGGTTGACTGATGTCTAAAATCTGTTTAGCACTGAATAGGGGGGTATTGCAGTCTTAGAATATGGGAATATTGTGAGGAAATGGTGTTTTCTCCATAGGATGTCCTAGTAATCTGTTTCCAAATTTCTTGGCCACTACACACGATCACATGAGGCAATGATTGGATCCAGTGACTCCCATGACGTGGCTGGTCATGCTGTTACTGATCTACACCTATACCATTTCTGGGATACACCATCATGATTTTCAAAACTATTACCCTGGGGCTTTGGACAAAAGTCTCTGCTAAATTAATAAATGCAAATTATTTTGCAGGTTCACGCTGCTTTAGACACCCATATATTAATGAGCTCAATGTCAGACACATGAGTGGCATTCAACTTAATATGTCTACTTTGTAGCTTAGGAGCTATTTTTCAGGTTTAGTTACTTAAAAATCAGGCTTAAAATGGCTTTTACATTAAAGATTATTATATCAGGAAAAACATACGGAATTGCACCTACATGCAACGAAATCAGTATATGTTTACAGAGATGTTTATTGAAACCGTAATAATGTTAACATGCACACACGCATAGGTCATTTTATTTGGGAAATATTAACATTTAATAAAACGAGAATATGAGTGATGCCTCCATTATGATGGTGAATGGGAACAGGGAGACTGGGATATCCAAATGGGTTTTATCACACATAAATGAGATTCCTTCGGTTTGCCAGAAAACCACGGGCACTGACAGGAATTCCTGTACTAACTGACACATTGGTGCATTAAAACGGGAATAAATGTTTTTTTTTTTTTTTTTTGTTTTTAATACCTAGGGAGAGCAACTGTCTGGATGGAGCCATGCAGAAATACAACAAGCACAGCAGACTGAAGACAATCCGCCAGAGAAACAGACAGTCACAGAGCTCAGCAAATGAAGTCTTACTGATCGATGGGGAACATGAAGGCTTGTAAACGTTTCTCCATAATGAAAACGGATATTATGAAACGCTTTAAAAAATACAAGACTCAGTTAGTAATACCACTTTTAGTTTACAGAGCCTGCGCTACACTCCATCATCAATATATTTCTTATTACACAGCGATAGCTATGAATGAAGCATAATGAAGCACACGTAGTAGAGCCTAGTAACTGAAATTAAGTGGTCGGGACCAGAGGAATGACAAGATTTCCAATCTAAAAGATCTGAACAGTAAATGATGGAGGGAAAGCACACACTTCCGGAGGACGACACGACAGCGCTTCACGGGCGCCGACGCCGGTGTAATTGTTTAACAAACGCTACGAAACTGGACAAAAAAAGCTTAAAAAAAAAAAAGTACTCCGCGTTTACATCATTACTTTTACTAACACAAATCTGTCAGAGTAATTTCCAGAAGTGATTCTGCGTTAACAATCTCGAAGATGCTCCTGTACTAGCTACTAGCTAGGCAGCGAACGCTGCGAGCCGGGCTGCAGACAATGGACGGTGTCGCGAGCTGCGGGCAACGGGAGCGCGCGGAGCCCGGAAACGGGTATCGTGTGACAGCAGAACGGCACGCGCTGTGAAAGAAAGAAACACCGGCGGCGGCGATACCCGTAGCCTAAGGGGAAGGGAAGGAAAGGAAAGGGAAGGGGAGGGCATGCAATGGACGCGAGACGGGGATACGTACGAATCCCCACGACTTCTGGCTCTTGTCGTGGCCGGAGCGCCGCGGCGTGCTCTCCGCCAACTCGTCGGCGTCGCTCTCCGTGTCCCACGTCGAGTCGTAATCGCACACTAAATCGTCCTCCATGGCTGAGACGAAGCCGCGATCCGGCATCAGAGGGAGAGCGAGAGAGAGAGAGAGAGAGAGAGAGAGCGAAAAAGTACGGTTAGAATCGCAGCTGGAAGAAGCGAGCTGTCCGAGGGGTCCGGCGCGCGGAAGCAGCGTGCGGCCTGGGGAGCGCGCAGCCCGGCAGGTCCATCGGGGGCGGAGTAGGGCGACTGCGATCAGCCCGCACAGCGCGAACCAAACACGGCCTCTCTCTTCTATTGTCCTCTGTTTCCCCACCGTACTTACTAAACTCCAAAAAGAGAGACGCGTTTAAAATATTAAGAGAGATATTTCCGAGAGCTCATGATGATGCAGGCGAACACAAACAGTCAGGAGCGCTGCTTAAATCCACCCACGGCACGATGATCGAAGTCGCCCCGGGCCTCGGGGGCTGCAGCATCCTCACAGTTTTATATATAAGGTTTTGGCCCGTTGTATTTATGGAATACGATGTAATAATTAAAAATGAAATGACGGGAAAGGTCGAAACAGTTTCGAGTTTTATTATTTAATGATATTATTTGTATCCATTTTCATTTGCCTATGACAACCGATGCAGAGATATGATGGCAAATCTGCCCTTGTGTTTCTGGGAAGTTATAAATATTTCTGAAGTCAAACCTCAGTCTGTTGTTTCCTTTGTGCTGCCGTGTTTGTGTACAGCTGGGTCCCCGTTATACGCGGCTGTTTCTCAAGTTACGTCTCACTCCTAATCCGTGTCCCGTCGTTGTCTCGCAGTGTAGGACACTGATTTACCTCGCAGACAGCGTCGTTTCGCACAAAGAAAGAGGGACTCGTTTTAGCCAATAAATAAATGCAAAAATAAACGTGCTTTTACGTTTTCCTTTAAAATTTCTTTTATGATTGTAAGGTGTTTCTGAGGATAACACTGGACAAAGCCGTAATGATGATAATATTATTTCTGCACTGCATTTCACGTTCGTAGAACAGCAAGAAAGACTCAAGAGGCTTGTTGTCGCTGCTGCTCGATTCACCGAGTTATAAGTGTACGTACAGCGTCGCAAAGAGCTATTTAACTGTAAAAATCATGCAAAGTGTTGAAGCACCTTTGCCTTTTCATTTTAAATAGCAACTGACTGTTTTTGCATTTCGTATTGGTAAGCCTCAAGCGCCAGTCCTCATTAATGATTAAGAAACGAAAAAGGCACGAAAAACTTTTCTTTGCCCCATGATTCTTTAAAAGCAAGGTGAATACTGCTGAATAGATACATTTACATTTTATAAAGTAACAAGCTTATAAAAGATATCCATTAAAATATATGTATATTGTCATTTAATTTTAAAATAAAGCCAAAGCACTCGGCTTCACTTATGAAGTCATTTATACAGTGATATGTGTCTATGTCTATGTGTTGATTAGTTATATGGGACAGCAGCTGATATAATTAAGGGATTGATTTTTTTTTAAGTTCAAGCTAAGGTCACTCAATGCAGGATGGATGTTGAAATTCATCTTTCCTTCATGTGAATGGCTTAAACTGGAGCTTCTATGTAATCGATCAACAAAATGTCCTTTGGAAAAGCTAATAGTTTTTTTTTTTTTTTTTTTTTTTGCAAATAAACCAGGGTAGCTGATCGCATAGTGATTTGAACCATGGCCCTATAATAAAATGAGCCAAGTCTCAATCTTACCGCCTTCTGTAGCACCCTACCGCAAGACACTTGCACTGAACTATTCCTGTAAAAATTATCCAGCTGTATAAAGTGGCTAGTTCACGGTAAGCAACTTAGAATACAAACCTAATTTTGTAAGTGGCATCAGATAAATAAAACTATTCTCACAGTACTTTGCTTGAGTTTAATGTACATATACTAATAACTAGAGAACAACACCTTAACGTGCCGGTTTCCTGACTAGCGATAGAAATGTGTGTAATTGTCTCTGCCACCCTGATGTACTGTTTTGGAGCTCAGTTTGTTGGAGCTCTCTAACATCACTCTCTGCTGATGGAACAGACACCCAACATCTGTCACAACAGCTATATAACCTCCTTCTAACACCCCGAGTGCACGTGCACCATTCGACTGGTTGTCTGTATTAGCAGCATTCAACTTTTAGATTAGTGTCCTGTCTGTTTGTTGCAATCTGAACAGCTGCCCAGGGTACGAAAGAGTGCAACATATACTATCTATGGTACCCCAGAGTGAAAACCTTAGCTGAAGGAGAAGTTACTCTGTTCTTTACGTAGGCGTTCTGTAGCCAGATTTACTACATGGGTATCCATGGGAGACATACAAAAAAGGGTGCCAAAGAAAAAGAAATGTGAAATGACGTTACATAAACTAGCTGTGGTGGAAAGCTGTTAGAGCATCTGTCAGTACTTCTAAATTACCTCTTGAAACTCTTACAATGCACACCTAGCACTTGCAAAGTTACCAGTTTCTGTCAAACTCGATTTGTGTAAACATATGCAAAAAAAGGATGCATGAATCAAGTCTCAACACACTTCTGTGTTATTAAATGTCATATTTTAAAGGCAGTATTTGTTAACATAGCAATGTAGTGAGGCTCCCACTGTCTTGTTTATATGCTTAAATGGATATTACACTGTTGAAAATGAGGCCATGACAAGGAAGATATGGTGACAAGCAGTTTAATGGGATATTTTTTTTTTAGTTATTTAGAAGAGAAGCAGATAAAGTGCTATACGTTCTAGCATACACCAGGCAGTAATATGACAAACTGCTTTTTTATTAAATTCCTTCCCATCTCTTTATATTCATCAGCTGAAATGTGACTGGTAGCCAACCTCTCTTTAGGTCTCAGTTTTTTTAAAAGTATTTTGTCTTCGCCGCGGTACTGCTCTAGCACTACCATGAGGATGTAGCAGAGTCTGACCTAGGAAAAGTGAGTGTGGAATGTGGCGTTTAAGTGAGACCCTCTGAGACCCTTGATGTTGATGAAATGGCTCTTGCACAGCTATCTGGTCTCCAGTCAGAAGAGCATTGAAGAGCATGGTATCCAGCTTCTTCTGTAACTGCACCAAGATCCGTGTTTTCTTTTCATCATTAGAGCATTAATACATAGTAGGAAAACTCTGGTTATATCATGAAAAATGATTGACTGCACCCAGTGAAGGAAACCCCGTTTACCTCATTGATTCTGATGCTCGTTGTACTAACTTCATCTAACTTTAGTGAGTCTTGTGGGCTTTACTGTTCTAAAATGAATGGGGGGGGGGCACAGTGGGTTTGGCCTGGGCCTGGTCTGTGGTGGATCTGGGGTTCGAGTCCTGTTTAGGGTGCCATGTGGCGGACTGGCGTCCCATCCGTGGTGTGTCCCCTCCCCTTCAGCCCTGCGGCCCCTGTTGCTGGGTTAGGCTCAGGTTTGCTGCGACCCCACTTAGGACAAGTGGCTGTAGACATTGTGTGTGTGTGTGTTGAAAAGTGTACAGTTAGGTTGAACATAATTTCAGGAGGCCATGAACAAAATCTCCACCAAACAGAGAAGATATAGGGAGACACAGCAGTGTTCCAGGCTGTGTAATGTGCCCACGATGAAGAATCGAGACAGTAAATATCCTTCCAAATTGCAGACCCAGTGGACACTGCAAGGCTACTGAGACCAGCTTATTCCAGCAAGGTGAGCTGCCATAAGATTGCTGGGTGTAATCTCATGGTCTGGGACAGATTTCCAGCTGATGGAGGCATCTGAAACACTCATGAAACACTCAGAGAAGTGAATGGTTTACACTAAAATATCTTCACCCAAACTCTGCAGACCCTGTAAACAAACGTGCTTTACACAGAGTGTGCTTTGTCACAAAAACATAGGCACCTGTCAGAATACGAGGGGAAATTGCAAATGCACATTTGACTTTTTTTAAGGAGGAATAAACAGAAAAACAAGTTTTACTGTCTCCGCACGACTCCACACATTCCCTTACTGTGCAGTCATATATCACAGTTTTACCTTTTCTTATAATAAATGATTGGTTGCTTCTTTGCTTCTGCAACTGGTTGGCATATAGAAATGAAGCTAAAGACAGTGAAGCCCTCAGAGGGTAATTGAGTGAAAGAGACAAACTGTGTGAAAAAACGTTGCACCCTTTGGGGTCAATTGCTGACAGTTAATCTTCCACCTTAATGGGCTGTGAACTGTAAACTTTATAGCTTTTGAATTGGTTCATATCTATGCTTTCCACAAACACTCAGCCATTACATTCTATGCTTGCGGCTGTTACCATGGAGTCCAGCAAGTAACATAGTGCAGATTATACAGTATATTACCCATTGCACCTTGCAATGGAGTTTTCCTTCTGAAATTTAAGTACATTACTCTTATGATGGCTGGTATCTCTTTTTAAAAAGGCACCATTTACTTGACTTGCGGTCTTCACCGAACACAAACCTGTTCATTACAGTTTGCATTGCTCAGCACAACTTCTTATACACCTACTAATTACTCCAGGTGGATTGTTATGAAACCTGTAGGCTACTAGACAAGTTTAGAACCTCATTCTTATGGTCCCATGGTGTTCTTGAATAATAGCCCCAGAGCTTTTCCATGATTATAACATATCAGTTGTGTGCGGGTGTAAAATCTTGTTGTCTCCTATGAGAGGGAATGCTGTCTTGGAGGCCCCCCACTCTGGGCTGCTATTTTTGTCTCAGTTACTGTGGAAACTGAAGGGATACAACAGCTTCCTGCATTTAGAGCTGGTTTGACTGGCACAGCTGGTTCATTTCAGCTCATTCATTTCTGCTTCATCTGAAAGTATATTTAACTCTTAGAAAGGAAATCTCTGTGCTGTTTGTGGAAAATGCAACTTAAATTTTGTGCCTTAAATTTCATATATAATACACAGTATGGTTTAATGTTTTATATGGAGCTATACTTATATGAGAAGTTTCCCACACAATATTTTGCACAGTTTATTAAAGAATGATACTTATTTGTCTTTATGAAATCCATATACAGTAAACATGAAATGCACTATTACTATTACTATTGTTATCCATCCATACAGCCATTATAATTTGTTATCCATAATAACCTCTTACGCGGTGAAGGGTTGCAATGGGCCTACACCACAAACGTTGGTTGTGAGACAATACACCTCGGATGGGATACCAGTCCATAAGAATCAAACATACACTCACACATACACAAACTGAGACTCATCAGCTCACCTGAAAACCATGTCTATAGACTGTGGGAGGAAACCCATATGAACACAGGAAGAATATGCAAAATCCACACAATCTGAGCCAGATTAAAATCCATGTCCATACCTGCAGCCCAGGAGCTCTAAGACACAAATGCTGCCTGCTGGCCCACTGTTCCACCCATTCATTATTATTATTATTATTATTTTCCCTGGTAAAGCTACTGTGGCACCCACTTTCGAAGACTATACATTGTAAACTTACATCTGATTTATTTTCTCACACAATTATAAACAATAAAGATATGTATACTGCATCAGTGCTGTTATGTATATATTATTTGCAGAGCACAGCATCTTTTTAAGTGGTGCTGTTTGATGGTCCCACTCATGAATGTTCCAAATCTGAAAGTTTGAGGGTCCTTAGTTATAGCTCTATTTCCACCATTTGGCACCAAGAAAGAGACCTTAGGCAAACAGCAAGGGTGTGGAATGGGACATCATTAAGTAATAACAATATAACTCACAAGAGGCCCAAAATCAAAAAGTGTTTTAATTCTTAGTTTTTGCTCTGATGTGGTGGAATCAGCTCCCTCTATTCCTTAGAACTGCCAAATCCCTCCCAGCATTCACGAAGGTTCTCAAAAGATTTCTTTTGGTCCCACTTCTCTCCAGATCTTGTAACAGCTTCATGAATTTGCATCAAACATCTGTCAGAATCATCTTGTATTTCCTATCGGACATAAATGTGAATGTATACGTGCTGGCTTCCCAACTTAGAAACACAATTTGAATGTATGTTCTTAGCTTGATTTGTTAGTAACTCCAGATTTATTACTGGTAGTCAGTAGAAGCTACATAATATAGATGACTCTCCATTTATTCATGAATTAGGTCCCGTAATACCTTAGTTAAATCAGCAGAAAATAAAATACTCTGTGACACTTATATTCATACATTTGCTCTCAATAACCTCCATTTCAGTGCAAAGTTTGCCATTTTTATTACTGACCACTGACACTCAGAAATACCAGATGTGAACTGTAAACTCTGTGGAACTGAATAAAATGAAGGGGTCCTGCTCTCCAATTCTGTTTTTATTTGTATGTTTTACCACCAACTAGTGTCTGGACTCTGAAACACAGGGTGCATTTGCTCTGCATTAGACAAAAATTTTAGAAAATGGAAAAACAATGAAAAATCAAAAAATAAAATGGAAAATTTACAAAAATATCCCTTCCACAAGAACTCAGTAAATTGAGTCTATATACTGCTTAGAAGTGAAACATCACCATTATTTTACCTGTGCAATTCCAGACTGGAATCAACCCCCTGATTAAACTAACCAAACTCCTAGAAAATGATGCCAGAGTACATTACATTAACAATTATCGTAACAAGATGGTGCAACAAGTAGTGGCCTTGTTGCCCTGCAGGGTGAGAGGACATGGGTTCAGTCCCCACTCAGTCTGACAAATTTACATGTTCTCTCTGTGTTTGAATGGGTTTGCTCTAGTTTCCTCCCATACTCTAAAAACATGTGTTTCAAATAAACTGATGACTCTAAATCTTCCACCGTGTGTGTTGCTGTGCTGTATGGATGAGTGATTGACTGTAGATAGTGTATCTAACACTGTAAATTTCTTTAGATGAAAAGCAATTAGATTGATACTACGTAGTATTCATTGTAAGTTGCTTTGGAGAAAAGTGTCTGCTAAATGAATAAAACAAAATTACTGACAACTAAGTTTCATAGACAGTTTATTTACGGAAAACAAAATAAAGTCAGAGTTGGGTGAACAAGAAACATTTTTTTTAAATATTGAATATAATTTTACAGACACCAACATGGAAGCAATCAACAAGACAGTTCCACATGGATTACAGTAGGTACCAAAATAAGTTTGACTAATTTAGTGAATTTACAGAAAATTTACAAGACTTTTATAAGATTTTCTTAAATTAGCCATTATCTAGGGCATTAAAACTATTTAGTATTTGTGTCTTAAAAGTAACATGGTTTAATGAATGGATAGACATGTAGATAGAAATAAAGATGAGTGAATGGATGGATGCATGGATAGATAAGTCATACAGTAATCACCAGAGAAATGGTATACAATGGTAAACACCTGTCTTTGGTAATTTTAAACACAGAACCCAACTGATTTTTGCACAGAAAATGATGACTATATGGCACGATGATAGATACACATAAAAAATGACAGTGATACAAACATGTAGTCTGTCTTTCTCTTTTGCAATGGAAAATCCTGTCACCTGCCCTGATTTTTCCTCCTGCTGGATAACATCAAGGTGGGGTGATGCAGTTCCACAAGCACACACATCTGCCTTCTTTATGTGACCTCAGCCGTCATCGAATACAGACTGTTTCCAGCACCTCTCTTCTTCAAAAGCAGCACGTCATCCATTGAGATTAAAGGGTGGGATGCAGAGGAACATGTTAATCCAGTGCAGTGCGCAATTAGTGCCTGGCCGAGATGGTTGGGCTCAGACATATACAAGCGTGGTAACTCTAGAATTACCTGCTTTGTCATGGCTCCCAGCGGCCAACCACAGCAAGGCTTTTGCGGTCCACCATAATTTGCATGCTAATTACAAACACCTCCTCATCTCCCAGATGTCATTTGAGTGCAACCAGTTTTATTTGTGGACTATCTCTTTGTTGTTCCTGTGTTGTTTACTCTTCTTAACACTTCTTACCATTTAATCTCATTTGACGTGCAAAAATTAGCACAGCCCTCAAAAGGATATTTTGACCTCTTTGACTTGAAATATCCAGGATTAAAAATTCCAGTCAGTGAACCTGCAACAAGAAAACGCAAAAATTTAAGATTTACCAACCCTTCACAATCTGCATAAATGGATATCATATTGTGAAAAACTTAGAAATTATCTTATAAAACTTGTAGTCAGTTTTAAAATTATGCTGTTATTCAGTAACATGGCAAACTCCTTAAACCAAAAGCAACATGCGACAGAGTTAAATAAAACTAACATCCATGTAAGTAAGGATGGATATTTTGCAGTTATGGTAGAACTGCAACATTATAACTTTATACATATGTGCCTACTGTACATAGTTTGACTTTTGTCTGTCTCTTCCTTGGCCTACTGGAATGTAAAGTTTTTCAGTTATAAGCCATAAATGCATTTTTCTTATTTTATTTTTATTACATTATTTTAATTTCTAGCATATTTTTAATTGCCAAAACTGATGGTTGCTGTTCTTATGCATGCCTTAGTGAATGGCTAAAATGTACAGCATGTGTAGTTACATATACATACAGTATATACTGTACATCAAATAGTAATGTAATGCAATGCCAATAACAGATTTACTTTGCACAAAAATTAACTCAGCTGAAACTTCTAATTGTGCACTTTTCATCTGTCTATAATTTAAAGTCAATCGATAATAAAGTATGGCTTCGCACCAACAAATAAATCCTTCTGTCTGGAAAGCACTCTGGTTACAACCTATAAGACCATCTGTGGATTTGTTCCCTGATACTTACAGGGCCTGATAGTTCACCCTATCTCGATCATACTGCTATATGCTCCTTCACTTCTGGCTGCACGGTGCTTGCAGGCACAAGAAGTCCGAAATCAAAAGCCCGAAGGTTCTTGGTTCTGGATCCAGTGTGGTGGAATGATCTTCCTGTCTCATTCATAATCACTGAATCCCTCTCAGTGTTCAAGAAAGGTCTCAAAACACATCTCTTTGAGACTCACTTCTCTCTGGATCTCCTTTCTGCTCCATAAATTTCCATTATATTATTTGTGACAAATACCTTTGTATTTCCTATTAGTTCTGTATGTTGCTACTCATGTAATCCATCCATTTTCATTAACTTCTTGTCCTGGTCAGGGTGGTCTGGAGCCTATCCTGGAAGCACCGAGTACAAGGCTGAGGATGGATATAGCAGTCCATCACAGGGTAGGGCCTGCTGTAAACTCTCACTTACCCATGCACTCACTGTAGACAATTTACCGGAGCCAGTTCATCAGACCTCCTTGTTTTTGGACAGTGGGAGGAAACCCATACAAACTTAGTTGTATTCAAACAGCTCAGGCACCGTGAGGCACCATGACCTTTAGGTTTTTTTTATGAGTTATACAGGCTTTAGGGAAAAGCGTCCGCTCAATGAATAAATGCAAATCTAAATGTAAATGTACCTCTGATTGTTAAATACAGAGCCTCAGGACACTGCTTGTTTATTGAAAAATTTAACATTTGAAGAGTAGCAATAGAAACAAACTGCCTGGGCTGCAGGTTGATGAATGGTGCTTCATGTGCAATATTTTGGCTAAGAAAACTATGATTTCTAACCACTTCTGGCAGCTGAAATGACATATTTGCTCTCTTACTGCACCAAATATTTTGCTCTGAAGAAAAAAAATTACAGGAAGCCTGTTGTCTTTGCAGAATCCTCTTGTCAACTAAAATGTAATTGATTTTCTCTACACTGATTGTGGACCTGAAGGGATTCAAGTGGTTACTTTATATCAAACATAAATCTTGAATCCAAAAACAGAGTATAGACACAGTCACAGCCATGGTACTAAGTAAATTACTGAATCCAGCTTGATCTGGCAACCCAGTGATGCAGTCATGGAGAAAATCCCTTCATTTGCTGTTTATAGAAAAAGATTCTTGAATACAGTGATCACTTTATAAAACTGGCTGAATTAGAAACTAGTGTATTAATAGAAAAAGGTCGGCTTTGTTTAATAATCTTTTTAATAAAATAAAATTCACAGTACAGCGAGTCTAGGACAATAGCAGTTTTCCTGGTAACCATGGAAACAGTCTTCTCTCTTGATGTCTCTACATACAGTACTTTTCTGGAAACCCTTATATATCTACTTGCTTCCATGTAGCTGGGTGCCCATATAGCACTACATACACATTTAAGATGGCATCAACAAGCTGAATAAACATAGGCAAAAAGGGATGATATCTCACTGCTATCTGCATGCAATACATGGCATTAAATGCTGTAGCCCATCTGTTACTGTTGGATATTTACTCTCTATACCAGTAACTGTTCACCCACTACACATCAAATATAAGTGAGGGTAGTGTCACTTGCAGAAGTTCTCTGACAACTCTGCAGAAGTGGAATTTATAGAAGTCAGTGAGGAAATGGAATAAAGGCATCCAACTGAGGACTTTATTTCATGGTGTAAGGTAAGCCGTCTCCAGCTCAACATCAACGAGACAAAGGTAGTGGTTGCTTTAAGCCATTTTAGAGAGCCTAGTGCCTGGATACCATCGAGGGTACAGACATGGGTGCTGTTCACTCTTACGAGTATCTGGAGGCACATATCAACTACAACCTGGTCTCACAGTACAAATTCACTGTCTAACAAAGGACAGAGCAAGCTGTACTTTCTCAGAGGGCTTAGGTTGTTTAATATGTGCAGAAAAAAATTTTCACGCACTCTACCTGTCTGTAGCCACCATTATCATCTTTCATGCCGTGGTGTGGAGGGGGGAGATCTCTCTTCTAATAAGAGCCATAAGTTCAAAACTTTATAAAGAAAGCAAGTCCTGTCATGGGTCTGACCTTCAACTCAGTAGAGGAAGTCACAGAGACCAGGATGAAGAGGAAGGTAGTATTCATTATGGACAATGGCTCACATCCCCTCCATGAAGTGATCACCATGAGTTCTTTTAACCGCTGGATAATTCAGCTACAGTGCACAAAGAAGTACTTTTGGGGGCCCTTCTTACCAGTAACGCTTTACCTCCATAGTGCCGCTCAAGGGCCTGTTCCCTCAATGCAGAGGAGCAGGGAAATAACTTGTGACCTTAGAGCAACTGAGGTTTTAATTGTTTCTGTATTTGTTATTATTGTTACTTCTAATATATATATTCTTTTGTTTGGTACAATTCCGCACATTGCTGATACGTTTTGTGTCAAGCTGCTCCATGTGAATTTCCCTGCACATATTAATACAAGTATAATCCTATACCATCCTATTGTAACACTACAGCTCACAAACTGTTGTGGACAGAACAGACAGAACAGTGCTTTTATGATGTTTACTGTGTGGAATAATCTTTGCCTATTAAACCCCTAACAACTGGTAGTATTGTAATTACAGACCTGATACTGCAAACCACTATATGAGTGACAGGTTATCTATCAATTATAAGTTAATAGTATGGATTTAATTGTAAAATTTAGTCTAAACACCTGCTTTTAACTCATTTTTATACCTCTGATGGTTAATTACTGAAAAAAATACCACAGCTGGTACCACAGTGGTTAGAACTGCTGCCTTTGGATCCAGTGGTTGCTCTTTCAAATCTCACCTACACCTGTAGTATCCCCGGCCAAGGTACATACCCTTGATTGCTTTGGTAGAATTACTCAGACGGTTAAATAGTTGTTGCCTAACATTGTAAGTCTCTTTGGAGAAAGCATCTCCTACATGAACAAATACACAATGCCTGTGTCAAATTCAGCTCAAATTGTTCATAATTCTAATTTGGCTGTATATCGAAAGTGTTGATGAATGAAATTGATTTGATTGTTAATAAATGCATAATATAAATTGTGCTTTGGAAAGGTCAGCATTGTAAGCTGTACTCTGTGAGAATAATAAATTATCTAAGTGTACTATGAACATGTTGGGCATTCATGTGTTTAAAAGTTACCACGTCACCAAGGTAGGAGAACAGGACAGAGCCACCTGGTTCCAAGACTCATTTCTCCTCCTCATTACCTCTTGGACAGCCAGAAATAAATCTTTAACAACACCATATTTTCTGGAAATGCCAACTGTAATCCAATGCAACAAAGCTCAGACTTTAGTAAGAAAAAGTGAAGGCGTTGTTCTGAAAAACAGTGAGAAATCATACTACCATACATTTGAAATCAGGAATTCTACTAAGGCTGAATATGCAGTATGGAGATGGTGATGGAAGAAGTTGGTATTGAATAGTTGTCTTTTTCATCTTTTTTGTAAACCAAAAAGACCAGATCTGTCATCCTAGAAGCATGTCATAGGATAATAGTAGTCATTTTGCGCTGTTATGTAATCATGAAAAATACTGGCTTTCGAAAAGGTATGAAAATCCATTTTACTGTCTCTTCACAAATGTAAGCCTAAAAAGACTGATAAAAAAGACTTCAGTGAGTGTTCCCTTCTATGTAAAATAAATTATTCTAAAAAAATTTGAAATTACATGTGCAATTTATAAAATTTAAACACATTCACAGCTCAAGGACATTAATTACATTTTTACACACAAATGTAGCCCATCCAAAAAAAATTGCCATCTGTGTTTAAAGTTAGTTAGTTAAGTGCCATCGACTTGGGTTTGAGTCATGGTGACTTGATGAATTAAAGAGCTGAAAAGAAATTGGTTTTGTGCTAGTTTGGCGAGCTCTTCCAGTGTCGCCCCACTGCTATTGTCAGTGTATCAAGCAATCTCATTGAGGTCTTCCTCTTCTCCTTGTTCCTTCAATCTTCCCAGTCATGACATCCTTCTCTAATGATCGTTCTCTTCTAATTGTATGACCAAAGTATGATAAGTGTAATTTCATTGACTGAGCTTCAAGTGACACGGTCGGCTTTACATCTTCTACAATCAACTTGTTTGTTCTTCTAGCTGTCCACGGAACATGCAATATCCTTCTCCAACACCAAAGTTCGAATGAATCTATCTTCTTTCTATCTTGTTTCCGCACCATCCAACTTTCACACCCGTAGTTTACTACTGAGAATACAAATGCCTGAAAAAAACCTTATCTTGGTCTGGATTGTTATATTTTTGCTTTTGAACACCTTATCGAGAACTTTCATTGATGTTCTACCTAGAGTAATCCTACGGAGAATTTCTTGACTGCAAGTTGCTTCATCGTTTACATGAAAGCTCAGCAGGTTGAAGTTTGCCATCAAGCTTAAAGTTCTCAATATTCTCTGTAGTCATCATTTTCATCTTTTTTATGTTTAGTTCTAGACTCATATTAGTTAACAATGTCATACTGTCAGCGTATCGCAAATTGTTTATGTTTCTGCCTCCAACGCTTACACCAACTCGTTCTTCTGATAAGTTAGGTCGTGTTTAAAGTACAGATTCTTTTTTTTTATTGTGCAGTCACTTACCAAATCTTAACACCAACCCCTATTATAACCTTCCCTTAACAACCTTATTAAATGACAGGAAAGGTTGGGCGGTACATAAACATGAAGATCCTTAGACAAAGAGCTCAAGTTAATGTGTGACCGCATGTCCACTCTAACTCAATATTGACAGAGTCCTAAAAATGGAATGAAAGCATTCAGCACCAAGGCTAGCGTCTGCCCCCCAGGACACCCAGTATGCCTCAGGGCTATGGCCGTGACTGTACATCGGCTCTTTCAGATACATCATTAAACTTCTACAGCTTTACCACCCCTGCTGCACTTGCTTGACACTGTAAATTGTGCCTAAGAACATTTGCTGCTTTAATGAAATTTCCACAGTGATTAAAACTCTTCTGTTTCATTGCAGATGTACTTGCACATATCAGCAATATTCTTTGTCAGGTGTCATAATTGTACGAGCTAAAAGTGTTCAGAAGGTTACAATTTAACAATTAGATGCTAACATACCAGGATAATGCACTTTCACAGTAACTTATTCATTCTAGTACAACTGCCAGTGCTAAAACCACTCTGAGATTGAAAGAACCTATGAAGGTATTTCTTTAAAATTCAGGAATCAGAAAAAAAAAAAAAATGCTGTTGGTGTAATACTGCCAGCTTTACGGTGTTTTCTTAAATATGACTATTTCCATAGCTGAATGTACTCTGGCTTTCAGGCCACGACTGTATCGCTTGCAAGAGCACTGCAGGTGAATTCTCATCTGCAATGTGATTATTATATCATCTCCCGACGCTTGTGGAATAACATGTGAGACAGATCTCTATTACTCTGTGTCAGAAATCAATTTTAACTAATTTAACGCTATAAGCCGTGTCTGTTGAGATGAAAAGCCTACCTGGAGGAAACGCAGTAAGCGGGGAAAGCCAATAAACTATGGATACGTTTCAAATCAATGCATATTTTATAGGACAAGAAGAGGTAAACATGTCTCTATACACCAGCTACTGCATAATGTGCCAGCCAAACATGATGTGTTTATGGCTCCAAGTTTTACACGACTGCAGTTGCTGGAGATGGATTTACTTCGGTTCTATACTGGATACAGAAAGGTACTGAGTGAAAAAATTAAAAACAAATTAAGAAACAAAAACAGAAACATTCTGGCAGCAGATGGCCTAGTGGTGATGGCTATGACCTTACAGTGTGAAGATACCTGGGTTTGAATCCCACTACTGCTGTAGGTCCCTTGAACAAAATGTTTACACTGATTTGACACAGTAAGAAGACCCTGCTGTATAAATGGGGGCATCACTGTAAAGATGCTTATTTAACACAGAGAGTCACTTTGCACTAAGACGTGAGGTAATGTAGGCTAATAATAAGTGTATAGACTGTTCTGCCTCAAATAAAGCATCGTTTCCACCTGTAACTGTTTTGATTTGCATAGGATGCTAGATAATTAACTGACAGGCTCAACTCGAAAGATCTGGATACATCATAATGGTACGTGTAAGTAGAGAGCAGGAAGAGACAAGAGTTCAAGCATGTCGACCTGTGTGCGCGGAATTCATTCTGCGTGCTGATTTTAAACGAAACGCTCCAGTTTTTCACTCGACACAAGTTAATTTCTCTGATTTTCTGTTGAGCAGTAAGTGCGTCGTCAGTCGCTCGTCAGTCGGGTCTCCGAATTCCCACGCGCCGATGAGGTGGTCACGCGCTCCACCTGTTTGTTCCTCGAGCTCGGGTTCCCCCGCGCCGCTCAGGTCCTCAGTCGAGCCGCCCGAGCCGCGCGCCGCTCCGCGCTCCGCGATGAAGAAGCAGGACGTGCGCGCGCTCGCGCTCATCCTCTGCATGTTCTCGTACCTGCTGGTGGGCGCCGCCGTGTTCGACGCGCTCGAGTCGCAGTCGGAGAGCGCGAGGAAGCGAGTGCTGGAGGAGAAGCGCGACGAGATGAAGAGGAAGTACCGCTTCTCCGAGGGGGACTACCGCGAAATGGAGCGCGTGGTGCTGCAGGCAGAGCCGCACCGCGCCGGCAGGCAGTGGAAATTCGCGGGCTCCTTCTACTTTGCCATCACGGTCATCACGACCATAGGCAAGTTTACTCTGTCTGTCGCACCTGGGGCTCGTGGTCCGTGCAGCAAAGCGGCTCCTGAGTCCTGGCTGTCCTGACCTGTGTCGTTTCCCTTCCCTTCCCTTCCCGCTCCCGGCCACGCCACATTTTCCGACACTTACATACATCTCATTTCATCTCGTTTTGTTTTGTTTTCAGTAATGAACTGCCGGATTTAAATGTAATCGAGCTACAGAAACACGATGCGTGCTGCTGAACCACATCATTTGCTGCTGCATCGATCTTTCTCTTACTTTTAATGAGGAGGCTTACAGTGCAGATGCTCCCCTAGGCTACTAGGGCGCCCCGTTATTATACGCTGTTCGCCACATGCCGCGCGCTGCTCTATTTAAGAGCACATCTCGCTTTAAGACACTTTCACCCCGCAGAAACACACGCGTTGATGTATTTTAACTCAAAATGAAAAGTTACCAAAATAAAGTGAGCGCATATTTGTATTTTATGATCACCACCAGGGTGTTTTTTGAAGAAAATACTCTACAGGTACAGTGCTTTACAGTAAAGCACCGTATGTGTTTTCTGCAGAAGTTGTGTCCTACTGTATTCGATTTGCTGTACTACCATAATGTAAATACAACATCCTAAGTCTGTTTTGCATTGTAAAAAAGTCCAAACATCACTGATGATGAGTCCATGGGCATGGCTAGACCTGTGCGAAAAATAACACTAGTATGGCACGGCATTGTCCGAACCGCTTGTCCCACATGGGGTCGCAGGGAGCCAGAGCCCAACCTGGCAACACAGGGCGTAAGGCCAGAGGGGGAGGGGACACACCCAGGACGGGACGGCAGTCCGTCGCAAGGCACCCCAAGCAGGACTCGAACCCCAAACCCACCAAAGAGCAGGACCAGGACCAACCCACTGCGCCACCGCACCCCCTGCAATAACACTAGTATTTTATTTGAAATACTTATGGGATTTAAAGGAGACACAGCAGCACACTGGGTGAATGCACTGTCTCTTAAACTGCTCGATGGGTCTGGGTTTGAGTCCAACTCAAGGTGTGTGGAGTTTCCATGTTTCTGCCTGTATCTGCAACCCCCAGACATGCGCGGAAGAATGTGCTGGCAAACCATTTCAGTTCGTCCCTTGCCTTGGAAGACATTTCACTGGTTTATTGTGGGTTTGGGGTACCAGCTGATAATGATATTTAGTGCTAGGTCATCTAACGGTAAATGTAAAGTTTAATTTCCCAAATATAGGTAACCTAACTATAGTCACTGCCAAAGACTGTGCTTTTTGCACAAAAGTAGAGAATGAAACCGTTAGTGTTTTGACTTACAAGTATTGCATGCAATGATGTTTTTATTCCGATCATTACAGAATGTAGGGCGACAGTAATGTACGAAATGAAATATAGGCAAAGATCATAAAATCTAGAACAGCAGTGTGAGGGATGGTTTCAGAATCAAGATATAAACCAGCATTTGCTGAATTTGTTAACCGTGCTTCATCAATACATTGTAAAAAATGCTATGAAAAGCAAGAGGAATACAGAGACTTGTTTGATGGAACAGTAAATCCAGCACTGCTTATGATGAACCCCTGCAGGTTATGGGCATGCGGCTCCTGGCACCGATGCAGGAAAAGTCTTCTGCATGTTCTATGCAGTCCTGGGCATCCCGTTGACACTGGTAATGTTCCAGAGCCTTGGTGAGAGGATGAACACCTTTGTACGCTTCCTGCTGAAGAAAATCAAGGAGTGCTTGGGCATGAGGAGGACTGAGGTATCTATGGAGAACATGGTGCTGGTGGGCTTCTTGTCCTGTATTGGGACCCTCTGTGTCGGGGCTGCTGCCTTCTCTCACTTTGAAGGCTGGACGTTCTTCCATGCCTACTATTACTGCTTCATCACGCTCACAACCATTGGCTTTGGGGACTTTGTGGCCCTCCAGAAAAAGGAAGATCTCCAGGAGAAGACACCATACGTGGCTTTCAGTTTCATGTACATTCTGGTGGGCCTGACAGTGATCGGGGCGTTCCTGAACCTGGTGGTGCTGCGTTTCCTTACCATGAACTCAGAGGATGAGAGGCGTAACGTTGAGGAGCGCTTGTCCTGGAAGAGGGAGCAGGGTGCTATTGCTCTGAGTATGTATGAGGATGGCCAGAGTCGGAGCTCCCTCTTCCTGCCCATGGAGGAGGGTACCAGTCACACCAACCTAATCGTCCCCATGAACGAAGAGCCGGAATCCAGCCAGGGAATGCGGCCCTTCAGGCCCGAGTCTCGCATTAGGTCCCTCTGCTCCTGCTTATGTGACCCTCTGGGTGGCCACACTAGTCCCCTGCTGTCACACCGCCAGCACCTAGACTGCCATACCAATTCCGTCTACCACAGCTCCATCTCGTACAGGATTGATGGGGGGTCCTTTGGCACCAAAGACAACATTGCACTGTTCTCCAAGGGCAGCACTGGGTACACCAGTCCCTTCCTGTTCAAGGACTTCTCTCACACTCGGCGGAGGTCGGTCTAGCACAGCTACTCAAAGGAGGCCGAGTTTGTACAAAGTTGATAATATTTTTCTACACAACAGAGACAGAATATGAGCTGTATAACCAGTGAAAATTATAACATGGAGCAGTCGTGGTACACATTTCTAATTATTAAATCCTGCTTTCTGTTATTATACCCAGCAGGACTGTCAAAAATTTTCTTGTGTTAAGGATCAGTCTTGTTGAGTTATCATAGTTAATAAACTAGCTTGATATCTTGTCCCTGCAATGAATGATCAAATGCACTCTGTTGAATGACGGAGAAATGTGAATGTTTAATGCTGAATTTGTATTCTTCTTACATTATTATTATTAAACATAAGACCTGGAGCATGGATTGAAGCATGCAAATGAAACAAAACACACAATCTAGAAACTGATTGTGATTTGATTTTCTCAAGGTTAATTCATTTAATGACTTCTCTCTTTTTCGTTTTCAATTTTGTTGCTGTTTTATCATTTGTATTCATCAAACCCTAAGGACAGATGGTGAGGAACAGTAGTTCTTTGCTTTCAAATCAAAAGTTCCACTCCAAAGAACTCCTCCCCTAGAAATGAGAGAGTTTCTTTGAAAGGCCATTGTTATATTGCTAACAAGACAATTTCCAGCAGTGCCGAACTGATTTTGAAAAAATTCTTTATGCAAATCATAAGAAAATTTCCTTTTTCATTCCATCCATATTTAATAACTGCTTATACACTTAGGGTCATGGGTTTTCTGGACTGATTCCTGGGAAGCTTAAGGCATGGCATGGTGCTCAGCCTGGGTGAGATTTCAGTGCATCACAAAATGAGAAAACTTTATTAACAAATAACTCAGTCTTTTATATGCCTCATATATCTGCTCAGTGCTGACAAAAAATACAGTTTCTTCAATCCCTATTTGTAAATCCTAAAATATAAAGGAAAAACATTTTTCATGCTTTAATATGCTAATCTAATTCTGGGATTCCATATGTATTTCATTTATGTGGGTTTAAATGTATTGTAAATAAAGCCACGTAGTGTTTGAAAACTCCTACACTGTGTTTAAGGGAGCAAAACACCCCCATTTAAATATCTTTAATTCAAAATGTGGAGAACATGAGCAGTGCGGATTTCATTGGTTTGATGCCATGGTCATTTACATTTTAGCTTTCCTGCATGCAGGCAATGGATAAAAATGACTTCTTTAGTTTTGTGTCAGAATATCGCCCATTTCTTTATTTAAACTTGTATTTCAGCATCTGTATCTTTTAAAAGAAATTGCTGCAAATTCTTGAGAAGTCTCAAAAAAATACAGCTGACAAACTTCGCATAAGAATCTTTGAATTTTTAATATGTTTTAAACTATTTAACTGTACAAGTTAAAGAATTACTTTTAAAACAAGGTAATGGAAATCTAGGGAGGGTGAGGGGGATGGATGTTTTCCTAAAATAGATTTTCCTGTCTTAACTAGAGGCTGCATTCATATTAGCAATTATGCCAGACAAAGAAGGGAGATGATTAGTGAGTGGAGCAGGTTGGTTTTGCAGTTTCACCTGTTCTAATGCTGATTGTGGTAGCAGAAATGTAATAAAACCACTGGCATGTCAAGTGTCTCTTATTGGGCCTTTTGCCCTTCAGCTGGATCCCCATTAGGTATTGAGAACAGCATGGACCAGTAAGTCAACTCCTGACTGACTGCAGTGTATGTTGTTTTACAGCTTTTTCAAACCGCAGGTCCAGTTAGGGGAGAGCTATTCTTCTCATGGTCTCGAAGGGCCAAGTCCAGCGGGTTTGCAGCTTTCTTCACTTCATGTTGAATGATCCGGTTCAGTGTCCAGAAGGAAAAAAAAAAACCCTTCTGGACTTACTCTGGTTGAATAACTGAGAATTATAATAATAACCTGATTTAATCAATCGGTTTAAGTTATTAGGTTTAATCAATTGCACTTTGTGACCCACTAGAACTGTTGCCTTATTAAGTTGTTAGGCACTAGCAACTATATTAATCACTAGTTACAGGCACAGAACGTATTTTAACTGTGCCTTGGGGTACACTTGAAATATCAAATTAAGTGACATATTGTCCAGATAACCCCATCAAACGAATGCCAAGGTGAAGTGAAAATCAACTTAATAAATGATATTATCTTTTGCATCTTTGGATGTTTTCCTCATTGGGTTACTTTTCCCAATAAGCTACTTTCAGCCTTTTAAGAACGTGGTGAGTTTTCCATCAAAAAGATGACTTTAATCAGCTGAGTGCCAAAGCTCAATAAAAAGCTGCAGACAATATAATGCTGACAGAGCAAGGATGCCCACCTTTAGACTTGGGTCTTGTTCAAGTTTGAATAACAATTTACACAAAACTGCTTCTTTGTGTTCAAATTCCCATTAGTTTCTCTGTTAAAGATAAATAATGCTGACTATACTCTGTACTTCAACTGCATGGCTGTGGGCTGTCATCCTCCTATTTTAGGGGCAGCAGGTGTTGAAAGTAAAGATGAATGTTAAGAAGGTTGCTGGTTCAAAGTGTGCTCCTTGATCAACATACTTTCCCTGCATTGATACAGTAAGAATACACTGCTGTATTCGTGAGTCAAACATTGTGAAGTAACACACACACACACACACACACACACACACACATTTTCAGAACTGCTTGTCCCTTACGGGGTCGCGGGGAACCGGAGCCTACCCGGTAACACAGGGCGTAAGGCCAGAGGGGGAGGGGACACACCCAGGACGGGACACCAGTCCGTCGCAAGGCACCCCAAGCGGGACTTGAACCCCAGACCCACTGGAGAGCAGGACTGTGGTCCAACCCACTGCGCCACCGCACCACCCTTGTGAAGTAACATTGCATCTATATCTGACATTCTAAGTTATACTTCCAAAAACATGTCAGCTAAAAAAAAGCGTAAATAAAAATGTGTCCAACTGTAGAACCTGAACTGTTTACAAGTATGTTTTATGTTAGAGATACATTCAAATGGATGTGATTCCAATGACAGTTCAAAGCACAAATGAAGCACTAACATTTGTCCTTTTTTTTTTACTCGGATGGTACTCGGATTTTGTGTGGCTTTTAAACAGGTATAATACAGTAATTGCATATTTATGTGAGAAGCATTTTTTGACACTGTTTTGCAAGGTTATCAATAACTTTTGATTGCAGTTTTTGTAAGATTAGCAAGATTAGCATAATATAAATTATGCAGATATTTAGGAGTTGCTACATTGTTGAACGGTGGAATTGTTCTCCGTGTATACTTATGTTATTAGAATCTCACTTTCCTCTTCTTACTATAATAAGATTATTGTAGTACACTTTGTTCATGGCAACCAGCTTCATTTGACCTGTTGTTATATCACTTACTACATTTAATACATGAAATGAACAATAATTCACCTGTCCTGAAAAGTAAAAATCAAAAATGTTACTGGTAATTTGAATTTGAAATGTCAAAAAGTACATATGCATCCATGTTTTGTATAAGAATGTAAGAATCAGAGACTAGCATCATTAACCTGTTTGAATAGGAGATACTCCAGCAGGATGTCATCTTACTCTCCTCAGAATGGACTTGTTATCTGTACATAGGCAGTTGACAGAACCTGTTCCCTTGGTAACGTTTCTCAATCCAAATTCTAAAATGAGTTGTTCAATGAGACAAGATGGAAAAGGGCGGAGGTGGGAGGGAAGGGTCTTAAATTCCCAAGTCTTTCTCTTTATAATTAAAATTGTATTCTTCGTGCTCGGTTAAATGTGATCTGACTTTTACTTTCATTACTAACCTATATTTAGCCCATATTTATCTGACACCTGTGTCTAAGACATTATGTAGTGTCAGATAATCAAGAGTTACCTATTTGCGCTAGAGTTAATATTTAGCTGACACTTTTCTCCTGAGCAACTTAGAGCGTTAAGCTACTTACACTGATTTACCCAGTTGCCCAGCAAGACAAATTTCACTTCACTTCAAGGGTAGCGCAGCAAGAGATTGAAACCCGTGATCTCTGTGTCCAGAGGGAGCAGTTCTACCCACTATACGTCCTGCTGCCTTATACAAGAGGGTGTTTTTATGGTCTCAATTCAGGGTAAGTACTGTACCCTGATCAAAGGTCCTTCAGCAGCAGTGAGCTTCAGACAAAGTACATTCAGCCTGCAAGACAACAGCCCTAAACTGTACAAGACTCCCTGGATGCAAGGCCCGCCCCTTCAGCTCAGTGTTTTCTGCGTGGAAGACCACCAACCAGCTGGAGCCTCAGGGACACGAGGGCAGCACGTGTTCCTGTGACCAGGACGCCCCCTAGTGGCGAGGATTATCGGAGCGCTTTCGGGAGCCGCAGCTATTGCAGCACACCTGCAGAAACAAACAATTAAAAATAAAAATCACAGCAGCGGAAAATTGCAGAAAATGAGCCAGTTGTGATTACATGTATAATTACCAGCCTTTCTGTGAATTTACAAATAACATAAATATATTTCATAGTTATAGTAAACATATTTAACCCCCAGAAGGTTACAGTTGCTGAGTTCAGAAGTTTCACTTTCATTTTCATAAATGAAACGAAATGCATGAAGCCACTAAAGTCCCGCTTTAAGATTTCCCTGTTGAGATTACGGTTTCCTTTCAGGTGCCCTAAAGTATGGCGTTGCCTCACTCTCCTCTTGTAGTGCTAGCGTGGGGCTAAACAGATGGATTTACAGAAGCGGCTTACTCTGTTCTAGGACCCAACCCACAGCCACGGACACATGGATAGTACATGTGCGCTGAACACGGTGAGAACGAACCTCAGCTGGAACAGAGAGGCTTCCGTTTGTCAGTTTTGCTCTGGCTCCTGAACGCTAGGAGGCAGCATCGCCCATCCGTTTCGCCACGAGGACCTTCAAAAGCCAGCACTCTTTGGGGTAACGTAAGGTGGGACTAAACTCCGCCATGGACAGTCCCAAGCCCGGCTGAGAAAGGAAGGGGTTGAGCGCGGGGCATGGGGCGTGGAGTTAGCTACCCCACACTGTAAAACCTTGCCAGCTATAGAAACGCCAACAGGGAAAGCCCTATTGGTGGCCTATGCCCCAGGAGGGGTGGAGTGAGTGAGTGAGGGAGGGAGGTGCGATTTACATAAACTTAGACTTGCGTTAAAAAACACTGAAGAGCCAATGGCGGAAATTGCGTGTTTCACCTGAACTTAAATGTTGTGTACTGCATTTTGTGCTTGTGAAGCTGAAACATGAGCACAAAAGAGCCATGAGTCCCCGCTGGAGCGACCGCTCCGAAAGGGATCTGGAGAAGAAAGTGGATATGATTAAGAAACACCAAAGTGGACAAAGCTTACTGGAAGTAGCACACGAACTCGGCCTAGTCTGTAGTGTCACATGGCCTCCACAGTGAAAAAAAGTGAGGTCAACAGTAAAAAAGAAACATTGTCCCGGTGCCGTATTTATTATAGACACTAAATTTAACTTTCTATGTGTGTCCAGTCCTGCAGTTTTTATATATAAATGGGTACTATTTTTTGCTTAATTCTTCTCAGATTTACAGTATACCCTACTGGAATATTTTTTGTAAATCATACTCTTTATACTAACTGACATACTATTGTTTTATACAGTATTTTCTGTGCTGTGAATATTTAACATAACCAGACAGGACAGGTATTGATGTTTTTTCGTATATTTAGCAACTGCTGAGGTCCTGTGACATCAGTGTTTGTACACAAAACTGTATATTAACCTTAATCTGACTGCTGCTGTGTGTTTGCTGCTGTATGTTTGCCCTATGGTGTCCTGCCCAGGGTGTATCCAACCTTGTACCTTGTACTCACCGGACAGGCTCCGCACCACTGCATTGGACAAGCAGTTATTGATAATAGGTGGATGGATGGTTTCAAATGGGTTAGGGTTAGTACAATATATATTTACTTTTTTATTGCTGCCAAGATGTACAATCCTCATGCCTGTCCTCTTTTATGCCTTCATTCAAGGTTGACTTTGCTTTGAGGAGTGATTAGTTACTGGCATGGTAATGCCGCTTACGTAAGCTTTACATGAGCTAGAGGGAACAGCCCGGCTTTCATGAGCGACGATTGCTGCAGCCAAATGCCAAATTTTAAACTTCCACTAAATACAATTTATTAAAGGGGAGAATTTTAATTCTTTGTGACTGTTTGTGTCTGATACCACTCCAGTTGTTCTGCAAGGGTGTACTTAGCTTAGTACCTGTTTTTTGTATTTGGACAAAACCCACATATTATAACAGAATTTGGGGAGCTAATAAACTGCAATTCTTCTTCAAGCAAATGCTGTCTTAGACAAAACTATTATTTGGTCAGATCTTCTTTAGAAATGTTAGTAATTTGCATATCAGACATTAGTCCTGACACCATTTGCACTTTAACAGGATTTACTTAATAGGATGATTTGATCTTTTCAAACTTGTCATTTGTTAAGACCAGCTGACTTCTTTGATAAATATGATTGTTCTTAATCTCCCATACTAATGTAATACAGTATAATAGCAACTTAGAGTCCTTAGGAGATGCATACAAGTAGAACTGCTATTATAACATACATTCTGCAGTATTATCTATGACTGAATACCATCAGCATAGTAAGTAGCTGTGGCCTTGTTACACTGCCCAGTCCACACACTGGTGTATTGCTTTTTCTGAGTCACCACAGAATGGATGAATACACTTATGTATGCATGACTGATGTCTGTTTAATTTAACTGTATAACAGCACCATGCCAAAGCCTCCTGCACCACTAGTGCAGTTTTTTCCCTACATTGAGCTTTTCTTCATATGTTTCATACAGGACCACACATTTAAGCCTAGCTGACACTTTTCTCCCAAGTGACTTACAATATTAAGGTTACAATTGTTTATACAGCTGGGTACTTTGCTCAAGGGTACTGTAGCCAGCAGCAGCAAGTGAACCTGCAATCTTTGTAGCCAAAGGTAGTAGCTCTAACCATTATGCTACCAGCTGTCCCTATCTGAAGACAAGAGACGTGCGTCCTCAGGTTTTTTATAACACCACGTCTTGCAGTTTATGTCCTTATGTTTGTTTAAATTTGCTGCATATGTACTTTAATAAAAAAGATCTATGGTATGTCTTTGGTTTGACTGGAAAATATACATCACATGTCATATTAATATTGTGGCAGGCAGTGCTCTGGGCTCAGATGGGGTGAAAAAGGACACATAGGCAGCATTCATAAGGAAATAATGTTCTCGGTCCAAGGATCCCTTTTCCTCAAGGACCTTTCCCCCCCCCACCTCAAGGACCTTTACCTCAACCAGCCTGCTTAACATCCCCCCAGCTTTCTCTTCTTTGTCACTGACAAACACTGTCACTCCATCATATTCCCCGTAAGTCCCCCCAGTGGTTGCATACTTTATTCACATTTTTCTCATAATTCCCATAATAACTGTCTACAGTAAACACATTTCCTTTCTCAAACTCACAGTAATGCGGGCCATTACAATATTATTCCATCTTGAAGGCAGAATTCAGAAAACTGCTTAAAACCTAATAAATATTATAAATAAACGTATGTAGGAAATGATGAATTTAAGGAAACGACAAGTGGATTGTGTTATTTCTTTGGTGTCTGAAAAGCTAGGCTTCAAAGAATCTGAAAGTCATGAAAAAATAAAATTAAGATTCAATTACTTAACCCGTTAAAAACACAAATTAAGAGAAGTGGAGTTAACTACTTGTGTCTATCTAGGTGTGTTGTCTTGCCAAGTTAGCGTATATGAAGGAGCTCTGTATAGTCAAAAATTCCTGCAGAACAAGACATCTCTCTGCCGCAAAAGTGTTTTCAACAGAGTCACCCAAAATGGACAGAATGTGAACACGTTCAAAACTTATTTGAACAAAAGTTAGAGTTTCCATAACACTGGAAACTGTTATGTCCATATAAATATGACATTTTTGAGATTTCTTTGTCACTGTTTCATGTTTGCATGTGTGTATTCTTCATTGTGAGCTCAAAATTGTCTTTATTACATATGACTTTCATTAACCCATCATTTTAACATATAACAGTGCATACAATATAAAAAGAGAGATTTTTTTTCATGCAAATAAAGTCATCTACAGATACCATGCTGATTTCTAATTGGCGTGCTAAGCATCATGGCAGCTCATAGCCATCTGTTTGGCTACTACCTGTGGAGACTGAGACAAGTTACTTGTGAACTTCTGATCAAATGTGTGTTTCACATGTTCACAGTTCCTGGAATTTGAGTAAGTTTGATGCACAGCTTGTCTTCTTTGGCAGTTACTCTCAGTGGTCTTCTTGGCAGAGGTCTCGGATAGGCAAATACATTCAGTTTTGAGTAAAATCACACTCGGTCTCCTCGGTCTCTTCTTATCTGGCGTTCGCTCTTTTCCATCAGACCAAAACACACGCGGTAGTTGTGATTAAAGAATTAACTCTCATTCACCTTATTCAAAGTTAAAGGCCAGTCACACTGGACCGAAACAAGACCCGGTCAGTGATTATTAACTTTACGTAAGCAGAACATAAAACACACACACACACTTTCAGAACCGCTTGTCCCATATGGGGTCACGGAGCCTAACCCAGCAACTCAGGGCGCAAGGCCGGAAGGGGGAGGGGACACACCCAGGACGGGACACCAGTCCGTCACAAGGCACCCCAAGCGGGACTCGAACCCCAGACCCACTGGAGAGCAGGACTGTGGTCCAACCCACTGTGCCACCGCACCCCTCTCCCAACATAAAACAAACAAAATGAATAAAAACACTTGCATAAGAGGATTTTTGTCATACATCGTGAGGCAAGATGTCTTTTGCGTTAACTACAACAACGGCAATTATCTCATTTACATAATAGTTCCATTATGAGAACAGATAACACTGCTGTTATCAACTTGATCTGTCACCTTCTTATTAATATATTAATATTGCAGCTGGCTGTTTAAATGCTGAAAGCTCAAAGTAATGATATATCTGCATATCTGATTCTTACTCTCAAAAACTCGTTGCTCTATTGTCAATTTATAATTGAATATGATGCAATCGCATGGTGTTTGTCATGACAGCTTCAAGGCACAAAAAAGTGTTGCAGGACAAAAAAAAAATCTGAAGTTGTCTTTCCCGCAGTCTAACTTTAGAGAGATTTTTTCCTTTACTTTAATGCCTGTATCAGAACATGGAGGTAGTTTTAATTAAAGGTAACATGGAAACTGAACTGGTCTAACGAGATTGACACGTCACTTTGACACCAATGGAGTCTGTGCAGCCGTCTTGCTCTTTTGCATATTCACTCAGAAGTCTGATGTCCTACCCTTCCGCTTCTGACGGCTCAGAAAAATTGCAGTCTCTGAACATGATAAACTGAAATACCCAACACAATGATTCACAGAACAAAAACATCACATTACTCCAGGAGCCTTTCCTTTCCCTGTTCTACATACTGTACAAAAGTTTTATCTTATGCCTTTATCTTTCCAATCTCGCTTCTGTGGCTCCTCTTTTAGAATACTGTCTGCTCATTTGAGCACCACATAGAAATACAATGACAGATAGGAAAACACTAAAAATAAAACCGTAATTTCATATTCTATTTCAAGTCAAGTCCTTCCCAAATAAACCATTAGAAACCTCGATAAGATACGGAAACAAAATCAGACGAATGTGAGTTGTATATTGATGGAGCGATAATGGTCACTATTAAACATACCGGAGATACTTTTGAAGTATGCGTAACAGCTCATCAGAGATGGAGGAGGGCTTATTTGTAACTGCTTTCGTTACACCAGAATGTTAGGTTTAATGTCTTACCTTAATACTGACCGCTATAGTTTGATTCACTAAATACCATACGTTTGAATGTATTTTCTCTGCTAACAAGGAAATTAATATCTTGTTTGTTTTAATGTTTTTAAACATTTCAGCAGATGTTTCTTCGTTCTGTTTCCATTTTCTAAAATGCTGCAGAAGATAAAAAAACAGCTATTTCATATCTAAATGTTACTGATGTCACTGTAAGTTAATTAAAATTTCTTTGACTTTGATGAATGTGAGAGCTGGTTATACCATTTCAATGAACTTGTCAGGCTATGCTGAATAAATTAGCTGGTTATACCATTTCAATTAACTTGTCAAGCTGTGCTGAGTAATGACAGAAGACATCCTAAGTGAAACCATTTCCTCTATCTGAGCATGTATCATAACTCACTCACTCTCACACACACACACACACACTAAAGCCGCTCGTCCCGAGCAGGGTCACGGCAAACTACAGCCTAACTCGGCAACACAGGGAGTAAAGCTGGAGGGGGAAGGGACACACCCAGGACGGGATGACAGTCTGTCGAACTCGAACCCCAGACCCACCAGCCCACTGCACCATCACACCCCCTTCGTAGCATAAGCATGATGGTATAAAGTGTGTTCTATTCCATCTCATTTCTTCCTTTGTTGCTATCTATGTTACATAAGTTTTTTAAACACTCCAGGCATGTGCAGTCCGCAGAAACATGGACACGCTTTCCACTGGATCCCCAATGCTCTCACCCCCAATGCCCCTGCCCAACCTCACCTTCCCCAACTCTCAGATTGCTTGACTAGGATGGATAGTGTTAATGTTCTTGCCTGCCTTGGAGAACACTCTAAGTAAGATCAGGCATGGAGTAAAAAGGAGAAATGAATATGGTGCATAGGTGCACTGGAGATCCCACTAACTGGAGACAAATGGCCTGTCTGGCTATCGTGCTACTGCCCTGATTTGATATTATAAATCTCATTGTGGCTGCAGTATGCTATAGTATTTATCAGCCCTATCTCAGTTCACAGTACAATCAAGCTTTATTAATACCGAGCTGGTCATGAAATGGCTTGCACACCATAAATCTCCCTCTTTTCACCAGTGTTGAAGTGAACTCATCAGTAACATGGGGGACAACTGAGGTCACATTCAGCCAAGCAATAAGAAGTAATAGAATGTACACCACTATATAATTCATATAATTTAACAGTGGACCTGGAGTTGTGAAGGAGGAAACGAGTCTGAAATTCAGCTTTTAGGAAACTGGTTGTTTTGATGTTGTTGTGCACTAAAATCATCGAACCAACTGGACTGCCGTATGGCAAGTGTTCACCGCAAAACCCAAAGGCCAAAGAGCTTTAGACCCTAAGGAAACGAGAAAAGCGTATGAAACAAAGACATATTTGCGGTCAGTAGCACACACAGGTCAGCTTCTATTTCTCACAATGGTATTTGTTTCAAGTTCCTGTAGGTAACAGATTTTTATGGCCTTTTAGCTGCAAAGGTGATACAACAACATAAACTGGGTAACTGTTAAGCATTTACCAAAAGTAACTGTACTTCAATAGTTAGTGAAAATGCTTTTACTTTTACTAGGCTGCCACAGCCAGAAGAATATCACTTATATCTTCAGTTTCCATAAATACTGATTAAATGGTGGTCTTGGTGCTCATTTTCCATCAATAATGTGGTGCTCAGGCATGAAACGAGACATAACTGTCTCAATCATTGTTTTCTGTGCTGGGAGTCAGCTCTCTAAAAAATGATGTCCAGCCCATCTCCCTGCATACCCCTGTGGTCTGCATAGAAAACTATGGTTCCTGATCACAGTGGTGATGATCGAATGGTGGCCCAATGATGGTACCTTTTCAACGAAGAGAATTACACCAGAGCAATGAACTCGGACACTTTGGTCACTTACACCCAGCCCAAGGCGGAGCTGGAGAGGATTTAGAAAATGTAAACCGTTTTCACAGAAGCCGGGAAGTGGCAATATGGATATGATACACAGAGAGAAGCACATAATGCACTAGATGCTGTAGGGTCAATTTTTCTGGGTTTATTACAGTTTTAGAGTACATTAGCTCTGAGTTATGGATTGGGGAATTCTCTTTGTAAACATTTTCGTTTTATTCTACCCTGTAGGACAAAGCCTAAAGTAAAGGTTGTCATTATTTCCATAGCAACCTGGAAGCAGAACAACAAAACAGCAGCAGGCCTGCAGCCAAATGCCCCGTGTGAGGAAATGTGCTGAGCTAAGTGCAGCGGAAAGTAATAGCTGTTTCTTTTTTATGTGTAAAGGGACAAACCCATCTAAGCCAGTCCATTCCTCTGAATAGGTGAGAAGTTCAAGCACTGTAGGTCATCAGTGAGATTTACCGCATGTGTGCAGTGATTAATTATATAGCATTCCAGATGGCAGATGAAGTGCGCGTGGTCTGTATGCCTCGGCATGTCTACTTCCCTGAATTTACAACTAAATAAAAATGCACATTTATCCTTTTGGTTTAAAGATGCACCATAGCTCTTTGAATTAAATATTTCTGGCTGTGGGCTCTGATGTTAAAACTGGTCATATTAATATATTTTTAAAAAGTAGTTTCATAACATGCAGTGACCCTGATAGGGGAGGGAGTGAGGAAAGCTGGAAGGTTGTTGTTTCACGACAGCAGCCCAATCGGACTTAATTAGGAGCTCAGCTCAGACAAAACCTGATGTAAACAGCCGTTCCCTTCAACTGATGATGACAACCACTGCCTCAGAAGTAAAACAAATCCCCAACATCCTGTCATCTTTTCCGTTTTACCCAGTGTTCTGCATTCTCTGGAGTAGTTAGAGTGCTGTGTCAAGAGACAGTGTATAGTATAGATATTGTATTATTAATGAAAATGTTGAAAAGTTTTTGTTTCCAAGGCTGCATCTCCAATCCAAACATTTGGGTCTGCATCTGGAGAAGAAGAGTTTCTTTTTAATAACGTCCATCAGTCGATCCCCTCATCCTTCCATCACCAAGAACCACTTGTCCAATGTGGGATAGTGGTGGTCTGGAGCCTATACAACAAAAAAAAAACACTGTCCTTTATAACATATTGAATGAGTCTTGATCTTTGTAATAGGTGATTTCCACGTTAATTAGCTGAGCATTGAGTCTGCAGTAGCAAATAGATGTTAATTAACAACTAAAGGAGTTGAATAGATTGCTTCTCATTGTCGTGTCCCTCTATCTATGAGGAGTGAGAAAATACCACGTTTTTTTTAAAATTTAATCTACCTCCAGACCCTGCTGGTAAGGATGCGCAGGCATTGTATAGTGGCTGCCACTGAGTGGAGCAATTGGACTACTAGATGCCCTTCAAAAGCCAGCGCATCTCTTCATTCTCTTTATATTTTCCTTTCTTGACAGTATAAGTTATTCAACAATTTTATGGTATGGTTTAGTACAGTAAAAGATACAATGATGGGCTTATTGGCTTAAGTTTTATTTGTCTCTCTGACAAGTGAATGAAGAAAAGATATTTAGGAAGTCTGTCACCTTTTATGTTTTCAGTTCATTGTCACCTGCTTCAAAGTATGTTTAACAACGCTTTTAATATGAGCTGCCAAAGAATTATGGCTTGCAATAACATTATCGTAAACATCCTTAGCTTTACGAAGGGATAAAACACATTGTGACCCAAAAACTGTCTCAATCTTGACTCCTTTTTTGTATTAATTTTTGTTTTTGAAATACGCCAGGTGATGCCTGCTAAGTGAATAAGTAAACAGATACCAGGCAGATGGTTGCACTGACATGCAATTAGGTGGCAGTGAATTTATGAATATAGCATGTGCTTGACCTGTTTTCATATTCATGCTCGTATTCATAATGACCATCTGAATTTCTTCCCTGGGGGGTATATCACATAGCACTGCAGTGATTTTGTTTTGAATGCTGTTCTGTGTTTAAATAAAATAAAAATAATAAAATAAATTAAAATAAATAAATAAAACAGGCTGACAGCTATTTCAAAGAGTGTCTGTGTTTACCCCTGCTCTGGATCTTGCAGGTTGTGCAATTCATATGACTGAAAGAGATTTAGGCAGTTCAGACGAAACACTAGTGTTAAAAATTTACAGCACTGCTTGATTTTGTAATATATTTATTTTCAGGAACTGCAGCTCTTCACAGATGTAATGTAGCTGGGTCTTACTTGTACTGCCGGTGTCTTGGTCCAAACAGAGGGAGATTAACTTTTTATTTGTTTTCAAGATAAAATTAAAATTAGTTCCTTCTATAATTCAATATGTCCAAGATTATGACATTAAATCCATTTAGCTGCATGGTTAATTCAATTACCTGGTACCTTCCTGTCAGTACATATAATGGAATTTGAATGTAAATAAGCATGGGCACTACTTACATACCCTCATGAATAGTGCTATTCATGTATTAAATAGGCTCCATGACATCTACAAATGGAAATGCCTCAACAAAAATGAATCAAAACTAGCCTTGGGCATTAATTCAGATGTGCTTGATAAAACAAAGGGACATGACAGCACCTGGGATGTTCAACTTCTGCTTGACTTAGCAGAAGGCAGCAGAGAACCGTTTATTTCATAGAAGAATTCTGGATAACCCAAGTGTTACCCTACACACATCTCTATGAGGCATAATTGAAGGAGAGATTGACTCATTAATGAATTGGTACACTCTTACGACCCTCTTTGGCTACATAACCAAGTTCAACCGCAGTACAGAAGACTGCTGATTGCAGTTATTCACACAGTGAGAGAATGACACCAGATCAAATCACTTACCTTTTCTCCAACGTTTTTTTAGGGTGATGAATGATCAGGTCAGGATGAGTAAAGGGAGAACATCAACAACCGAGTGGTACCCCACCTCCTAATTACAGGCCTGGTGAAGCATTGAAAATTCTTTTAAAAACAAAGTATGGAATGAATAGTGACACACATTAAACATGCTTTGGCCATACAATTTCTAACACAGCTGTGAATTTTTTCTAATCTCTTGGTTCCAGAGAAAGGATGCTCCCGTATCTTCAACCGCTGGCGTTGAAAGCCTGGCAAACGTTTTCCTTGACAAGTGACTCTTTAAGTGCCGACTCCATTATCTGTGTCTCATGTTGTACATGGAGCGTGGAAAATTTCACAGCAGACGGAAAGCTTAAACAGTAGACGATGGGGTTGCACCACTTGGATTCCTGCCTGACCTTCCCGACAAAATTCATGGCTGAAGTATAATACCTGCTATAGGAAGCTGGTTAGAGAAAGTGAGATGGTCTCACACTTAATTCATCATTATGAGTGTCGCCTCTGTGACCCTTGCTTTACAGCAGACTTACATGACCCGGTTGGGTCTCCTACAGAACACTAACAAGATCTGTACAAGACAGTCATGTTAATTCTTGATCATGTTACCAAATGACATGCCTTGTAATTCAGTATCGTACAGTTTAACACTGATGAAGAATAACTTGTGTTGGATATTGAAAATATAAAAGCAGTACTGAAACATACAAAACTATTGTCTATCATTTGAATAATAATATTCTTTGGAGTATTCCTGACGCCTGCTGGTGTTAAATGATAATTTATTTCTCAATCTATTTTTTCAATCTCTCACAAACTGTTGAACCTTTTTTCATGGAGAAAAGTCGTATGTCAGTATTCAAGTGTGCAGGCAAGGCTTAGAGTCCTAGTTTCGCAAAATAAGAAGGTTGTGAACTATACCTAAAGCAAGAAATGATTTCTAATTACACTAAGAAAATGCTATGGTTCCAGTAAAAGAATATTAATAACGAAGCGTAGTACTGATCAGAAAAAATGAAAAATTATAAATGAAAACACGTCTTACAAAGGTAGCAGTAGGTTAACTGCAAATTATTAAAGCACATTTCTTTCTGACAGATTAATATAATGTAGATATAGTGTTAGTACCACATATTTTCAGCATATTTTATACACATATATTTATATCTCTTTTTAAACGTGGGTGGCATGGTGGTGCAGCAAATAGTACTGGTGTCTCACAGTTCCTTAGCTGTGGTTTCAGATGTGCGGTTTGATCTGCTCAGTCTATGTGGAGTTTATATATTCTCCCCACACTCAAGTGGATTTCCTCTAGGTGCAACAGGTTCTTTCCACAGTCCAAAGACATGTGTTTCAGGTGAACTGTTGAATCGCCCATAGCGTGTGTGTGTGTGTGTGTGTGTGTGTGTGTGTGTGTGTGTGTGTGTGTGTGTGTGTGTGTGTGTGTGTGTGTGTGTGTGAATGAATTAGTGTGTATGTGATTGCCCTGTGTAGGACTGGTATCCCATACAGGGTGTTGCCTGCTTCATAGCCTGTGCTCCTGGGATTGGACTGATTGTTGTTTTCTGTAATACATTTTTAAATAATAAAGGGTCTGCTCAAGGAGGTAACGTCTAAGTGACAGAGGTGCCAATAGGAGAATTTACAACACTATAACAATCTGTACTCACAGATTTTGGTTCTGCATTCAATTCTCTTAAAGTTGAAACTGTTTCCGTTTGTCAAATGTCGGTTAAAAATTAGCCCATGAATGATGGGCCCTTGAAAAAAAATCATTATTTTCTTCATATTTTTGGTGGTTTTTGGTAAGTAGGAATGAAAGAGGTTCAGGCAGTTCAGAAGAAGTGTTGCGTGTTAAAAATAACCGTAACCCTGTGAATGAAGCAATCCAGGAAAAGAATATGGTGCAAGCAAGTTTGTGTAATAGGCAGAGGCAGGTTAGTGCTGGACCATAGGTTAAAAACAGCACCTTCAAATGAGCACAGTCCTTGAGCAGCAGCCAATGCAGCACAGGCAGGAACACATTAATATATGACTATGTTAATATGTTCAAATGTTCTTATTTTGCTAAGGGGCTTTGTTTCATCCAACTGAAGGCACAGAGTGAGAAGCTATAGCAGCGTGATGGTAAAGCATTACAGTGATCAAACTGATGGAACACAAAAAATGGTTACACTGATAGAATGGAAACTTTTGGGATATATTTAACAAAACTGCCAAAAGTGAGGGGGTGCGGTGGAGCAGTGGCGCAGTGGGTTGGACCACAGTCCTCCTCTCCGGTGGGTCTGGGGTTTGAGTCCTGCTTGGGGTGCCTTGTGACGGACTGGCGTCCCGTCCTGGGTGTGTCCCCTCCCCCTCCGGCCTTACGTCCTGTGTTGCCGGGTTGGCTCCGGTTCCATGGGACAAGCGGTTCTGAAAATGTGTGTGTGCCAAAAGTGAGATGAGACTCATTACCAGCCTTGCTATGTGTTACTGACCGAGTATCAAAGTTCAGGCCAAGCTGTGGTTAAACAGTCATTCAGTAACATCTGGCTAAAGAGTTAAAAATATCATTGATCTTGAACTAACAAACAGGCCACTTGACTTGAGCAGGGTTGCAGCAAGCCAGAGCCCAACCCAGCAACGTGGGGCATAAGACCAGAGGGAACACACCCAGGACGGGACACCCGTCCATCCATCAGAAGGCACCCCAAGCGGGACTCAAACTCCAGACTCACCAGAGAGCATGCACAGGTCAAACTTGCTGCACCACCACATCCTCTCAACTGAACACATAAAAGGCCAAAAGTTTAACAGTGTTGGAAATTTTGCTCCAGTTTTAGAGTGAGACACTACATGTTTTTAAAACCGTGGCAGGAACTTTGTAACCAATAATGTACCAGGACTTTGTTTAAATTGTGAAAAAAAATCAAAACGCTATAATTGATTTTAATAATAAATTAGGAAAGAGTCTAATAGGTTAAATTTAGCAACAAAAGTTAAACTGAAATAAGTGAGAACAACATTAGTGAAGCTGCAGTGATGACTTAGCATTACTTGAATCATGTTAACCTCCTCTAATATGAGAAGAATGCAAAAGATTTAATTCATATAAATTGTGGTGGGCTCAGTGTGTAAAGCTGGTTCATTGTGGCTCCTGACCTGCTTGTGTGATTTGAGTCTAGCTCAGGGAGTATGGAGTTTGCTTGTTTCTCCCCCGTGTCTGCACCATGCAGACATACATGGAAGAAGGCACTGGAGAGCCACTTCCATTCCTCCCATGCCTTAGAAACCATGTGTGGTCGCTGGAAGGCTGCTACAACTTGATAGGACTTAGATCCATCCATCCATGAATTACGGACAATAACCAATTAAAACCTATTTTTAAGCACTTTGAGTTAAAAAGCTGAAAATTTCTCTGTTTTGTGCATCATTAATACATTTCTGTCAGTTTCATGCTGGTGTATAATGGGGACTAAAAACACACACACACATTTTCAGAACCACTTGTCCCATACGGGGTCACAGGGAACCGGAGCCTAACCTGGCAACTCAGGGCGTAAGGCTGGAGGGGGAGGGGACACACCCAGGACGGGACACCAGTCCGTTGCAAGGCACCCCAAACAGGACTCGAACCCCAGACCCACCGGAGAGCAGGACTGTGGTCCAACCCACTGCGCCACTGCGCCACCGCACCCCCTCAGGGCTAAAAACATAATTTTGAAATCTTCCATAACTGCGGTGATACACACCAATATATATTGATATTTCAGTGCATTTTAAGATTTAGGTTTCAGGTTATCTAATAATGTATTTGTGGTCTATTTATTAGTATAATTTATAGTGAAAGTTGTGTTGTATAAACCTTATGTTTGAAATCAGTGGTGGCCCACATATGCAAATGAGCCAGGAAAATGCTGTATAGAAAGGCAGATTGACCAGATTTTATGTGACATCTGAGTGTGTTTTTTCTTTTAATTAATTATTATGTTAATTAAATGTAGTCAATTAGGGATTTTTTTTGGAAGGAGAACTACATTTCTGGGAATGAAGTGGGTTTAATGACTCAGTGTTAAACTTCTAGATGCAAACTATTAGATACAAAGTTATAGTTTTTAGAAATACTTGTATTTCAGAACTTTTTATTAACTCGTACAATACGTTTGTAATGAATACATGATTATTAATACATTTGAATAAGATATTTGTTTTTCCAAAGCAGTTTTCAAATATTATTTATGCTATATAGAAATATGTATAACATTTCAGAAAAAGTCCTTTTTACTCACATCAGATACTTATAATAGCTCAAAAGAGCAACAATTAATGGTTAATTAGAATGAAATGAGGATATTTATCAAAGGCAACACTGAATCTTGCTTCAAACTATCTTATTTGAAAGGTGGTCATGCTTTATACCTGCTAAAATGTTTTCTCGTGAGCAATTTAAACACAGTGTCATAATGTAAAATGAAGTGCTGTATGATGAAATAACTTTGGAGATATTTCCCTGGATAAGACAAAACAGTATGTTTAGCAATACTGCTTAGAGACAGTGTAAAAGGAGATTATGAACGCAAGCCGGAAATCATAGAGCAGTTGTTATCAAAATCAGTGGGTCACCTATGTCACAAATCTTACTTTTTGACTCTCACACCAAGATAAAAACATCCTTTCAAAACAGATATCCAGGCAAAAGAAAACAAACTAAATAAAAATCTAATATCTATCTTTCCTTATCCAAGTAGAGCCACAGTGATCCTGTTCATATCCTACGATACACAGGTTGAGCGGTGGAGGGGGACACCATCATGGAGATGGAACGCCAGGGTGCTGCAGGACACTGATTTGTACTGCGCATTCAGTCATTTACACAGTTGTGCACTGTGGTTAGTTTAATACTGTGACACTACAAAGACAGCAGATGTTTAGACTGTGGGAGGAAATGGGACCTCGTGAAGGGAACTCACGTTTGCTTGGCATTGGCCACCCAGAAGCCAGAGGCAACAGTACAACCCACTGAGCCACCCACCTGTAACATTAAATTCATTAATCATACCCACACATTAATTCATTAATGGGTTTCAGTGCTTTGTACGTGCTGCATTTTACACTGCCAGGAATCAGGGAAGGTAATGAAAACAAAACACTTCACTAAAACCATGGAGACTATTTTTTATACTGCAGCAAAACATCAAAAAGTGACGAATAAAGTAATAGAGGAGAAAGCAGGGATGTGAGCAGCCTTTTGTAACCTCTCCTGGATTCTTAACTTTTCCGCCACATTCTCATCTGTTACACTGGCTTAGGAGACAATGGACTCAGTGGTGTACGTTACCACAAATGGTACATTTTCAGCAATTTGTGCTTTGCCTTACATTTTGTGGGCTTCCATAATATGTTCTCCTGAAGCCTCAAAGGGCTTTTATAGAAATCTGTGCTGAATGCAGTTAGCACCGGCGGAATGGGCTGGGGGATGCTCTGGGTTGGTGTCATTAATGAACGGTACAATGGCACGCAATGTCTCCCTCTGAATGGCGGATAAATAATTATATTCACACGCAGCCGTGATGGTGGAAAGGAGCCATCTGGGACAGCGCTGGTTGAACGTTACAATATAAATGGGAAATGCGCTGGAGCTGAAAAGGCGACGTGAGCCTGTTTGGTGACAGGGTGTATAACCCCCCCCACCGATGTATTTCATAGAGACAGGGCAGCACAGTGATATTTCTCTTCAGGGCTGTGCTCATTTCTAAGATTTCTCATATTTCTGAAGGAGCTTTGAACATACTGAAGAAAGGGGAACTCTTGGGGCCTCTCTCAAAAGCTGCTGGACTGGAAATACTGTATGATCTGGCTGTAAATGCTACTATACTGTAACACAAAAGGAGACAATTTAGCATTTTGTGTTTTGGATATGCGAAGAGTAATCTCAAAATTTTTCATTATTCAATTATTTGGCTGATGCTGTTGTACAAGGTAACTTACAGTGTTAGCTGATCATCTCACAGAGGTTTACCAATATATACAGTAAAGCTTTCCTTACTGTATCAGTTTGGGATAAGTACCTTCTTTACAGAGAGCGTAAGATTCAATTCAATGTAAGAGCACAGCCACATACCCTACAGTACTTGGAGGCCCACACCTTGCTATTTTCTTAAAAAAAAATTTGTTCTCTCCATCCAAGTTAAACACTCAACATTTGTCTCAAAGAAAATATCTAAATCTCTTCTCTTTGCAATATGGGGACACAGTGGTGCAGTGGGTTTGTCCTGCGCCTGCTCGTGGGTGGGTCTGGGGTGCGAGTCCTGCTTGGGGTGCCTTGCGATGAACTGGCGTCCCGTCCTGCGTGTGTCCCCTCCCCCTCCAGCCTTGTGCCCTGTGTTGCCGGGTTAGGCTCTGGCTCACCGCAACCCCGCTTGGGATGAGCGGTTTCAGACTCTGTGTGTGTGTGTGTGTGTGTGTGTGTGTGTGTGTGTGTGTGTGTGTGTGTCTTCTCTTTGTAATAGTTCCCACATTAGTTCACAGGACCTCAGTGTGAGACTCCAGGATACAACAATCCCTCAGTTTATGAAATTAATCCATTCCTGATAATAGTGTGGATACAACAATTTCACATGCTGAAAGCCCATTTTGCCTTATTTTAAATGGGAAAAAATATTAATAATGCACCCATCTGAAAACCCCAAACCAAATTTCCCAAATATATCTAAAACACTGTAAAACACCTATATAACTATCAACTCTGGATATCAACACTTGATAAAACATGATAAGAAAACACTTACATTTACATGTATTAATTTAGAAAGTGCTTTCCTCCAGTAACATACATCTCAGGAAACTATGCAAAGTTGCATTATATCAACAGACAAAGAGATATAGACACACATGTGAATCACTTCATGACTGTGAAACACTTATTGAGGTAATTAATTGATTTGTTTGTAGGCAGTATGTTTCAGAAAATAACTGTGTTGTCCTTATATCCAGTAGCCAGTAACAAATATTCAACAATAAAATGTTAAAATTCTGTTAAAAAACAAGTTCAGACAATTAAAAATAAACACAAAGCAATTTAATGGGATGAACTTACCATACTCACCAAGCAAAAAGAGCAGAACAGTTGAGGTAGCTTGGTAGTCATGCCACTGCATGAACACATCACATTTATATTTACACACATGAGCTTGAAACCTGATGTTTGACACTTCAAGTTGTATTCCTACATTCATTAATTGAGCTGACACTTTTCTCCAAAGCAACTTACAATCATTTACCTAGGTGGGTAATTTTGCTGGAGCAATTTAGGGTAAGAACCTTGCTCAAGGGTACAACAGCTAGAGGTAGGATTCAAACCTATGATCTTTGGGCCCTAAGGCAGCAGCTCTAACCACTACAATTCCAGCTGTCCCCATTGACCCCTACTGAACATGAAACAAGAAGCCAAGAAGAAACAGCTGATGGTCTATTGGTGCCAACTACAGTCGATGACTGCACTTCTGCTTCACTTGCGCAACACGTGAGTTTCAAATTTTTTTGGACACACTTTGGATAAATTCTATAATACCGATTTTTTTGTTGTGGAAATGGAAAGTTGAGTATCAAAAGCCAAGAGCCATTATACCAAAATTTCAGAAAAAGAGACTTCATAAATCAAGGGATGCCTGCACTCCACAGTCAGTAAAGCTGTGCCATAGTGCCTTTATTATTATTATTATTATTAGTATTATTATTATTATTAGTACTGTGACTCGAATCTTTGGGTTGCCTGGGCTGTGCAAACAAGGGAGAGCTGAACAAAGTGGTGACAGTTGGTGGCATGAGAGTCGGATGAAAATAGGAGGATCTTCGGCAGTTTAACAGAAGGGGACATATAAGGAGGAGAAACAGATGGTCTTTTACACCCTGCACTTTTCAAACACTCGGCACAGCTTACCGCCTTCTTCCCACGGGGAACACATTGCAGTATTTAGATATAAAAACTAGTTAGGGACTTAGGCCTCCGTGACAGTAAGATTAAAGGATATTATAAACCTACGTTGATGACATCAGGCAAAAATATATGTAAATCATTTCTACTGAACTTACAGAAAAAACAAATTGAGCTTATGTGAAGTGACTGGATTTCTCTGGCTTTGGACTCTTTCCTGGAGGACATAAATGAATTACATGCAGGTTTGATCAAAGGTTAATCTTCATGTTAGGTGATCTAATATTTAATATTTATATGAAAATCCCATGTGCTAATTTTGTTCTTCAAAAATTGTATAAAAGAAGAAAATCGTCCACAGAGAAGGTGTTTTTCTCGTTTGCTGGATCAGTGCAAAGTTTTCCAAATTTATCCATCTTTGCAGTGAAGTCTGTAGTGTTTCCCTAACAGGTAAGAATTACTGTTGATTGCAGCCACCTTCCTAAAGTGTAATAAGTTTAAACATTTGAGACAGGTTATCTTTAATGAGAATAATGACTAACACTTTGAGGATGACTTCAAACCATTGGCCTACAATACACATTACTTTATTATACATTAATGTATGTATACATTACCACAGACACACAGTCTGAAACTGCTCAGCCCAAGGAGGGTCATGGCAAGCTGGAGCATAACCCAGCAACACAGGGTGCAAGGCTGGAGAAGGAGGGGACGCACCCAGGACAGGACACCAGTCTATTGCAAGGCACCCCAAGCAGGACTCGAACCTCAGCCTCACTAGAAAGCAAGACCCAGCCAAGCCCACTGTGCCACCACACCACCATACCCTCCTCCATACATTACTACACATACTCAACTCTATAAGTAGCTACTTGTGTAATGTATGCAGGCTAAAATGGTGACGTCAGACAAATTGTGCTTTAATAATCATGAGTCTAAATGTAGAACTGTTCATCTGTTATGAAATGTACTTTTGTTTTCACCGAATTGTACATTGGCAATGGAGAAAACCAAAATGAACACATTTATATGTAACTGTAAATATACCTTTTAATCCTCAAATTCCATCGATTTGGTTCTCACCTGTACAGATCTTTAGTAGCTCCTACACCCAAGATTCAGAGTCACTAGGATTATTTATGGCTCTTTTTGTTAATTGATAGTAAGGGATTTATTTTAAACAACTGTATTGTGTTTACAGAAGGCACAGAAAGAAACCAAGGCTTATGAGTTGATAATCTGCATGTTTTTTGTAATCAGTCTGGATTTGCTCCCCAGATTAACCTGGCAATACTTCATAAGAAGGTCGTTTAATGGGAGGTAAACAGCTTTTAGTGTAGCATGCAAACATCTTGCCTCGGTTATGGTCAGAATGAGAGAATGTATGAATGTAAATCCACTAGTTCCAAAAACATTTGATGTATACTCTGTTTTCAGTTTAGACTGAAATACATTTAACATTTTGGGCTACATCAAAGCTATTAAAAAAAAAAAAAAAACAGAAAATTCTTGTTATTGATCAGTGGCCTAAATAAGTAAATATGGCATTTTTACTGGTATTTTTAAATGAATTATCCTTGAACAATGATTTACTTTGAGCCTCTTTACCCTCCCAGTGTCTTGCTGACAAAATGTTCCTGGGCTGCCCCTGACTTTGCTCATAGATATGTCTGATTACCCATCCATTCATCCATCCATTTATTAAAAGCTTGTCCAATGTTTGTCCAAAGCTTGTCCATTTATTAAAAACTTGTCCAATGCAGAGTCATGGCAGTCTGGAGTCTGTCCCAGAAACATCATTTGTAAACTAAGGTATACCCTGGATGGGAGACCAGATTGAAGCAGCTAAAGAAAACATAGGGAGAACAAAAAAAATCCCAAACAGAGATGGATTGGAACCCAAGTTTGAACCTTCAGTCCAGTGCATCTCAGTTCTGTCCTTTTCAGACTACTTGTAGAAGCACAATTTTTAAAAGCTCTCTTCTTAAAAATGATTGCTTATTTGCAAATATTTTTCTCTAATATCTGTCTGCCTTTTACTTCCTTCTTTCTGTGGCTCCTAAATGTTCTAATTTACATTTACATTTGTTCATTTAGCAGATGCTTTTGTCCAAAGTGACGCACATCTAAGCAAAAGTACAATTTATGCATTACATTGAGAGAAGAGGACATAGCTGCAGACATGAAAGTCTCAAGCAAACCTAGTTTGTTGCCAACCACTTGCTGCACCAAGGTTCATCGTTCAAGTAGGTGCATAAGACACAGGATAGACAAATCCCGATACCCACACCAATTTTTTTTAAAATATATTTTGTTTTTATTGTTTCTAATCTTTATCACATCCTCATAGATTGTGTTACTAGATGAAAGAAATGAAAATAATTTGCTCATGTCCTTCCCTCAGAGTTTGTGACCTACCAGAGTAGTACTAAGCGTTTGTGAAGTTTTGGATGTTTTGCAATGACAGTGCTCAAAGAAAACAGTAGCTCATTCGTAGCATGGCAACATTCCTTTTCTTTTTTCTGTTTGTTTTTCAGGAGGGTAGATGTGCATTTCACTGACAAGGGCCCAGTTTAGATCCAAATGAGCCATTTTCTTTTGTCATAGTTATGAAAATGCATTGAGTGGAGCATAAATGGTTTTCAGAAATTAAATACAGTGTTCACCGGTACTTATCGAGAATGAGGTATAATTAGTAGATTGTTGCATTAGGAATTTGAAAAACTCACTGAACAACATCACAATTACTCTTGGCAAGGCAGCATCAAAACCATTAGACCTGTTCATCATTAATCATTGCATTTCTCCCTACTGGTGAATGATGAAGGACAGTTATGGTTGTTGTACAACTCAGGAAAGCGTAGGTCTTAAAGTATTACCGAGGATGACATACCCAATATGTGGGAGCAATGGGAACCTAAAGATCAGTACTTTTTCAGATAAAATCTGATTAGCCTTGAAATAAGCCAAGACAGAAAAAATGAAGCAGTTCTTCATTGCTAGACTATAATTTTGTATGGGATCTAACTGTTGTCATTGTTCGACGCCACGTGTTTTCAGGCACTTATTACTGATTGCCCTGTCTTTGACCCCTCCGCTGCTCACCTTTAAATGGCAGTCGGACAAAAATATGGAGCAGAACGGGTTTATGAAAAAGTCTGATTTTAATGGTTTAAATAATAATAAAGTCTACCTTTCTCCTTCAGGGATACCACCAAGGCACCTGTAAGTCATTCATCTGGTGCTCCCTGTCTGTTTCTTGCTGTTGATAGCATTTGCAAGACCAACCATTGTTTTCTCCTCTGAGTCCAACTTTTTCCTTCCAGAAAAAAAAATGAACCTTTTGTTGGACACTATCCTCTGTACTTCAAATATCATATATTAAAGAAACCTATTTTAAAACTGCAGCTGTGCCAGAATTTGAATGAAAGAGATAAACCTTGCTCTAAGAGATAAAATTCATTAAACCGCAGCCAACCCACACCAAAAGATAATAAATGCTTTCCCTCTTCTCTTTCAAAGCAAGACGGCAGCGCAGGGCCACATAAAGAACGGCTGCGGCTGAAAATATGAAAAAGGAATTATTCATAGTGTCAGCTCTCCCAAAACAATAAAAGTGTGACACAAAGATATTTTTCTGCCTTTCCCTTCTGTTAATCTGCTTAAACGAGGGAGCAGTCAACTTCTTTGACTATGTTCTGTTTTAAATTATTTAGGATACTGTACTTTTTTCAGTTTTCTTATGTATTTCAACAAGCACAATGGAAACCTCCCAAGATGGTTATTAAAACAGATTGGCATTTGCATTTATTACACTGAAATGGAGCATTTTCTACTAATTCTTTCTTTTTAAGTGTTTTCGTCATTTATTAATGGCGCTGTTGGTTTCTCTCACTTATACCTTGGGCAACAGGCAGGAAATATATGTGCAGTAAGAATACAGGTAAGCAATGTTCCATAGCTGAAGTGCAAATGTTTTTATCATCCTGTGCATGATGGACTAACTTGGTAGTTCACTGAAGTCTGAGATACACACACACACACACACATCAGCTGAAACCGCTTGTCCCATATGGGGTTGCGGGGAGCTGGAGCCTAAGGCAGCAACACAGGGCATAAGGCTGGAGGGGGAGAAGACACACCCCGGACGGGATGCCAGTCCATCGCAAGGCACCCCAAGCGGGACTCAAACCCCAGACCCACCGGAGAGCAGGCCCGGTCCAACCCACTGCGCAACCATGCCCCCCTATAAAAGTCTGAAATAGTTTCTATTAAAAAAAAATAAAGAAATAAAAAAACAACAACAAATGTTATTTTTTCCACTTTACACAACAAAATTACCACTGAATTAAAGGGTTAACAATTACCTAAAAAAATTACAGAAGTAAATCAGGCAGTAAGCATCCTCTCTTCTTGTGTTGTTATTGTTTGCATCTGGGGGGTTTTACACAAAGCTGGTTCAACTAATTCGGGATAAACTGAAATTAGCTGGCTTCAGTTAGACTGACTAATGAGCTAACTACATTTCCTAATTAGTTCTTCTTGATCAGTTCATTAAGTTAATCAGCTTAATCAGCAGTGTAACTCGTGCTGGGTTTAACAATTGTAAATGCACAGATATGTTTAAGGCCAATGACAAGAGGAATACATGATGTCATCACGGAGTGTGGTAACAATCGGGTGTAAAAAAAACTGAAATACCTTTGAGCTTTGGCCCTTTTGTGTATTGCTTTAAGGTTTTTCAGAAACATAGTATTATTAATTGTTTACATACTACACTCTTTAGCAAAAATAAAGTTGGCTTCTGTATTCATGTTAAATAATTGTCTTGACACATGTTGCAGTGCCACATTTTACCAGTTTAGTCTACTGTGGCATCAGCTATAGATTATGTTCCTGCAGCCAGCAAATTACCATAATGTCTGTGGCCATAATGGTGTACTAAGCACTAATGTTCACGAATCAGGTTATTGGCTTTCATAAAGCTTTTATATTCAAGTGGATAATAATTTTTTCAGTCTGCTGTCCAGGCCTTGAAACTAATTTGTTATTACTTCAGTCATGTTTGAAACAATTTAATTGTGAAAGCCTCCTAAAAATCGACTTTGACTATGCTTTTATAATTTAACGGATCACGGAACGTTTTTCATGACATGCCACTGAGCAGTAAAGTAATGTGACATCATTGTCTGAAATGATTTTTTATATTCCTTATAACTTTTTCCAAAATGGACATTTCACGTATTTCCTCTGTACAGACTTTTTTGTTCTATTCCGTGTAAAAATGAAACCCACATACCCATCAGAATAACAGGTAAAATCCATTAATCTTGTTTTAGATATTTATATTTACATTTATATTTAATCATTCACCAGACGTTTTTCTCCAAAGCGACGTACATCTCAGAGAAAATACAATTTGTGCATTACATTAGGAGAAGAGAGACATACTTGCAAACGTGTGATTCTTAAGTAAACTTAATTTGTTTCTTTCCACTTTGTGCACCGATGTTCGTCGCATGAGTTGATGCACAAACTCAGAATAGATGATTCCTGATCACCTTCCTACAATTTTTTTTTTTTTTTTATAAAAAGGTACACAGACATTTACATACAATACAGGCTTACGTACAATAAAGGCTTATCTGGGCATGATCATAAAGTTGCGGTGCATGAACATTTACACCATACATGAGCTTGAGAGATCATGGGTGAAGTGGGTGTGGAACAGGTGAGTTTACAGACCCTTCTTGAATGTAGACAGAATTTCAGCAGTTCTGAGTGAGAAGGGGAGGTCATTCCACCACAACGGAGCCAGAACCGAGAACCTCCGTGCTTTTCTTTTCATGCGTGGGACCACCAAGCAAGCAGAAGTAGACGAGTGAAGTGGTCTGGTTGGGGTGTAGTGCTTGATAATGTTTTGTAAATAACTAGGAGCAGTTCTATTGATGCATTTGTAGGCAATAACCAGGGTCTTAAATTTGATCCGGTTCAGCTACAGGAAGCCAGTACAGAGAAATGAGTAGAGGAGATACATGGGAAGACTTTGCAAGTCAAACACAACTCGTGCAGCAGCATTCTGTATCAGCTGCAGAGGTTTGATTGCAGCAGGAAGGCCACACAAGAGAGAGTTGCAGTAGTCCAGAAGGGATGTCACCATGACCTGGACAAGTAGTTGGGCAGAGTCAGTGTGTGGTAAGGACAGATCCTGCGGATATTATGCAGGATGTATCTGCAGATCTGGGTTGTGGCTTTGATGTGCCGAGAGAAAGATAGACTTGAGTCAATTGCCACTCCCAGACTCTTAGCCGAAGAGGTAAGCAAAATGAATGAGTTGTCCAGTTTGATCGATAGATCGTGACAGGAGGACAGGACAGCTGGGAGGTGAAGAATCTCTGTTTTGGAGAAGTTGAGTCGGAAGTGGTGATCAGACATCCATGCAGAGATGCCTGACAGGCAGGCAGCAATGTGTGCAGAAATGTCTGATGCTCCAGGGGGAAAGGAGAGGAGGAGGTGGGTATTATCAGCATAGCAGTGGTATTTGAATCCATGGGAGGCTATGACCGGATCGAGGGAGGAGGTGTAGATCAAGAAGAGAAGAGAACCCAGTACCGAGCCCTGCGGGACACCGGTTGAGAGAGGCAGAGGAGACGAACGGGAGCTCCGCCAGACCACTTGATAGGATCTGTCAGATAGGTAGGACTCAAACCATCTTAGTGCCGCTTCTTTGATCCCAAGCTGACTAAGAGAGGAGAATAGAATCCGGTAGTTGACAGTGTCAAATGCTGCAGACAGATCGAGGAAGATGAGGACTAAGGAGAGGGAGGAGGCTCTAGCCGACTGGAGAGCATCAGACACCGCCAGGAGCGCCGTCTTTGTGGAGTGACCGACTGACTCATTATTTACATGAAATAATAAGATAAAGGTTAACTTCATACATTCAATAATTGGTCCATATTTAAATGTAAAATGCCAAATCAAGAGTTTGAATCAACATGATATCTGAATTTCAAATTTATGTCAAACTCAGACTGAGATGAAAAAAATGGAAGGAAGCAGAACTCACCCTAATCATAAACTTATGTACCCCTTTAAAAAGTAAAACATAGTATCAAATTACCTAAGTGGTGACCATGCCATTTTGGCCCCGTTGTCTTTGGATGCAGTAGCACTGTGGTAGGAGCATCAGATGTGAAGTAGAGCAATGATCAGTCAAAGAGTTAGGTTACTTGTTTTTTTGCATCTCTTTGCTGTGCCTCATGAACCTTTCACATCACATTTTTTGAGAGCAGTTTCAGATCAGCATATAATGCCTCAATTACTTTTAAAACTCGGTTTGGTTACCATAGTGACAAAGTCAAAAAAAAAAAAAAAACAAATTCATGGCAACTAAGACTGTACTGAAGCAGGGGAGGTGGAAATAGAATAATAATTTCTGAAAAAGAGAGCAACCACCCCAGAGCCCCTTTGCTTTTCAGATCTGGGGTCAGACAGTGAAACTGGTGAGAAGTGAACTGTCTGGCAGATTAAAGGCCCACCGGTGACCGCAACTAACTGAGTGACTCCATTTATTGAACCTTCTTTTCAGAGGCAAAACAAATTACAATCAAAGAGTTTCTGTCTTCAAAACCTTCAGCAAGGTTTTTTCAGAATCTGTACCGGTGCAATTTGAGTCCATTAGCAGTCTAGCACTGCTTGGTGCTGATCAGTTCACCGGTGAGGTGAGCCTCAGTTGACATTACTCTGTTTGATTTGTGGTGGGCCTATATGTCAGCGGTACTTTGCATCACTTACGCTTCACTTCGACATTTCACCCATGTTACCATAAAGCTCTTACTGAAGCTATTTAGCTGAGGTACCTGTCTCACCGTAATGACTGCTGTGGCCCTCTGGGTATTTTAAACAAGATGCTAGCAGAATGTCTCTGCTCTGTTTTTAAGAATTTGTTTTCTAAAACAGTTTTGGAAACATGGTGGTGGACATACACATTCCGTTTTTTGAAAACTGATGAAATAGTATTCAGTTGGCTTTGTTAATAGTGAACATTTTTTTGTTCTGCATAAGATTTTGATGCATTTCCACTGCTAGTCAGCAGAGACAGATCTGCGCTATGTGTTTTGGGCTATTTCACCGTAACACCTTCATTTAATAAGAATGTGCTGTGGAAATTGAAAGTCCACTGCTCTCTTCCTTGTGAGTCCTCTCAATGCTGTCGCTGCACAATCCGAGTGGCTGAGGCTCAGTGAGCATCAGACACTCCTTTTTGTACTTTTGTACTTGCACTCGACATCTGGGACGATGCAATAAATCGCAATAATACCTCTCCTGGCCAACTTGTCGGCCCTCAGCAGTAAATAGTCCCTCTTTCAGCTTGTTTTCCCCAAGCCTCTGCTTTCTCAAAATCTTTAGTAATCCAAGCCAATGACCTCCTGGCAGGCCTTGTTCCCTAGAGATACTAAAGCAGGATCCCAGAAGACTTGCCCCACCCAAACCGTACCAAGCTAGTCTTCTCTGTGCTCCGATAATGAAGTGAAAGACCATCACAACAGCCTTCTCAGACCTGTAAGTCTCCAAAGCATCTGTAAACGCAGCCCCATGAGAGACCTGAGAGAAGCCGTGTGTACCTGGGGATAAAAATTGTACTGACAGGCACAGATACTTCCAGCCCCCCCTCACGCCATGCATCTTTTCTCCTCCAAATGGATGTCATACGGGACAACGAAACTCTTTTCCATTTTGTTTAATGCAACATGTTGACATCAGCACAGATTACGTGTGAGAATGTGAGCAATCATTCTCCTGCAGACTTTCATTTGCTGGGATGGAATAACTCAATATTTGAAATCAAGAACCCATATACTAGCACGTTTAGGAACGTGCTCTGAATTCACTCTGTCTGGTCTTTGTAACAACGTGCAACATGTGCTATTTTTTCTTCATGCCATACAGTTCAAAAAACAAAGTTATCATATGGTACATGCTCTGTCCTACTCTGTTACAGTTAAAGCAATTCTCGAAAAAAGTAAAACTGATGTACGTGATCTTTCAGATGCACAACAAGAACAGCAACAAAAAAACACACGCTTGTTTACAAATTTCATCTCATGAACATGGCAGAGGGGAGAGAGGAAACAGCAAATTCAGAAAAACCAGTAAACAGAACAGTCAAATTATTTAAATATTTAATTAATCAAATCACATAAAAGGCAGAGAAGGCCTTTTCAAAGCGTGCTCTTACATGAATACACAATGATATTTCTAAGAGCTTTCAAAAGCAGAGCACTCTGTGACTACATTAGCATTTTGCCACAACTTTTTCTGCTCAGCGACGGTCAAGCAGTAGGTGTTTCAAGTGAGCATTTGTCAGGATGGGAAACACCAACGCAGGTGGTTTTTGTGTTGCTCCCTCCTGCTTGGATCCCAGGTGCACGCCACGCAATTCCCCAGCGCAGCTGAAGGGTCGCATCAGTGCTCCAGAGTTGCAAGAGCGTGCTTTCCATTTAATTCGGAATACATATCGGTGGACTTCAGAGGCTTTAGTCATTTCCTTTCCCGCCTTCCTTCGCTGTTCATTTAGAGCTGCTGTAACCCTGGCCATCGAGAATGCAGTGCTGGTATCGCCCATCCGTCCATTTGGCCTGGGCTCCCGAGCCGTAGCTGTTGCAGTTTACTGCTAATGGGAATGTTCCCTGCCCGCGGCGAGTTCACCTGTGGAGGGGCTTATCACTCACATGAGCGATTTTTAAAAAGACCTCGATCAGAAGTGGCCCAGAAACGCAGAATGTCCCCAGGTAGGGCTGATTGGATACCCAGTGTAACATTTCCTCTGATCCCTCCCTCCTTGAGCATCTCAGCAGGGGGAAAAAAAATATAAAATAAAAAAATAAGACAGTTTAGAAAAGTTTAGAGGAGGTGAAGCAAGGCCATATGAGTTTTATATCTCAAACTATGCTATTTTTATTTTTAAATAACAGATAAAATACATGTTCTTCCCTGATATCATCCCAGTTTTTTAACTTGATTCTAAAATAGCTCAAGCTGCATAGACCCTGAACTGCATAGCCAAAGAGGAGTGGTGCCAAAATATTGCAGAAGGTCAGCAAACATTTTTTTAAGGAAAATAGAGCATATTGTGAGCAAAATCTTTATTCGTATTCAGTTTAGTCAAGCAGTCACACTATTAAGTACATTTTCTTGGTGACAGTAAATATTCAAGAATGCTTCTGAAAAATGGCAAGATGCTTTACACAAATTTAATTGGTTTTGGGTGGGGGTGCGGGGGTGCGGTGGCGCAGTGGGTTGGCCTGGGTCCTGCTCTCTGGTGGGTCTGGGGTTCGAGTCCAGCTTGGGGTGTTTTGCGATGGACTGGTGCCCTGTCCTGGGTTTGTCCCCTCCCACCCTGTGTTGCCAGGTTAGGCTCCGGCTCCCTGCGTCCCCATATAGGATAAGTGCTTCAGACAATGTGAATTAATTTTGGTTTAAGAGTGTTTTGAGTTAAATTAGAAAAAGGTTAAAAGGTCATTTTAAATGAAGAAAATTCATACATTATTTATAGGAATTCTTTACAGGTGGTAGAGTATTAATCTCAACAGTTTGTGCCAAAACAAACAAAACAAAACAAAACAAAAAAATGAAAACAGTACTAATGTATGTAGATTATAGCAATACTGTGAAACTCCTCTTCTGAAATGTATATTATGTTTGGAACACAGTGATCTTACATCAAAGTTTCACTGTAGGATATCATAACTCAAGCATCAAAGTATGACTCATGAAAAACAACAGTGCATTTATGGGAATGCACTGATATTGCAATATATACTGTATTATTCCCCGCATTGATAAGTCTTTCATTCAACACAACGTTCAGAACCTGACCAACTTAAAGATTTTAAATGGAACTATTCAGCTTCAGGAACATGTTGAAGGGGCCTTTAGCAGTAAAAAGGCATTTCGCAAATGCTCAAACTAGACAAGTTTACATTCATTTATTTGGCAGACGCTATTCACCAAAGCAACTTCCAATGAACTCTATGTAGTATTATCAGCCCCCACACCTTAGTCACCAAGGTGACTTACACTGCTAGATACACTACTTACACTGGGTAACTCATCCATACATCAGTGGAACACACTCTCTCTGTCACTCACACACTACAGGGGTACCTGAACAACATGTCTTTGGACCATGGGAGGAAACAAGAGCACCAGGCAGAAACCCATACAAACACAGGGAGAACATGCAAACATCACACAGACTGAGTGGGGACTGAACCCATCTCTCCTCACACCACCCAGGTGCTGTGAGAGAACAGCACTACTTGCTGTGCCACCATGCCAACCGTTCTCAGCTGTTCTGTAGCAGTTCCCAGAGATGTAGGACACTTGTGGGTTTCTTTGCTTTTGTCCTTCTGTCCAGTTTGTCCCACACAAGTACTGCCCAGGGTCCCAGCTGCCAGGTGCTCACACTTTTCACTGGTACTGGACTGAAACAGTTGAGTGACTAAATGGTAAGATGTAAAGGGCTCAGTTCAAAAAGATATTTAGAGTCTGTATTTGAAATTTAAAACCCTTTTATGTTTCTCCAATGTGTAATTGAATACTTTCCTATTCATAATAGTTTTTGGGGATACAAGCTGTCTCACTGTGACAGAAAAATCAAAGTGTAAAGTATACTACAATTGGGGTATTTTAGTCATAGGTTAATAGATCAATTAACAGCAGTGCCTTCAGTTCTACTTGTGTAATGCTGGTAACCTGTGAAGTGAAATTCTAACCTGTGTGAAATAATAGTTATTATATTTTAGTTCGGGTGAAAACCCTGTTACAAAGACTGTATTTGTCACAAACTGAAAAAGACAGAAGGTGAACAGGTTGATAATAGATAGACCAACATGTTAACAAATTCCTGAGGTAATGAATGTGTGGATGAGTTTTTCAGCATCATTAAATGAAATTAATTTTCTTAATCCCGAAGTATTTCTCATTTGCAAAAAGGTACTTGTATGTCTGAAAGGGTCTTGAAAGCGTAGATTCAAGTCAACTGTCACTTCAAGGTCTTTAATAGCTGCTCTCTTTTCACCATACAGCGGTTATAACTGTAAATTTAAAACACCAGATGCTACTTTAGTTTATTTATTTCAATTCAAGACCTGGAGCTATCATGTGGTCTACTTCTGTTTTGCTGTTTCTTACTAGTTCTTTCTTTTTCTATTTCTAATTGTTTCTTACTAATTATTTGCTATGATTTCTGATTAAAATATTACCTTTAGCTGGTTTGATAAACAAAGATTTCTAAACCAACAGCACTGAAACTTAAATGTGCTCATTCTTCAAGAAACCTATTAACTGTAAGTAGCTCAGATTTTTGCTTTATATTACTAGTTACGTTAACCTTGGTTGATCTCAATTTTTTATGCAAGTTTAAAGCCTCTGTTATAGGGTTTCTGAAACATGCCATGTCCATTGCATTACAAAAAATACCTGCATTTTGCATCTGTGACCTTTCATGGAAGCAGTTTTCTTGTTTCCCTGTCCTAACCTTACATATCCATGACATAAATGAGTGAAATTTTATGACCCACTTTGGAATACTGCATCACTAGAAAGCACCAAAGTCAAAATGCCTGAAAAGCTTACTTGGAAGGTGGAGCTTTACATAAATATGAATAATCTGAATCAGCAGTCTGAAGACTGAGGGCCAGTTTGCTTAGCAAATGTAAATTAGACTTGTGAACACCACTTCTTCTTTCTGTTCTTCCCTCCTTTCTCGTCCCTGCAGAACACAGAACGATCCATCGCTCTGACTACATCACGACTGAGAGGTTATAAATTTATCATCAAACATGCGACAAATTTGAATCGCTTGCACATTATGCTACAGGGATTAGGGATCTTTTCTCTCATTATTTGGGTGTATGGGAATAACTGAAAAGCATTAATCCTCTAACTGCACTTCTGAAAGAGACTGCAGCAGGCAGAGTCCTGCAGTTTGGGTCTATGTTGTTTATTGTGACTGGAACTTCTGTAGCACTTGAATGTAGCTGGCATTTTGCTGCCAGTATGAAGCTACTGAATGGGGAGTGCACTGTATAAACTCACTACAGCATCTCAGCAAGCTGCACTGTAAGTGCCTCCCAGGGGGCAGGTAACTGTACTGGACACATCTGAGTTGGCTGATTGTGGCTCTGAGAGACTTCCGTCTCATCTGACTGGTGCTCGCTGTCTAGCATGGTGCCATATCGCTCTTGATGGTACAAATACACACCACTCGACAAGTGTATTAAAAAAGCAGGTTCACCCTGGCCTCTGAGCTTCCTGGCACTTACAGATGGGCTCTGCAGACATCTGAATGCAATAGACTGGAGAACACTAAATTAGAATTACCTGAACTTTTTTTAAGAAAATCTTGCAGGGGAGAAGTCATTGTTATAATTGAGGTCACCTTAGGAAATTATGACAAGTTATACATGTTTAAATGTTTAGAGCTTAGGGAACCGCTTCGGATGGATATGGTCTGTCATTGACCTGATTAACACTGGACAAAGGTTATGGAGAAAGGTACAGCTACAAAAGGTTCAGAGTCTCTAACTGACATACTGTAGCAAGTGACCCATTTGCAGAGAAAATGTATCTTTAAAAAGAATAATTTTTTATGTCAAAATCGTTTTTAAATGTCTTATGTCTTAAAATACATCATTAGAAGGTTGCCATCAAGGTTGCGATCATTTTAAAATAATGAGTGTAATACAACTTTTGACCTCAACACTTGCTTTGGCATCACTTTTCATTGTTTTTCATTTTTATTTACTTCACAAAATTTCAATCTTCGCAGGTGCCTGTGTTTCAGCTGAAACTGGCTATTGATTTCTGATTTCTGCATTTTTTGCTCATATTACCAAAAAAGTGTTCTTGCCTACAATTTGAAAATGGTATTTATATGACTCATATTTCTTCTTTTTCACTAAGACGAAGTACAACAAAGGAAAAGCACCTCACCTACTGCATGCTGGGTAATTTTTCTGTTCGCAGAAAAATTGAGCAGATGTGAAGCACAAAGTGGAACACCAATGGCATGCAAAGTCCTATGAGCAGCTGACGCTGTGCCGACAGTGCTGGGAACATACTGGCTTGCTAGAACATCAAGTCCAAAAACAGGAAGACACAGAGAGCAGGACAACTTTTGATAAAGATGAAAAAGCCTTCTCTGTCGTGATAAACATCTTCTTCAATTTCAACATTACAAGAATATTAATGTAAGTTGGAGCTGAAATATCATTTTAAAGTCCTTTAGAGGTTTCAGAACTTTTAAAGGCTTAGTTGACCAGATTCACAAGAGAGATCACATAACGGTGTGATACAATCCATTAGCAGGAGATTTTCTTGGTCTTGTCGAACCAGTGCCATCCATCCATCCATCCATCCATCCATCCATCCATCCATCCATAATTGAGTGTCCAGGCAAGGGTTGTGGTAGTCTGATGCATATCATGGAAGCACAGTGTGGAAAGCAGGGTACAGCTTGGATTAGTTGCTAGTGCATCACTGCGCAATCACGCATACCGTACACACACACAGTAATAGCAATTTAGAGTGACCAATGCACCTAAAAAACGTCTTTAGACTCTAAGAAAAAAGTGAAACACTTAGAGGAAATCTACATAAACACCTGTAGAACATGCAAACATGTTCTACATGTAAATTTAAATGTAAGGAAAATAACTACACCAGTGCCTTTATTCAAGCACTTGATATGGCAGTTTGTTGGAACACAACATCTAGTGCATTCTCTGAACTCACACACACACACTTTCTGAACCACTTGTCCTATTCGGGGTCACGGGGAGCCAGAGCCTAACCTGGCAACACAGGGTGTAAGGCTGGAGGGAAAGGGGACACACCCAGGACCGGACGCCAGTCTGTCGCAAGGCACCCCAAGCAGGACTCGAACCCCAAACCCACCGGAGAGCAGAACCCAGTCTAATCCACTGCGCCACCACATTCCCCTTCTCTGAACTCATTAAACTCAATCTATTTTTCACTGCTGTTTTTTTCCCCAAATAATTTTATAGCTGGCTTTTATGGATCACTTCAGCACAATGATTCTTTTCTTTGACTAGGAATGGGTCATGTCTATAATCAAATAAATTTAGTTGAACTATAATATATAATCTGGTCTATACTAACTCAGTACTGGTCACTTTTAAGCTGGTATTGCACTGTATACTAAACAAAAAATGTGGCTCCTTTTATAAGTCAGTTTTGCAAGTTTTTGTGCAGTCAGTCTTATCCATCAACACAAAATGTTAGGATTTTTCTGCTTTCAGATGTGTTCTGTAATTAGTTTTAAAGCAAATACTCTTAAAGCAGCTTCCATTTCAAAACTATGACTAAGCTGTTTGGAAATACAGCAGTACTAACTAGCTCCAAACTTTAGGCAATTCCTTGTAAAATGGTTAGAAAGAGTAAGAACCATAAATGTCAAAGCTTCCTCCAGCATTGTAAAGCAGCACAGCAAGAAACAGAAAGTGATCAAAACCATTGTTAGACCATCTGGGTACTCTTCACATATGTGTCTTTATGCTCACTGACTGGCCTCTATTAATGGCAATGGTCGATGGTATTTATTTTTCAGACAGGAACCCCATTTTCATGTGACGGTATGAATGAGAATGAAACTCTGAATACAGCTAGTCCTTGCATAGTGTCCGAATCCATTTTTCTGAACAATTAGGTAGAGAATCATTAACAAGAGAACATTTGTTGGAACTTGCAGAGCTTGAAAAACAGAGTGCCCTTGTTTTCCAGGCTGCCCAGACCACCACTGCAGCCACCAGCTCACTCACTGCTGTATTCTCATAATGATTCATATGGCGCAGAGTTTGGCATGGTCCTTTTCTCTGCGCCTTCCTGACATTTTCTAATCTTCTTGTAAGAGATGTTCAGTTGATATTGTGGAAGTGAATGAAATATAGTAAACCATTTCCTCCAAGTGTCATTTTAAAGCAGCACACATATAATGCTCAGAAGCTTGTTCCATGTTCTTTTTGTAAGAATGACAGAATTTCTCTGTGAATCAAGACAGGACAAGAGAATATGGCATGTATTTAATACTGTTACAGGTGCTCATAAATCAAAAAGGATTCCAGCCTTTGGTACTGGTAAAAAGTGTATGTGCAATGTTCTTCCAATAAAATTATCTTTTATTTAATGTTTGCCATACCATGTATAATGTTTTAAAACAAATCCTTAGCACTGAAACACTTCTTTAGCACTAAATAAAAAATGTGTGATTGCCTTACTTAATCATTCATTCATGGTATGGTGTCAGGAATCATCTAACTGAATGATTTTCAGACTGAAAAAGAGCTAAAAAAAGCCCTTGATTTAAACAAAGGCAATATTATTTACATTTAGCTGAAGCTTTTCTCAAAAAGAAATTACTTACAGCGTTAATCTACCTATAATTACTTATCCATCTGTATAGCTGGGTAATTTTTTAGTGGAGCAATTTAGGGTATGACAATGAAATGTTACTTTACACCATTGAAGGAACATGTAAGTCAAAGGTACAAGACATTTGCAAAATAAAGAATAAGAATTGTTCCATTGCATATGGGAATCTGAAAAGGTGAATAAATTATGGAAGGTGTTTTTTGATTTCCATTTTTTTATATACTTGCAATATATTCTGCCTGTAGACTGTACAATTACAGTATCAGTAAAGATATTGTTTGCTTATGCTCTACTTTGACACTCTTTCACAAGCTGATTTGAAGTTATGGTTTTACAGATCCTATTATTGCACTACTACTCTTTTCTGTGATTTGTGTGAAGGTCATTTTGGGAGATCTGCTAAGTCAGTCCATGCCTGCCCTCCTTGAATGCGGCTTTGCTATAATTTGTTGTAATTTCATAATAGTCACATTAAAAAAGCATAATAAAACCCCTTTGCACTTATATTTGTTTTGTAACTGTCAAGGAATGCCAGCAAGAATGTTTCTGCGCTCTAGGACATTGTTAAACATTGCTGATGCCTTAGTAGGCTAGTTATCCAGTTAGTTTTCCTGATGAAAGCCACATTTTGCCAAGCTCTGGCAAACTTTTCCTCACAAGATGAAGTACAGCATTCTGACAGAAACTTTAAGTGCTGACAACACAATGACCGAGAAAATCTGCAGTCATCCTCTTTCCCTCAATCTGAACTTTTGAAGGGGTGCTTCCATCCTGTGATCACAATACCTGCTGGTACTTGTTAAAACTGCCTGGATTTACTTGGCTTTGCGGCCATGAGGTGTACTCGCCTGTGCATTGCTGCTTGCGGGCAGTAGTAAGCTATGTTCTAGAGGATAAAATACATTTCATGCATTGCTGTCATTGCTGAAAATGTGATGGCAAAGTTCTTCATATTTGACACTGCATCATTTTTTGAAATGCCATACAGTCATGTAATGAGCCTGACAAACTTTTAAGTTTTAATAGCTCACTCACAGTTGTTTAGCAAATTATTTGTTATCCATGGTGTCTGACTTAGTACAGAAAATTAATTAGTATGACGTGAGTTAGAATTGCATCATAAATTAGAATTCACTTACCACTTTCCGTAGGGTTCACACGATATTAGGATACGAGCATTTTACCTGTCTCTAGCAGAGCATGTGTCCTGTATAAAGTAAGTTGCCTACTAACCGATGGATGCTGGCCCAGTGACTGCTGGTTAAATATCCCAGCCAGGTATATTTAATAAAATGAATCTTATTAAGTGTACTGATGTCAATTCAGTTACAAGGAAGTGTTAGAAAAGGAGTCATTACACATGTATAAATTATAAATTTATACATATGCATCCACAAATTAATTCATAATATAAAATACATTAACAGAACAACAGACTTTTTCTTCTTGATGCTGAAAAAGGAAGAAAAGCACCATTGTACCTCTGTAGATGTGTGTGAGGGGAAATTTGTTCATACTAAATTGGTGCCACTTTGTGTGTGTCATCAATCATGACTGGACATGCCTTTTCATTTCTTTTTCGTTTGGCACAGGCTGATTGTTGTGTTCGCAGCACTGTTTAATGAAAGTCACCACACGATGGAGAAAAAAAGAACCATTATGAGACCCCATTAACCTCACATCAAATTGGGCAATCAAACTTTGTCAAGCCTGAAATTATAGTAATTAGAAGTAAAACTTCATTGTTGCGCTGCATAATTAATTTGCACTTGTATGTTTCCATAGCCTAACTGAGAAAGACGCCAGGGCATAAAGCTGTAGGTGAACAACTCTTTAAAAGACTTTCCTGCAAACAGTACTCCTGAGACACTGTCAAGTAAATATTTCTTTTTGGGAGTGTTTATTTTCTGTACAGATATTTGGGTATAACATGGTTGTTTACACATCTGTATTTGAGCGAGGAATGTGGTTTTGAAAATATAAAATTGTGAAGAACACAAACAAGAGTGTGGACAACACTGATTATCTGTTTATTAACCTCTGAAGTGTTCAAGGTTACAGTTATAGGACTGATAAGTTCCAACATTACACTCAGATTTTGACCAAATGAAAAGCATCCACTCATATCCCAGTTGTCCAGCTGGCTGGACATTAAATTCATTCTGGGAACAATCCACTTATAGTTTCGTAACTTTTAACACTTTTCATAGCTGCTTAACACTAGCCAATGAAAGCAGGAATAACTAAATTCCTTTGATAAATGGGTTTACTTGGACTGAGAATTGATGTGCAGTACAGATACGGTAACTGCAAAGTGATGAATAATTTCTTTTATTATTTTGATGTTTATCCATATCAACTCAGTTTTGCACTGCCATTTCTACAGTAGCGTAACCTGCAGTTTTCCTAATGGGGCCATGGGATAACAAGTCCATGTAGTTACAATAGCTTCTGCTTACTTGCCATGAAAGTCTCACACTGATAAACCATTTAGCGGCAGTATGCTGATAACTACTCGTTTTTTGCGTATTTTCCACCATCCTCTAAAAACTTTTCTTCTGTGTTGCTGAACAAATCCTCACATTCTGTCATTTCTTCTTTGAATGGAAATATTAATTTCATGGTTTTCAGTTTCAACGTGCACTCTTATCAGGTTTGCTGGTATTATTTTGTTTGGATGACTTTCAAATGTTTGTTGCAGGGAACACAGGATTCCAAAACCTGTCATTAATTTTAAGAGAAAAAAATCTGAGAAAATATATCCTAAATAACTTTGTAAACATCTTACATGCTCAGCACTTCATATTTCAATTTGACAAATCCAATTTTCTTTTCAGCATCAACCATGAGATTTATAATCTTGTCTGAATGATCAGTGAGAATTTCCCACAACTGAACTAATTTATTAATCATTCTAATTATCTTAATGTCAGTAACAAACAGGGAGTGGACAAGTTTTATTTCATGGTTTCTGTCCTGATAATTTAACACAGGGAAGATAACCTAATCTTATGGAAGCATACACAATAATCTGTACTTTGTGTCACTCAGTATTTCACAAACTCTCAGTTGAAGTTTTCTTTGTGAATCTTACAGAGAAATGGCATTATTACAAACATATATTGTCTGAAACTGCTTGTCCAAAGGGGACATACCCAGGAGAGGATGCCAGTCTGTCACAAGGCATCCCAAGCAGGACTCAAACCCCAGACCCACCAGAGAGCAGGCCCCGGCCAAACCTGCTGTGCCACCGCACCCCCTGGCATTATTACAATGAAAGGCAACAGATTATTTCGATAGTGGTATTGCTAATACATTCAATTTCCCATTTGTTGACAATATAAGAACTTAATTGAAAGCATCAACAATTTAGAATGAGAAAGATATAAAAGTACAGATAGATGTAACATATCATTATTCATTACTGTAGAACATTTGGATATTATCAGGATGAAAAAAATTCTTTTGTAATTATTAATGAACCTGTATAGCAACAGTGAATATTGTGTAGAAATACATCAAAACATATTAGAAACAATCTAGTTATTACTCATTTAGAACTCATATTATTAATTTTTGTTTTTTTGCAAGGGCAATATCGATGTCGGTGCCAATAAATCATATGCCTCACAAAGAGAAGTCTGAGATCATTTATTATAGAAAAATGAAATGAGACAACCATTGAGTTTCTCTGCATTGCACATTCTACTGTTCGTTGTATGTGCCACAGGCTAATTTGGGCAAAGTTTCCATATTACAAGAGCAAATATTATGGAATACAAACACATTTTAATGGGCTACTTTTGTATGTCTTGAGGTGGGTAGGCATGTGAAGACTTCATTACACAGGTCAAAGATTTTTCTGAGATTAATTTCAATAACACACGTGTTCATTTGCGAGTATCTGCAAGTGCACATGTGATTGACAATTAAGGTATACCTAAAGGTGTGTGGGTGGGCATATGTACATCAGATATTACACTTCTTAAGAGTTTTAAAAAAGAAACACTTTAAATTCTCTGTTCATGCTACACAGGGAAATGGATTGTATCAAAAGACCCAACCATGGAATATTCTTTTTCGAAACCTGTCCCTCGTTTGCCTTTTCTGTTTTAATCTAAGAAAAATGTTGTACACAGGGCTGCCTGGTGCTGAGAGACAAATTCCCCACTGGATGGTAAGGATGAAAGCTCTAGAGTGGCTCACAGTGTCTACCTGCAGGAAATGTCTAGCGCTCCGATAGATGTATAACTTTTAAATCACCACTGATACACTCAAGTGTAGCTGCTAAAGAACTAAAGAACCAACATTGTTCTGAAGAAGGTTTCACAGAGTGCAGTAAGAATTCCTTACTTGATAGTCTTTTAATGTCTGTCATTCAAAAGTCTGTAGCGTTTTGTAATACAATTAGTGTCTGTCTGCTTCTCTCCAGAGCAAAAAACGTGGCCCACTTTTTACAAAAAAACGGATGGGATGTGCTCTGAAAGTCCCCATTCACTAGTATAAGTCCAATACTATGTATTGCAAGGTTTACTGGAATAACTTAAATGAGTGTAATGACTTTACTGAAAGCGTGGTAAGGAATGGACCTTTCCTGCTGTACGTACCCGCAAATGGAAGTGCTCCGGTATGCCTTTAAACTGTCAGCCAAAATGATCCTGCCACCAGTAAACTGTAGCCCGCAAGAGGCTGTACTGGTGCAGTGCTGTGGAGAATTTCTGTTGTCCCTGTGATGCCCCTGCCTCCACAGAACAAAGAGTCTCCCAGCTGCCACGAGTTTCCACAAACAACAGCAAATGAGCTCCCTCCGGTCTAATTACGAGGAAGTATGCGTGGTGGGGAGACTCGAAGGCCCAGCTGCGCAAAAGCCGGCCCCTTACAAGCTCACTGTGATCTTGGCGGAAGACGTCGGAGGGGCCCTGTCATTGGCGACCTCGTCCGGGGTTTTGTTGAGGTAAGGAAGCGCTGGTCGGCTCTTCGGCTCAGCCTGTAAGTCCACCCACATCTCTCAGATGTTGCAGGCCAAAGCATTGCGATCTGATGGGGAAGTCTCTGAAGGGGTTTCTGTTTTTGAGCTTTTCCTGAATGTGTACAAAGTGAATACTTCCCCATGAATTGCGGTCTACTTTTTTGGCTTGTGGCCGTATCACCAGCCTGTCTTTTCAAACTGGCTAAAGCACAGTAAACACTGCACAAGGTATTTGGATTTTAAGAGGAGTAGTGAGTCAAAATGACAGTTTTTTTGCTGACCAGACATTTGCAGAATAAATGTAAACATTACACATAAATGTACTGTAAGAGTTGGGCCAGTACTCATGGTATGCAGAACCAGCAGTACTTACTGAGTACTGCCACCTTTTAATGAGTACCTCATAATTCTTCACATGTTGCCTGATGTATAGACTGAGGCAGGAGGTGGCATAGTGGTTAGAGCCACCACCTTTGAACCCTGGAGTCTCAGCTGTCACGATACCAAGAACAACACACCCAGTGACTAGTGAAGGTGCTGCTCAGGGCTACCTAGCTGAACCAGAAAACCTGATCACAGTTAGTCAATCTACTTGATTACCAACTCTTTAAAAAGAAAAAAGGACAGCTGCAAGGTTGTAGATTCTTAATTACTGCCTACCATTGTGATTGCACATAAGCGTAACAGTGTCTTCTGTATCATAAGCTTGTGCATTGTCCTTGTAAATAAACTCTGCACTTGAGTCCACCAACACCTGCGTCTCCATGTAATCATGAAATCAGATTCAAATCACGACTACTGCTCTAGTACCCCCAAGCAAAGAACTTACTAGAAAGCATTTACCTTGAATTTCCCCAGCAAAAATGAGCCAGCTGTATAAATGGTAAATCATTGTAAAAAGTGTTTCATTGTAAACTGCTTTGGAAAAAATTAATGAACAAATGCAGGAAAGAGAGCAGCAGTCTTTTAGTAATCTACATACAATAGTAGAGATCCTTTACCTTTTACTTTATGAGACCAAAAATGAAATACACTTCAGTCAAAAACAATATATAGTGACAACACAGCTCATCCATAGAAGAAAACAGTCACCATGGAATGGAATTTATACAAAATACAACATAGTTAAATTCAAATCTGGTAGAACAGGCCACAGCAGAATACAGTCAATCAGAATACAGATCAACAAAATAAAACAGAATATTGTAGTGATTTGTTCTAAAACACTAACAGAGTACACACCCACAACTTTACTATACAAAATAAACATAATGGGCTTTAATTGCTTGGTGAGCATGAATAGATGTCCGCATGTTCATCCAACACATACGTAGAACGTAGAAGCTAATTCTTCAATTCTCTCTCTATTCCAAAATAATATTTAACAGTAACTTAACCAAATGGTACCAGACATGACTTAGTAAACTTCCAAAAGCATGTTGCACCAACAAACTCAATATGATCCAACAAATTTACTCCAGCACACTCAAACAGCATAAACAAACTTGAACAACTAAACAGACAAACGAGAAAAAGTCATTTGCATCTTTGCTTCAAAAACTGTCCATGTGAAAACTACTGTGGTCACAGTACAAAAGAATACACAAATTATTTTATTAAATTTACTAGTTTTCCGCCTCTCCAAACTTTCCCAGAGTCACAGAAGAATTGTTCTGAACATGCTTGTTTCAAGAACCAGCTGGACAGACTTGAAGGCACAACACCGAAAAAACTGTTATAATTGAGGATACAGCGTTCACCACCTGGTTATATACGTGTGCTACTTGGCTTATTCTGTTGATTAGTTGAATAACCCCTAATATATTACCAATCATAAGGATATATAAACAAACACACATAGATGATATGGTGTATTGTTTGTTATATTTGTTTTTTCCTCACAAACTTCACACATTATTCATGTTATCAAAACACGGATATAAGGATATAAAATAATAACAGAAATACAGTACAGTATTGTAAGTTTATGTTTATGCTGCACTATTTTTATTTTCACTTCTAACTGGATTCTGCTTTTTCATTTGAGCATCACCAGAAGACTAATTTTCTATTGCTAGCCATTTACGAAAAGTATTTTACATTTACATTTACATTTATGTATTTAGCAGATGCTTTTCTCCAAAGCAGCTTCCAATGTACTCTATGTAGTGTTACCAGCCCACACACCTTATTCACCAAGGTGACTTACACTACTATATACAATGGGTCACTCAGCCATACATTAGTATGTCATTGTGAAGGGAATCACAGGAGAAAAGTTTTGTAAATAAAACACAATCACTGATGGACACCCAAACACAGACCAAGAGTCAAACAATAACAAATATAGATGGCTTGTGGCAGAGTGGCCAGCTGATGTTATCGTACAGGAGATGGAGTATTAGTTGTCAGATTTCACTAAACATTGGGACTTAAAGCCATCATAACAAGATTAATGGGGCCATTGTTGCAAGCCTGGGTCATCAGAAAGAAGTCACATATGTTGTAACTTTATGGTCACCAGGATAAGAATACTAGCAACTTTTATACAACAGTTGAAACACTTGTTGAATTTTTACAGATGCCAGCATTTTCCATCACTCACTCACTCACTCACTCACTCACTCACTCACTCACTCACTCACTCACATTATTTTTAATTGCATTTTCTTTATCTATTTTTTTAAAACTTCTGTTTGCTGCAGATCAAACACAGGCTGTAAACCAGTTCTTACACTGACAGAACAGGAGCGTGCAATTAGATTAATTTTTCTAATATTTTTCCATCCATCCATTGTCAACATCCGATTGTCCAGAGTGGGTTTATTGTTCATTATTCTGAAATCATCGTAAAGTTTTGTAGTTTTAATTTCAATGTAGTTTGAATTGTGCTATTAAAATAAAAATTCACCCATGTTTAGTATTTATTATATTTATAATAGTATGTATTATTATATCATTATTGTTACTATTATACATTTATTATAGTATTATAGTTATATAACAGGCTTTCATGAAACATCTGTAGAGTTGATCCCTTACATATGAATTTAACTGGGGCCAAGAGCTTGTTAGGTTTTACACTACAGTTGTTAGAGTTTGTTAGTGTAAAGGTTCCTAAGTTATAACGTAAAATGTATATCAATAAGTGTAATGTAGATGTCAACCACTTGGACAGCTCTTTGGGGTGGGAGGAAACAGTGGGAGTTTTGGATGGGAACAGAGCATCACGGCACACTGCATTTCTCTCACTCTTTAGCAGATTATGCATTTCAAGGAGGCCGATAGCTACTGCCTCTGGTGAGCCAGAATGCCTCCTGCACGTGCCTGGGAATTTTGAGTCCTCTGGTAGGAATATTTACAACACGGAGTAAATAAGAAAAAAGAGTTCTGGTGCTCACCTGTGGCTCCTTGATACCTTCTTTTACCACAGACCACAGAAAAATCATTAATACCCAATGCAAGCATAATAATGAGAAATAAAAACACAATTATAAGAAATTTTCTTTGTATGTAAGTTGTATCTTATTTACCTTGAAGCACAGACTGATCGTTAACTTTGATCCAGAGATATAAATGGAGGTGGAGGGCGACAGCCGTGGCTCTTCACTGAGCAGCTCAAAATGAGTAGGTGTAGAAGCCACAGAATCATCTACAGCTTCTTCAACTCATATAAGAACAGACTGAGAATCTGGTCCTATTTATGTTTGTAAGCTAATTTAAACCTGAAATCAGAATTATCTCACATGACATGAAACTCCAACTTTCCTGAATGTTTTTAATATCTTAGGTTGCAGCTGAGGAATGCAGCAGGTCTATTTTTAATGATTAGTTACTTTAAAATGTATTTAAATGTTGAAGAAAACTTGATTTTAATTGTGAAAGCATTTTTTAAATGTCACACGTCATTTGCAATCCTTTTTGCATTTCATTTTGAAACACAACATTCCTAGTGGAATACGAGAAGTACGCCTACCTAGGTAGGTTGGAGATAAAGTCACTTAAAATATTTACCATGAATAAAATATGATTATGTACAGAACTTATGCTGTAAAAACATAGAACAGCAAAATGAATAAAATGTCATATACACATGAACCCTGTTACAGTGCAATATTTTGAATATTTGTTTGCTGCATAATTTACAAACAAGCAAGCATAATTTTACTTGCAGCAGTGAAAATATGTTGGAAAGAAGAACTATTAATATTTCATGTGCATAGTCATAAACAAAGCAGAAAGAAACACATTATGTCCTTATCAAAAACTTATTTTCCAAACAGTAAGGTAATATAGAAAATGCGTGCTGGATGATGTGACCATTGTGTTCAGCATCCCCTAATTATTATTTCCAGCTGTCCTCCAGCTGGCTAATGTGTGCCACTCCATTTGAGAATATGTTTCTGTTTTTGAGAAACTGTCTATTGCACGAGGTTTGCTTGTACCACCTACAGACTTTGATATTTACAATTACATTTACATTTATTTATTTAGCAGACACTTTTCTCCAAAGCAACTTCCAATGAACTCTATGTAGTGTTATCAGCCCACACACCTTATTCACAATGGTGACTTACACTGCTAGATACACTACTTACAATGGATCACTCAGCCATACATCAGTGGAACACACTCTATCTATCCATGATGGCCACTACTTTCACATGGATATTTTAAAACAGATAAAAACAGGAATAAAAGAATGGATTAGTATTTTATGAAAGCGAGAATATTCTCCTTATATAAAATTTCAGCTTTCCACTCACACTGTTTGAACCGCTTGTCCCATACAGGGTCGCAGGGAGCCAGAGCCTACCCGGCAACAGAGGGCATAAGGCCGGGGGAGGGGACACACCCAGGACAGGACGCCAGTCCGATGCAAGGCACCCCAAGCGGGACTCGAACCCGAGACCCAAGGGAGAGCAGGAGCCCAACCAATCCACTGCACCACCACACCACCATGCTTTCCAAATGCCTCTTTCTCAAAAGTAAAATAATAATGACTTACAGCATGTTACAAATAATAGCATATACTAATTTGCATATACTAATAGGTATGTTCACATAATTTTAATTGGAAACCCAAGTCACAGAATTTACAAAATCTTTAAAGGAGCCTCAAGAATATTCCTAATATAGCATATATTAGGATAATATAGATATAATACTATATTTGTCTTGAAAACATACATGGATGTAGTGGTAGTGTAGTGGTTGGCGTAGCTCCCTTTGGACCTGAAGGTTGGAGGTTTGAACCTTACCTCTTGTAGTACCCTTGAGCAAGTTGCTAACTTTAAAGCTGGTTCAGTGAAATTATTCAACTGTATAAATGAGTAAAGTAACAATGTTGTTTGGAGAAGGGCATCAGGTAAATGTATGTATATCCACATAGAGCAACAGCTACATTTCCTCTTTAAAATCCTTTAAAATTTAAAAATGTTGGAAGCTCTGCTAATTTTGTACAATAATGTGTGAAATAGGTTAATACTTAGTGTAGATTTATCCTCTTTGGGTACGTCCATGTGCATTGAAAAGTTTTACTATTATTCTTGGCAAAATTGCTTAAGCTCCATCAAGTTGAATGGGAACAGTTTGTGAACAGCAATTTTGAAGTCATTCCATAGATGTTCAATTGGACTGAAAACTGAACTTTGACAGGGTCACTTCTGGGTATTAACCTTTTTGGTAGTAAGTTACTCCAGCATGATTTTTGGATGAATTGTCTTTCAAGTCCTAGCACTCTTGTGGATTTTCAACATGTTTCTCTCTAGGATTTTTCCAAGAGTTTTCCACTCTGCTCTGGAGAAGCATCCCCAAAACATGATGCTGCCACCACCATCCTTCACTGTAGGAATGTTCTCAGGGTGATGCACCATTTCAGCGTTATGACAAACATAGCACTTAGCACTGAGGCCCAGAAGTTTAAGAAGCCAAATTTCTGAGTCTTTCACATATGCCTTTTGCTCCTGCTGATATCTGAGTTTTTTTTTTCCTAAAGGCTTACTTCTCTCAACCCTTCCATACAAACCAGATTTTGATTCCTCCACATTTTCACCCATCTCTATCACGGTGGACTGTAACTGCTTTGGAGTTTTTTCTCTTCGAGGCCTTCCTTATTACAACCTTTTTTTGCTCAGTTTTCAAGGACTGGCAGTTTGGGGCAGTTTCATAGTTGTTCCATATCTCTCACCTTTTTAATTATTGACTTCACTGTGCTTTGATATTTTTTAGTGACTTGAAAATGTTCTTATATCCTTGCCCTGACTGGTATTTTTCAAGAACCTTGTCTCAGACATGTTTGGAATGTTCCTTGGTCTTTATGGTGTAGTGTTTCATAGGAAATGGAATAACTAAGAGGGGGAGTTGTCAAACCACATGTGTATTTATTCTGAAATCATGTGAAACACCTCAAATGCACAGAGGTGGACTCTACTGAAGTAACTTTGTGACTTGGAAACGAGAGTTACTTCAGAGATAATTCAGGCGTGTCAAAACAAGGGGGTGAATAATTATGCGTTCACTTTTGTGATTTTTATTTTTGATTAATAGAGTAAAATTAGATTTTTTTTCACTTTGATCTGATAGTGTGCTTTATGTTGATGAATGCAACACAGTTTCAGTTAAATTCTGCCACAACCTTTAATATAAAGTCCACCAAATTCTCTCTTAACTCACTTCAATTCTTGCACTTAAACAAAGTCCCAAAAGTTCAAACTTTTACTCGTAGGTGGTGTTCTCTCACTCCTCTCTCACAGCAAAACCTAACTTTAACCTCCAGTCTGTCTTTTTAAAGTTCTTGTTCTTCAGAATTGACTACACCTGGTGCTCATTTCCTACCATCGGGCCGATTCCAGATGTGGCCTTTAGTCCTGGCAGGAAGCGGCCGTGGGCAGGCTCCTGTCCACTAAAAATTCATTATGGTTCCATGCTGTAACATAAGAAAAAGGCAGAAAAGTCCTTTTTAAGGTACTGTAAATACATTCCTCTCTTGCTTATTGGGTTAATTCGTTCTGTGAAATCACCTCGTTAAGCAAATTCCCATTGTGAGGGGATTGAATTATTATTTCTTGTGGGAAAACTATAGTTGGTTCCCTAATGAAAACACCTAAAATTAATGGAAAAAACCCAAATAAAAGGTATTTCATGGATGACAAAGTCAATTCCAATGTATTTTAAAATATTTATTAGAGTAAATGTAATTTATTCAGCAGGTTTTCATTATACAGGACCACGTTATTTGAGAGAGAGAGGTGTGATTGTTAGTTCACAGATTTTGTTGGTTTTACATACCAACCTGAAATTTTCTTTTTGCCCAAATAATAAAGAGCAAAAACATTGACTTATCCTAGACCTTATTGAAATGTACAAAAAACAAATTCTATGTACCTTGTCACTTATTGTATGATACAAAGCCAAAAGGCCACATAATACAGTTTGCATCCTGATGCTGGGCTCTCAGTTGGCATATGCTAAATAACTACAGTAAGTGATTATGCAAAGGATGGTGAAATTGCGTGAAAGAAAATCAAGGAGCTACTGAAATGGAATTTCAGTTAAAATGTCTTGCATAACTGTTCATCCTGGAACTATATGGATATTATTTATTTAATTTCTTTAGTATTACAGAAATAACAGAAGTCTTATTTTTGAAAAATGCTTTCCCAGTCTTGGCCAGTTTTGTTTTTTTTTTTTTTTTTTTTTAAATATTTATTACTTACCAATAAGCCAAGGAGGAGAGGGTTTTATAAATAGATCAGTGTTGGATGTTTTTTACATTTTTAATGAAAATTAAGTTCTGTATCTTCTGTGTCTGGTGGACAATAATACAATACATTACTTTCCCCCAAAAAAATAACATCACATTCACATTACCTGTCCTTTACTTTTTGGAATAACAAGTACTATGCAATGTATTACAATTTTCATGTACTGCATCCAGCACTGCTTACCTGAAGGGTACTAAAATGCACTGTCATTTTCATTTCTTGGCAATAGAGTCAGTTACTTGATGGGTACTGAAAAACTCTGCTGTTTTCTTTCATGTGGAAACACAGTCACTTACTTGATAGGTAGTGAAATGCAGTCATTTTCTTTTATAGGCGAATACAGTCTCTTACCTTATGGGTACTGAAATGCACTGTCATTTTCTTTTATAGAGGAATACAGTCACCTACATTATGGGTCCCCTAGTACACTATTATTTTCTTATATAAGGCAATGCAGTTACTTATGGGTACTGAAATGCAGTGGAATGCTCTTTTAAAGGACAATTTATTTACTTATCTGATGCATATTGAAATGTAAGGTCACTTTTTAAACACATTATATGCCTAATGGGTAAAGAAAAGAGCTGATATAGACCAAAAGTCATTTATGTGACTTTTTCTGAAATTTACAGTACATTGAATGAATGAAACACAAAGTAGTCTTAAATCACTTTTCAACAGTAATTTTAGGGTAAGTACCTTGCTCAAGAAGGGGGGATGCGGTGGCGCAGGGGGTTGAACCACAGTCCTGCTCTCCGGTGGGTCTGGGGTTCAAGTCCTGCTTGGGGTGCCTTGCGACGGACTGGCGTCCCGTCCTGGGTGTGTCCCCTCCCTCTCCGGCCTTACGCCCTGTGTTACTGGGTAGGCTCCGGTTCCCTGTGACCCCGTATGGGACATGCAGTTCTGAAAGTGTGTGTGTGTGTGTGTACCTTGCTCAAGGGTACTATAGCCAGACAGGGGACTTGAACCTGGCACCTGTAGGCCAAGCACAGTAGCTGCAACCAGTAGTCTACCAACTGCGCACACACACAGAGTCTATATATACAGTAGTTCGAACTATTAATTGCAAAATTTGCATCTTCATTGAGCATCATTACCATCCTCAATATTAGTATCTTTTGAGATATTATGTCCTCTCAAGGCCAGAGAGTTTAAATAATAATGAATCAGCCAGAGGGACTGGTCTAAGAATGTATTTTTAATTAGAGAAAACTACTTTTCCAATTTGTTGGCTGCTTAACCGTAAAGTACAACAGATAAAAAGCCTGTGAGCTATATGCACATTGACAGCCACACTTCATCCTGGGGGACACCAGCATGACTTTGTTGGGATTAAGGTAAAATGTGTCTACTGTGTATGTACAGTATTATCTTTTTGTACTTTCCTCACCAATGGCTTTTAAACATTACAGAGTCTGCAAATTCACAAGGATATAATTTGGATGGGGAGGAATGTGATTTGGACTAGTGGAATGCAATTCTTTCACCCAAATAAATGATACTACAATTACAATGACGCTATAGTTATATATATATATCGTAACTAATGATACAGTATAAATTCTGCAGATATCGGATTAGCATGACTGTTTCAGCTGCTTGGCTTTGGAGGGGTGACCCTCATAAGTTCCCCTGGCTGTTGTTATTTTTAGGAATCAACACTGAGGAGAATGGTTAAAACCCCACATACGTAAGCAGAATGGAGTTAAATCTAATTGGATACTCGAGTGTGGACATGGTTTCTTATGGCACCATAAGAGGACAATTTATTAATCCGAAAATCCTCCGTGACACTTGATTGATTAAGATGATGACAGATGGACCATTTTATTCATCTCAAAAGGCAGTCTCAGATTGCTGTTTAAAACCCCCAATAAATCCCAATCTATTGATCACAGACCTGTACTGTATAACAAATGGATACTTTTAGAGGTTTTCAGATTGTTTCAGTCTTTCAAAACTCTGGGACTCGTGAGACAGAAAGGTGGAAGATGAAAAGCAATGAGTAATAAGGGGAAAATTAGAGAGACGGCCAGAAGATGGAAGAGGGGAAAAATATAGCAGGTTCATAAAGGGCTTTAATATGAACATATTTGCACTGGAATCTGTATTACACAATAAGAAACAAACAGCTCTCTCCAACCTATATATAATCCTTCTTTTTTTTCAAGACTTAGTTTTATTAGGCTGAGTACTGTTAAAATATATTGAATATGACTTAAGGAGAAGTCTTGTTGTTGGAGGTAGTAACTGGAGTTGTGGTCTTGGTAAAATGGATGGTTTAACAATTTCCCACCATTGAAACACATTGTTTGTAGCTGATATGAGATGCATTGCCACAAATGTCAGCTTCCAGTGCATTCAAATGTTTAATCTAATTTCGTTCCCTTAAAATAATCAACACTAAGTACTTTTTGTGCTTTTATCATTACTTATGTGTTTTAAAACGAGTCCCCCAACTGAGACGTGTATTCAGTCAAATATGCCACTAACAAGGCATATGCTGATTAAAATGCATGTGGTGTCTGAAAATGCTTTCTGTTACCCTCTTCAGCAGGATCCCTCTTATGAAAAAAGATTTTTTTTTTTTTTCTGTTTTAAACCACAACAACGTTATTGAACAGTTTATGTGTAAAATGAAGAAAGCAATTTTCTGTTCTCTGCCCTGTAATATAAAATATGAAAATTACAAATATTATAGTTTTGTCATGTTTATTGAGCATATTTTTTTGTGGCATCAATGGTATTTGCTATAACAAAGTGCTAATAATTGAAGAAAGACTTAGTTATACTGTAGTTTGGGCACAAACTAAAGTGACATTTCAAAGGACATGTAGACATAGGTCTGCGAGGAGAGATGTTGAAATTGACTGGAACGGGCTTATGACATCAGTTGATGAGCAAGCTAAAGACCGTCTGCCATGATGGACGAAATGTGCCTGTGTGAACTGGGACATCAAGTGAACACTAAGCTACAATGATATTATTACTAGTAAATTGACTTAAAAATATTTTTTTATCGAGAATGATGAGAAGGGCTGGGCAGCCATGCTGCTTGGACCCCCAAAGGTTTTTTTCTCCCTTCACTTTCAGTTGGGAGTTTTTTGTTTCTTCTCTTCATGCCCAGTAGGCATACTTATAGCTTTTATAACTGCATGGATAATGTATTACTCTAGTATATAGTCAACTACCTTATTTATTTGTCTTATCCCTTTGTACAGTGCTCTGTGATACTGTGTGAGAAGAGCGCGCCACAAAAAAATTGAATTGAAGTTTGAAAAACAGGGGGTGCGGTGGTGCAGCAGGTGTGGCCTGTGTCTGCTCTCTGGTGGGTCTGGGGTTCAAGTCCCGCTTGGGGTGCCTTGTGGTGGACTGACGTCCTTTCCTGGGTGTGCCTTACACCCTGTGTTGCTGGATTAGGCTCTGGCTTGCCGTGACCCCACTCAGGACAAGTGGTTGTAGTCAATGTGTGTGTATGTTTGAAAAACTAGAGAAGCTGCTTTTTCTGTGTGTTCCAGTTATCTGTATTCCTTGCCAGAATGATTTCCTTGACAGTAACTAGTTTGGATTCAAGATCAGCCATTCCATTGAGACTGCCCTCTTGGCAGTGTGAGAAGTTCTTCAGTCAGCCAGAGCGGCATTCTTTTCCATGGCTCTCATTCTACTTGACCTTTCTGCTGTGTGTGACACTATCAGCAACCTGACCATACTCTCCTTTCTTCAACATCTTGGAATCAAAGCAACAGCACTGAATCATTTGAGACTTACTCATCAGTCAGATCTGACCAGCTGATCAGAACAGGAGTTCCCCAGGGCTCAGTGCTGGGCCCTGTACTCTTCTGCATCTACACAACTTACCTTGACTCTTTTATTGCCTCTCATTGATTCTGTTGTCAGTGCTATGCTGATGATACTCAGCTCTTCTTCTCTTTTCCCCCTGCTGCTAGAGACATATTCTCATGAATTACAGCTTGACATTTCTGCTTTAGATTCATTTATTTAGCAGACACACTTCTCCAAAGTGACTTCCAATGACCTCTATCTAGTGTTATCAGCCCACACACTCTATTCACCAAGGTGACTTACACTGCTAGATACACTGCTTACACTGGATCACTCATCCATACATCAGTGGAACACACTCTCTCTGTCACTCACACACTATGGTAGAACCTGAACAGCATGTCTTTAGACTATGGGAATAAACCAGAGCGCCTGGACGAAACCCATGCAGACACAGGGAGAACATGCAAACTCCACACAGACTGAATGGAGATTGAACCCATGCGCTACTCACACCACCCAGGCGCTGTGAGATAGCAGCACTACTCGCTGTGCCACCGTGCCGCTTTATGTCTGACAGTCATCATCATTGGTTAAGAGCTTGGACATATTTCTTGACTCCTCTCTGATTTTCTGTACATCAAAGCCATAGTGGGTTCTGCAGTTACAACCTGCATAACATCCACAAGATCTGCCTTGATCTCACAAGGCACTGTATGTACATTCTGGTCCAGACCATGGCACTATCTTACCTGGAATACTGCAACTCCCTATTCTCTGGTCTTTCAGTCTCAGCCATCAAGGTTCTCCTGCTGATCCAGAATAACACTGCACGATTTCTGTTTGACCTGCCAAAGCATTATTATGTGTCTCCCCCTCCTCGATTCTTTCCATTAGCTGTTTGTAGCAACCTGCATCAACTTCAAGATTCAGGTTGTGATCTACAATTCCATCAATGGATATGTTCTCTGATACCTGCAAGACCTGATCACACGCTATGCCCTAAGCAGACTGCTATGCTCCTCTACCTCTGGTCACTTGGCAATCCCAAGCACAAGAGGTCCAGAATCAATAGTCTGAAGGTTTGTGGTTCTGCCTCCAGTGTGGTGAAATGAGCTCCCTCTCTGATTCAAAGCTACTGATTCCTTCTCATCATTCCACAAAAATCTGAAAACACACCTCTTTCAGATTAATTTCTCTCCTGATCACCTATCTGATATATCATGAACTTTCATTATAACATCACACACAAACACACACACTGTCTGAAACTGCTTGTCCCGAGTGGGGCTGCGGCGAACCGGAGCCTAAGACACCCCAAGCAGGACTCGAGTCCCAGAGCTACCAGAGAGTGGGATCCGCCCAAGCCCACCGTGCCCGCGTTCATTATAACATTATCTGTTATAATATATACATATACCTGTTCAACTGTACATTCTGCTATTTGCATAATGTGTGCTAGCAAAAGGAGTAGTATTCGACTAATTGACTGCACTTGATGAATTGCATGTCTGCTTCTGTAACACTCCATCTGTTTGTGTGAAACACTTTTATTTATTCTGAGTTGTGGGGCACTTTAGAGAGAAGTTTGTGCCAAATGAATAAATGTAAATGTGAATGTTTGGCTGTGCAAACAAACCACTCTCCATTGGCAGTAAAATGTGAAATGGTTGGGGTGCACAATGGATGGGATGCTGTAAGGGTCAGTTCCTTTGAAAAAGTTAATCCAATGTTCCAGATACTTTGCTGTGTCTTTATACTTATTGTCCTCTTGCTGTTCCCACAGTTTGTTTCCATCACTGGTCAACAGATGGCGCTGTTACAATAACAGCTGATGTCAATGTGATACTCTAATAATTCCAAGTGGGATGACAAGGTGGGACGTGTCCTCTTTGCATTTTTTAAAGAAAACTTAAATGACAACATGAATTCTCATGGAATAATATAATTCCCCAGAACCACTGATGTGTTCTAGCTGTAGCTACATGGTTTAACTTTCTCTGTAAACTGACAGATACTGTAAATGCAGTATGCTAATGAGAAGGATGGCAATTTTTCATTTGGTAAACTGTTGAAGGTCACTTGTTGTATGTTTACTCTGACAGGATGAGTTAAAAATGCTGCACCAGCAGCATGACATTGTAAGTAGGCACACGTCTCATACTTAATGTCAGATTACCAACAAGATTACCAAGCAAAGAAATAATCAAGCAAAAAATGAATTTATGTACTGAAAAAACAGGTACAACTTGGATTTTTATGTCAGGTAAAAAGTCAAACATCACTTTATTAATGCATCACTGAATATGTGATATATGTGAAAACAATGATATTTATCTAGGATGTTTTCATTTATGCTGTCATTTTAAAGTAATGTTCAGAGCTCTCTGTACAGCTATAATTTAATTCATTATGTCGGCATGCTGCATATTTTAAGGTTCCTGAGACAAAAAAGAAAAATGATATTACTTGCTTTTTAGTAAGTGTTTCATTTTACAGAGTATTGTTGTCAACCAAACGATTCTTGTCGGCTAATTTTAATCACGCGAGTTGTCAAATGTTCTGCTCTTAAGTTAAGTTTACTTGATCAGTGTAAGATTTCACAGACAAGTACTATTCTGTGAGGGCAATCAAATAGTAAATCAACTGCTTATTGATTTCAGAGATAAAGTTTCATTTAGGTTCTATTGTAAAGCTGTAGAGTTTAATTTACACCAACAATTGGCACTCAAACACTACTTCTTTCAGTCTAGCCACACATTTTGGAGTCTCGATTCAGAAAGCAAAACCACAAAGAGTTTTACTTAGTATTTACTTTTCCAGTCATTACGCCCTGCAATTACATTTCAAGACCAAGAGCTCTGCATGAATGCCTCTGTTAAGCGAGGTGTCCAAAATAAAAATGGAAAATATTGATTGATACATATAATGGGATTAATGCAGACGAAATACTAATACACAAAAATTTGTTAACGCACTCCAGAAAAGTGTTTCAAGCTTGGGAGAGATTCATGAATAAAGGACAAGAACAAAACAGTGAACGTGAGATAATGAGATGAAGGTTGTTCATGGCATTTACACCCCACAACGGAACACCTCTCTGTTATTTTTTTTGCTTATTCAAAAGTCAGATTAAAAAAAAACAACAAAGCGAAAAAAAAAAAAAAAAAAACACATATACCGTTAGCTATTCATGTTCAGCTTCATATTTTACAGGAACAGCTCAAGTTAAGTTTGTTGCTTCAGGCTGATACGCAGAAACCCTCCGAGGACCTGGGCCATTCACTCTGATTGTATCAGTACCACTACTTATAGCCACTAGTAAATATACATGACCTGTGCTTCAGATTATAATGTTTCCTTTTTTCACTTTCAGGGCCACAGAGGAGTTTTCGAAGGATTTGCCAGAACCTCTCTAGCTCCATGTGCCATGAGAAACCCTTGGGCTTATGGTGGAAATATGTCATATGTTGTTGCTGCTTTCCCAATGCCAGCTCAGAAAAAGTACACTTGTAACAGTAATAGCCAGTAGCAACACTCAACCCAAAAAAATGAAACAGGGTCATAGATAATTCACTTGAAGTGTAGAAGCAATAGTGGAAGCTGTGGAATAGTGCAGACTCAGATTATACTGGTTTTTTGGTTAAAATTTAACAAAAGCAGCTCATCGGTGAGTGAGTGTAAAAAGAAAGAGTGAAAATTTTTACCTTAAACAGGCGCTTAATCAGAGGCAGGTGCTGCTGGTTGCGGTTCGTGCGTGGTCGTGGCACTACCTCACAGTGTATAGATTGGGAATTCAGCATAAATCAGTGTGAAATTCAAGGAAATTACATTTGCTTATTTAGCTGAAGCTTTCTCCAAAACAACTTAAAAGTGTTTTATGAGTTTTATGAACTGCACTGGGTCACACAAGGGTGATCACATATCACTACCTAACAAGTTCCAGAAAGGTGTATAGCCATTCTAAAATTCATTTGAATAGTAAAACTGGAGGTATTTACTCTAGAGTACTTTTACTGGAGTAAGTTAAGGTAAGTACTGTGCTCAAGGGTGTTATAGCCAGAAGCAGGATTCAAACCTGTAACCACTACACCACCTTCCAATCCCTAAATCAGAGCAGTTTTGAGTTATTGTTATATTTCATTATTTAAATTACACTATTATCTAGAGCTACTTGCAGTTACCAATTTACACATGTGGATCTACACTGGCTTATCGAAGGTAAAACAGCCAGTGCCTTAGATCTGTAGCCTTCATGTTACATGCCCAGCAGTTACCGCTTCACCATCTGCTGCCACACCAGCTATAAGATAACATACACTACATATAATTATTATTTTGCATTGAATTCAGAAAGAGTTGTGGCTACTCTTTCAGCGTTTTCACTGGTCTCTAGGTTGCTCCACTGAAAGCTGTAATCCTGCATTGTGGCTGGTCGAAAAGGCTTGGTCGGCTGCTGAACTTCCTAAATCTGTGGCACAGCCCAAAGGGAGCACAGTTGAGTGATGATCTTCAGCTGTGCAGTGGACTCTCCTTTGTTGAACTCCATCGCCATGGGAATCAGTGCAGTGTGACATTTGTGCTCTGCTCGTCCACTTCTATCTTCATTAGTTAAGAGTTTGAAAGTTGCAACAGGGCCATGTCCTTCACTCCTGTCCCTGGAGGTATGAGCCAATATACTGCAGACATTGCTAAGTGTCACCCCTTATTCTCAGTTGTGACTTTATTCTGAGGTGATCGTATAGACCTTGTCGTTAGTTTAGAAGCAGTTACCTGTTATGTGTCAGTGTGATTGTTCCTTTCACTTTTTGTGCAGCTAGGAATTCAGAAATGTTATCTTACATTTACATCTTATATCTTCCTGGAAATTTCCTAAACATTAAACACCTCTCAGTGAAACCTTGCTGTTTTGATGGAAAGAGAGTTTGGTCAGTAACTATTAAAAGGCAGCTGCCCCCCATCGTGGAGTCTGTGTTGTAGTGTTAACCTGGAAGAACAGCCTTCTGTCCCCTTCTGCTCTACTGCTGGACATCTGGTGGTGGAAAATAGAAGCTTTGGACTTTGAAAAATGTGGTTGACAAGACACACCAAAGATGACACTGCTTAATAATTCCTGACTGGACTGGTACCCCATTCCTCACTATCATTTCTGTTTTGTGCTACATTCAGTGTTATGGACTCATATAGTGAGGCAAAGGTACACAAATGAATGAAGCAAACAATTTAAATGTAAACCATACATTTTATCATTTTGAAGAAATGACTGGGTACAGGCTGACCAAAGCCACGAACACATGACTCTGGAGAATCATTATGATCCCACTTGTACAACACTAACCTGAGAGCTCTCAGTCATGACCTGCACACATATACCGTAAAAATAAATGCAATTTAAAGTATATTTTCTGCACTGTTTTGACCATGCATAATTTCCAGCTGATCTAACTGTTGATGCAAAAGCATTCAAGTATAAATTTCAGAATCAGTTGGTGGATGGATTTCCTGCTGACTCCTGTCTTTTAATTGAAGTGAAACACTGTACAGGAAATAGATGACACGACATATAATTTTACAGGATACCGAAATAGTTTCTATTAGTCAAGTGATCTCAGTCACCCCCAACCAAGGCTATAATTCTCAGCGCTAAATCCGTTTTGTGGTTAAAAAAAGCTTAAAGTAACAAGAACAATCATTAAGACTTAAATATAATAATATGTTATTATAAAAATAAATACATTATAATATTTATTAGGTATTGACTGATAATAAAAAGGCAGACCTATAATGCACTGCTCTATTTTAATTAACTTGAGCCTGGATATTTCCTTTCATTTGACTCCTTCAGTGGAGGAGAGGAGAATTTAAACATTACTGTGATTATGCATTCCTCTTAGGAAAAGAAAATAAAATCTTGAGGAGGCAAAAAAAAATTGCTAAGCTTCTGTAGCAGAGCCAAATATTTTTCTTAATCAAAGTAATAAAATCAGATGTTGAGAAGCCTTCCAAATATAGTGTACATTGTCAGTTTTAATGCAAGATTAATTGTGATCATTTATAAATATTATATCATGACACCATGTAAGAGGATTACCTAATTAAAATGCTCTATCTCATTGATATCGATGAGGAGAAAGTCACGAGTTCTATGCATAAATCATGAATTAACTCATTAGAATCTTACACTTTAGTACATATCAGTGTAGCCCATTTAGAAGTCATTAAGGAGGCGAAACAGCTGCATGCTAATGAACTCTGTAATGGTATTTTCATATGCTTTGCTCTTACATATTTACAAATTAAGTATATTTTTTGACCATTTTCTTTATATAAAGTAAAGGATCCATGACACAAATCATATTTTTATGCATCTCATAGTGAATTTGCCCATTTGTTATTAGTCAAAGGTAAAGATATTGCTTTTGTCGTACCCCGTCCCTCTTAACCAATCATACAATTAAGGTGAGCTTTCAGCTGCTGCTGAACATAGATTTTTCTTTCACAATGGGTGTTCAGTGTTTAGAGGCCTCCAACCTGGCAGAATTTAATTACTTCAGAATTTGTACCTGAACGCTGGGGCGTATCTGGTTTTAATGCTGATTCTATACACAGAGGAAATCTCAAAGCACATCTAAAACTGAGGACTAGTCAATGCTACTGGGACTAAATAACAGAGTGATGATCTCCTGGTCACATCCTCACCATTGCCTGCACTTTTCAATCAGCCTCATCACTAAGTCATTTCAATTATTCATTCCATAAATACCAAAGATAACTTTGAAAGCTCTGGCTTGATGTCCTTCAGCAGAAAAAAAATCTGTGGTGAAACAATATAGCAGTGAACACAATGAACTCACAGATTGTTGGAAAACATAAGCTTGCTGTTTTTTTTCGATTTGCCTCCAAAATTTTTAAAGACATATTAATCTACCAAGAAGGACTGAGTTGTCTTTTTTGGTGTTTTAGGTAATTCTTGCACTCGTATTTTATCAAATTACTGCCTCTCTGTATTTATGAAAGAGTTGGTCTACATCTATACCAGTTCTAAGGTGGCTGGATTCGTATGCTTACTACACACAAAACTAAACCAGACTGTGACGTGATACATTTCTATACATGGTGGGAAAAATGCAGGTCAGCAATCCTTTTTATATTATCATTGAACTGAAATTTTAAAAGCATCAATGAGATCAAATCTTAATGACATACATAAAGCATTAGTTACATGTCAAATACTGTGGCTGTTGCCTTCCAGTCCCCAGTCTGAAACCTCCTGCTGCTACAAGGTACTTAATCTGAATTAATACGGTCAGAATAACCAGCTGTATAAATGCATAAAGTCCCATACAGCTGTATCATTCAGCAAGGTACTCAACATGTAGAGTAAAGACCATTTTGCAGAGCCATGTAGAGAGTGGTTAGAATTACTGCCTTTGGATCCAAAGGTTACAGGGTTAATCCCTACCTCTGACTGTAGTACCCCTGAGCAAGGTACTTATCCTAAATTACTGCAGTAAAAATTACCAAGCTGTATAAACGGGTAAATAATTGTAAGCTTGCAGTAACTGTAACCTTAAAAGTGTAGGTTGCTTTGGATAAAAGTGTCAGCTAAATGAATAAAAGTAAGTAAAGTTGCACCCAAAGGTCACTTGTGTTGGGCAGATATGGTGTGTGTGCTTTTGCTTTCAGAACAACAGGATCAGCACTTTTTTTGCTATCTTGTAAGAGAACTTTAGAAACACAGCAAGTAGCATATGTTTTTTTTTTAAACTTCAGGAAAAGAGGTAAGGAGAGAGTGTGGTTAATAAAGACCATTTTGACAACTAGACAAACTTTCTAGTGCTTTCAGATATGACGCACTAATGACTTGACTTTGCCAGAAACATTTTTTTTTCCACCACAAAGGGCATTGGACAGCAGAGTAATGTCAACACTTTTACCTGTCTGTGGTTTTATTGACCATATGGATTATTTTGTTAGCTTGGCTTTTAAGCTCCAGTGCCATATAAAAACATTACTATTCCTTCCACAAATGTCAGAACTATCTCTTCCCAACACATTCACATTTTGAACTGAATTACATTTACTTTGGATCCAGTGACAAAGGTAAATGGGAGAGTAGGCACTGGTGACTTTGCCTGCATGACATTTGAAAGCCTCAAATGTTAGCCTTTCTTTTTCAGCTGCGGCCCCGTCTGAGCAGCTCAAGACCTATCAAGAGCCACGGTTAGCGTCAATCTCAACAGCTTTGTAAGAACTATTGAAGAACGTGAAATGCTAAGACATGGAAGTAAGACAGTAGAACAAAACTGGAGTTTACAAAGGCCAATAACAGTTGATATTTGCATTACATTAGAATTACTGTACTCCTTAGTAAAAGTGACTCAAAACATCTTCACTATCAGCACTGAGAGAGGAATGTAAGAATTTACTGAAAATTCTGAGCGATGGGTCTTAGATTCAAGACACACACACTTTCCAACACACTTGTCCCACATGGGGTCGCGAGCCTAACCCGGCAACTCAGGGCATAAGGCTGGAGGGGGAGGGGACACACTCAGGACAGGATGCCAGTCCGTTGCAAGGCACCCCAAGCAGGACTCGAACCCCAGACCCACCCAAGAGCAGGACCCGCGCCCACCGCGCCACCCTTAGATTCAAGACTTCCTATGTCATTCTGGTATAACACTGAAATTTTGAGATTGGTGTGACATTGTTAAAACTTCTATTGCTATTGTTCTATAACACCCTAACACTCAAACTCCAGATGTGCTGTTTTTAGCAAAATTTGGCTTTTGTTTTGCACAGATGCCTACTTTTTCCTTTAACACTACCATGGATGGAGAAAATTTACACACATTGCTCTTTGTGTCCTGAGGAAATATAGCAGTGGATATAGACAATGGCACAACTCAAAGGTTGAAGACAGTGAAGCACTGGTTGCAACAGTGAAATATTGACTCATTTTCTAAAGGCAATTCATTGCCATCTTACTCCATTTGGGAACTCACAAGAGAACAACATTTCCCCTAGAAATTTTGTTAGCTCTGGCAATATCATAGATTTTTCAACACCATCTGTTGAATGTGAACAGGTCACTTGGGGACAGGGGCCTGCTGAAAATCATTTGACTTCAGCTAAAAACTTAAGTGGCAGTCACTTTTTTAAATTTGCTGGAGTAACAGGGTACAACTTGGATGTACTGAACTACCAGAGCTATAAAATACTAAGGCAAACCCTGGAGTTGCTGTGCTGTCCTGAGACCAGTAACTGGTCACGTGGCTTGGGAAAAATGGTCTTTACCACTAGAAAAAAATTTTATAATTCATACGATCCTTTGCTCTTAATATAATGCCCTTTTAGCACTGAAGCACATACAGTATGACCACTGCAAGGCCTAGAAAGGGTTTACATTTACATTTATTCATTTAGCAGACCCTTTTCTCCAAAGCCACATACATCTCATAGAAAATACAATTTGTGCATTACATTAGGAGAAAGAGACATAGTTACAGATGTGTGACTCTTAAGTACAGTTTTCCAGACTAGTCCATACAAGTAATATTTCAAAATAATTAATCCAATCATTTCATGTTGCTCTTTTGGCTTTCATCGTATTTTGTTTCCCTTTCAATTTATAAGTTCATTGGGAATGAAATAGTTCTAGCATGAGCAGTTTTACAAGTTTTCCTTTTAATATAAAATAAAATTTTTTAACTACTCATTCTTTAGTTTTTTGGTCTCTTCCCGTTATTTATGAGTACTCTCAAGAGTAAATCTTGATACCAGATGCCATTTATTTAACTTGAGAAGTTACCATAACTATCTGTATATCTGTGCTATACCTTCATTGCATCTTGCTCATCATCATACAAACGGCAGAAAAGAAGAGGCAAAGAACATTTTCTTCGTTTCTGATTTTAGTTAAGTGAACCTGAATAATATTCAAATTTAGTTCACTGCTCTGGGAACTTTAATTGCAAAATAGGACAGTGTGTGTCTGTCACACCATTACAACACTGCTGAATTTGTCCTTTTGTTATACTGTTTTCAATTGTCATATATCTGGTAACTTCTTTAACACATCATCTCCAACAGTTTTTTATTGTTACTACCTGATACACATACTTATTATCTGTGCACCAGTCTGTTTTCAGGGGGCATGGTGGCACAGCGGGTTTGGCTGGGCCTGCTTTGTGGTGGGACAGGGGTTTGAGTCCTGCTTGGGGTACCTTGTGGTGGACTAGAATCCAGCTTGGGTTATGTCCCTACATCCTACGTTGCCAGGTTAGGCTTGTGCTTGCCATGACTCTGCTCAGGACAAGTGGTTTCAAACTGTGTGTGTGTGTGTGTGTGTGTGTGTAATCTCTTTTTCAATTTGTTTATGTCCAATTGACAGCTCAGTCCCACTTAACACTGACCTTTCCACAGCAAGGCAAAACAGAACATCAAGCTGCCATTTGATGGCAACTTACCATTGTCTCCATTAAAAAAGTGCCACTGTTAAAAAGAGGTACCTATTTAATTGATTCTGTTCAACATTAAAGAGCAACTCTCTGTCCTATTCTTAGCTATAAGAGAAAAAAGATATCCCATATGAGACTATGGTCCCTGAAGTTTAGAAAGTTCTGCATGCACATTCAACAAGTATTTACGTATCAAGGCAAATACAGGAATTTCAAATTTTGTTGTGTATGTATAGATTGATAATCAATGTTAGAATTAGAGTATATCTAAAGGATATATAAGGTCTTTCACAGAGGATTGATAGTGTTAAGACAATAGTGAACATTAAAATTCAAACATAGAAACATCAAGCTGAGAAGCTCTAAAGATAGCCTATATAAATATATAGTGACTGTCATGCTATTCCTCCGGGGCGGTTGCGTCGGACCCAAGTGCGGGGCACAGGAAGCTTGGTCATGGGGCGGTTCGGTTGACATTGTCAAAAAAAAAAAGGCAAAGGGTAACCGATATGCAAACAGAATCCAAAGGGGCAAATCCAAGAACCGTAATCCAAGAAAAAGGCGAGTGATCAGGCAAATCAGTGAGGCGAGGAGCAGGGCGAGGATCGAGGCGCGAGAGATCAGTAAGGCTGAACAAGGTTCCACACTGTGCTGTGTTCCGCATTCCCTTCTTATACCTGTGTTTAATGATTCGCGGCAGGTGTTCCCTGTTGCGCCGCCGTGGGGGGCGTGACAGTGACTAATATTTTTATTTTATTTTTATATTACCCGGTACATGCCTTTTTTGGCTAAAATGAGCAGTCCTTGATAGTTCTAATATTAAAAATGCTATTTGTATGCATAAACTTCCAGAATAATTTAAATGGCGAACAAGCCTTTTCTTCCAAGTTAACAGTGCATCAATACAAAATGCCCTTTAGCTGTGTAGTTAAAAAGTTAAACATTGAACTTCAGCCGATTTCCAGTAATTGGGTAAACCCATTATTAAGTAGTTGATTTTCGTATAGGTTGTTTGGACTGTGAGTTTAAATGGACTTCAAATGAAAAGAGGCCTTATCTCTGCTAGATGAAATATACTATTCTTAGAACCACTTATGATGATTGTGTGTCTTAAGTAAAATGAAATGACTAATTTTTTATTGATGCATGACCTGAAAGAAAAAACAAAGCAATGATGGCATCCATAACAGCTAGTAGTGTAGTGGGTAGACCTCCGACCTTTTGAAACAAAGGTTGCCAGTTCAAATCCTATTTGTAGATGTAGTACCCTTGAGCAACTTACTTACCCTAGATTACTCCAGGAAAGGAGTTACTGAGCTGTATAAATGGGTAAATAACTGTAGGAACCTTAGCATTGTAAGTTGTCCTGGAGAAATCAAAAGTAAGTCTAATCTCCTAAAAACTGGTTCAAGATCCATGTTTTTAATATGTTTAATGCTGTTCAGAGCAGAAGTCTGAAATGCATTAATATTTTGAAGAGACTTTGGTTATCAAGTAGAAATTCTGTGAGTGTGTCTGTGCAGTGTATAAATATGGTAATATGGTCACTGCAAAAGAGCAGCTGACTTTATAAACAATGTTTATTTTGGTGAAGGAAGTCTTTTCCACCAGCGAACTCTTGACTGGTGTTATGTACTGTGAAGATTGTATGGAAATGTCTGTAGATGAAGGAATAATGACCTTACTCTGAAAATAATGAATTGGGTTTTGAATGTGTTAAACAGAATCTGTGAGAAAGTGGCACAGAACAATACAGGTGAAATAGTTTTCAGGTCTGACATTACAGCAGGGGGGCTGATACCAATGTTGTTTCATTCAAGGCAGGGTTATTCAAAAGGTGTGCTGGGTGTATATGCAATTTCGTTGAAGTAAAGGGCTGACTCTAAGGGCAGACTGGTAGAGAACCATTACAGAAGGTATTCCTGGAGAAGTTTGCCAGCTGAATAAAGTGGGTACAGTTGAGGGATTATATTTGGAGCCATACATCAAAAGCACCATTGAGTTGGATAGTTCTGTCTTTTCAGAAGGATGGAGCAATATATGGAGGATGACGAACACCTTGAAAAGGTAAATGACTGTAACTATTCACTGGAGCTTTTTAACTACATCACTGTATGACAATTTCTGTTTCATTGATCTGTCATTTAATGATCATCTGCAATCGCACTGGATCCAGTGATCATGATCAGGGTGAAGAAAAGTGTTACCCTGGGTTTGGATACGGTAGATTAACTGTTTATTTACCAGCCTAAATAGGGTTTGAAAGACAGTGCAACGTAGCAATGGGTGTGTGGCAGCTAAGATTAGAGCTGCCACCACCTTCAAAGAGACAGAACAAGGGCTGACAGCCAATCTGTGGGGACACTTGATGTTACGAAAAAAACGACTAAGAAGGTTGGACAGGGGTGAAGAAATGAGATTAGCTTTTCAAAGAAAGTCGGAGCAGTTTGGTGAAGTAGCTGTCATTTATGTCTGTGTCTATGTCAGAGAAGTATACACTCATACTTTCAAAGCTGACTGATTTTGGCACACACATAATGTCTTCCTTAATAAGGAAGAAAGAGTGAAGTATGCAGTTCTGTATTTTTAGAGTGAGGTACCAGCCTTACTCGATATGTACTGATGGGGCGATATAATCCCATTTAACAATACATAAATTTAATAGACTATTGTTACAGCTCTGCTGCTGAGTTTGTGAAGGTGAATGGATGTGGCTGAATTCATAAACAGCAACTGTTTTTGCTGTAAAAATGTTTGTGTCAAAGTTTGTCTTGCATGTGTCAATTGGTAGGATCCATACAGCTCAAGAATATACTGTAATATAACAGAGCAACATTAGAACCTTTGCAGAGGATTGGTATTTACTTGATATTTAATGCAATTTTTAAATAACTCAGTCTTTTTAAAGTATGTATTTTTGACGAAAGAGATCTGAATGTTTAGTTTATTTAAGGAGATGCTAATGACTGCATGAGCTATTGTTGAGTGCTTATAGGAAAACAGCATTGAAGAGAAACACATACTTAAGCATTTCTTGTTGCATTTAAAGGATGGCTGTTTGACTTGTAAGTGTAATAAGTGCTGTGAATTTAACATTAGAAGTTTTTTGTGCAACAACCTCACCTGGACACCTCTGGACTTCCTCACTGCAGTCGAGCTGTAAAGAAGGTACTGGACTCAAAGCATCTTCACATTTTCACTGTAGAGAAAAGTATCTGCTGAGAAAATAAATAGTGCAATAAGATTGAGTGGGTAGCAAGGTTGGTTTGGATTCAGCCCCAGGTCTGTCTGTACAGAATTTGCACATCCTCCTTGTGCTCATGTGGGTTGTCTCCAGCTGCTTTGGTTTCCTCCCACAATCCAGTGGCATGCTGTGCTGATACATTGATGACTCTAATTTAGCTTCAGTGTGTGATGAGATTGGCTGCAGATCACAGTGGCCCTAATTGGATAAGCAGTTTCTGAAAATTGATAGAAGCTTATAATGACATTATTTTGGAGGGACTATAATAGAAATGCACCTTTGCCAGTACATTAAAAAACACCTTTACTAAAAACCCACATGGGTAGGGGGCAGTGCCATGTGATGCATGAGCATCTTACTTTATTAGTAATAATAATTTTGTACAGTTCAGCAATAGATTCTGCAGTTGTGCTGAACAGTTTCTTTTGAAAGAAAGCTGTAGTTAACTTCAGTAACTTATTTACAACTTGTCTTAATGAGTTCATTTTTTTTGTTTTTAATCAGCAGAAGGATTGTAATTTGCATTAAAGTGCTATACGGCATCTGTCCTCACAGTAACCAAGAAATTCAGTAAAGCAACACACAGTTTGATTCTTTTCCTTCATCTTTGTGTTCTTTTGTTATTGTAAAGCTGCACAAGTTACACTAAGCATTGCTCATGCTGTGCGACACAGTGTGGATGGTCACTCGGCAGACAGGGGCCTGTAGGCCTCCATAAGAAAGAAATCACACGTTCATTGTTGTCCACCCCCCTGCCTCCCACCCCAACACATTATTCCCCTCCCCCACACACATTCTTTTCATCAACTTTTCAGCATCTTGGGCCTAGACCTCATCAGCACTAATCTAAACTGACTATGAATAATCAACACACATAAAATTATTAATTTAATAATACATCTCCCAGCTCCCCTAGCCTGCATAAAACATTGCCTAATAGATTGACTGGGGGGGGCAGAAACCCTGGGAGTACAGAAAGGAGCACAATGTAAAAGCTTAAATATAACTTTGAATTTAATATTTACTCATTTGAACGGATCCGTTTAATTAAATGTGGCAGATTCATTCCACTCAGCATCTGAAAATTACATTTACTGCGGGCCAGGGAAAGGCACTCGTAGATAAAGTAATCAGAAACTTGCTAACCAAAACTGAGTTGAAAAGAAAGCTAACATTTATCATTTCGAAAAGAGAAAGAGGTGCTTTAAGGTAAGTGCCATTTGTTAGTTAAGACAAAGTTACAAAGGTCAATTAGGAAATTAATTATGCGTACATAATATTAAATTCTACAAATATAAAATAGCAAATTACATTTCATATTTTAAATGCACACAAACTATGGATGTATAGTGTTAATATATAGCAAATAGATACAATTTTTATAAATTGCACTTTGAACTTATACATATATATCATTTCTGTGATATCTGACAAAAGCTGTATAATATTTATTATATTTTATGGCTTATGGGCCAGTAGTTGGAAAAATGTATCTCAGGTATTCACATTTATATACATGTTTCCTTAACATAAAAACAACAAATCCAGCTTTTCACGTTGGCTCATGCCATGAGGCTACAAGGTCTATTAAGTCTGATGTACTGTTGTTATGCTTCCAAAGTGATGCATGATACGTTGCATGAGTGATGAGCGTTGTAAAGTAAGATGCATTTGTGGCTCTTATTACTTTTGAGTGGGCTGCAGGTTCCAGAAAATGCTGTTAAAATGTGGGCAAATCAGAATATATGCTCTTTGGGTAGTTTCATGCTGGATTTTAGAAAACAGTTCAATAGATGATATTTTATAGAATAGTTTAAAGTAATGAAAATGGCAGTGTTGGTTTAATATTCTACCAGCAAGCACAGTGGCTGACTGAAAGTTATGATAGACACACAAGAAGGAAACATTCATGGGCATAAAAAGCTAATCTGTTAATCAGTCTTGTGATTTCTGTTAATTTCATTTAGGTTCTGCTTGGCTCTCTACTGAGCCTCCCACAATGGACAGGTCCTGAGCCAAAGGCTATAAATCCCTCATGTCTTCACAGTATACATAATTGTTTCTTTAATGTTTCTAACATTTAATTTGCTGATAACTCTGTATTATTAGCCCAAGAATCTGGACATTGTTGCAGTATCACAGACAAATTTATGGTGTTTAAAATATGCGCAGTGATGATGCAATGAAGAATATGATAAATAGTGAGTTCAACTGCTATATAAGCATTATAAATTTTGTTGTGTGGAACACAATACTTTCAAACTGATGAAGCAAAACTAGCCAACACACTTACAGTTATTTATCTGTTTATAGAGCTGGGGAATGTCTGCTGTGTCAACACAGTGTAAGTACTTTGAATTAAAGTACTGCACTGGAACTGGGCATTTCAACCTGGGTCCTTGTGACTGCAGAGTGACGGTGCTAAGATAAATGGATATACTTTATTAATCCGGAAGGAAAATACACAAGTAAAAATGTTAAATTCCCAACACCTATCACACTTGTAAACTATAACTATGCATTCTGCTGTCCTTGAAATTAAAACTTTTTTGTAAATTTTATTTGGGTGAATAAGCTCTTGTGGTGATCATTTGTGCATGTGGCTGGTAGTACCAAAAAACAGAAAACATTTAAAACAAAGTATTTACTTTTGCAGGGAGTGTGGCCGGGTCTTTCTCTCGGGCGGGTCAGGGGTTTGAGTCACACTTGGGGTGCCTTGTGACAGACTGGCATCCCGTCCTGGGTGTGTCCTCTCCCCCTCCATCCCTGCGCCCTGTGTTGCCGGGTTAGGCTTCAGCTTGCCCTGACCCCCCTCGGGACAAGCAGTTTCAGGCTGTGTGTGTGTATTTACTTTTGCCTTTTAAAAGCAGCCTCTTTTTTCATGGAGCGATCAATGACTGGAAGTGTGAAACCAGAACTTTCATGAAAAGAGACAAGATGCTAAAGCTAATACATTAGGATTTATATAGACTGAAAATGTTAATGCATTTTTTACAAGGTGTCAGCACTACCCAGCAATAGCTGAATGAAAGAACTAAAGAAATTAAGATTTTTGTGGAGGTGCTTTGAATAAAACCTGAGGTGCCGGGTTTCTTTAAAAATCCATCTTAAACGCAGTTCATATTTATTTAATGCACTGTAAGGTTTAACATTTATGGAAAAATGAGCTGTTACAAGCTGTTGCTCTGAATGGAAATAAGTGTAATACCTTTTTGTACCACTTATCTGTTCCTCTGGATTTGTTGTAATCCCCTGCAAGCTGAGGCACAATAGTTTCATTTAACAAACCGTCATATTTTAGTAGAAATGTGTTTGTCCTATAATGGAACCATTGTAGATAGGCTGGCATGGATTATTAAGGATTCTGGAGAGAGAAATATATCCTCAGTTTGAAATGCAGGTATTCATGGCTGAAGCAGGCTGTTAAAAAGGCGTCAGTTAGGTTTGTCAGCTCTCAATTAATTTGAATAAATTCAAGGGAAATGAAATAATGCGGTTGCATAGATATTTGAAGAAGCAGACAGAGGGACTGATTTTCAAATGTGTAGTTGTACAATATTGGATGATACAAAACTGACCTATTTAATAGCTGATTTAAGAAATGGTGCATTATTTTTAGAGTATATTATAGAGTATATACATTATTTTTAGAGTATATCATATATTCAGGTAGAGAAGGTTACTGCAGAAGATCCATGTTTCCACTATTAAGATTTAATTTGTTCAGTCTTGTTCAAAACAAAGAAAGAAGACTTTGAAAGCGAAAAGAACAATTAAATTGCTTTTCAGTGCAGAAGCATTCTTTCAGTTTTACTCAGGGTAACTATGCCACAGGCTGTTTAGCAATTTTTTCAGAACCCGATTGCCCCACTTTTCAAATGCATGCTGGTACTGGTGTTGCAAACATATCCTCGACCTGTCAGTTGAACCCCTTGTTTATGACATACCTGAATGATATTTCTGGATGGCTGCCGAAGTTGGTGATCTTTGACCTTGCTGCATTTCACAGTCATTGTAGTTGTCTTTTCACCTAGAGAATTTCTTTCTTTATTTTCTCCCAGGAGCGTGTCCAGCACAGTCTTTATTCTATTATATTGAAAAGCTGTCACTTCATACTAATTAGCTACGAAATGATGATCAAAATAGCACTGATGTTTGAGATAATGGCAACTAAAAGCTAATATGCTAATATGTAGACACACATATACTATGTATTATAATCTTGATGAAATGATCTCCACCTCTCTCATTCAACCAGCATAAAGAGTTAAATAATTTACATTGCTCTTCTGTTAGGATTATTAGAGAACGGTGAAAAGAAACTTAACAGTAAGATAAATAAAGTTCTAAGTAATTAAATAGTTGAACATTTAATTGAACGTTAGAGAATTCAATGTGTTATACAATGCTGCAATGTAAAAACAGTATTATTAATTCGATATGCGGATACATATTCAAAAAGTAAGAGAGCCAAGTTTTAAACATATCACTCAGTCATTAAAGACTTTCTTAATTTTTCTCCTTCTTATCTTTTTGCTGTGCAACTGTAAGGGTCCCTGTGTAACAACAGACACTCACTGAAAGTGCACTTATTTCAAGTGCAGAAAATTCCCAGTCAAACGTGACTGGTGCTTTTTTCATGGAAAGTGCAATCTCCAGAGTTCAGTATTGCAGCTGAAGGCAGTTGTAAGCTCTGAGCTGTGCCCATCCTGTTTAAGGGTAGGTCTCTAGTATAGCAGCCATCTGGTTTCTGCTCACCTGCTCATTTCCAACTCACCTAGTGTAATCTCCTGCACAGGAGACTGCAGGCAGGATTGACAATTAAAACTTTGAGGAAGTTAACTTACTCTCGCCGGAATGCTCAAAATCATCAGAATGCAGAAGAAGTCGCACAGCCACAGATCCGTCGCAGATGCAGCTCCATTGAGTTTTATTTATTTATTTATTATCGATGTGCGATTCGTAAACATTCACAGCTATGCCATGTCTGAGGGATTATCTCCTGTAAGAGGAGATCAGAGCCATCATGGGAGAGAGGACTAAGGAGTGAACTTCACAGTACCTTTCCACAGCACAAGTTTTACCTCGTCTATTGATTTTTTTTACTCCAGAAGGATTTTCATAATCTGCCGAAACTCTCTGTGTCTGAGGTGGATGTGTACAATTAAAGGCTGCCGACATCCCACCTTACTAGCAACATTGTGATTGCACATTATGCTGTTAGGCTTAAAGGTCCCTCTTAAATGTATCTAAAAATCATTTTGGTGAATGAAATAAATACGGGTGCAGAATAAGGCAATAAAAACAAACATCAATGTTGATATTAAAAATTAAACCAATTGATTACACGTCACAGCCTACACTCCCTACTTGAGCCACTTGGATACAAGCCAGATGGATCTTGCCAGATTCAAGAAGACAATCTGACCCATCAATAGAAGCTATAGGACTTCTATTGATATTCATATGAGCTATGAGCTTGCTGAGTCTCAGACGTCCCTACATGAGTTTAGCAACAAAGTGTTTTCACAATTCTTAATTTCTAGCTCTAAGAGTCCTGTTCTCATTGCTCTCCTTGTAGGCTGTGCAACTTTTTCATTCATCTAATGAGACGAGTGCTCTAAAAATAAATTGAACTACATTACAGTAAGGGCTGAATTAAAAAATAGATTGAGATTTTGCACAAGGGTACTAAAGCAAAGTCCCTATAAAGGCATGAATGACTGTCTAGTGAACAACCTTAGTATACTCTTAAGACAAACAGGTGAATGTGCACAATTAAGCTGCTTATCTGTAACCATCTGCAAGTAAAGGGAGGTGATAAATTAAGACATGTTGGAGGAAAAATACTTTATATCTGGGATACAGTGTGACAGAAGCTAATCTGAGCCCTGTAGGTTGCCCTCTACTTGTCTGTACGCTGTTAGTTGTTTGTATGTGTGGGAGAGAAGGTCCTGGCCTTGCTCATCCGGCACTGAGAACAGCCCCTGAAGGGAGCCGGCAGGTAGGAGCAGGAGGTGTGGACTGCTGAAAGGAGAAATTGCCTCTTATGTTCTTTTTATGATCAGACGGCTCACTTGAGACTGCATTTTGTGGCCTTCTGGTAATATCAGAATAAGGACAGCAAGAGTCCAGTGCTCTTACAAGCTTATCAGATCTGCATAGACCTAAGTCATTCTTACTGAAAAAATAACTGATTGTTACTCGTGCATCTATAAAAAGTCGAAAGCATTTATGGTGACAAAAATATCATTGTTTCTACATAAATATATAAATAATCTCTGCAAGGGTTTATCCATGTCCACACATTTAGAATGTACAAATTTGCTTATTTGTGATTCAGCCAGGCCAACAGGGTCATCCAAGCTGAAAGAAGATAAACACAGTTTTCAGATTAATTACAAGACAAAGCAACATGAAGTCCTTGGGAACATAACGCATAACAAAAAAAGCTTTCCAGCAAAATCATATCATTATGAGGGCCAAATGAACTACATTAAATTGTATATTCAAACAAAGGGTAAAGGACAACCTTAAATATGCACATGTCATGAGATCTTCTTAATTGTGAATGTGAGTCCAGTGTATCCAATAGGGGAGAGGAGAAAAAATTCTGCGGACAGCTTTTAATACATTATTGTGCTGAAAATCCTCAGACTATGCTGTGATAACAGTAATAAAACCATTCTAGGTAGTGTTTATTCATCCAAGTCACATGGGTCTGATTAGACAGGGGTGGCTGCATAACTAGTAATTCAGCAGTAGTGCCAAATCTATCTGCCTCGCTTGGAAAGGGATTTGATTAAAAGCTAATTTCGTTGGACAGGACAAGTGCCTTGCCTCTCTTCTCACTGTACATTGGACCCCGCTTCCTCTCCTTTTTATCATCTGAGATGAGGCAAGCTGGTTGTGGGCCACAGTGAGTAGAGGGGGGCATTTCAGAGTCACAACTGAAATAAGATCTTTATTCACTCAAGGCCATCATTAACTGAATCTAATCCCATCATATGAGACCCCTTTCACTCATATATCAACAGTACCTGTGTTATAATGAAAAAGTGATTTCACTTTTTTCTTCATTTCAAGGTAGGAAAAAATTAAGCCTTTTAAAAATGTCAGTTTGAAATAATATTTTTAAGACTTTAATGCAAAGGGCATATTGAGAACCAACTGTAATCACAGTTTAATATGTGTAACCATGTGGTGAGGATGACTCAGGTGTTTTGTGTTTTTGTTCACGTGAGAGGAAGGGGTTGAGATACAGTTTGTCACTCTGTTATGGTTATGGCCTAGAATGCAGGACCAGTGAGTCCGCGCACACACACACACACACACACACACACACACACACACTTTCTGAACCGCTTGTCCCTTGAGCCGAACCCGGCAACTCAGGGCGTAAGGCTGGAGGGGGAGGGGACACACCCAGGACGAGACACCAGTCTGTCGCAAGGCACCCCAAGTGGGACTCAAACTCCGGATCCACCGGAGAGCAGGACCTGGTCCAACCCACTGCACCACCGCGCCCCCCTTCCAGTGAGTCCAGAGGTACAGTAAATACACTGGAATGTCGAGTCATCATTTTCAGAAACCGCAGCCTTTCCTCTGTCTTCTCCACAGATTTCACCTCAAATGAGCATTTCTTACTCCATCTATCTCTTCGTGATGAATCAGAGTCCCTACCTGTGAACAGCTGCAATTTTGGCGCAAATGTATCCAGCACTGAGTAAAGCTAAAGTCCTGTGGCTGCATTTCGAATTCCTGGTCTTGATTGATTGCTCACCTCAAATTGTCTAACATCCATGAAAACATTCTCCCAGAGGCCTAATCTTTTTCTTTCAACTCTTGCACTTTCTATCAGGTGACTATGATTGTATCGAGGAGGAAAAGGGTAAATGATGATTGCGACACATTACAATTTTTCTCTTCCCATTTTCAAATTGCCCTGAAATTACGGCTTTAGACTTGAATAGAGATGAGCCAGTACTGGCAGAATGGAAGTGCACAGAGCATGGTTTTTGAGGTGGGCTTCGAAGAGCAAATGGAGAATATTCCCATTTCAATCACCATTTTCCCCAGCCTGAGGCTTTTTCTCTCTCAGCAAAATAAGCAGACTGCAGACAGATCTGACAACTAGTTGTATTTTAATACCGTATAAGTTCCAGTGGAGCACTGATACAACTCACTCACCTCACAACCTGGAGCTTAAGGCAAACTTGAAGGATTGCAAAAAAAAACAAAATGCATACAAAGAGATCTTAAAATTAACAATTATTTGGTGAAAATGTATTAATTCTCTATTTTGGTAATAGACAGAAGATATACTGAGTGTCACAGACATACACACAACCTGAAGCTGCTTGTCCTGAGTGGGGTCGCAGCAAGCCGGAACCTAACCCGGCAGCACAGGGAGCAAGGCTCGAGAGAGAGGGGAACACCCAGGATGAGACACCACTCCGCTGCAGGGCACCCCAAGGAGGACTTGAACCCCAGACCCACCACAGAGCAGGCTGTGGCTGAACCCGCTGCGCCACCACATCCCCCCCCGACATAGATATACTGATGCTCAAAATTATGATATTGCAAAACCTATGTTGTATATGGATGCATTCACAAAAAAAAAAAGCTCAACAGGATGGTCCATTTTATCATTACACAAAGTTTGTCTTTCATTTAATTCTGTCCTTGAAGTGCTCTTCTGTTTGAAGGCAATTCTATAATGCACCTTAAGATGAATAAACTGTATAAACAGCATAGGGCTATAAACTATGCCGATCACTTTGAATTAAAGTTTCTGTTAAGAAGATTAAGCACTGGGACATACCAGGTTCACAATAAGTGTTATATTCAACTATTATGATGAATGGGGGTCAGCATGAACATGCAGGCCATTTTAACACAAACAACTGTCTGAAACCACTTGTCCCGAGTGGGGTCATAGCAAGCTGGAGCCTAACCCGGCAACAAAGGGCGTAAGGCTGGAGGGGAAGGGGACGCCAGTCCATTGTAAGGTACCCCAAGCAGGACTCGAAACCCAGACTCACCAGAGAGCAGGCCCGGTGCAAACCCGCAGTCCCACCACATATGCCACTTTACATTCAGAAATAAAGTCTTTCCTCATTTATATGAAAACTATAATTACCATTTAGTGTCAGAAGGCCCATCATTTACTTCTTTTGATCTACATCTGTGACAAAGCTAAATAAAACAGTGCAACTTCATATTTTATAACAGCAAGCCTGGCTCCTTGTAGTTAGACATGTATTAGTTAATAAATGATTCCATAAAAATACACAAATTAAATGACGTTTTCCTGACAGTGATTTCAGTTATGTCTTATTGTCAAGAGAAAGTAACAGACATTCACTGGCATGTGGGTTCATCTAGGTGTTTGAATGGGATTTACAGCAGATAGAGTGTTCCTCCCAAATGGGCATTTTCTCTCAGATCGATATGACATGGTGTAAAGGACCAAAGAATGCGCATTCATTCCTCTTTGCACATTCCATTTGCACAGCAGGTAGCATTCCATTTAAAACACAGTTCATATCCCTGGAGGAGTCTTACTGTAGCACCCCAGAGCAAGGTACTTAACCTCAATTGCTCTAGTTGAATATCCAGCTGTGTAAATGGGTAAAATTGTAAGTCAGTTTGGATAAAGGGATCAGCTGTGCAATAAAATAATACCCTGTGCTTAATTAAGTGGCTCTGCTTCTTCTCCTCTGATACAAACTGAAGATGAAATGATGCTGTCATGTTTAATAATCACCTTTTGGGAGCAGCAGGCAGCCATGTGACGGGTGCAGACTGTGGATTTTGCAGCTGAGAAAGGAAGACTGTTTGGCCCCCCTGGACAGTGAATGGCCTGTGCCATTTCCAGTATGTTGGAGCTGGTGCTGAGTGATGCTCAGAAGCTATGCCCCAAAGTTGTACCCTGACAGAAGCAGACCAGTGCATGCTGGGAAACCCCGCGACACCACATCCGTGCTGCTCACTTTCGTGCTCTTGCACAGGTGGTGTTCTTGATGGGACGTGTAAGCCATTTGTCCTTGTTACATCTCTATCGATCTGACACTCTGGTGTTTGACTTTGATAAATAAGTGAAATGGATGTGAAGGACAGGCCACGCAATGAAGTTTGGGCAGAACACTACTTTAAAACCAAAAGCTTATTTAGCTGCATAGGGCAGCCATTGCTGGTGTAATTTAAAAATACATAATGCATAAAGCAAAGGAAGCCCTTAGCTTGAACTGGTTGGTGGCATTGGTGGGCAGAATTCAAAGCTTCAGATAAAGTGTTTACTAAGCCACAAAATAATAATGAAATCAAGGTACTTCTAGGGCATGGAACAGAATGTGAGAGTATTTGTGAAAATGCTGAATTTCATTTTAAACAGGTTGATGCTCATACGGCCTCTTGGACATGACATCACAGATTCCATGGGCTTAGTGCCAGTTGAAACCTTGAGTCGAAGAAATGATGCCAAAAAAACACTGTTCTCCTTTAATCAGAAATCTGAGATATTGATCAGACAAAGAGCTCTGCAAAAGTCCTTAGAGTCACTCAGTGCACATCCATGCAGTAAAGAAAACTAGTACTCTATCTATGCAACTCGGGTGTTTTATTCTTAGGAAGATAAACAGCTTCGGCCAGTCTTCTAGTATTGCTTACCATGGACCCTTTGCTTTCCTCTTCCTTCACTCTTAGAATCACAGTCCTTTACTTCAGCTTCTGTTAAGCTTGACAGGATTCAGCAACTTTTTTTTTTTTTTTTTTTTTTAGAAAAGTTCTGCCATATTGATTTTGATTTTATTTTTGTTTTGATTAAATATTTTTGACCAGGTATATCTTCAGTCCTTGTTATATGCTGAGAGCATATTTTCCATAAAGAAAAACAGGCATTAATGTCTAGTGTTGGGAAAGTTCAGAACAGAAAAGCTGCCCTGGATAGCTTTCTTTCATTTAAAACACAGTTATGGTTTTCCAGCTCAGGTGTGACAAACACATTTAAAATTATTTTGTTGACATCAGCAGAGATGTGCAAGTCTAAATAAGACTGGAATACTTTCTAAAATAAGCACAGGTAAACAAACATCACTTGAGCTAAAAATCCTATCTATGGTGTCTTTTACAGTTTATAGTTTCACGTATTTTTGTTAATAACTCAAGCTTGTCCTGTTACCTTTGGAAAAGGCTAAACAGCAGTTCCTCAACTTCATTTCTATACATTTAACTGGCAAAATACATATATGTCTGGGCTGAACAGTAACAATGGTAAATCTGAAATTCTGAAAGCTGTGTTGCGCATCATTTGTTCTGTAAACTTCTTGTAATATAATTTGTTTCACTTCACTTATGCTGCTTCACCCTCCTGCCTCTCTTGAAATGTTTTCTCACTCCTTTTTCTTGTATTCTTAACTCTGTGTCTAATTCTATCTCACTGATTCCGTGTGAGCTCCAGCCCTTCACTCAAACCCCCATATTTAAGATTCTATAACCCTAACCCTACCCCAAACCCTAACCAAATGCTAACGTAACCCTGACCTAACCCTAATGCTAACCTAACCGTAACCGAACCCTAACCTAACCCTAAAGTAACCCCAAACTAACCATAACCAAACCCTAAGCTAACCCTAACCAAACCCAATCCTAACCTAACCCTAAACTAACCTTGACATATCCCTGACCCTAACCATAACCAAATCCTAATCTAACCCTAATCAAACCGTAACCCTAACCAAAGGGAGGAAGAACACTGACCATGCCACCTTGTGCCCCTACTCTGTGGGACAACTTTGAAGGAATGACCGGAGGATTGTGACGGGGAGGAGGGGGATTATTATTTGGAAAAACTATTTAATTTAATTTGTAGGTGGGGTGTGGTGGGGCAGTAGGTTTGGCCTGGGCCTGCTCTCCGGTGAGTCTGGGGTACGAGTCCCGTTTGGGGTGCCTTGTGATGGACTGGTGTCCTGTCCTGGGTGCGTCCCCTCCCCCTCCAGCCCCATGCCCTTTGTTGCTAGGTTAGGCTCCGGCTTGCCGCGACCCCGCTCGGGACAAGTGGCTTCAGCCAGTGTTTGTGTGCGTCTGTTAGAGTTTATTGAATTTTAGTACTGTTGATGTTTAAGCCTTTTTTATAGTGTTGTTGTCTATTGATGTTTTATTGTTGTATTTAATTTTTGTTTGTCTTTATTTTTAGTGTGATTTTAATATGTGAAATTGATGGCACATACTGAAGGTGCTGAGTGCTTTGTTGGGGTTCAGTGATTTCTTGGAGTGCTGATACTTTGTAATTGTACATTTGAATGCATGAGTTGTGGGGTTTTTGGAGTGGTGGACAATGATTTAGATGAATTGAAGAAAAATTGTCATGATTGGCATTTGATGATTTAACTGGTGTTTAATGATTGTTTTGTTGATTTTTCATTGAACTTTGTTCGTATGGTCTTGTGTTTGGAATATGTTCACTTGTATGCTGGTATTGTGGTTATTTTATTTAAAAATGTTAAACGGTGTGTTTGTGTAGTCTTTCTGTTTTTAATTGGAGTTAAAAAAAGAAAAAAACCCTAACCAAACCCTATCCTAACCTAACCGTAACCTTAACTTAACTCTAACCCTAAACGTAACCCTAATTTAACCCTAATTCTAGCTTAACAATCACCAAACCCTAACCGAACCCTAACATTAACCTAACCCTAGCCAAACTGTAACCCTAACAAACCCGATCCTAACTTAACCCTAAACTAACTTTAATATAACCCTAATCCTCAACTAACGTTAACATAACCCAAACATGACGCTAACCCTAATAACCCTAACCTAACACTAACCTAACCACAACCAAATCCTAACCCTAATAACCCTAAACCAAACCTAACATTAACGTAACCCTAACTTAACCCTATCCAAACTTTATCCTAATGTAACCCTAACCTTAACCTGACCTTCACTTAACCCTAACCTAATGCTAACCATAAACAAACTCTAACCCTAATAAACATAACCCTAACCTAACCATAATGAAATCCTAAACTAAACCTAACCTTAATCAAACGCTAACCCTAATCTAACCCTAGTTCTAACCTAACTTTAATTAAACCCAAACCCATTTTGTAATCCTAACCAAACCTTCACCCTGACATAAACGTACTCAACCCTAACCCAAACATAACCCTAGCCTAACCCAAACCAAACCCTGACACTGGCCTAAACCTAACCCTATCTTTACCTGAATCTATACCTAACCTTACCCTAACCCTGAATTAATGTTAACGTAACCTTAACGTAACCCTACCCCAGGCTAACCCTAACCAAACCCTAACCCTATCAAAATCCTAACCTTCACCAAACCCCAACTTAACCCTAAGCAAATGCTAACATAACTCTAACGAAACCCTATCCTAACCATAAAATGTACATTTACATGTATTCATTTAGCAAACGTTTTTCTCCAAAGCGACGTACATCTCAGCAAAAATACTCACCATACATGGGCTTGAGAGATCATGGGCAAAGTGAGTTTTCAGACTGTTATTGAACGTCGAAAGAGTATCAGCAGTTCTGAGTGACAGGGGGAGGTAATTCCACCACAGCGGAGCCAGCACTGAGAACCTCTGTGCTTGACTTTTTCTGTATAGCACCACCAAGCGAACAGAAGTAGATGAGCGAAGGGGTCTGGTTGGGGTGTAGCGGTTAGTCAAGTCTTGTAAATAGCTAGGGGCAGTGCTATTGATGCATTTGTAGACAATAACCAGGGTCTTGAATTTGATCCGGGCAGCTATAGCAAGCCAGTGCAGAGAAATGAGTAGAGGAGATACATAGGAACACTTTGGCAAGTCAAATACAACTCGAGCTGCAGCATTCTGTATCAGCTGCAGAGGTTTGATGGCAGCAGCAGGAAAGCCACACAAGAGAGAGTTGCAGTAGTCCAGACGGGATGTCACCATGGCCTGGACAAGTAGTTGGGCAGAGTCAGTTGTTAGGTAAGGAGGGATCCTGTGGATATTATGCAGGATGTATCTGCAGATCTGGGTTGTGGCTTCGATGTGCTGAGAGAAAGATAGACTTGAGTCAATTGCCACTCCCAGACTCTCAGCAGAGGAGGTAAGCAAAATGAGTGAGTTGTCCAGTTTGATCGATAGATCGTGACAGGAAGACAGGCCCCCTGGGAGGTGAAGAATGTCTGTTTTGAAGAAGTTGAGTCAGAGGTGGTGATCAGACACCCATGCAGAGATGTCTGAGTGGCAGGCAGGAATGTGTGCTAAAATTTCTGATGCTCCAGGTGGAAAGGAGAGGAAGAGCTGGGTATTATCAGCATAGCAGTGGTATTTGAATCCATGGGAGGCTATGACCTGGCCAAGGGAGGATGTGTAGATCGAAAAGAGAAGAAAATCTAGTATTGAGCCTTGTGGGACACCGCTTGAGAGAGGCAGAGGAGAAGAACGGGAGTTCTGCCAGACCACTTGATAGGATCTGTCAGATAGGTAGAACTCAAACCATCTTAGTGCCGCTTCTTTGATCCCAAGATGACTAAGAGAGGAGAGTAAAATCCGGTGGTTGACAGTGTCGAATGCTGTAGACAGATCGAGGAGGATGATGAGCGAGGAGAGAGAGGTGGCTCTAGTCGACTACAAAGCATCAAACGCCACCAGAAACACTGTCTTCGTGGAGTGACCAACTTTGAAACCAGATTAACATCCATTGAAGATATGGTTCCGGGTGAGGAAATCAGATAGTTGATCACAGGCCACCCGCTCTAAAGTTTTAGACAGGAAGGAGAGGAGGGAGACTGGTCTGTAGTTTAGGACTGAGTTGGGATCCAGGGAGGATTACTTTAACAAAGGAGAAATGAGAGCAGTAACCAATATCTAACCCTAACCCTAACCCAAATGAAACACTAACGTAACCCTAAACCTAACCTAATCAGGGCTAAACCCTAACCAAGCCATAACCCTAGCGTAACCCTAACCTTAACTCAACCCTAAACCTAAACCAATGCTAACATAACCCTAAAATAATGCTAACCATAATCAAACCTGAACCCTAAAAAACCCTAATTTAACCCTAACCCTAACGTAATGCTAACCATAATCACGCCTTAACCAAGCTGTAACCATTTCCAAAACTAACCCTAACATAACCTAAATTTAATTCTAACCCTAAACTAACGTTAACATTACCCCAACCCTAATAATCCTAAAAAAACTACAACCAAGCTCTAACCTAACCCAGACCTTAACCTAAACCTAACCCTAGGCCTAACGAAACCTTTACCTAACCCTAACCAAACCATAACACAACCAAACCCTCACCAATCCCTAATTTATTTCTAATCTAACCATAACCCAAGGTCACTCTAACCTAACCCTTATCTAATTTTAATCCTAATTTATTCCAAACCCTCACCAAATACTAACCAAACCCTAATGATAACCTAACCATAACCAAACACTCACCCTAACCTAACCATAACTCTAACCGAATGTTACCCTAACCAAAAGCTAACCCCAAGGAAACCTTTATAAAACCCAAAGTAAACCCTAACACTAACCAAACGCTAATGTAACCTTAACCTAACTCTAAACCTAACCTAAGCATAACCTAACCATAACCCTAACCCCTACACCAAACTATAACCCTAACCTAACCCTACTCCTATCCCTAACACTAACCCTAACCGTAACTCAAACCATAGCTATACCCCAGCCTTAATCCTAATCCTAACCCTAACTGTAACTGTAGCCCCTAACCATTACACTTACCGTTCCCCTAACCCTAACCCCAACCCTATCCCAAACCCTACCCCTAACCATAACCAAACATTAACCCTAACACTACCCATAACTCTAAGCCTAACCCTAACCCTAATTCCAACCTGAGCCCTAATGGGACCCCTAAACCTAACCTAACCATAAACCTACCCCAACCCTCACCGTAACCATAACCCAAACCATAACCTTCTCCCTAACACTAACCCTAACCCTAGACCTGACCATAACCCAACCGTAATCCTAATCCTAACTGTAAGCATAACCGTAGCTCCTAACCTTAACCCTAATCCTAACCCTAGGCCAAATCAGACCCCTAACCCTCACCCTATCCCTACCCAAGTCTTAACCCTAGCCCTAAGCCTACCTCTAACCGTAACCCGAACCCTAACCCTAGCTGTAACCCTAACCCTAGCTCAAACCCTAACCCTAGCTCCACCCCTAATCCTTGCTCTAACCCTATCCCTAGCTCCAACCCTAACCCTAACTCTATCCCACACCCTAGCTCCAACCCTAACCCTAGCTCAAACCCTAAAGCTTGCTAAAACCCAAATCCAAGCTCCAACCCTACCTAGCTAATCCTTGCTCCAACCACAACCCTAGATCTAACCCTAGCCCTAGATCCAGCTTTCCCTTAGTGCCAACCCTAACAATAGCTTCAACCCTTACACTGGCTCTAATCCAAGCTCCAACCCTAACCCTAGCTATAACCCTAACCCTAGCTCCAGCCCAAACCATAGCTGCAACCCTAACCCTAGCCCCAACATTTACCCAAGCTCCAACCCTAACCCTAGGCTCTAACCCTAACCCTCGCGCCAACCCGAACCCTATCTTTGACCCTTACCCTAACTCTAACCCTAACCCTAACCCTAGTGCAAACCCTACCCTAGCTCCAACCCTAACACGAGCTCTAACCCTAACACGAGCTCCAACTGTAACCCTAGCTCCAACCCTAAGCCTCGTTCTAACCTTAACCCTAGGCTCTAACCCTAACTCTATCTCCAACCCCTAGCAATAACCTTAACCCTAGCTTCAACCCCAACCCTACCCCTAACCCTAACCATACCTGAACCCTAACTCTATCCCTACCTCTAGCCTTAATCTTATTCATGACCCAGCCTTTACCCTACCCCTTTCTTTAACCCTAACCCTTCCCCTAAACCTTACCCTACCCCAACCCTAACCCTAACCCTACCCTTAACCCTACCCCCAATTCTACCCCTTGCCCTACCCCAACCACTAACCCTAAACCTAACCTCACCCCTAACCCTAACCCAGCCCTACCCCAACACTAAACCTAACCCTCACCCTACTTCTGTCCCTACCCTTCACCCTAACCCAACCCTTAACACTAACCCTAACCCTAACTCTCCCCGTACCCCTAATTCTAGCCATAGTATTAACCTAAACCCTAACCCACACCCAAAGCCTAACCTAACCTAACCTGACCCTAACCTAACCCTATCCCTAACACACTGAGAACTGATGATATCAGTTCAACTGTTGATGAAACGTTTCCAGTCTGAATGCCAAGCTAGGCGAACACCTGGACATCTGGAAACTTTACTACTATTGCAGTCTTATTATATACACCTTGTTAACCCAAAAATCTGAGTAATGTTTGCAATTATACATTAGTTTCTAACTGAAAATGCATGAATAACATGCTGGTAAAGAGCAGCTGTCATTTTTATTTAAGTGAGTCTTGGCACTGAAAATGCTGCAGCTGATCTTTGTGTTCATCTCTGTGCTCGGCTCTGCAATCGTAAACAGATATGCAGCAAACGATTATTAGTTTTATGAAAGTGTAATGGATGTAAAATTTGTTTTTCTAAAATGAATTTGCAGAATAGTTTTCCAATAAATACACTGCTATAAAACTGTATCCTTGTGTCTTCAGTTAAATCATCAAACTTTATTCATAAACTTTCCTTATACATATAAATGCAATTCCATGCTCTGGCATCTGGTAAAACCGTACTAAGCTGCTTCCTTGTATTACTATGGTGAAATATTATGGTGCTATTGACATGACAAAGAAAAAAAATGCTTGTTTTAATGAAAATGATCACATCAGCTCCACCATTTTGTTTTTGAAAACCATCACAGAGAATCAATATTATCCTCATAACATTTCACTTGTCTTTTTTCAATTCTTCCTACCCACATAATTAGTAGGTGATTTAATTTTTGAAATCCATTTGGAATTTTGTCCATACTGACGTGTATTCAAGACGTTTTGTAATATTTAACATTTACTAGTTTTGTTATAATTCTCAGCGAATAAAGCCCAGTGATACTAAGTGTGTAAAGCCATAAGACATGAATGTGGATTATAGGAGGACTGGTTAAAGGAAAATAATGTGGTCTCCATCGACAACTGCGGTTATCGCTGGGATTAATCGACACCATCAAAGTGATGCCTCGGCCTTCAATCCCACCAAAGTGAGACATCAAGTAGCAGTCAAAGGCCGCAGGGCTGAAGCCACTGGAGTGCCTGCCATACACATTACTTCTAATCAGCAATATTTCAGCAGTTAATAATGAAATCCAAGTGATTTTATCAAGTGTGACAAAATCTCTGTCAAAGAATTAGGGGGATCTTATCACTCACCATATACATCCCATAATGGGTGATGAATGCATTATTCATTAATGCTGGGATGGGTGATCAGTCCGCCTTGGCCCTCTGCGACACTGCCCGGGCCTAGTCTTCTGCCCGTTTTCAGGCCGTTTTTTGTCACTGCAGCACATTAAAGGAAGAAGTGAGCCAAACCTCTGAGGTATTATTTAAATATCTTCCATGACTGGCTGCAGCAAGAGCAGAAGGACTAATTAATCAAGGAGCTTAATGGAGGTTTTGATGATTAATCTCATTTTACTATTTTACTGAATGACCTGCAGAAAAAAGGGAAAAAAGTAACTTTCTCTCTTGCTACCAAGCCACATATTATGCTTGATGCAAAGTACACACACACACACACACACACACACACACACACTTGCTGAGACCACTTCTCCCAAGTACGTTTGCGGCAAGCCGGAGCCTAACCTGGCAACACGGGGTGCAAGACTGGAGGGGGAGGGGGGACACCCAGTACAGGACGCCAGACTATTACAGGGCATCCCAAGTGGGACTCAAACCCCAGACCCACTGGAGAGCAGGACCTGGCCAAACCCACTGCTCCATTGCATCCCCCTGATCCAAAATAGACAAGACTTAAACAGTATTTGAGTGCATTATTCACAAAAGGAATTAAAAGCAAATGGCATTGTTTCTGAAATCATCACACTAATGAGATCTCAGTACCTTTTTTCTACTTGAACACAAGTGTATATGTAAACTTCTGGTTTCTGTAATGGACCCGATTGCTTATCCCAAGCAGGGTCATAGCAAGCCAGAGCCTTAGTCAGCAACACAGGGCACAAGGCCAAAAAGGGAGGGTACATACCCAGGACGGGACACAAGTCCATTGCAAGGCATCCAAGCAGGGCTTGGGTCCTGGGGGACACCAGTCTGCCGCAAAACACCCCAAGCAAGACTCAAACCCCAGACCCACCAGGAAGCAGGACCCAGCCAATCCTGCTGCGCCACCACACCCCCATAAGTGATTCAGTCACTTTTAAAAATGGCTAATACAGATTTTCCACAGCTCAGGGAAATATTACCACAAAGCACATTTCATTTTGATTCGGACTTTAAAACTTTCTCTACAGTAAACTTGATGATTACTTCCTAGCATGCAGCTTCATTGCTTTCACCATTATAATTGCTATTATTAACATCCTGCACGTAATAATCTTACTTGTGTATTTGTCATCCTGAGAGTTTCATCGACAAATTAACAAAAACTCTAGGCTAAATTAATTGGACTTATTGCGCTAGACTAGTGTTAAACATTAACTTTAGGGAGATGTTGCAGTCATAAATATTTATTTCTTTGCACAATTAGCATTGCAAAACAGAGCAAATCAGTACAATTCGGACTACATTTTCAGGTTCGTGGCGCTGCGATTCACAGTTGTCTTTTCCAGAACTTGAAATCCTCTTAATGGTTTACTGACAGTTGTCTGTAGGAGATTAGTTTTCTGTGTGAGTGTGTGTGGGGGAGGCAAAGAATAGAGCAATGCTTCAAAACCAGAGGATACAAAACCAGCAGCCCATAAAGAGCTTAAACTTAGCCATTAAATGTACTATTAAATGTGCAGATGGGGGTTACAGAAGGAAGACACATTATGTTTCATAAAAAAGAATAACTAAAGTAACATAAACCCCCCCTCTTCTTTGGCATCTCCTACATACTGTATACTATGTGCAGTTGTCTTTCACTACTTTCATGCAATGAATACAGCCAGGGCCTCTGTTCACATGTTCATTTAATTTCCATCTGTTCTGATGGAAATAAGAAAAATTTATATGTTTCATAGACACAACAAAGCTATTATTTTGTGGCCATGTTGACTTCTAGTCATACTATCGGATGAATGTATAAAACCTAACCTTCCCATGGTAAATGCAGATAGTTCAGGGAGTCTACTGGTCAGAGCTGATGCCTTGTAATTCAAGGACCTGTGTTCACATCCCTATGTCTGTCAAAGTGTTAACCCTGAATTGTTTTAGTAAAAAATTGCCTACAGAGATATGTAATTAAAATAGATTTAATATAAAGTGCCTTAGAGAAAGGTGTAAACTAAATAATTTATTATATAATTGCAATTGTTGTATTGAAAATCTTCAAACCTTAGGTAGGAAAACAAAAGTGTGCCCAAATTTATACTTTTTTCTTCTTTCATATTTCATCAGTCCGGGCACATCTCAACAATAATGACATATGTTTATACATGTCAAAATCATATAGCTGTGGAAAAAGCATAATGTGATTTGACACCGGATCAAACAGAATTTTTCAGCTCTTATAGTGATTTTCGTAAGTATTGAAACCATTTCATTAAAATGGTTACTTTTTTGAACTCTAAAAAATGGTAATTGAACATTTCACATTTTGATGTTGTGACAAGGCATGTCAAAAGTAGCTCTTTTTGGTGTTAGCATTTAGTCTTTATAGACTGCTGAAAACATTAACACCCTGTCTTAAAGGCTGTGTTTTTTGTTGTGTCATCTACCTCAAAGTGGGAAATTTAACAAACCTGAAACAAGGTAAAAAAAGACTCCTTCTCACGTGTGCATTTAATTGTATCTGTCCTTCAACAACCAATAAGCTCAGGAGTGTGCTGAATACAAAGGACAAAAGGATAGTGTTTTCCCCATTGTTTGTACCTGTCTTTCATGCTGTAATTAACCATACAAAGGCAGTAAATTTACATCTAATAAAGCCATTTCGTCCATTTCCAGAATTTTCAGATAACTTGTACTCTATCCACCCATCCATCCAATTTCAGCAACCTCTTGTCCTGAGCATGGTCACAATGAACTTGAACCCATCTTGGAAGCACTGAATGAAAGACTTGGGGGATACACTCTGGACAGGACAACAGTCTGTAACCTAGTAGCCACACTCACAGACACACTGGACAATTTAGAGTCACCAATCCACTTGAACTGGATATCTTTGGGCTAAGATAAGAAACCCATCCAGACACATGGAGAACGTGCAAACTCCACACAAACTGAGCAGGGATCAAAACCATGTTCTCTTGCACCACCCAGATGTTGTGAGGGAGCAGCACTACTTGCTGCGCCACCCAACTTGAACATCTTTAAAATCTTTTTTTAACATTAAAACTTTTTAAGAGCTTGATATTGGTTATGTTGTAGCAGTGGTAAATATAATAACATACCAAAAAATATTATTTGCCAAAATTTTGTTAATTTTCATGTAAAAGGATGAATGAAGATGGTAAAAGTTGAACTGATCACCTTGGAACAGGCAGTTTTGGATTAAGAGATTACGAAAAGTGTCAAAACCCGCCTTTGGTAGGATGCTCCTTACTTGGGTGTTAATTGGCACTTCTACCTGTGAAAGCCCCTCTGTTTCAAGTGTGGAGATAAATCTACCTTGACCTGATTGATGCAGCTTGCAGTTTACACTGCAGGACTTTCAGCAAGTCCAGGCTTCAGTCACATGGTTTTGGAACACGTGACCAGCTATCTAACACATTTTGAGGCAGGGTTGCCTGCGTTGAAGCGGAGAATCAGATGAGGAAGGAGTCACAGGTCGCAGAATAGCAATTGTCTTGTTTTTACAGTAAGTTGTGTTTGGAATGACTTTCAGGGCTAGGAATCAAACACCAGGAAATTCAGCAACAATTGAAGTTAGTTAGCTTTGAGTCAGGAGAAGCAGGTGGATGGTGGTGTATTCATCACAGGGAAAGTTCGTGCGGCACAGGTAGTGAGGGATGTGCTCTCAGTTACTTCTGCCTCAGACCTCTCTCTGTTGTAATCGGCTTCCTTGTGACAAATAGACGAGTCCTGAGTTTGTTGATTGTGAGGACCATTGCTTAGCGACACCAAACTTTTGGAGTGTTTCTCTCACCCAGAGATCTGAATTAGAGCGATGTCTTGCTATAGCTGGAGAGGGAAGTCATGGGGGCAGGGCGGTCAGGGTGACAGAGACGAAGGACCAGTGGACTTCTGACTGAAAGCTATACGTGCTCTGTGGGCTGGAGAAGTAATGGATGCTGTTCTCCTAAGAATGCGGACCAGGGTAATTGGGGATGATGAACAACTCCTGGGTTGGATAGAGCAGGCAGACGGCCAGAAGGAGCGCCAGATTCCTCCCATATCCTGCTGATAGCGAGGTGGTGTGAAAACAAGCTCACCAGTGGGTTACGAGACACTGTAAATCCCCCACAGTGCAAGCAGAGGGACAGTGCCAAGGAAGTTAAATAAGTAAGAATATACTGAAATACTAAACATTTTTATGCCAGTATTACTCTGCTCCAGCATCTATTGCCATAGCCTGAAGCCATGTCTCTGCAATGAAGTTACCCAGATTCAGCTAGAGTGCAGTAGAAGTCATTTGCGGGTCACTCTGTGTTTTGATATCATATTTTTATCATTAAATATCACTTTTGTCTATTGCAAAGATGAAACTTGAAATGAAAGTTGCTAAAGCTGAGACAATTTTTCTGGAAGACCTCCAGCTGTGTAAGACCTTCTTCATCATAGTTTATACCATGGTTTAGACAAATGGTTAATTCTGATTGGCTGAAAGAGTGCTGATTAATTCCTTATAACCGCATGGCAAAAGAGTAAGCTTCTAAAGCAACATTTCCTTTTCATCATTTTAAACCAACACGAGCAACGCAGTGGTAGCACACTTCCTATCTCAAACTTGAGTGGATGATTTCTTGAAAATGGCATTATCTATTCTAGGCAAGTGAAGCTATTTCAAACATCTGCTGGCGTGGAGAAGAGATGTTTGAGCTGTCCTCTTTTGTTCTTTATTGCTTAGGATAAATATGCAATCACTACTTCTCTTAAAGACCAAACTCTTTGTCAGAGGAAATGAGGCCAGAACACCCTGACTGACAAAGAACACCCGCTTCCTGAATGTGAGTCTTGCCAGTTTCTCAGTCCATTTTCAAAGTGCATGCAAACCTGCAGTTTAATATTCATAATTGTAACTATTCATTTCCATGAATTAGTCTGTAATGCGGCACTTGCTTTTGTGACCTGAGTGCTTAGCAACCCTCTGATTTGGAGGATGTATGAAACAAAAAGCAATAAGGTTGCGCATTTTTAGTACTGCTATATCCTTATTTAATTTGCAAGAAGGTGTTCATATTACTCCTGGCTTATGCAATAATAGAATTTGGTGCACTTTGGAATCTTAATGTAACACTGTTGCAGCATGGCCCCGTGGTGCACTCCTTTGAAAAAATTGATTTCTTATGTAAAGATGTATACAATTTGCTGGCCTGAGTGCTAAGTGCATTAGAGACTGTGCTACTGGCCAACCTGTTTAGTATCTGTGTGTGTTCACCCCCCCAGAAAATACCAAAATGTTTCTTTTAAAAGAAATGAAACAAAAAATATAGTACGGATGTCAGTTTTGGAATGTGCAGGAGACAGCATTTTGTGTAACCCACATTATAATATTTGTTTTCAGAGAACTTGAGCGAGACAGGAAGCAGTGTGGGGTCGTGTCTCGGGTGCTGAAGTGTTTCTATTTTTGAAAATGAATGCCAGGTGTCCTTCAGCATTCTGACAGGGCCTCTGTGACCTCGCAGCAGGGCCGCCGAAGTCACTTCCCTGTTTCCGCGGAGGCGCATATTTGAAAAAAGTGAGTGTCAAGCGAGAGAGCCGGCAGCTTGGCGCATCTTTCATCCCTTCCTTAAAACAGAGTAAAAAAGCACAATCGAGGGAAACTTCTTCAAAGCTGGCAAGGATTGCATGGTGTCATGCTTGGGAGAGGAATCCACTCTTATGCCCTAATATTTAAACATGAATGGAGGTGCATTTTTACATCTACATTTAGAAATGATACGCTTAAAATCTCAAGGGCAGTTGCTTGACGAAAGTGACGAGGGCGCGAGGAGGGGAAGACAGCCTGTCGTCGCCTATTAGGGTCACGTCGTGAAAAAGTGCAAAAATTAAAAATATTCTTTGCCGCTGTAGAGTGTGGCCCAGCGCACGCCTCGGCTGCCAAAACACCTGCGATTGTGTGTAAAACGGCGGCTCTGCCACAGCCACCTCGGCTAATGAGTTGCTGCGGAATATGTATTATGAACTTTAAAGAAGTTGCGAAGATTTGCGCGGCTGCCTCGACTGCGGTGGCTGCTGGAGGCATGTACAAATCAAATCAAAACCAGAGGTGCAGGGAAGGATATCAAGTGCGAGGAGTGACACGGCTCCATCCGGAGAGAGCGTCTGACGCCGTTTCTGAGAAGAACAGACAGGAGATGGGGCTCTCTGGAGATGCGGAGGCCTTTCTTTCGTGAGTGAAATGCCATCACCTGTCAGTCTGGCACTTTAGAGCACAGTGAGGACACAATGTCTCAACAGCGCTCTTGCATTCATCTGTGCTACCATGTGCCCCATTCAGCTCCATGCTTTCTGCACAAGCCTGACTCTGCTCCTCACTGCATAGCACTGAATGTCTGTTATTATTATTTTTTCCAAGTGCTTTTCCAGAGTTCTGTGCTAACGAGACACGGAGTTGTTGAAAACAGTTCTAAAAATTAATATATACTGTACCAGTCAATAGTACACCTGGCCAACCTGGGCAGTAATTGCAAAGGAGGAACCGAACAGAAGAGTGAAAGCAAATCAACCGCTAAGCGTGGTACATCTCTGGGAGGTGGTGCGGAAGACCTGTGAAGACATGTCAGCTCATTTCCCGATTAAAAAAATAGTTTCCAATGTGTGTGCTGAAACTTTTGACTGAGGCAGAATAGATTTTAATACACTGTCATATTTTAGTTAAGCAACAAGCTACATTTGTAACTGAAAAGTTCAATGTTCATGTTTTCAGCAAAGCTCAGTTTCTGACCCATCAGTGTGTACTTAACCTGAAATGCATTAATAACTAAAACATTTAAAATATAAACTCAACAGATAACAGAGGCCGCTGAACGACTGATAAAATTCAAGCAAATGTAATTATTAATGGCAAGATCCATCATCAGATTTTTTTTTTGGTGGAATCTCCTTTTCTGCGTATCAAAGCCCTGAAACAATGTTCAAGTACCAGGGAGTGTTGTGTTACGGTTCACTACCCACTGTGTCCATTTGCAAGGTCTTAGTCAATGATTTAATAGACAGTATTATGGATCAGTCTAATGAGAAGAACTTGCATATAAATTTACTTACAGAGGAGGAGAAAGTGATGGGGGTTCAGAAGTGCAGGCTGATGGGATTCTGCATTTACATATTTCCCAGTTTTGTTTTTCATAGTTGGGAAGACATACAAACATGACTAGCAGAGTAGCAAAAACTCCCCCTCCTGCCCCCAGAGTCAGATTGTACCACAATGCATTGCTGAGCGACAGTGAAATTAATAAAGCATGAAGTCATAGTGTTTAGTTTGGCAGCTGGGTAGACATATTGCAGGCAGTCAGCTAGCTAGGTCTCGCTACAGTGGTTTTGTTAAGTGTTGTGGAATACTAAAATAACTGACATTTAAAAGGCACAATACACCCTTTTCTTGCTTGGCAATCAAAATGTTTTTTCATATTTCTTTACTGAATGAAAAAGCATTAACCGATTATCAAGAAGTTGTAAACAAGCTTGTTAAAGGAAAAAAAGATTATGGTTTTTTTTGTTCTTCCTCAGTTGTGCTGCAAATGACAAGTTTGGGGATATAAATGGTGCTGTTTTGACCAAGTCCTGTCAGACAATTGCCAATGGCTTCATTGACAGGTGTCCCAATAGTTACTGTTATTACAATGACATAGTGTCATTCTTGTTGCCACGTAAGTCGGAGATGTTTGGCACCCAGTGCTGCCGTGGGTTCCAGAGCCCCTACTCCGCTTCTGAACCCCGGAAAATGAAGTCGGGACTGTAAAATGAAAGCTGCTCTCTCGAGAGGACGCGATGCATCGATAATCCCGACAGGCCCCATAATGAAGCACAAGGCAGGGATACCAATCAATTTCGGAATGGCCGGCAGCAGCGTAGATTTACTAACAAAACAGATTTCATGCATTGTTAAAGCTATTGAATCCTCAGCAAATTAGCATCTGCCATACTGTAGATTAACCCGGCAGTACGGATGACATGTAGCCACTTAGCTATAGTGGAAAAGTGTAACATTTTAAAGTCTGACATGCATTACAGCCATTAACACTGAGCTCCCCAGCTTTAATATACCGTTTCCTTTTTTAAACTGAATAACAGTCCTCCTCAGCATTGGGTTTTCCTGTTTTCTCTCAGCAGTATAACTGCAAGGTTTCCTAAGATCTAAGTGAAAAAAGAAAGTGAAGAAATGATGCTGTGATCTTATTGCTAAAAGACAGAATGGCTCTAGAATTTCATTCTTGGTAGAGTAGTGGTTGTAACCCTCACCTTATAACAGGAAGTCCCTGATTTAAACCCGTCCTCCTACTGTGACAGCCTTGTTGACAGTACTTTGAAATATTACAGTATGAATTCACCCCATTGCATAAATGAGTAAATGATTGTATCTTAGTATACAGACCTCTCATTGTAAGCTGCTTGAAGAAATAATGGCAGCTAAAATTAATAAAACTTTATAGAATGACCCCACATTACACTCATTTTTAGACTATGATGATGTGTGCTATGTGTGTGCTGACCCGATACAGCCCACAGACCCTCTAGAAATCCTTCAATACAGGAAACATAAAAATCCTTGCATGTGTCCATTATAATGTTGGAAAGGCTGGAATACAGGGCGAAAGAAATTGTCTTTGAAAAATTAATCTTCTATAGTTGTTTATGAATATTTCTATACAGTTAGTTCAATTTCAGTTACATGTCTGTGTCTGCAATAAAATAAACACTGAAACAAAAGTCTGGATGGCACTATGACCCAGGATCACTTCCGTAGCCCAGACAAACCTTCTTTCCAGAGAGTGGATTGTTGCAGGCAAATTAGCTGATTAGAAACTATAGACTGCATAATCTGCTCTTCCCAACTTGCCGTGCCCTGGGGTGACTAATTATCGGGATGCTGCTCCGAAGCACACTTCACAAGGTGCTCTGCTCCTGGTGCTTGTTTCACTGAGCACGAGGTAGAAGAGGTAGGAGAAGGGGGGCAGAAGAAAGACACAGGAAAGGGAGGATGAGGGGTTTCACACAGCAGTTTTAATTAGACTCCAGCAAAGCACATTTTTTCCCCTCATACAAAGGCAGGCCTTTCAATATGTGGATGGGGGGTGGGGTGATGGGACCCCCGAGGATACAGGCAGAGCAGACGAATGCTAACATCGAGGGTCGTTTTGCTGAGCGTTTGCCAAGGTATGGCCCCTGCAAAACAAATAACAACGGCAATAATGCTGGAGATGGTTTTTCCGTACGAAAGTTGTTACACGCATACTGTACCGTGAGACCGGAAAAATAAAGCAAGGAAGGAAAAAAGCAAATGGGATTTATTAAAGCCTCTGACAAGGTAATGCTAATGAGATTTACAAAAGCTGGCGACAACAGCACAATTTCTTTTTTTTGGAATGGTTTTCCGATGTTTTTAAAGCCAGAACAGGTGCCATCCCAAGCTAAACGAAATTTAAATTACAGGAAATTAATAACAACAATTCACATATGATTATTATTATTATTATTATTATTATTATTACTACTCTTTTGCAGTAAGAAACTATGTGTGACTTGTACAAATTAAAGATACTATCTTTTAAACATTTGTACATACAGGCAAATATTTCATTGAATAAATTTGGGTTACAACAACAGGGCCCCTCCTGGGACAAATGGATCTTCTTAGCTGACATGCTACCTACAACCTGCTGCTGCTCAGCAATTATATTTTACTCTGAACAATTTGACATTTAGTAGAACCAGAATTTATTTGGAATTTGTATTGCAGGGAATGAAAACAGCTAGAATAGTTATTGCAAATTCTTTATGACTTTGTACGATGTAGTTCCCTTAAATATTCACTTGAGTGTTTAACAGGTTTTAAGACACATTTTCTGTCCCTTTGTGTATGGTGTAAAGTGAAAATTACATCCATAACCACACAGAGCATTTAAAATATGATTCCTTCACTTAAGCATGGCTTCTGGAAAGTAATTAGGGATTTTGCCAGTCTGCCATGTCAATGCAGCCCTGTGTGTTCAACTGCCAGATCCACATTTAAAGAAAAAAACTACCGGGAAATGGGGACTGATTCCTGCTTTGCAAAGACACTTGTATACCATGTGGGGCTCAAGGTGAGAACTGATGTAATAATACATTTTCTGCATTTTTCTTTTGACACCTAAAGGTTGACTTCATAAACAATTTTGAAATCAAGAACAATCTGATAAATAAAATTATGTGAAGACTTGTCAAAGTATGGATCTATTACCCTGTGGGCTGCAGGTTTTCAGGACCCCTTCACCAGAGGCCTGATTACTCTTACTGCAGTTCTGCCGAACCCTTCTCATTTGCATATAGACCAACCCCGGCACTTAAAAGCAGCAAGGATCAAAGAATAAGAAAGACTCTCCGATCAAACGCTGCGATTATTGGCAAGAAAAGTCTTTGATACAGAACTTGCTCAGCCAGACAATTGTCCAGTTGCTTATTTTATTTATTTATTTGTTTTTTTTTTAACAGATTCTTAATTTTTAATATAGGTCACCAAAATAAAAGCAAGTGCTAAAATTATAGCTCGAAACCAAGTAGTTAATCATCTTTTTATCTTTAAAATTTTATGTTAGACCTCATTTACTGAGTTTACACTTTTGCTTCCATTCACTGATTTCTTTACACACATAGAGATATGAGAAATGCAAAAACACTTAGGAGAATTTGTAGTGATATTAGGTGCTTATATTTATCTTTGAGGGAGTGAGAAAAAAGCATTTTTTTTCAGTCTGTTACACAACATCTGTGTGTATGGAATTAGAAACGGTCTCATTAGTAGAGCCCGCAAATCCCAGCATGCCTAAGTTCCGTTATCTGCATTTATGCCGCGTGCTTGGAAAGCCTCCTTGCCATGCATCGCTTTGCTGCACTGAAAATTGCATTTTAATTTCCTGAGGCAATAAGTTTGTTCAGGTACTGTAGCATGGTCTAGTGTGGACCAAGCTTTGCATAGAGGCATTTTACAACAGCATTTAAGAGCATATTTTATCTTCAATGCTGTTATGTTAATTGAAACACTACAAACAAAAACTAAGACCACAGCCAAAAAAATCTTTAAAAGTCTTTAAAATTTTTTATTCTTAACCCGCAGTGAAAAAAACGCACGGGAAAAAAAAATAAAAGTCATGTTTGTTTATGCGATTATCGTCTACTCGATGAAATTATATTGAAGGGTACTCTGTCTTTGTTTATCTGTATCGATCTGCCCGTGACAATAGTCCAGATGAATGTGCAGAGGTAGAACTGAAAGGAATTGAGGTTGACGGAGGAGCTGGCTGGATCGAGCCGGCCCATTAGGCCGCCGCTCTGCAGCGCTGCTTCTGAGCTCCAGCTGGCGCGAGGTCTGTAAACCAGGAGCCTTGTGCGCCGTTTATATTGACAAAGTGATACACACAACTCCATTCGACATGAAATCAGTTTAGCAAACATCGGTCGATGTTTACTTGGAATCCTGTGGGCCGGCACACCTATGTATCTGTAAGGCATTCGGAACCGGGTCCTCAGCTACCTGATTTTGTTAAAGGGCCTCATACTGCAGTAATACAGCAGCATAAATTCCGAGGAACACATCGTCTAACGCTTCCATTTACAAGAGGTGCTGGCCAGCAGCAAAGTGTTGCATAGGACTAAAAAACTGTTGTGTCACACAAGCATCACTTTAAAATGGAGCCCTGAGTGGAGTTGCAACTTCAGAGGAGCGTTGTGAAATCTCAGAGCGCTCGAGGGGAGGGACCACAGGTTTTAAAATGCATAATTCAGAGTTTGTGCTTTAATCAGGTTGCCCCAGTGAGATAATTAGTCTACAGACTGTTACATCCACGGAGGTGTCCATTTTATTTTTCCCTTTCTGGTTTTCCTGCCCCTGACTTGGAATGGGCGGGACACCTGTCCATGATCGATAAGCCAGGAAGATGACTGTGATTTGCTGGAGAACCAGAAAGGCGGGACATCGTGTAAGTCAAAAGGCACTTCCTGGAGGATTTTTGGAACTTGCTCTTAGAAAATCTCACTCTTTTGCCATTCCTTTGGTGACAGTCTCTGCTTGGTCCCATTAACTGCAGTTAGTTTTGATACTTTGCATCTTTGTTTGACAGTGTCATTTTGTATACTGCTTTCGTGCTTGCTTGTTTAGATGGTTGGTTGTTTTTCATTTCCTTAGATAGTGTAAGAACAGTGTAGTTAGTTAATTTGAAGAAGACATTATTTTGGGTTTTAATCCCTTTGTGTTTCTGGGCTTTGAGGTAGCAAATTGTCTATCATGAAAAATTAGATTCATTTTCTTTTTCACTTCGTGAAAACATCTAGGTGTCTGGCAACTTTGGTAAGGTTTTATTTTATGCTCTCTATTTAAATACTTTGATCATTGTCTTTCTTTCACAAGATTATTTAAACACACATTCCTGTTTGTTGCACATTACCTGTGGTCCCGTCTCTTCATAGCAAATAACTTGGTACAAACTTTATATTACGCTCCACCACAATCCTAAACAGCCATGGGTTTGTAACAATACACTTTAAGATATAAGAGTTACTAAGAATAAGATCACGCATCTTTGGTATTGACACATACAGCACATTGGATATCTTGCACTGTTTCTCTCAGTCAGAACACTTAACATCAAAAATAAGAGCAGAAAATAGACTATGGACACTAACTGTACATAATGTAGCTTCACTCACTGCATGCAGAACTCTATGTACATGGGCTTTTTTCATCTGTGTAGAAACTGTACACATTACATACAATAATCCTTTATTAAGGTCATGCCTTGAGGTACTTACAGTGTTACATGACTTAATCATTGATATTGCAGTATGTTTTTACTGTATCAGTTCAGGGTTAGCACCTTGATCATTGATACTACTACATTAAGAGATAGATTTGATCCTGGACCCTCTATTTATAAGACGACAACAGCCCTAATGACTGTACTACTTAGAGTTTAATAATAGTATAATTTGTTTAGTGCTATGAGTAAATTGCAATAAGCACAGGTAAAAAAACCAACATACTGAAAAGTATTACTACAGTAGTTATGATAACAATAGTAATCATCAAAATTGTTGGAGTACACTAATTTTCTTTTAACAATTTTATTATCTTAGAATTAATATATATGCTATTATATTATGATCATTACACCTTACTTTTAACTTTGATTAATCTCTGATGGTTCTTTATTATTTTACTTACTATATGGTGTTCATCTTCATATGGTTTTCCTTGTGTGCCTGTGATATGGCTTGCTGTGGAAGTTGCTGGAACAATGTATGTCTGCTATTGGTATGTTACTGAAACGTCAAAGAAGCTCAAACTGAAAATTCTAACATCATCAGTGTTGTTTGGACCATTCGGTCGATGTGTACATGGTCATTGCTGTTTATCAAGGTAACATCACTCTAACTGAAGATTTTTTTTTTTTACAGTTGAAATGAAATTTGTTGGGCCCTAGGAATGCTCTTAGTTGTGTTCTTAGGCTATTACTCAAAATTGTTTTCTGCAAAAAAAAAAAGCTTCAAAACTGTACCAATGATTTTTCCACATTAGCGTGGGCTGTAAAATATTGGTTTCTGGACAGATCTCTTCACCAAATGTCAGTGAGGACTGGCAAACTCCATATGTACAAGACACATTTTTGTGACATTGACCACACAGATAGCAAAGCACAAGGTCAGCTGCTGGGACACAGCGAACAACTGTGCTTCACAGCGATGGCAAAACCTGGTGCAGATCGTGATGCTCTCTGGTGGAAAGTAAAAAAAGAGTACTGTGATTCCCTAATAAGAGCACTAATACATTACTCTTAAGTGGGCAACTTCTTAAAGAGTTCCTAACGGCTTCCTCTATGTTGATTTCCCTTGGTAACACACGAGAGGCCCAGCATTAATTAAGTGGCTTTGAGCAAAGATGCTAATGAACTTGCTACCTTGTAGGCCTTTTTTTATTAACTAAATAAGCTTACGCTAAATCAGAGCTGACCTCCTTGGGCTAGGGCATATTGGATTCAGAAAAACCAACTTGTTATGAAGACTGATTTTGCACTCGCTCTTCTCTGTGATGTTCACCTTCAACAGATATTGATTTCCATTTGATGCCCTTCTGATAATAGCTGGACACTATCGTTTCTAGTTTTTCCACTTTTGGTGTTTCCTTGTTCTGGTGAGCGGGTGAGTCCAGTGGCAATTACGCTCAGCACACACGAGTTCAGGGAGAGATAAGGAAAGGAGGGTCTGACATTTCTGAATCGAGTGGAAAGTGTTTGCTTTAACTGCTTTTCCAGGTGTGTGTAATCATGCTTCTGGGTGTGTGTGTGTGTGTGTGTGTGTGTGTGTGTGTGTGTGTGTGTGTGTTTGGTATGCCACCATTCTTTTTGCACTTAAATTAGGTCTTGGTGGGCACCTTGCCACTTTGCCCTTGTCTTGATCTTTCCCTCTCACAGCAATCTAGGGCTCAAGGTAGCGTGACCAGGTATGTATTGGCTGAAAGGGAGCCCATTGTCTCTGGCTGCTCCAGTATCTTGTTGTACCCAAACAAGGTCAACAAATATTGTCAAAGTCGTGTTCATAAGTGACTTTACAAGCCCTCCCCTCCGCTGCTGCTTTAAGGGAATTCTGGAGGTTGGAGTGGACAAAAGTGCTGTCCTTTCCTATCACTGGACCAGGAAAGCTCAGCGCAGTTGAAAGTTGAAACAAAATGATATGCCTGAGATAGTTCCCTGAACCCAGAGGGTAATGAGGTAATATTGCACAGCTGTCTATTTTTTTTTTTTTTTTTTTTTTTTTTGCTGTAGTGAGTGACATTACAGTGCAGCGTGTCCGACACCCTCTGAGCTTCATTATCGTGTGTTCTCTTCGTTTTTTTTTTTCTTTGGAATGTTTATTCATTTGCCACCATAAGTTGGCACATGTGTGAGAGTACCTGCAGGAGAACATCAAATTGCGGATAGAACAACAAATGATTTTTAACCGTACGTTATTTTTTTCAGTTAGCTTTTTGAAAATTAATTAAATTTATTGAGCCAGTTAAGAAAAATATAATAAAAAAATTCTTACACTGCTTTTGATAGGGGGGTTCGGTGGCAAAATGATGCAGCGGGCTTGGCCGGGTCCTCCTCTCTAGCAGGTCGAGGGTTCGAGTCCCGCTTGGGGTGCCTTGGGACAGACTGGTGTCCCATTCTGGGTGTGTCCCCTCCCCCTCCAGCCTTGCGCTCTGTGTTGCTGGGTTAGGCTCCGGCTCACCGCGACCCGGGATAAGCGGCTTCGGTCAGTGTGTGTGCGTGTGCTTTTGGTAGTGCAAGAATATGCTAAGTTTTGCATGTTTGGGATTTATGAAATTTACTTTGTTTTCTATGTGAAGTTAAATATCACCATTTTATTTAAATGCCCACATTCAATCCAGACATTAAAGCTGACATGTAAAACCATTTTACGTTGTAGTTAATATACAATAGCTACTTTTATAAATACAAGTCAGATTTTAACAGCTTTGTTGATGTTAGATACTGTTCTAATTAATTCGATGTGCTTTCAAGTATGTCGCTCTAGGCGGGCTGTTTAAAGACTTGCACAAGCTACATGGGGAAAAAATATTCTGTGCTCTGTGTTTTGGACCATTAATGCCTAATTAGATTGACAAAGATAAATAAACAAATTCCCAGACTTCTTCAGCCATTGGGCAAGAAAATATAATGAAATGCTCAAAGCAAACTAAATAATGGTCATCATTTGTATGATAAATGCATTTCAATATCACAAGAGATAAATGATACATTGTTCTTATACAGACTGGTCAAATACAAGGATGAAGTTTCACAAAATTAGTAGATATAGTTTTAACAGTGCCCCACTACAGAAACATTTAAGGTTTTCTAATATAGAATCGTTACTAATAATAAACTGTGAGTCATAATACATTGTATGTATTTCTAATTATATTTTCTTAGGGTGCCATCTTTTCACCGATGAAATAACTTTAAAAAGTCGTCACATTCACGGAAAAATCACAACCTATGGTTCTAAACAAAACATAAAAGAAAACAGATAAAATTCACAGTTGTGAGTAACAGTACTTTGATGTTCTCTGTAAGTTTTTTGGGTTCTGAGGGTTTGTCTACTACTGAGACATCTTTTTGTGGTCTGAAGCACTAATATTAAACAATTCATCTGGGAGTTTTGCTGAAATTGGGTGTGATCTTTTTCCAAGGTCAGGACTTGCCGCTTTCACCATCAGTGAATCACCTGTAGCTGATTTCTGAGTTTTGGTGCCACAGTTATGCTCCATGCTCTATTTCACCTGTAGTTGGAAGTAGCTGGTGGCAGTTTCTGTTGTTAAAAATGAGTGATTTTTGTGTCACGGTGGCAAACTTTGAGCCAGTTGGAGTGGAAAACAACCGTGCATTTCTCAGTTAGCTTCACAACTTGTTTGTCTGTGTCTGGGCACGTCTCCCCAGAATGCGTGGGCAGACAGGTCAAAAACTAAGGACATAAAAAAAGAATTATTCCAGTGCTGTCTATTGCAACATGCTCGTACTTTTTTTTTTTTTTTTTGGAATAACAGTTTGCAATTAATGCATTGTGGCCTCTGTTTGTGATTATAGGCTTTAAGAAGCCTATAATCATACTCATACTGATAATCTATATTTCAGCAGTCTGAAATATTAGATTGTGTAATATCTGTGGAGGAGTTGTAGATGTTCTTCCAGTCTGGTGTAATGTTCACATCTTCTATGGGGTAAGGGTGTCTTGGACAAACTATAGATGGTGATGGGGTGATGGTTATTACAGTTCTGTTTAAAACTTCATTTAGCTATAAGTAACACTGATGACTGTATGAAATTTTGTTAAATTTATCATTCATTTTAGGATCCTCTGGGCTTTTATTTAATTTTTTATTTGTTGTAAACTACAAGGTATGTATACCATACTTCTGTGCTTTTTATTGATTACCATATTCAGTTCATGTAATTTCAATTCTGTTCATTTAATTTAAATTGAGTTTATCTCACTTCACCTAAATTCAGTTTGATTCGTTTCAGTTTATTTTGTGCATTATAATAATGTAACATGCTCAGATTTCATCATGACTCCTTAAATAGGAGTAAACTAGAGATGTTTTACCAGTACAGTTATGCAGAATGCTTTTCGAAAATGATTACATTTACATTTACATTTCTCCATCTAGCAGATGCTTTTCTCCAAAGCGATGTACATTTCAGAGAAAATACAATTTGTGCATTACATTAGGAGAAAGGGAGACATAGTAGCAGGCATGTGATTCTTAAGTAAATCTAGTTTGTTTCTTTCCAATTTATGCACCGATGTTCATCACACGAGTAGCTGCATAAAATTCAGAATAGACTAATCCTGATCACCTTCCTACAATTTTTTTCTTTTTTTAAAAAGGTACACAAACCTTTACATACAATACAGGAGTAGCAGCTGTGTAAATGCTTATCTGGGTATAATTACTTTTACTTCATTTAACTGATACTTTTTTTCCAAAGCATCTTATTTACCTCAGTTACACAGCAGGTTAGTTTTTCTAGACCAGTTCAGGGTATGTAACTCACTTATCCTTGTTCCGTACACAAGTGTTTCATAAACTTGTATGGAACTCTCTGTACCACACATAACCACCCATATAATTACCAGAATCCTGAACTCTGATCAGCGGAACCAAACCCTCCCCAACCAGAAGGACACCAGCCACTTTCATACGGTCTGCAGAGGTTGTCCTCTCAGGTCTCTGACAGTCTCTGCTGAAACTTCACTTAAACTGGTGTCCATCCCAAGTGTAGCTGCTGTATTTCTTTAATACATTCCACATCGACCAACATTAGGTCACGCTAACAATTATTGCACAAAAAACTCACTTTTTTTTGCACTACCGCTTTTCAATCCGTTTGCATTTCTATTTATTGTACCCACCACACCACTGCACTTTATTCCATAGTGTTTTTAGTTTAGTAGTTAGTTACTGTGAACTGTATTGTACTGTAGTAGTAATAGTATATGTTGTATATTTGTCATCTATGTCACGCTGTGAGGGGGGTGCGGTGGCGCAGTGGGTTGGACCGCAGTCCTACTCTCCGGTGGGTCTGGGGTTCGAGTCCCGCTTGGGGTGCCTTGCGACGGACTGGCGTCCCGTCCTGGGTGTGTTCCCTCCCCCTCTGGCCTTACGCCCCTGTGTTCCCGGGTAGGCTCCGGTTCCCCGTGACCCCGTATGGGACAAGCGGTTCTGAAAATGTGTGTGTGTGTGTGTGTGTGTGTCACGCTGTGGTCCAGGAGAAACGCAATTTCACTCTGATGTACTGATATTCAAAACATATTGTGGAAGTGACAATAAAGTTAACTTTCACTTTGACTTAAAATTACTAGAGTGAGATAATTCAAAACCAATTCAAAACAATTCAAAATCAGATCCTTTGATTACAAAGTGATGGCACTAACCACTAAGTTACGGATATATGAATAGGGGTTCGATATTTGAGGAGATATGGCACCAATATAAGGTGAGCCACTTTATTTGAGCTTACATGTCCTACAGAACAACTATGTTAGAACTGAGTCACAGTGGTCCAGGTGACACAGGAATCACAACTGGAAGAGTTAGCCTCGGACACCCACGGGTCAATGGCCTGCCTTACAGAGGGACGGCTGTATGGGCGGTCGGACAGGGGACTGTGAGTTAACATGACAGCGGTAAGCGAGAGAGAACATAACTCACAGCTGGATGGATGTAAAAATAACAGCAAGTGAAGGGGGTGGCAAGGGGGGGATGACAGCGATGCAGTCTCAGCCTCCCCTAAAACCATGTTTTTTAAAAACCTTACTTTCAACACCAAAACAAAGAAAATACTGCTTGTCTCTCTGAAAAAAAAAAAAAAATTCCCACTACGCAATAAAAAGAATAAAAGGTTAAGCAAAGAAGTAAAATTGCCAGCAGTGATATTTCAGTGCTTGCTCACCTCAAAACGATATCTTTGTTTCCGAATACCTACCTTGTAACAATTCTCCAACAAGCTGATGACAAAAATAGATTTTTTTTTGACAGAATTTGTTAAATCTGGCATTTTTTATCGTTGTACTGTGATAGCACATTTTTGCAGTTTAATGTATTTATACAAAAAGTGCTATAACCTGTATTTTGTGATATTTGCTGCCAGTGCAGAAATATGTGTTAATTAAATTTGCTCCTTACTTGAAATAATTACATGTATAATTAAAACCAATTAGCAAAAAAAGAGTAATCCTGGAGTGATTAGAGACAAAATGGGCATGAGTCGTAATGTACACCTACTAGGTACAGGATATTAAGAAATAATCCTTATGTTGCTTTAATCTGAAGATAATCATCATTGCAGAGAAGCTCCCAGCCCAGAAATGGTAATGCAGTGTGTGAGCGCTGTCATTTACCTTTGCTGTACTAACTGTGTCTGCACATTTAGACTTCTCTAGCAACTTTAGAGCTGTTCTTCAACTCTTTCAAGGTTATTTGAAGAGAAAAATAGAGCAAAAAATATTCTCCGCTCAGTAGGGTGTTTAGTTTTTGACCCGAGAGAAAGGAGGGTGTTTTGTGAACTCTCCCCCCCCCGCAGGGGGCGGTCATGGCCGGAACGTCTCTTCTCATGCTCTGACAGGCTGACATCACAGGAGTGAAGTTTCCAGCAGAACCCAGATGGGTGCATGGTCTCACTCTCTCACTGACAGCAAACCCCCTTGCAGCGCATAGAAATTAAATCATATTTCTGTCATATTTCTAATTACATTAGAGTCCAAAAAGCTGGACACATCAGACAAAATTACAGGATTCTGCGCACACACACACACACACACACACACACACACACACACACACACACACATACACGCAAAACAGTACCCCTGCTACTGGACCCTTCTTTAACTGTATGTCTTTAACTGCATGTCCTGTTGCCGGAGAGTTGGTTGTGTTGTATAAGTGTATTGCACGTTCATTTCATTACCTGCTTTACACAGATGAACGGTCATAATTTGTGTTCCCTCAAGGAGTCAATTTTTTCTTAATTAGTTGCATGCATCAGCCTGTCATTTACTATGGAAAAAAGTGTAATGATGTGTTGTGATTTTGTTTATTACTGATCTGGTGGTAGTGACAAAAGCAGGCAGCATCCACAGCATCCACAGCATCCACAGCATCCACAGCATCCACCAGCACCTCAGCAAAAACACTGCTCAGGTCTGGACGTCTTTAATGTGTAAACATACAAACTGATAGCTACAGATAGAGGGTGTGTAAAACAGCATGAGCCAGATTTTAATGAGCAAGAATGAATGATATGTTCTTGCACAATTAGAAAAAGTTAATAATGAATAATAAAATATAATATAAAAGAGAACAAATAACGCATTTCACATTTCAGGAAGCTATATGTTCTGGGACATGCCAGTTGGAAGCTAGCTGTGAAAAAATGGACTGACATTGGTGGTGCAAGTTCTTTGTGTACTGCAGAATGTGACAGACATTCAGATGAGCTCAGAAAAAAACACAAAAATATTGAAGGTGTAATTGCATTTAGAATGCAGGGTAATTGTAATTTTTTTATAAACAAAGGAGAAGCTGAGGCATATTGGGAAGGCAGCTGCTAACTCCGACAAGGTGTTTGTGGAGGAAAGAGTGACAGTGTAGGTTCGGCAGGCTTTACCCCGCTTTATCTTAGAAAGGGCCGCGCCAGTAATTACACACCTGACGCTAACTGATAAATATGACTGGCGCGAAGCCAAACGGAGGCAGCTGACAGCGCTGAGATTTCCAAATTGAATTGTGTCTTTAGGCTTTAAAAGTAATATAATTTTTCATCTGATTTGGGGGAGGAAAGTGCACAATGAACATTCACCTGCTGTTCATATCTTTGGCTCTAAATCTATTTATTGTGTCAGTCTTCACATTAACAATGGGTTATTTCATTTTTCAGTGCAGGGGGGGCTGCCTCTCTTCCTGCATCTCTTGACAAATTATAGTAACACTACAATAATGAACAAAAGTAGAGACTTTAATCATTTATTCTTACGCTCTAATTTCTACATACTGTATAATATATTTCTTTGATGTGCCATTACAGCAAAGATGAAAACTTAAATTTAAATCCCTGAGATGAATTTTTTCACTAAAAAGATAGGCTTAGCTGTATGTGAATTCCACTGAAATTAAAAAATAACAGAAGGTAAAGTCTGTATTTCAATGTCCTGAAGACAAAATCCAGAGAAAACAATTTATTTTTTTTTCTTTTTTATTTGTTTATCACTAAACGATATCTGGATTATTACATGTCCCTTTAAGAGACACTTTGTGTATTAAAATATTTAACCACCAGTCATTGGTCATTATCAAGGCCTATAATTCTGCTAGGAGTCTACATAGACACAATGAGCATCAATAACATCTATTAATTTCCTGATATGTGTCCACTACACTTTAACAATTTCACATTTGTTAAACTTTTCAAGACGGTCTTTAAATTAAAACCAGGTTCAGTTTTCTATTTCTCAAATCTTAATATGCCGCCAAAAACTATATCAAAGTGCCAGTGCTCAGTTTACTTGGATGTTCCAAAAATTATGCTATTCCTATTGAGGAATAATATATCAAGGTAAGTTCATCAGCTTTATTGTTGCCTTCCTAAATGGTGCGATGGCGATGTAGGCCTCTCTCTCTTCTCCCGTAAAACCCAGCTTTGCCCCGACACCAGTCCTCTCCATTGTATCTGCCTGCAGTCTCCAGGGTCTGTTTTTCACCACACAGCTTAAACTGTTAACCCTGGGGTTTGCAGTCCGGTTCGCGGCTCGAGGAGGGTGGAGAGAGGCAGTTACGGAGGTGGGAATACACAGACCCCCTCGTGGGCCGATGTGTGAAACACTCCTTGCTGGGTGCAGTGTGCAGCACAGAGGGGAGTACCGACACGCTCTGGTTGCTGTTAATATGTGGTTAGAAAAACAGTTTTTCTTCTCCTTTAGCAGGATTGAACTTGATGAGCAAACATTTTTAAATTGGTGTGTAGAGTCGCTGTGAGTCTGAGGGCATGTGTTTGGGTACGCATATGTGTGCGCGCCACCTGTTTGTTCAGCGTTCACCAAAACGACCTACCATGTTATGTTAGTAGATTAAGCCGCTTACAGTAATGTAATCATTTATATGGCAGGGATTTCTGTTTTACTCTATTATTTTGCTGAAATTGTTTGATTTTCTGTTTTCATACTTAAGTGGTTGCGTTTTACATTGTTGTTTTATGTTGTTTTCTGAAGAGCTCAGGGAATAACATTATGGTTTGCTTGTTTTGCACAGCATTACGATGACAAAATCTCCAGTTCAATTCAGTTAAATTTTTGCGTGTATCTGTGCGCGAGTGCGTATTCACGTGCGAATGAGTACGTGTGAGCATACTTTAGGCGCTACTGAAGGCTACTGCGCTGCTGGATCTCTCTCGCCAGTGTCCAGGTTCTCTGATTTTAAACCGACAGCTGGCATCCTACAGAAACTAACAGCTGGGTTGTGCAAGGGGTTCCCTGGGACGCTATTAACGTTGTCTGAAAGCGATGAGTCAAGAAAGCTTAAACACACCAAAATTCCCTCCTTGTCCACTTCAGGATAAACCGTGAATGAAAATATCTACACTTTGGGTTGGATGTTTAATATTGATTGACCTTGTGACATTCCTCTGCTCCTTTTCATCCGTGGGTGCTACTGAAAACCATTTTGCCTCTTTTTGGAAATAAATATCCATAACAATCTATTTGATACGGACATGTTTCGATATGTGTCACCTGTGCGTACTCGGTCGGATTGGGGGGGGGGGGGGGGGGGGGGCATTGGACAAATATTTAATGGCACGCAGCTGGGTGGAGGCTTGTTGTATGTATGGATATTATTTATTGTGCCCAGTGCTGTGAGTCTTAGCCGGGGGGGGCTGCGGAGCAAACAGGGTCCCCTTCCTGTTATCTCAGCCGAAGCCTGGCCTCTCCTGCCTGTCTGTGAAATGTAGATGCGGCGCTGAGAGTGTATCGGGGTGCGAAGGAATCGCCTCGGGCCTTTGCATCATGATATACTTTAAAAAACAGGGGGAGAGGAGAGCATCAGGAGAAGATAGTGTGTTCCAGTGCTGCCCAGCAGTCGTGTTATCACTGGATGCAGGTTTGTCTGGAGGGCTGTGCACAGTGATGAAAATGGTACAACCACCACTGTGAAAACGCGGCTAGGCCTTACGCTGAAAGCATGCTAATATTTCAGCAGCTTGTGGCCGAGACCTTCGGTGGACCCACGTGAGAGTCTAACTCAAGGCTGTGCACTCTTGTCAGTCTGGGTGGAAGTTCTGCTCTTTCCCTTGAATTTCGTCATTGCATTCTCTCAGCACTTGCCATACAAATCTTTGCTCGGTACCATCAGTGTGCAACGTTACCGCCAGTAATGCTCACGAACATTGTGCCCGTGCTGCAGAGGAGCAGTTATGGAGACAGAGGGCGGGCAATTAGACCCGGGTGAACGTTAAGAGGTGTGCCATACTAGGGGAGTTGGGGGGGGGGATACTAACCCGGGCAAAGCAACAGACAGTGTGGGGCAGATGGCACGGAGTTGCTAAAAGCCATTCGTCATCGCCGCCACCCCCCGGTAACAAGGTTAGACTTACAGCTCTGCCAGGCACCTCTTCTCATGCGGGGCGCTGGGGACCTCTCGCCTTTGAAGAGCCGGCACAAAACATGATTTCCATTTTTAAAACTGATCCTCGTCTTATTCGCATCACAATGCCTGCAGCACCTATCATGTACTGAAAGGTTTAATTTGTGATACAGCATATTGGAGTGGTACGGAGTATGATGTCTAGTTTTTAAACACTACATGCTTTTCTTGTTAAACGGGATAACAAATGAGTGAACTTTTAACCCCAACAAGAATTATACAAACAAAATAACTCACCTCACAATGTGCTTAAACATTACAATTAACCTTTTATTTATGGACAGGAATAAAAACACATAAACATATCCTATCAGCAGATATACCAATATATAGGATATAAGCAGTTTAAACAGACAAGAATCAGCCCACAATCCTTTAAAAAAAAATCACCGGTGATAAATACGAGGTACGAGGAATAGCTATCACCAGTGTATGGTGAAATGCTGCCGAGTTCACATGGAAGTCCATGGGAGGAACCAAGAACATCAGAAGATAAAACTCCATCATCCCTCTTATCAACTTTTCTCCCTTTTCAGTCCAGCTAACCCTGTTTATCTCTGGAAACTGATCAGTCATTAATACACACCTTGCACAGATCTTATGAAGTGTGGCACAGGATCCTTCTCTCACCTTCTCAACTGTGTATCTCTTCATCCTAGCTTGAAGGGCAGATGTAACTGCGTCACACCTCACACCTTGGTGAAGGGTGAATGTGCTCTCTCTAGTTTTCTTTAGCCGAGGGTAAGTTGCAACAACTCATGCAGTTGAGAAATTTTTCTTAAACTTAATCAAAATAAGATGTTATGTGAAAATCACGTAAACCAAACCCAATGCACTAATTCCCCATGAAAGCACTCAACCACATTGCGCAAAACAGAAAATGAAGCATTTTACTATTATCCCTTCTAACTTTTGAAAAGAGGAAAGAGCCATTTTCACTCAAAGAGATATCACAGTAATATGGTCTGAAATCAATAAATACTGATTTCATTTAACATGAAATTATTTTCAGCACTGATTTCGGTTTATCATGGCAAATTATTCACCTTCATATTTCACTTTGTGTTTTAATTTTACTCGTTAGTATCATCTGAACTTCATTTTACAATCCACAATTAAGAAATACAATGATCAGTCCTGACCACCTTTTGGGCCCATTTCCAGTCCTCTGAATAAATAAGGCTGTGGTAATACACTAGTAACACACACACATTTTCATAACCGCTTGTCCCAGACGGGGTCGCGGGGAACCGGAGCCTACCCGGTAACACAGAGCGTAAGGCCGGAGGGGTAGGGGACACACCCAGGACGGGACGCCAGTCCGTCGCAAGGCACCCCAAGCGGGACTCGAACCCCAGACCCACCCGAGAGTAGGACCCAGTCCAACCCACTGCGCCACCGCGCCCCCCCACTAGTAACATGTGAACATTATACAATCCGTGTAGGGAGGTCAGGGTGTTTGTGCGCCATACAAAAAATGTAAAGAGCTCAGTGTTCGCACCCACTGAGTCAAGTACTCGTGAAGAATGAAGCTTCCTGTAGTAATAGGGACCTAATTGAGGCAGACCGGTCCTGACACAGGCTCATTGACACTTTGATGCTTATCCAGCATGCATTTATCTTCTTCTTCAAAATCAAACAACGAAGGTTAACCTAATGTCTTCCCCCAACTCGAGAAAGGCAACGTAGAATCTAAAGCCTTCTGATTCATCCTTAAAGTAATGAAATTGTGGACTATCTATTTCTTTAATGTGAGAAACAGAAGTGAATCTATCTGAGCGATAAATATTTTCTGACCGTTATCTCTGAGCATATTAACCCGGTGCCTACACAAAGAAAAGACGTGCTCCTTAACTTTTAATTACCTTTGACTCACAAAGCTATGATGTTTTTTCTAACTGATGTATTAATTTTTAATTAAATGTATTAACATGAGGGGGTGCGGTGGCGCAGTGGGTTGGACCACAGTCCTGTTCTCCGGTGGGTCTGGGGTTCGAGTCCCGCTTGGGGTGCCTTGCGATGGACTGGCGTCCCGTCCTGGGTGTGTCCCCTCCCCCTCCGGCCTTACGCCCTGTGTTGCCGGGTAGGCTCCGGTTCCCTGCGACCCCGTGTGGGACAAGCGGTTCTGAAAATGTGTGTGTGTGTGTGTATTAACATGCTGTTCTATCTGATGTCACAACAAAACAAGGATGGCTACAGGGTCCACCTAATTGACTGGAGAAGCTGCATTGCACGAGGCCACTCGGCACAAAAGGGCACACTTTGTCCAATTAATGTATTTGGTTTTTTTTTTTAAACAGACACTTAATTGGAGTGATGTCCTGTTTTGTTACATGTGTCGTGTTTCATTGGTTGCCCTTCTGTTCTGCTGGGCCTGGGTGCAGCGTGACAGTAATTACGGTGGTCTCGGCAAGCAGGTACTAGCTGTCGCTGTCAGGGAGATGAATGGGATTGGGAACCGGTAAAAAAATAAAATAAACAAACAGCTAATATAGAGGCAGCAGGGGCCAGGGACTGCGCTGCCGTCGGAAGCGCTTCTTTGACTACGTTTTCCGGTGTCTGAAAGGAGCGAAGCAGCGGTAATGCCTTGGATCCCTTTCAGGACCCCTCTGAGTGATAGATCTCCCTGGCAAATCCGCGGGCTGCCCATCGCAGGGAAATCTTTTACGTGCCGTAATCAGAATAACCGTTTGCACAGACACTTTGTCAAAGCGCTGCAAGCAATCCACGGCCCTTGTGCTATTGAATTATCATCTGAGGCTGGTTTATTGGAATGTTTGATAAATCGCGGCCGAGGTAAATAAGGTTATGCCGCAAAGTTACTGCCGGATTTCGTTTTATGATTGACTTGGCGTGATGGTTTACCGTCAGCTTGGCTGGCGATCAGCGCATCCTACAGAGCGTTTGTTTGAAGCTTCCAGAAAGGTCAGGAAAGTAATTAACCCTATTCTCTGTATATTACTGCACATATGTACGCATACACAGGCTCACACACCAACACAAAGGACTGCATTTCAAAAAAAAAAAAAAAAGATGGCTTGGAAAGCTGCGCTGCTCAGGAAAAAAGGTATTGTGCCCTGCAAACAGATTGCAATGTGTCATGCAGCAATTATTTTTCTTTATTGTTATAAGATCTGTTCGACAGCATGGTTTAGGATTCAAGAGGGTAAATATCAGTCATTTTGATGTGACGGCAATGCACCCATGATTAAAATGTATTTCCACAGCACAGTGAATTGCGTCGCGCTTCGAAATTATGGTAAATTGCTCTTCCAGTCAGCTGCTGAAAACAATGAGAATCCTCCCTGTCTGAAATCCAGAAGGCTGAGCTCAATTAAGGTTTATGGACAACGAGGCCTCCTGTCGAGAACACACTGAGCAACAAATAACGTTACTCAGGATCCCTCGTACCCACGCTGCCTCTCACAAATAGAATGAGAGATTCCGACTGTGTGTAAATACCTTGCTTTGCCTAACTCTCTAACCATCTTCCTGGAACTATATGGATATCAAAAACAATTTTGCTCTTACCCAGGAGGCTGCAATCCTTTTGTTTTATGTGCGTGTCTTCAGGAGAGTTAAACTGCCTTATTCACCAGCACAGCACAGATAATAAGCAGACCACACTCTGCAAGGCTGCATTGGATTTTTCTTCCTAACCACAGAGCGTGTCTATAGATATTTATTTATCCTCTTCCCACTTCTTCTAAAGGAGAAACATGAATAGAATTTCCATTTTGCATTCCCCAGTCTCTTTAAGTGTATTAATCCTTTTCCTTGACAGATAACAATCCCTTTTCTTTTTAAACAGTTTTTGGTATCTTTTACTGCCAAAATGTGCAATGTATCACACGCCTACAGCCAAAGACTTCAAGAAATTTGAAATTGGAGTGTCTCATTCTTCTACGTGGTTGGGGAAGCAAAAGTCACTAATTCCCACGCTTATGGTTTAAGTGATGCTCTGTTTGCTCAAGGTCTTTCTTTTGATGAGGCATGAGTCCACAGCATCACTGCCTTCCTACACTTTATTAGTAATTGTAGGCACACTGCATTGTGCGCATCTGTGTATGTGTCAGAGCGAGAGAGGATTGGTGGGATAGAGTTAATCTTTTACACCGATGTGCAATACTTTAAATACCACAGACTTTGAAACTACAGCTAAAAATGAACAATTGTTGAAAATGCAGGAAATGCTACCAAGAGAGCACGGGGTTATTAGATTCCCCTGTCAAAGCAGAAGAACCAAATTCATTTTGTTTCTCCCCACAGGATACTTTTAAAGAAGCTTAAGTTAAATCATAAAATACAGCATTTTATTTTGCCTTCTTTTTTCCTTCTCTTTGGAACACTGTTGTAAAAGAATGTGGCACATCTGTTGAAACCCTTTAGTTATAACCTGAAGGTTCCTGGTTCAAATCCCTCTCCTGATGTTGTGCCTTTAAATGATGCACTTACCCTGAATTGCTACAGCAATCTCCCCAATATGTAGAGAGGACACTTTCCAAGCTGATCTAGATAAAATTGTAAGCTAATTATAATAATTTTAGTGTCAGATTTAATTAAAAATAATTTAAAAATGACCTGCAGATGGCGCCAAAGGTAGGATTTCATTCCCTGTTTTAAAGCGCTGCAGTGAGGACTAAGAACGCTGATGCCAATGAGAAGACAAAGAACAAAGTCCAGTTTGATGAAGGAGCAAATTTATTATTCTGGTCTCTCTATGACATCTGTTTAATGATGAGTCTATTTTAATGCAATGGGAAATAACTGGTGAAATGTAGCCTGCTGTCGAATTAGGTAATGATGGTAAAAATAAGTATGAAGGCTAGGTCTTAAGTGTATAGTATATATGAAAACAAAGCTCATCACTAAGCCAGTTCCTCACTGTGGAGAGCTGGGCAGTTAAGAACATATAGACAGGTGGCCTATGAAGGGTATCTGTATTGTATCTACACAAATTAAGGCTGAATGAAGCTACCTTCAGTGACTCACTTTGTGTCATAATGCGATTGGCAGCTTTGGCGTGCGCGCGCACGTGTGTGTGTGTGTGTGTGTGTGTTGGAAGGTACCCACTCTTGACTTTCTCCAGGAGGGGGTCTGGTGCCCCAGATGGCTTTCCCAGCGACCTGTTCTAATCTGATGTTCAGAAGGCTTCCTTCTGTGATGTACCCCGATAACTGTGGGTAACTTTTGCTCTAAACGTTTCCCAAAATCCATTAAATGGCTTAATTTTAAATGGGGGAAAATTAGTTCTTAGTTTATATCCATTTTGTGGCACTGTTTAAATTGTTTTCCCTGTCATCCTTCAACAGACATAAAATCATTCTGTTAAAATCACAGTCGGATGCAGCATAGCTAATCACGTTCATTTTCTTTTATTTACAACACTAAGTATCCTTTCATGCAGTTTTCTTCAAATCGTTTGCTTGTAAATCAGAGGTCACTGTTGTGTCATTTAATGGTAGCTATATGAAGTTATTTCAACAGCTTCGCATTTTCCCTGCTCCCTCCCTGACTCGTGGGCCCCTGCGTGTGCTCACCCAAAGAGAAATCGTTTTGTACAATCCTTGTAACGTCGCATGATATGGCGAATGGAGGGACGAAGCAGTGGTTCATGCCGCAATTTGTGCGTCTAGGTCTTTTCAAGACAACATCAGTGAAGGCCTAAAGAGAGCGACGTGTTTGATTTTTCTCAGTGAAATCCTCCCTCTTTGAGATACGCTCTTAGAAAGAGTGCCAAACATGGTTCTTGCAGCGATGCCACAGGGGAACCATTTCTTGGTTCTTCAAGAAACCCAATAAAACAATGATTTAAAGAATACACTGAAGAGAAAGTTTAAAGCCAGATGAATCATAATAGAGACACTATTTATTTATGCAATACTTCTCTCTAAAACAGCTTAGTATTAGCTTTGTGTGCCATGCTAGTCACATTTACTCCTTTATTAGGACAAGGTAATTTTTACTGCATCACTTCAGGGTAAGTACCTTCCATAAAGGAAGGAGATCAAGCAGGAGGATTCAAAGTCACATCCTTCCAATGGCAAGGCCACAGCTTTGGCCGCTACACCAGCTGCCCCCGTTTTCATAATGTTAAGTTAAAATAAATGTTCAGATTTTGTTCTGGGTTATTATTGCGTAGGGGTTTCATTACATTTCTGCCACTATTTAAGGAGAGTCCAGCAGCCGTGTATGGAGAGTCCTTCTGATCATTACTTAAGGAGATGTGTCCAGATGTCTGAGAAGGTCATGGTTGTGTTTACAGGGCTGTACGAAGGGAATCATGTCTCATGACTCCATTGTGAATTATAACAATATCAGCAACGGAAGCTGAGGGATGAAAGTGGCCTTTATGATTTCGGCTCAGGAGAGTTATGCGCCACTGTCCAGCAGCATTCTGGGACTTCCCTTGGGTGCAAACCACGTGTTTCCACAGCATGACACACAGCAGCGCTAACAGGTAATTAGCCAACTATATATAGATAAGATGGAAACTCTTCTGTGTCACTAAAGGAACTTCTCTATTACTAGCTGTCAGAAAACATTAATTCCTCACTCAGTGCAACTTGTTTGTGGTTAACTGCAAACACGGGTGACAATCTAATTATTGCCACTGTCTTTGTCTCATTACATCTTTACCATGGGAGAAACAATTGAGGCAGTCACAAGCCTTTACTGGATTTATGCTCAGGATGCTGATTCTGGGATTGTTTTGCCCATGATTCAGTAAACGCTGAGTGCGTGTGTGTTTGATCCCCAACATGTCAGAAGTCAGCTATACTGGTGCTTGTTCTTCACTCTGTATACTTCATAAATGCCTTAACGTATTGATGCTCAATGGCACTGCATAGCAGGAGAATTATGGAACGGTGAGATTTACAATGTTTGTGTGACTATGCGCAGTGATGATGCTTCAGCCCGCTGTAACGCAAGGACATGTAGGCATCTTTTTGTTGAAAAATAAATAGAAATAGCTTTAAAGAAGTTAGTTTTAAAAAAAGCCATAATTTAACTTTATTGTTGCATATGGAATTAGGGGGGCATATATAAAGGCAAGGAACATACACATATAGCTTAGCTGTGCTCTATTCCTAGTGCATTATGGGTATTGAGAAGGTTTGTTTACTGTATGAATCTGCAAGTGGCGCTTTTTAAAATCCATTTGCTTAAAAATCCCTTTTATCCTGCACAGAAAGTACACTGATTCATGTAAATATGCCACACATTACAGCTGCAATGCATCCAATGGGCAGGGATCTATTTAACACATTTTCAGAGATTAACAGCATAATGGAACGGCCCAGAAAATCTGCTGTATTAAACGTGATATTTGAGAATTACAACCATAACCAGATGCACTTCCTAGATATCACATGAAGTCTTTTTCCTCTTTCAGCTTAATACTTGCTTTTGTTTGGAATAAACCCCAGCAATATTTTCATTATATATAAAAGATAACAGAATAACCTGGATTTACTTGTTTTTGTAGCTGTCAGGAGGATATGCTTGGTTGTCTGTTTCTCTCTTTCAATGATAAAGAAAGTGATATGTTGCACATGAAAATAGCACACAAAATTGTATGATTTGCTTCCTTAAATGCTCTGAAATCTTACATTTACATTTACATTTATTTATTTAGCAGACGCTTTTCTCCAGAGCGACTTCAGATGAATTCTATGTAGCGATATCAGCTCACACACCTCACTCACCAAGGTGACTTACACTGCTAGATACACTACTTACACTGGATCACTCATCCATACATCAGTGGAGCACACTCTCTCCGTCACTCACACACAGATCTTTAGAGAGAGAAACAGATATTACACCTAACGGAATCACTTTTCTACAGTGACTAATACATACAGTATTAATTTCATTTGTTATAATAAAAAAATAGTCACCTTTCGTCACCCTAAAAATTAGGCATATAATTTTGTCTTATTTTCATTTTCGGTATCACGTGGATGGAAAATTAATAATTACTGTCTAGGGATATGGTTCCATGGAGTTAGAAAATGTCTTTTGACAGTAATTCCAGATATTAAGGGCCATATTTCTTTAAGCCTTGTAAGGGGTCAAAAAGGAATACCACCCATAAAAACACTTTATACAAACTGATGTGGGACACATGGATCTACACATGTAAAAGCAGAACTGTAGAATTAGTTGCATACTTTTTGAGATTACGAAGATGTTTTATATTCATTTCTAGTGTTCAAGGGCAAACTTTAAAATTCCGTAGTGTCCTATTGCTCTACCCTTAAGTTATATATTTTTTTTAATTGATAACAGAAGAAGCTGGTTTTTGACAACAAGACAGAATCAGTATATACAGATAACACAAATACACACAGATCCAAGGGCAGGAGGCTCCTAGCCAGAGGGGAAATTCAGTTCCAAAAGTGACTGAATCTTCCAGTATTCATTAGTTTTCTGAAGGTTGAATGTAAACTTTAATAATGCTGGTAAATTAGTCATGTAAGTCAAACATATTTATACAGGGAGGTCCTGATGTAAACCAAAGCAGTAGAATATTTTTTGTTCCCAGACATGTCAGAGTAATCAACATACCTTCCATATCATTATCAGAAATGTTTGGGTTTTGAAATAACAGGTTAGATCAAGGTCTTTGTTAATAATCTTTTGAATTGTCGAATGAACATCATTCCAGTAAGTTTGTATCCTGTCCCATTCCCAGAACACATGTAGAAAGGTACCAGAAGTGACTTTAGTTTTAAAACACAGCTGAGATGTCCCCAGAAATTTTCCATGAAAATATAGTGGGATAAAATAAATTCCATGAAGAATCTTAAAATTTAATTCCTGGACACTAAGACTGGTGTAGATGGGTACCACCTCTCTTAGACATTTACCAAATTGTTCAAATAAAATAGTCTATTGTATTAAAAGGGGGGGGGGGGTGCGGTGGTGCAGTGGGTTGGACCACGGTCCTGCTCTCCGGTGGGTCTGGGGTTCGAGTCCCGCTTGGGGTGCCTTGTGACAGACTGGCGTCCCGTCCTGGGTGTGTCCCCTCCCCCTCCGGCCTTACACCCTGTGTTACCGGGTAGGCTCCGGTTCCCCGCGACCCCGTATGGGACAGGCAGTTCTGAAAATGTGTGTGTGTATTAAAAGGTTAAAAGCCGTAGGAGATAAAGCTGTGGCAATCTGTAAAACTGAAAACAGCGGTGCCCACAAATTACCACCAGCAACACATTAATTTGTGCCTTTCTTGGCAAATCCAGGCCTAAGACCCCCTGTGCCAAGTAGGAAGCCTTAATCAAAGATACATTATCACACTCCCATTTCTTATTTTATCACAAGTAATAAAATGAAACCACATGCAATGTTTAATAATGTCAGAAACATGCACACAAATATGTTATTTTTAAATTCTAATTCTTAAGAAATTGGCACAAAATGCAATATATATATAACATTTCTGTATAAAATTATTATAAAATTAAGAACTGCGACAAAGTCTGCAGAGGAATTATTCATAAGGGATGTCTATGATCATACTGAGACAAAAAAGTTATTTCAAATGTAGCTTATTATTGCTTTTTCATTTTGAATAATGCTGTAATAATGGAAAATGGTCATTAAGCCTACATCATAGCAGGCTACGAAATATACTGGGCTAACTAGTGTTTAATTGCATCACCTTTTTATCTGCGGAGTTTGAAATTAGTTTGAGAAAACATAACAAAGACAAACAAGTGGCATCAAAGATGAGATGAAACTAATCTTTCGTCTATCAGATCGTCATGGCTCAATTACAAAGTCAGTACGGGTGGGAGAGAAGCTTCTTTCAATTACGGCTTTGAAAAGGAATTGGAATTCAGCAACTGTTTAGGTCAACACACACCAAAGGCACAGCACTTAGAGAGCACACACAGATCTGAGGCTCTTTGGAGAAACTCCGAGAGCAGAGCTTCAAAAACGCTTCGTTTTTGATATCCCATACATACACTTGCGTAATTCATTTTGTTTTAAAGCACATCTTTTTGTTTCTTTTTGTCAGGTGCAATTTACATTTGAACTATATTTCCGATTAACATTTTAGTTTACCACCACAATGCATCAAATTCAACATCTGTACCGTTATTCAAAGAAAAATAATTTCTCTTCATTCCCGTAATTTTTCTACAATTGTCAATAGATGTTTCTGTGGGATTAGCTGAATACAACAAGCAGTAAAACAGCAGAAAGATTTAGTTCACTTTAAAGTGTTAGAACTCTGTCAAGGGACCCGTTTTCCCCCTTGTGATGTCCGTTTTGAATCCTGTGTATGCGAATATATGTATGTGTGTGCACAGGTAACATGGGGCAGCGAGTAGAATAGTGGTTAGTACAGCTGCCTTTGTACCCAAATGTTGCACGTTCAAACCCCACCTCTATCTCTTGTACCCTTGAGCAAGGTGCTTACTGTAAGTTGCTACCATAAAATTTCTCAGCTCTGTAAATGGGTAAATAAGTCTTAGATGAATGCATGTGGCTTGTTTCCATGCATTTCTGTTTTACCCATGTGGCAAGTTTAAGAGAACGTGGATAAATCTCGTCCCATGAACTACAAAGAGCAGAGCACACAGCACGTCACTGTGGGGACACTGCGAAAGTAAAAGCGTTCTTCGCTTTGCTTTGTTGTCCTAGCTGACCGTGGTCACCGATGCCAGTTGTCAAAATGCAGGACTGTCTGTGTTCTTGGATGCACACAGTTGTAATCAAACTGCTCTATATTTACAGCAATATAACCTTTTAGCTGACATGTTTTATTGTACATTCAAAGCGGTATTGACGAGAAGTAGGGGAGAGGATGGAACATTGAAGGCAGGAAAGGGAGCAGAACTGTACGATACATTAAAAAGGCCAGTGTAAGGGTTTGGAGCCACGACCAGACCTCTGTTGCATAAATGCAAGCACAAGCCCAGGATTGTGTGGTGGTGAATGTGCAATATCTATTGTATTGTGTTTGTAGTTTCTGAACAAGTAAATAAGCAGTCTTGGTTGCACTGAATATCATTTATCTAGCATCTAGAGGTGTAGCTAGAATGCATTTCAAAATGAGATGAGACTGCAAGGTATTTACAAATCCAAGGTACTCAGAAACATATTTTAGGGACGAGCATTACTGCTGTCTCTATTATTTTCCTCTTCAAAACTCTAATTAAAAATTCCATTAAAAATGAATCAGTTTCATGAGTTAACCTGGAGGGAGCCAAGACCATATTTAAATTTTTCTGTCTCTTATACTGTACTGTACTGTAGCTATTCATCCATTATGTATTTTTTCTTGATGGACAGGAGAATGCACACATTTTAGATGGACAGACTGGGGAAAATAAAAGAAATTAGAAGACAATAATTTATTGAAGGTGGAATGCATATATTTTTGCACATTTTTTATTTTAAATAAATTAATTAGAACATGCAGTTTGATGGTGTGTCTTCAGATAAGATTTTTTTGTTTCAGCTCCTTTCTGAGGAAATTATGGAGGGCTTAGTTTTACATTATTTTCTCTACCAGATTTCTCATAACTCATTATTTGTGAAACTGGTGAGCCTTTGGTTATCTAAAGGGCAATTTATGTTTTTCTTATAACCCTTGTCCATAATTTATAATCGACATCTGTTGTTCCTGAAGCTACTGTATGTTTTTTCTCATTTTTTTTAACCTTTTTTGTTGCCTAATGCAAGATCTTTTGAAATCTAGCAAACATTTCTATTTTTTCAGAACTACTGTTTTTTTTTTTTTTAGAAGCACGGTAAGGAATATATTCAAAAATTAACTCATCAGTTTTACAGAAAAAAGCAGAGTACAATTATGTTCAATAGCCTAAATAACTTGAAACAAATACAAAGAAATAGATGTAAAAAGTACTTTTATTTCTGTTTTTTTTGTGCAGCAAGATGTTCTTCCCATGTAGTGATATTTAAGAAGATACAATAAACTTATGAGGTTTTTTTTTTATCAGCCAGAGCAGTATTAGTTGTCTGAGATCCTATTTTATCAGTGAAATTGTCGACAGATGGCACAGTTCACTCCTTAGTTTGTTGGTAACTAATCCAGTTCTATTCAATACGTTCCAGGGTGAATAAAACAAATTAAATGAAATTTTACTTTTAAGGAGATTTTCCTTTCACTTGCTGCACACAGCTAACAGCAGAATCTGTGTCATTTATGTTTAATTTGTTTCAATGCTTGTTTTCTTCAATTTCATATATTTTAAATACCTGCAGAGTACACATGTAAATACACACATACAAGCTGCCATCAAGTTTACCTGGTAGAACTGATGAATGATGCTACATCCTGTAGTACTCAAGGTCATTATCCACACACATTTCTTGACTATACTGATTCAAACATAAAAATAACTGTTTCACATATTTCTTTATCATGGTGGTTATCACGCATTTATAATAAAAACAGGAAGATATAATTTGTATAAAGAAAGAGAAAAATAACGCTGAGGTACAAGTGAATTAATTTTCCAAGCATATCATAAATTTTTGTCATTCTAGACCGAGATTTCTTTTGACATTTTTATTCATTTGATGAGTTTCAGAGTGAAATAAAGCACAATAAAATGGCCCATTAAATTTGATGTCACCTTCTATGCATAGCAGCAAACTAATTTAAAATAAGATACTATCTCTCAGGTGACATGTATGGTCCACTACAATGTACTGTGTCAATCTGTCCTTCAAGTCCTCTGACAGAAACTGGTTTGATTGGACAGTGTTAGAAGCCGTCTGCAGAGTTATGTAAATTCCATACCAAATGGGGTACTGATGCATTTACATCTTTTATATTACAGCAGGAAAGGAAAAGACAGAGAATCGGGATGGTAAGTGTTATTTAAGAATAATCTGTACTGAATGCGGTTTCACCGATACTATATAATAACGTAATGCCATATATGTTACTCTATTTCTATATTGTATATTAAGAAATTAAAAAAAAAAAAAAAAAAAACCTCACATCTAAAAAATTTTTTTGTGGTGAATAACTTAAAAATGTAAGAAAACACTGTATATTAACCAGTCATCAAGTCACATTATTTCCAAGGTTACACGTTGTCCAATTCTACACATTTGGTGTATATATAGAAACTTAAGCTCCAAACGATGCAGTGGCATTGATAAAGCCATTGCCCAGCGTTAATGCATGGCCTATTTTAAGGATGTGCTTGGGTTTTAATTTCCAATTTCAAAAACAGCTAATTAAATTATGAACAGTCTGACCTATGGAGATGCACACCATGTACAGGAGAGCAAAAGGAAGAAAAAAACAGAATCTAAGGTCTGTCAAAGCCTAATTGGCAGTACCTTGTGCTGAGTGCAATTACACTTATCTAGTTACTTTCTAAGGGTCATTAATACAGTGTAGACTAATTGAGCAACGCAGAGCAGCAGAGAATTGCAGGGTTCAGAGGACTCTAAATTTATTAAAGGCAGAATCTTTCCTGGGCTCCAGACACAAAGACATAGAGGAGGTTGTCATGATATCTTTTTGATTTTACTGTCACACTGTTCACCATAGTCTTTTGTTAATCTGGAATGACATATAAACTAAATAGTAACATGTCCTTTGAAAACACTGTCAGACAAGACCAATAAAAATATTGCTCTATATATCGTGGATGGTAAAGCTATTACAGATAAAGTATGGGACTGACACTGGTTTAGTGTACATTTTAATGTGCTGAGAGCATTTTCTAGAAAGAATACATTTGTAACCTATATAAGTTATGTAATGTTTTGCTGAGAGGGGTACTGATGCCTGGTAATGGGTAGTGGTGCACAGGTTAGCTGCAAGGTATCTGCAATAATTTGGCATAAATAAGAGCTTTTACATTCAACACAAGACATTTCACAGAAATTATCCTCCCCTTTCTTCAGTTCTTTGCCAAAAGTGATAAATAAAAACAGAAACAGTTAAATTTAACTTGCACATTTTATGTGCAAACAGCTTACAATTTAACCACTTTATACAGGTGGATGTTTCGCTGAAGAGATTCAAGTTAAGTATTCTGTTTAAGGGTACAATGGCAAGACCCCACTTCAGACTTTAACCTGCCATCTTTCAGAGGAAATTGTATGTCCTTGAGCTGTGTGGCACCTGCTGATAAAGAGTAACCCACCAGTTCTGGCTAAAATGATTGCATTGTTTCAGTGTGTATGGTGTTGGTAGTAAACTGTACAGTGCCAATCTTTCCAGCAATTTAAACTGTTTTATTTCTGTTTTTGTGCATTTACTCCCTTTTGCTGTCAAAATTTTGCCATGTTTTTAATTTGTGCTGTTGAATAGATGTTCTGGATGCTTCTCCAAGGCAACCGCAGATGAATGGATTTGCTTCGAGGACTATGACTGGCATGCAAAAAACTAAGAACGGTGTTATTACATTTACTGTGTGAGAGACGACATGGTTATGCACTTAACAATGTTATAAGGTTCCGTTTTTATATTTTATATTTACGCCCTGTGTTACCGGGTAGGCTCCGGTTCCCCGTGACCCTGTATGGGACAAGCGGTTCTGAAAATGTGTGTGTGTGTGTGTGTGTATTTATATTATAACATATATGTCAATATACAGCACATAGGAGCTGTCCATTTTGTACCAGTAAGGTAAATATTATTTATACCCTTTGAAGGAAAGACATGCAAAGTTGTTAATCATAAATTTGCGATCAAATTTGACTTTTTCATTCTTACTATGTATGCTGCTTTCAAAAAGGTTTATTTAAAAGGGGCAAGGTCCCCATAAACCATAGTAATGGCTCTCTTCGGAGAAATCCATATTGTCTTCAGTCCCAGATTATCCATGTTAATTGACTGACAGGCACATGACACAGCTGTCACACAAGAAGCTCAAGGAAACTTGAGGCTCTGTGGATGTTTCAGCACGTCCATGGCCTTGCCGAAGTGGGTAAAATATTTTGTCCTTCTGTACTTTGCGGCACATTTGTAGGTTAACAGGATATGACTCATGAACCTCTGTATTTGGGCTAACAGATCTCAAAATGCTTACGTATGCAACCTTTCAACCTGCAGGCTGCTGGTTCAAGCTCCAGAAGGGATCCTGCTTTGGAGCTCATTAAAATATTTAGATGCATAAACAAATAGTTTTGTGAGCTGCTTAGGACAAAAGTGTCAGTTAAGTGATGAAACATCAATAGCAGTATTGCACACAACAGCACATTGAAAAAAAAAAATGTCAATTTACTTTGCATGATATCTCTTACCAATGGCTGTAAAAAATGGAAAGTAACAAACGTGCATTCATAAAAATAAATAATGCTTTCTTTTAGGCACTGGTACTAAAGAATAAACAATAAATGCAGGCTTTTAAGGGCAATGAAAAAGAAAGCTCAGCTTAATTGCAGGCTTTCCGAAGCCCCTCCATCAGTCCTCAGCAGTGGCGCTCTTGGAGAGAAAATATAATGGAGGCAGATTCTGTTCGCTGTGCTTCTAGGGAGAGGGCTTGATGCATGCAGCACTGTTAATGAGGCCAGCCGAGATGCCCACTGGTGACAGGGAACATATTGCCTCCCTGATTTCCAGAATTAAACTTTAACTTGGGAGTTCAGTTTTAACAGGCGGCTTTAAACTTTCATATCTTTTTTTTGTACGTTTCAGCTGTGTTAAACCAGATCCTTATTAAAGGAGGTCAGCTGGCTTAACGGTACTGAAGCTGAGTTGAGCTGAAATTCAGTTGTGTTGTTAGCGCACAGTGGACTTTGGACACCCTCTTGGTGATGATGTCTTATGTGAGGCCTTATCCTTTTCCTGTCATACCCTCTGGGCCATGGACTCTTCCCTGTATCCACCTCTTGCTTTTCCTACATTGTGCCTGGCTATTTTTCTATTCAGTGAAGTGTAGTTTTTTTGTTTTTCTGCAGGTGAATCTTCGAAGGTTTGAACCATGAAGGTAGTCATACATTACTAGCTCCTTCTCCTTCAAATGATCTCAGATAATGTGAGACATTCACTCCTATCAGTCTGTCATCAGTCAGTTAATGTATTCATTTGCTAGGGGAGAGACATCAGAAGAAAATTTGAGTTCCAAATTTACTAGTCTGCTTAAGTAAACCTGAGCTTTAGGTCACAGAAAATAAATGGTGAGCAAATTAGAGCAAATATCCTTTTTCTTAATGCACATATTTATTTTTCATCCATAAAAATTAAGTATCATTAAATGGTATAAATTGTGTAGCCACTGCATGTTAAACATATAACACAACATGTCATGTTTTGTCATAGCAGTCTTTGGTTTTGATTATGTTACATAATCACATTCATATGATTAATTGCTTAGAAGACTCAAGAACAAATGTATTAATAATCTCAACAATCCCATGAATACATTTTCAGTGACAATGCAGGAGAATGTCTGATCACCCAGGGGTGTGGTGGTGCAGTGGGTTGGACCGGGTCCTGCTCTCCAGTGGGTCTGGGGTTTGAGTCCCGCTTGGGGTGCCTTGCGATGGACTGGCGTCCCGTCCTGGGTGTGTCCCCTCTTGGTGGGTCCCCTTATGCCCTGTGTTGCCAGATAGGCTCTGGTTCCCCGCGACCCCGTGTGGGACAAGTGGTTCAGATAATGTGTGTGTGTGTCTGATCACCAGAACTGGTTGCTGGTCATAATTTTATACAGGTGATCCCCGATTTACAATGGGGTTACGTTCCACGAAACCCATTGGAAGTCAAAAATATCGGAAGTCAAAAACATCTTTAATACACTTAATACACACCTCTGCGTGAGAGACTGGGAGATGTGGATTGCTGCTGCTGCTGCCCAGCATCGTGAGAGAGTATCACTCCACGTATCCCTTACCTGGAAAGAAAAATCAAAATTCAAAATCTGAAGTATGGTTACTACTGAATGTCTATCGCCAGCTCACCATCTTAAAGTCAAAACAATCATGTCAAACCATCGTAAATCGGAGACCAATTGTATTTGAATCTTCCACTGAAGATGTTTGCTGCCAACAACAGACATACCTGTTCATCTATACAGTATAGACTGACAATTTTACCAATCTTTCACTGATATTTTTTATGATTTTTATTTAGATAACTTTGTCCACAGTGACTTACAATTTTAAATAAGCAACTTCACAACGCAGAAAAGTAGGGTACTATACCAAAAATGTTATTCAAACTAATTCCTCTACAAATGCAAGTCATGTCCAGCAGCAAAGATGTTTGTTTGTCTCATCAAGGTGAGGCACTGATGTTACCAACCTCACGTTCTTCCATATGGATGGAGGCATTTTTTAACAACGAAGAAACCATATAACTAAGCTGAGACATCAACAGTCTTGAGCCTTCTAAATAATAAATGAGCAAATAAATGTATTTTCAGGGTCAAACAGATCATAAGTTGCTATGTTTTCAGCTGGAAGCAATACCATGGTGACACCTTTGTACTGAGGTGCACTGACCATGGTATTCATGAACTGGCTCATGCACAGCATTCTGCAGAATGGACTGAAATGTGCTGTCAACCATTTTAACTTTGACGTTGGCACTGTATAATTCAGGGTTTTTCCCTAATCTTTATTGCATGACTTTGCTCTTACCTGCCACCTTAACATTATTTTACAGGGCAGCTGGTAGCGTAGTGGTTAGAACTGTTGCTTTTGGATCCAAAAGTTGCCGATTACTATGAGCAAGGCACTTATCCTAAATTATTTCAGTGAAAATTACCAAGATGTATAAATGTATAAATCATTTAAGTTCAATCATTCTCTGTGTCAGCTAAATGAATAAATGCAATGTAAATTTTAGTTGTGTTAAATGTGCTGTTCAGAGACTGCCATCTCCCTCCCTCCAACCTTTCTAGGCTACTATTCCAGGAGAGTAAAGGGGATCAGCCAACTGGAATCTTCTCTTGTCTATGCAGAAGTTTTCAGAATGTCATCCGGGAGATAAAGTACAACATCAAAACAGGTCATTCATGGAACCTTTTTTCTTTATCTGTTTGTAGATTGGTAGTTTAAGTGGCTGAGTTTGATGATCAGTTCACCTTTGAATTTTGCCTTTTTTGTGCAAACTTTTCATTACTAGTTAGGGTAACATCTTCAACACACAGAAAATGAAAAGGGTTAAGTATGAAGAGTGTCTATAAGTTACTAGTCGACCCCATTTCATGGGCAATCATGACTGGTTGATCGATTCATGAGTGACCTTGACCTTTTGCTATTCACCTGTTTGGGGTGCTCATTGTGTTGAACCCATGTCATCTGGTTGAGACTTTACTGCAAGAGCTTCTCAGTTCTCATTGGTTTGTGGATAGAATCCTTATCCATATTCCAGTTAATTGAATACTGTTAAGAGAACCATGCTTCCAAAAACTCATTCCTAGTCAGTAGCTTGACTGAAACAATTAAAAGTTTCTGGTTCAGTTTAAGGTATGCCTGGTACCGTTTTCTTGAACAGATGAGAGTGAGAACGGTGTTTGTCCTCATAGCCAGTTGATGGGGCACCAGGTAGTGTAGTTACAGCCACTTGCAATTGGAAAGACCTAGGCTTGAATTTCCAGGTCCAATGGAGTACCCTTGAGTGAGGTACTTACCGTAAATTGCTTCAATATTAAAAAAAAAAAAAAAAATCCTGCTGTAAGTAATTGTAGGTAGCTTTGAAGAAAAGTGTTGGCTAGATAAATAATGTTCACATGCCCTTTTTATACATCTGGTTGGCCACATAATGCCTTTCACTGGCATTGCTGCTGCAGTGTAGATAATTCAGGGCAGTAGGGAAACCTAGATAAAAGGTCAAAATCTCGTGTCAAGTCATAAGTGAAAGTTGCATGTTCCGGTTCTATACTGTTCTTTTTAAATAGTGTCAACGCAGATCATATTGGTATTAGAATTTTCCAAAAGTTTTTTTTAATGAAATCATTAAAGAAGAAGAAATCTTTTCTTGTGAACCGCAAATCCATCTATAACTTGAGGGGGTTTTAAAAGCATCAGGGAAAACAGGTAGTGTTATTCCAAATAGACAATATAAAGATCCATAATGTAGGCAAAAAGTCTGCAAATTGCCTGCGGGCGAATCTAATCTCGCAAGCTGAATTAAAAGGCAGTTTTAAGACTTCATCATAATAGCACCAGGAGGGTCTGAGCTAAACAGCTAAGCATCAAGAATGCTCATTAAATTAAGCTTCATCACAAAGCGTAAACAAGCATTCCCTTTGTCTTTCAAAGCAATGTGGAGAAAAAAGAAACGTCTACAGAGACTTGCATCAGAAGGTTGCTCAACGCGCACATTTCAGCATTAAGAAGAGGAGAGCATAAATTACACACATGGAACACCACCGTTTGATGCACACAGAGATAATAGTCACCTTTTCCTCCAGACACTTTTCCCCCAATTATTCTCTGTAAACACCGCTTTGACGAACGGCAAAGCTTATTCCCTCTGTCGCATAACACACTCGGTAATGTTTATTTATTTATCTTGCCATGTCCTGAGGGGACTGTGATGTTGGAATGGCAGCTTACATGAAAAAGGGGCATCACAGACTTCACTCAGCAAAACAGACTAAGGCCGTCATGTCAAATTAGACACTTTTCACGTGGTGAAAATGTCTCTTAATACAAAAGCTCTGTAGTGCACACAGCTTAATTTATGCTATTTTAGTTGCCACTCTTTATAATCACCAAAGACACAAAAGACATGAGAATATTTTCTCCTGCCCTTTGAGACAGATTGGTAGTGTTTTTCCACTAGGCGTAAATAATTGTTCTGAAAAATTTCACAACACTCTTAGAAATCCTGGGAGTCATGGTCATTTAATACATTTTCAAACAAGAGTGTTTTTAATCAAATGGAAATCTTTCCCTTGCCTGAATGATGATGTGCTTCTGTCCTGGCTACATTTGGCACAAAAAGCAATGTTTGATTTTCCCTTAGGTTTTCGTTGCAGCTTCTTGATCTTGCAGTTTTTGTGGCATGACCACACAAGAATGTGGTTGCGTTAACTCAAGCCTTGTCCCGTGTGGTAAATGCTTTTTCATCCTGTTTGCTGATAGCTTCCCCCATCCCTTGCAGACCAAGATGGTGGTCAAAATAAGGCACGTGGATTTGAATTAAATAGACCGCATGGCATGAACATTTTCCTGCCCTGGGTCTATATGGCAGAAATAACATGAAGGGCACCAGTGAAACCAGGGGGAAGAAATAGCTGCACTACACTCAAAGAAGTCTGGTGCATAATGCAAGCAAAATGTCAACATGATAAATCTAACCTTTACTGGAGCCTTTTGTGGTAGCCAGCCTGTGTACTTGAATTAATAATCAGATCTATCAAACAGTTTTGGAATAATTGCTGTCAAAAGGATGGTCATAAATCTTCACATCCAAGCAGGCAGGGTCTATAAATCTATGTTTAAAAAGTTATGGTTAATATATATTTTCCCTTTCTGTGACACTGTGGGAAAGCAAAGTTTTACGGTGGCTTAGGTGCCTGTTAAAATGGCTTTGCTTGCACTAGGCCAATGTCGTTGAAACCCGGCCATCAATCTCCCTGGCCCAAGGCTTCATTTTACGGCTTTAAGTGGTGCTACCCCTTTGTGTGTCAGGTCAGGAGACCCGATGTTAAAGTAGCCCTGCTGAATGGATCCTGGGGGAAATCTGGGCACAGCCAGTCCTGCAACCCATCAGGTACACATGGGCAATCGAGCGAGGGCGCAGCGGCCCACCTTGCTGACTCTCACTGCTAATGACAGGCAATCCAGTTGTGACCTTCCAAATCTGACTTCCTGCTTGCCTAGGTGCTCTCTCCCTGGAAACCAGGGAACAAATGAAATGAAAACAGAAACCTCTTTATTTCCAGAAAAAAAAAAAAACAGACACATAGGGTCATACAGTGTGTATTATGTTAGGACTGTCAAATTCATAACAACTTCATTCCCAGGTGTAATATGCATTAATATTACTTCATGAATGTTCTCAAACAAAACATCAGCTAAAGACTATTTGAAATAAGAAAAAAGTTGCATACTGTATGTGAACTTAAGAAAAATGCATATCTTTAAGAAAAAGCAAATGTAATTCAAATGAAACAGCACTGTTTAATGGTATCATCCAATATAATATAAATGAGTATAATATCAAGGTGTGCATAAGAAGTTACTTGCAGACCACTCAGACAGTTACAAAAAGTCACTGAGCAGCATTCTATAGAAGGCATATGTATGAGCTGAGAATGGTGCACTTGGAAGAATGCAATCAGTGAACAGATTCCATGGAAATGAATATGACCTGTTACAGAACTTTGGATCTTGAATGCTGTGATACAAAGTGGCTATATATGGTCCATATTTCTATATTCTAATTTACATTAATATTATCTCCTCTCATCTCATCTTCCTCCGCTATCCGGGGCCGGGTCGCGGGGGCAGCAGTCCGAGCAGAGTCCTCCAGACTTCCCTCTCCCCGCACACCTCCTCCAGTTCCTCTGGGGAAACCCCAAGGCGTTCCCAGGCCGGCCGGGAGACATAGTCACATTAATATTACTGTGTTCATAATGTAGATACTATACACACACTGACTGAAACAACTTGTTCCAAGTGGGGTTGTGGCAAACTGGAGCCTAATCGAGCAACACAGGGTGTAAGGCTGGAGGGGGAGGGGGGGAGACCCAAGACAGGACACCAGTCCATCCCAAGGCACCCCAAGTGGGACTTCAACCCCAGAACTACCGGAGAACAGGACCCAGCCCAACCTACTGCGCCAACACATCCCATAGATACTATATTATATTCATTTTCAAAATAATATACACAAGAGAGACAAAAAGAGTGTATTCATAAAATAGGGGAGAAATTAATAGAGAATGATGTACACAAAGCAGTTTCTCATGTACAACATTTTTATATCATAGGGCATTTACAAGCAAAGTTACTCAGAAGCTAAAAGAGCCTAAAAAAGCATACTTTAAAAGTCTTGATTCTGCAAAAGAAAATAACATATTCCTTCTTTACTCTTGTCTGCCATTTTCTGTTTTGTCACACACACATTTTACCAGAATAAAATCTGACAATTGTAAAGAATTTTTAAATAACATGTTAAGTCTTCAATTATCCCCATAAGTGCCAAACCAGATGAAGACAAATGAAATTTCCATGCATTACTTAAACTGTGGAAAAAGTACGGCGAGTGTAAGTCATGACTCAGTGTGGATGATGCTCAGTGTGAGAGGGTGTTTGCCATGTAAATATGCCTAATGATAGAACGACAGGGAGCACTGAGCCATAGACAGTACCCATGCGCACAGGACAAGTGGCAGGCTTGCAGATGACATTTATTTTTCCATCCATTGCGGAAAGGGAGATGGATGGAGCATGTCCAGAAACAGGTAATCTGCTTTCAGGGCCATTAATAAAACATCATTCATTAATCGCTTTAATCAATTTTCCATCAGTGTCAAGTGACTCTGGCTTAATTCATCTTCAAGGAGCACGCCACACCACAGCACCCAAATACATGACATGCTCTTGCCCTGACAGTATTTTTTTCTCTTTCTTCTTTTTTCTTCCTCTGAAGTGCCGACATCTATTATCCCCTTGTGTTTGTCTACACAAATCCCGCAACCTCTGTCACCTGAATTTCTAAATCCTTTTGCTGCCCTGCTACACCCTTCCGTAACCCACAGGAGCCAGAGGAGGAGCCGCTCTGTGCCACTAGCCCAGACTGGTGAGCCTGTTCACAGTTTGGTTATTAGAGAAGCATAAAAGGAACAAACAACTGAGGCAGGATTGCGGATTCTTAATCAGAGTCTGTTGTGAGTTCCTACTGAACCTTTGGTATGTGTTTCTCAAGTACTGTTCCATAGGTGTTCATGTTCCGGTCCCGAGTGCCTGTCCTGTCTCATCCTGCCTCTTGTACTCTTGTGCAGGTCTAGTGTTCCAGTCCGGTTTCTCAACACACCTCCGTATTCAAGTCCCACTTACAGATTCGTGTTTCACTTTTCACCTTTGTGAAAATACACCGTGCGTCTCCTTGTCTCGTTTCACCTCTACAATGTACTTTACAATTTGTTCTGTGCGCTTATAAATACACTCTGGACTTGGGGTCATTATACTCTACATCCGTGTTCGGACGCTACAGCAACACGTGACCTGTCGGACCCACTCAGGCCTCTATTTCACATCCTTGTACAGTGTCTCACAAGGGTCCTAGCTGGCTACAGCGGTACAGCATCATTCAAAGATCTGGCACTTTTTCAGCAATTGATGAAGGTGTCAAGATTACTGAGCCCCCGTCTGCCTCTGTGGGGTCATCTCCTAACATAACAGTGCCATCCGCTTCCAAAGGAGGGTAACAGCAACGTATGCAGGATCACAGCTCCATTCATTAGCACCGACTGCGTTAAGACAGTTATTTAAATGCTCAGTTGTGCTCCTGAAAGTATAAGTGTAATTTCAGTCTGAATCCATTTCATATTGTGGCACGCAGCGCCGTGAATTTGGATGGGGCGAAGAAGGACGCGGAGACAGCGTTCGTAACGAACGATTTATTCGAACACCTGCACAAAGGAAATAATGCTCTCGGTCCAAGGACCCCTTTTCTTCCAGGACCTGCACTTACAGCCAGCCTTCCCACCCTGCCTTAGCACTCCTAGGCTCTCCCTCAACACACCGGGAGACACGGTCACCCTACCATTTTCCCCTTAAGTGCCCCCAGTGGTTACACACATTTAACATTATCTCCCATAATGCAACTACTTACATTGAATTAGTAACGCGGGTCGTTACAATATGTTAAACTGTGTTGTTGTCTCTGATATTCCACTTGAAATTTTATTTTCAATTTTGATTCTCAGTAAAGCTTTCTTAAAGCCTGTGTGACATGTTGAGCATCACTGTTACACAGAACACAAGACACAGCAAGGTGGGCACAGTGGCTGGACTAAAGGATTGATTTAAGTCTGTGCTGTACACATCTTAAAATATAGTAAGATCTGCACATTTCAACTCTGATGGTTTTACTGGCATCCATGCTTATTTATGCATTATTGAGAAAAGTAAATGTTGTCTGCAGAAATAAAGCTGTGACAGATGATGCTCTTGACTCTGAAGCCAAATTCCACTTTCAAATTTGCACATAGTCTTTAAACTTTATTCAGATTATTCACAGTATGTACCTACATAATTAAAGTTCTGCCTGAGGGAGAAAAAATGAACTTATATTAAATCCTTTCTACTAAAGTAAGAGTTTGCGATTCATCACTCCTGACATTTTAATTGAATCAAAATAGAAAGCAGTGTTTATTGCGTTTATTCAGCAGATGAAATTTAATTGAACTGTATCCTCAGTCTGTGGTATGGGAGATGTTTGTGTATGTTGAAATCAGTGATCCATACTGTTTTTCTGTTTCTCCGGAAAACCCTGTATGCACATTTTGTTTCAATAATCAACCGGTCAGATGGTCCAGGTCTGAAGGGCCATCTCCATAAGAGCAAACAGAATGGGGGTTTGGGCAGAGTACAGACCCAGGGTCCCTGGGATGCATTCTGGTGTAGTAAACACAAGGATGAACAATAGTCTCTCCATTCTTAAGTGCATTTTTCTCATATATCTTTGACTGTTCTTTTCATCCCTTTTACCTTTGGGAATGAATTAAATAAAACTAAGGAACTTTGAGACAGAAGGCTAAATCTTCTGCTCTCTTGATTAAAGGCAAACCACATGGAGAGTACAGAAAGGCTCAGTTGGTATGTTGCGAGAGGAGATGTGAGGGAGGTACTGTGAGAACCCCCACACAGAACAGCAACACATGTCCGCCTCTCTCACAGGATCCTACAATGCAAAGAAGTCAAAACAGCCATCAATGTGGGTGAAAAGATCCTTGCTGGCTGTCGGGCTATTTATGGGCCATGGCTGCCAAAGGAATGCTCAGCCGAGTTCAACCAATTTAACGATGAGTTAAACATTGCAATTCATTGCTGGTCCCTATGTTTCAAATGGATAGAGACAGCAGAGAATGACATTATTTTGATTTTGTCCACAGAAAACAACAGATAGTGAATTTGCTCATCTTTGCTTGTTTCAGCACAAAGTCTGGGTTAATAAAACATTGTGGAAATGTGTATCATGAGTGTCTCATTAATGCAAGCTCCCAAAGGATGTGACACTTGACCTTTATGTAATTAATATGCAATATAATACATCTGGGGGGGGGGGGTGGTGGCGCAGCGGTGGCGCAGCGGGTTTGGCCGGGTCCTGCTCTGCTCTCTTTGGCGTTGGAGTCCTGCTTGGGGTACTCTGTGACGGGCCGGTGTCCCATCCTGGGTGTGTCCCTTCCCCTTGCGCCCTGTGTCGCCGCGACCCTGCTCAGGCCAAGAGGTTTCAGACAGTGTGTAATACATCTTATCAAGGTTACTGTAATAATTTCACTGCTGCAAGATTCAGAAAATTTTGAAGCCTAATTCAGCCTTTTGCCCTGTATTACCGGGTTAGGCTCTGGCTCCCCGCAACCCTGTATGGGACAAGCGATTTCAGATGATGTGTGTGATGATGTGTGTGTGAAAATAATGTAGCTGGGAGTGTAATGGAAATAGAGCTGGTTTTTTGCAAATCACACCATTGTTTCCCTTTTCTATATAACTCATGCTCTCAGGTCAAATTAAATGACAAGTTTAAAAACTATTATAACACAGAGAGATCAAACTCTTTTTCATTCATTAAAAAGTTGAGTAAACATGCAGCTTAAGGTATCTTAAATCTCTCCATCTCAGTGTTTATATTTTAATACATACTGTTACTTTGTTTTTACCCCATTATGTCTGTATTTATCCATCCATCCATTCATTCTCAGAGTCTGTTTTTCCAGAGCGCGGCTGCAGCATTTGGATACTCACAGGGTACACCCAGGACGGAATTCCTTTCCATTGTAAGGCAATCACACACACTCATTGACTCCCTTGTACACAGATAAAAGGCAATTTAAAGTCACCTGCTCATCTGAAGCCCACGTTTTGGATTGTGTGAGCAGGGAGAGTATGCAAGCTCCTTACAGACTGAGCTAGATTTGAATCCATAACTAAATTCAAAGCTCAAGCTTGAAGCTTTGAGGAACCAGTTTCCTTTTGTTCGACCCAGGAGCTGAGATGGTGCCACTGTGCATGTCACTTGCACTATATTTCACAGACCCTTTGTTTGCATTTGTAAAGCACTGTGCTAAAAATACAAATGCATACATTTCAAGTATAAACTGGAAAATTAATTTAAAAATAATTAAAATTGTGTTATTAAAGCAACAATCAAATACAGTTGTTTGCATATTTGCTATCCTATTTTGTTTCAAATCTTTTTCATGTCAGGCAATTAACCTGGAAGACCTGCAAATTCAGAAGAATTGACTCTTGGGTTGTATTTGAGACATTCTGTTTTTGTGTTCCCTTCCGGAATCGGGCAGCCCATTACAACTGTTAATAAAGCAGTTATACAACATAGGTTATCATCTAAAGTTGTTGTACACCTTTTAACAAACTTCATTCCTAGACATTATTATTACATTTTGTTTTTCTTTTTGGAGTTTATGGTCTGTAAACCTCATACACCTGAAATACTTCCGTTCCTGTACGTGTGTTATTTTGGCATTAGATACCTTTGCTCTTTATTACAGCCTCATCCAATCATTTCTTGTGGACATCCAGATTTGACCAGGACACTCCACAAAATCTGAATAAAACATAAAATTCAATGAAATTGATGATCATTAATCTGATATATTCAGATACCCAGTGTAGAAGATATTATGAACCTTAGGAAAATCACATGAAATAAACCACATTCATGATTGAAAAAGAAATAAATGCATCATATTTGACTGTAACACAACCTGAGGTTTAAAGTTTAAATTACAGCTAACACAAAAAAATACATCCATCACAAACCAAGAATAGTAACTGCATTAATTGTAATTGTAATTTGAAAGATACCACAAGTTCCTGAAATGTCAGACAGGTCCCTTTATCGGTGTGTCATGTCTCTCTCACCAAAAATCTTCCCATTTATTTAATAGCCCCTCATTATTTTGGAATGTATAATACCAGGTCACTGAAGCCCCATCTCAGGTGGGTGGGGAGGGCAGGTTGTAGCGTTCAACATTATTTTTTTTTTTTTGGGTTCTTCAGTGCTCCTTCATTACAGCAGCGCCTTCTTTGGCACCAAACTGCCCATCAGGTCGCGCTCACCTGGCTCGGCTGCTTCCTAATAACCGCAAACAATATGTGTTATTAGCCAAACGAGTCATCATTACCACACTGTATTCCAACCTGTGGCTGCAGGTGTCAAATATTACGACAAAGGGAACAGCTCTCAAGGGCCCCAAGCTCTTGCAGATACGCTCAGCAAACCTCTCCATGGTGACACATGCAGTGCACACAGATAACTTACATTGATTGGACTTGCTATTTCCAGCTGTCTTTATTAGATGGATTAATGATGTCAAATGAAAAAAAATCCTCTTGTGAAGGTATGAAAAAACAGAGTCTGGAGGACCAGCTCTACATAATGGGGAAGATTTTCCAAACGTGCTTCTTAGTATCCAGGCTTTTGAGACTGGCTGTGTGTGTTTGCCATTCTAATTGTTGATTGATGCATAATGGTAAGTGCTAAAAAAGGAAAATGGCTTAATAAGACTACAGCAGAAGACTGAAATGAATGGAGGGAGTGAGACAAGGAAGCAAGTACAAACACAGAAGAACCGGATGAGAGGATCTGAGACAATGACAGCCGACGAAGGCCTTGGGATCAACTGTCACAATCATTCTCACATGCTTGAGAAAAGAGGAAGATGGTAATGTTGAATATTGTTGGTATGACTGAACATTGCTAACTAGAGTCATACGCTGTACCTCTGGCCTCTAGGAAAGTAAACCAGGAACTATAACCTCATCTCTGAATGTGGAAAGTTTCAGTTCACAGCTTTACTTGACCCACATCTCGCAATGATAAGGGATGCTGAACTGATTACCAGGACCATTTGAACCCCCTGGAATGCATAAAGAAGAGTTGCAGAAGATTTTAGAGTCCTTCCTGTGGCATGGCCCAGTGGATCAAACAGAACCTATGGTGGGCTGGTCATGGATTTAGTAGGCAACCAAACATTTCCCACTCTTCCAAACTCAAGAACCATTATTGTCCATTAAGCAGATGGGTAGATCAAAACCCATAGAAAAGAAAATCAATACACATGAGCAAGAATGAATGGGCAATTTTTGCTCAGACAATCAGTTAAATTTGTAATTTAGACCATTCAAGGCCTCCCTTTCAATTCATACATCTTTTGTGGACAAACCTGCTAATCTTGTTTCTTTTTTCAGCCTAATTCAGTTCTGGTGCAGTCTGGCTGCTGTGCTCAGCTGCACTGAAATCCTTCATGACCTGTGAAGGCAATTCACACTGTCAGCCATTTCCTGCCCACATTTCCTTAACATTAATTGCACAATTAAAAACTCATTTTGCAGTGAGTAATGCTGTATTAAGCACCTCTACTTCCTCCATGTAAGACTTCCCTTTATGCCCTTATTGATGCCTGTGTCCACTTTGGTAATTATGTCAAAACTCAAATTTGTCCAAGGAGCTTCTGAACAAAAGGAATAAAATAGAAATGAATTTGAACATATCTGCATACATGTCTGTGTGATGGATTATGTGAATAGTAAAAGCTTAAATCTTACTACCTGGTTCAAGAGCAATGAGAAATAAGAGTCATATAGTGGTAAATCCATTCCATACTTTGCTATAAAATTACACCATTACACCAAAGGCTAACCATAAAGGACTGAAGGGATTCTGCAGAAATAATACAATTTCTGATTTTATCTTCAACCATATCTTGTTGGCTAATTGTTGAGAAGTAGTAATGGTAACTGCATGCTCATTCAGAAACTGTGTGGTTCACATATGATATTTTTTAAAAAATAATTGTTTCATGATGTAAATCCAGTAAGCATGATGGCATTTGTGGAAAAGCTTAAGTAAAATTAAAGCCTAAAGCATGGGTTCTCAGTTCTTGCAGTGGACAGCCTCTCTCACAGAGCCACTTGGCATAATTTCCAAATGTGGTTTCAATTTATTGTGTCAGACTGAATGTCGTGGGCCTGGACCGGATGCAGCAGATGGTATAAATGACATTCCAGATCAATTAGCAATAAGTGGTATTAATCATCTCAGACTGAATACATGAAAAAAATGGATACTGGGAGACCAAATAATGGGGAAGAGTGTATAGTAAGCATATATTATGCAGCAAATACTGTTAATTTTATGATAAAAAATAAGGTTTAGTCAGCCCATTGCAGAAAGAAGTGAGTAAGACTTTGGGATGAATCATTTGTTCAGTGGAAGTTAAACTTTTGCATTTTTATAAATAAAGTATATTCATTAAATTTTTTAATTAAGAGAATTTTACTGCGGCACTTGTAAATCGAGATTGTACATTTCCTTCCATTTGGGACATGACTATTTCTGTAACCAGTGAGATATGTGGGATATACTCACAAACAATAGACACAAACAAATGCATACTGTATTGTACCAGGTCTTCTGATCAGCTTTAAATCATTTACACACAAGTTTTCTAGTACTATTATGTAAAAACAACCTTGCGGTAATCTGTTCACAGTAGGAATGCAAGGTGGGCTGGGGGTGTCAAGGAAAATCTGGAAAAGCAGCTGAAAAGGATTTTGACTCACAGGTAGTATAAGGTCAGCTTATTCACTGTCTTTATTGGGCCCATCTACTGAGGTTTGGATGTTTTTTTGAAAGAAATTTTTTTTCCATAGACTTTCTCTTCTTTGCACTCCTGTACAAAGGACCGTTCTGGCCGATCCCGTGTCCTGAAACCATTAATGAACTTCTGTCAGTTCTTAGTGGGCAATGACCCTGCCATGTTCCCTGGGTGACTGGGTGTCCCAAGGCTGAGCCAAGCCACCCGAAGGCCAAAGTATTGACTGCCACTGCTTCATCTAACAGGTATTGAGTCCCTCTGAGGTTTTAAAGCCCTGAAACATCGCAGGAGCTGTTTCCTGCCTTGCTGTAACTCAAAGGTAATTTACAATGTCTGCAGTGTGATGGGTTTTCACGTTCCTCGTCAATTGATCTTCAGACAAGAGTCTAACCATGACCTCTTTACTATTTTTCATTTTTCATGTCTTCTCTTTCAGTTGGAAAGGGGGAGGGAGATATAGTCCAAATCAAAAGGAATGAAAAAATATTGGTACCATTGAACAACAGTTTTTTATTCTTTGCTATCTAGAGAATTTCATCGAAATGCTGTTTTCTTCCTATTGATCTGTCCGGAGGACTGGACATCATATAGTTAGAGGCAGCAGGAGGCTGAGTTCTGTCATAGTATTGCTTCATGAAACAATGAAGATACAGAGAAAAAACATGAGGATAAAACTTGAAATGGTTCCACAATGGGACCCTGTTGCCTTTCAATACTAATTAAACAGACCAGTCAGTCAAAGACAAAGGCCACATGGGTGTCCATAATCCATATGTAAAATTCTGTTGAAATACCGGCAGCTAACAAATCATTTGCTGCTGTCAGAGAATTTGTTCAAAACCAATAGGGACTTTGTGTACATTTACATCTTTATCATAAAACAGCCAAGACCTGACCTAACCTACCACATGCAGCTATGTATGTTTTTGTTTGTTTCACTTCTTGCCCACTTTCTGATTCTCTAGTTTAGACCTGAGCAGAACAACTTTTGCTGATGTTTAGTTTTAAATTTTCATTTCACATTTACATGAGATTACAAATCCCTCTCAGGTAGTTTCAGTAACAACTTGACCAATGTATATTTTTTTTAAATTTGAAAGAAAATATGACTCTACAGAGATATTTTGATTTTAATGTAAGTTATACAAATATTTCCCCTGCTTCTTTACAATTTTCCACAATCTATTCAGTTTTTTCAATCCCCTATTATAAAAATTAATGCAATTTTTAACAAAACTACATATGCCTTACCCAAGAAATTTGCCTTCACTGGTGTAGCTGGGGCAGATCTGGGGTCTGAGTGCTGCTTGGGATGCCTTGCGATGGACTGGCGTCCTGTCCAGGGTGCTTCCCCTCCTCCTTCAGCATTGCACCCTGGGTTTCTGGGGTTGGCTCTGGCTCACCGTGATCCCGCTGTTGACATTGGTTGGTTGGTTTGGATGGGCTGCTCAAAGCCTTTGCAGTTTGATTGCAGCAGCAGGTAGTAAGGGTTACTGCTGTTGCCTTATAATCATCGGACCAGGGTTGAGGCCCTGTCCCTGTTGTTTGAATAGATGAAAAATTACTATTAATATCCTAGCCACTTTGGAGAAAGCTAAATAAATTTAATCAAAATGTAAGTATTTACTTTAACCATCTTTCAGTTACATTATTCTGCAGCAATTTCATCCTCTTGTCTGACAAGGGGCCACAATTTAGCAGGATCTAGGCTCCCGCTTTTTAAAGTGATGGGATGTTGTTGTTGACATAGGAAGCAAATCCAATACAAAGGCTGAAGCATTCAAGACTTAGTAGAGGTCTTAGCTGGTCACCGATAGTGGAACTTACTGACAAAAGGAAGGCAGAGCACCCCTGGTCAGCATGAACCAGCCCCTGAGGAAGGATGCCATTGTCCTGGCCTTAAGGCTCTTGTCTCAAATGGGAATAACACTACGGTTGTGCGCCACCTAACAAGAATCTTATAAAATCTGGAAAATTTGACGTATCCTGAATCCAGATTGTTCAGGGAAAGTCAGACAGAAACTGTTGAACTCCCAGGCTCTCCTATACCCACAGAATGTTAAATAATATACGTGCACATTTAAATAATGCTTGTTGGTTTGTCAGAATAATCCTTTTAAGACCACTCAGAGATTATTTTTCTCAAATACTTCTGGCTAATGAGTGAAATGCCGTAGATAATTTCAGTTATCCAGTTGTATCTTCAGAATCAGGCACAGCCATTCTCCTCTTGTGTTTCTTGTGAACTCTACATCCAGCTAACCTTCCAACCAGATAGAATAAGTACCACTCCATCATGCATTCTGTACATAGCCAAGTAACCTTCTTGTATTTGGCTAAACCATGGAAAATTCCCATCAGGAGTATAGCCTGGCCTGGATTATCCAATCTGCTACTGTGACCTCCAACTTGCTGGAAGGGTCATATTTTCATCTAGAGTAACTATGGGAAGATATGACTTTAGTTTTGTTAAGTGCAGCAAAATTAGTTGCTACTCATTTTGGGATTTCCCTCATGTAAAATGTCATACAATGCCAACCACAGAGCTCTTAATTAAAATTTTTACGAAATTGTTGTCACAACTGTGGTAGAAAATTGTGCAAATGAAGGACAAAATTTCCTTGTGGAGGAAAAATAGATGCTCAGAATTCATAGGTGGTTCCACTTTCCCATGTTGACCAATGAATTTTAAATGTTGCAGTTATATTCCCTATAAATGTACTATTTACACATCAAGAATGTATTTCATTTGATACAAAGAGGAAATATCTTTGTCCTTAGGTGCCCATAAATATTATATTTAGATGGTGAAACTGTCACTCTGCTACAAACTGAAAATGACAGTATAAAGGCAACATTTAAACCAGGGAGATTTTTTTCAAGAAACTTTTGATCATGGTATTTATATTGTGCAGAACTGCTTGATAGTGACCCTGTTCCACTAGAGGTCCCACCTATGAAAATCCTATTCAAAACGTCCCTATTTTCTTCCTAGCTGTTCAAGGTGGCGATTATCTCATGCTTAAAGAAGCTTCCCTCTAACTGGCATTTCTTTTTAATAATTTAGACCTAGTAATAAAATTCTGTATGATATTAATAGTTCTTTAGAAACTTTTAAATTCACTGCTATTAGCTATAAATTTCAGAGCATTATGCAGCTCTTTTCTTATGCTTTTATGAAAGTTGTACTGGTTTGCTGGGCAAGAGGACACGGAGTCAGGAGTTCCTGCTTCAGTGTATCTTTATTTAAGATGGATGAGTTCTTGTACAGAAGAGAATAAAAACTGCAATGCTTTAAGTTGAGTCTCCCATCCTTCTCTGTCTCTTGGGGTCTAGTTGTCACCTCGCTGTGGTCAAAAGGAGCTTAAACAGGGTCATCATAGTAACTCACTGTTAATTAGTTGCTGTTAGTTGGTAGGTAGATGAGTGTCGTTTGTATGGTGCGTCCTTGTGTGTGCACTAGAACTTTAAGTTTTTGGAGTACAGACATTTTTGCACCATTTGATCTTCTAAGTTATGGGCAAAACAAGACACTTTTAATTGGGCACTGTCTAAAACTTTGACTGATAAAAAGTTTAGCCTCAGAATGGTTGTGCCAAAATGTTCAATTTCATTAATTAAAAATTTTGCCTTTAATATTGCCTTTAATAGTATTGCCTTTTATATTGCCTTTAATAGTCAACACTAAATGTTAGCTATACATAACTCAAAGAGAATAATTTAGAATACATGAAGGGGGAATTCAATTACTGTTCATAACCATCTTAAAATGGTCAAAATTTATTAAAAATATATTATATTCAATGCCTCTTTGTATGGGAGGAATATCTCATTTCTAAGAGTAGATTTAGTTTGTTCAGCCAGTGAAATTAATACAGTACTTGTAACCTAATGAGGACATGAGAGCATTTGCGTCAAACAGTAGAGTTAAGGTGGTCAACCAGTGACATCAACAGGAGTTGATGAGTGTCACAGCAACGTTGCTTACCGAGGGTAATGTTGGTAAAACGAGAGAGCGTTGGGTTCACTGATTTCTTGGACGGCAACATCACGCGCACAGAAATGCAGTCCCAGTGAAAGACTTTATTATTCTTGTGAGAAGTGCAGTGTATTTACAAGTAAAAACACTGTACAACCACTTGCCTTCAACATCAATGCCTTGCCTCACCTCACTCCCCTCCCACCCCCTTGTCTCCCAATAACAGAAGACATGTAGACATTCAACTGACACATATAATAAAATATCCAAACAGACACATAAATATACATTTCATCCCACAACCGCTACCAGCAATTACGAACACACCGGAACACCCCTGCCCTTGTGGTACATTCCCTGAAAGGGTGGACACTTCCCATGAGGCATAGTAAAACCAGTCCAAACAGATTGCATCTGTTTGGCAGTGAAGAAACAATGCTTAGTAGGCCAAAGAGGCAATTTGGCAAAACAACAGAAACAAGCAAAGGTAAGTTACAGCAATGTGGATCACTGCAAATGTGGATGGTTACTGAACCAGCTGTTGAACTTTTCACCTAAGGACTGAATAATGGAATCTGTTAAAGTGGTGGTAGCACAGTGAGTATCGCTGCTGTCTGACACAGGGCCTAGATGGTGCGAGAGGACAGGGATTTGATCCCTGCTCAGTCTGTGTGGAGTTTGCATGCTCTCCCTGTGTATGCATGATGAGGATTGGCAACTCTAAGAAAAAATCACCTGTAGTATATGTGTGAGTGACACAGAGAAAGTGTGTTTCGCTGGCGTGTGAATAGGTGACTTGTAGTAAGTAGTGTATCTATCATCCTAAGGCACCATGGGTTGAAAGTTGTGGGCTGGTACTACACCGTAGTTTTCATTGGAAGTCGCTTTGGAGAGAAGTGTCTGCTAAATGAATAAAGGTAAATGTCAATAGTAGCAACATGGCCTAACACCGTGTTTGGGTCTACACCCACAAAGATAATGTTGTGATCTTGTTGCCAATATGGCAATAACAGTTGTGTGTTCCTAGAGGTGTATGTGAGTCATGGCACGGGGACAGCTCATTCTGTCCGAATGAGTACAGTTAAAATTAATCTTGATGGCAAAACTAGTTGCCCAGTAAATGTTTTAAAATTTTGATGGTGTTTCTTAATATACTTGACTTATAGTGACTCTAAAGAGGATAACAAGGGTCTCAAAGCCATGTATGTATGCTACATATTTGTGGCAGTTCATGCCACAGAAGTCCCCCCTGAGTTGGGGAAAGATGTAAGATGCTAAAACTGTGGGAAAGCCACTCTCGTAGTGATTTCCACAGAAGGGTTTCTCTAAGGGAAAGATCAGTTGTAGCATTCCATTCAAAAATTTGTAATGTGAACCCAACAGCTGTGACTCTTCAAACCCACTTGCTAGATCTTGAGTATTTATTGAGGGCCTTGCTGTAAGGCTTGACAATACTTGGAAGTGATACACAATGGGAGCAGTACTTTTACACAATGTTTGCAATTCATAGGCAATAGAACAGGTCTTTTGTGTAATAGCCCTTCAGATGATTCCTGTTTACAGGATGGTCATCTGCCTGAACAATGAATTTATTCAAGAGGGAACAAGCCTATGTAAACACCTGCAGTGAAACAGCTTGGGTTTTACAACTTGTCTGTCTGATACAAAACTGGAAGACGGAAGTGAAACAAGAAAACTTCAAGGCCATTGCCCCAAATCATTTTGGTAATAGTGTACCAAACATGGTTATGGTTGGAAGCATTTCAGATATTTTTGGGGAAATTCCTACTGGTCTCTCCAGAAATTCAATGTAACAAAGGAGGCCGAGACGGTCTTGTGACAGTGTCATAACAGTGAAGAACAAAATATTGGTTGTGAAGCGAATGAATAACATCATTGTACTGTGTACTACATCTTAGTCGAAGAGCTGGTAGTAGGGTGGTTAGAACTGCTCCCTTTAGCTCTAAAGGTTGCAGATTCAAATCTCACCTTCAGCTGTAGTACCCCTAAGCAAGGTATTTAACCTAAATTGCTCCGGTAAAAAAAAAAAAGAAACACCCAATTGTACAAATAGGTGAATCATTGTTGGAAGACTAACACTATAAGTTGCCTTGGAAAAAAGTGTCAGCTAAATGAATAAATGTTAAGTATAGAGCTTGCTCTGGACTGATGTATGGTGTAAGAGTGCAAAATTGAAGAACTAGCTTCAGTAAAACTCCTGAGTTCTCTTGTTGCTGTATATGTACAGGACAGTAATCAATCTTAGTGTGCCACTTTTTATTTTAGAGTTATCAGTCCACATACTTCAGCACATTAAATTTATCTCACTTGGTTTGGACAAACTTTGAATCCACAGTATGATGCTGGAAAGGCACAAGGGGTCATTCACATTCCAAGGATTATTTCCTAAATGCATCTGAAACTACTGTTCATTTCCACAGTTCCTTGGTTCCTTAGTTCATTTACTGGTCACTCTAATGTGCACAGAGGGTCCTGGAGCGTGAGCACCCCAATCTTCTCTTCTCTCAGTAGTTGGAGCAATTATCACATCTCCAATTTCCCACCTATGTGACTGGGACATACTCCAGATCCTGTATCACAGAGTCTAGTGCACACATTTCCTGCCTCCTGCGGTGATCAACAAAGAGTGACCTTGATTGTGAATGAAGTATATCTTGGTATAGGCTTGTGCTATAAGCCAGAGTCAGGAAATAAGTGTACGTGCCTCCTTTTGCTGTAACCGGATAATGCAATCCATTATCAAGTGGTCCTTTCGCTTGTGTCAATTATGAATATGCATGTAACGGCGCTACTCAACTCTCCCCTAATCCTGCTCTACAGTAACTACTGTGCTCTCACTGCACCTGTAATTGTTTTAAGTGTACAGTACTGTGCAAAAGTTTTAGGTACTTGGAGAAAAAAGCTGTGAATTGAGAATGTGTCCAGAAATAATGCTCTTAATTAATAAACTTCCTACAAAGCTTAGTAACCATCCACCATCAACAACTGCTTGGCGTGACGATATTGGCCGGGTCTCACTCTCCGGCAGGTCTGGGGTTCGAGTCCTGCTTTGTTTGCCTTGCGATGGACTGACGTCCCATCCTGGGTGTGTTCCCTCCCCCTCCAGCCTTGCACCCTATGTTGCTGGGTTAGGCTCCGGTTTGCCACAGTCCCCCTTGGGATAAGTGGTTTCAGACGGTGTGTGTACTTTATTTCTTTAATGAGATACAAAACTCTTACTGTAATACTGTGACTTTTTGCAAAAGGAATGCTTGGAAATCTAAAAGATGCTCTTTCCCATTGACATTCATGCAGAAGACATTAAATAACCATCTAAAACAAATATTTTTGTGAAACATCTAAGTGCTTATGACTTTTGCACGGTACTATATGCACTGTAAGCATACAGCTGAATTTTCTATGCAGTCCCAGGCCTTCTATATAAAAAAGAAGGGATACTTGACTGAAAAAGAAAAACCCAAGAGGGGAAATGTACTTTATATGTACTGCATGCCTTACCATGACATATTTCAGTTCTACAGAGACTGGATGGCACTTGACATCATCTGCCAGGAACACCTGCAAAGTTCTGACGTGCTTTTGCCAATGCAGGGTGGACTTCCAGCCAAGGTGCAATGTGCCGCCAGTGAGAGCTGGAATCCTGTCTGGCAAGGCACCCTCTTCCTGTACTGGAAGAGTCCCAAAGGGTGTGGGGGGGCTGTTGTTTGCAGGATCTTGAAGGGAGCATTAGTGACACACACAGCCTTAGCTATGCACTTGTGGATCAAACTTGCTCTGCACATCTCCGTCTCCTCACACACATGCACACACGCTCCTGCCCTCCAAAAACCCGGAGTACATTCCAGCGCTTGGGTGGCATTTGATCACATGGGGCCCTGCTAGGAAAAAGGGCTTTTAGCACTGTCAGCAATAGCCGCTGTCCTCTACCGCCTGCACCCCAAGCAAAATGATCAAAAAAAATGTCTGTGTTGCAGCAATTCCTACTGTTATTTATATCATCCGTGTCTAAAGCAAAAGCTGGTATATTCATTCTCAGATACGACTTATCATGTTACGTTCTTAATTGGCTCTTCTATTTTAAATTAAGTGTCAAAGTGCTAAGGGGCTTAACAGATTAAAAAAATTAATCTCAAAATGCTACATAACAAAAAAGTGTTTATATATATATATATATATATATATATATATATATTTTTTTTTTTTTTTTTTCTTCCACTTATTTAAATGATGCCAAGGACTAAACTTTATATAGTTAGGCCCTGTGTGTCAATGCACAACTAACAGAAGTGAAGAAAAGTTATTTGGCAGCCTTTGCACAAACATTCAAAGCAGAATGCACATAAGGGAGAGCGATTTAAAAAAGGAAAGGAAAAAAATAAATAAAGGCCTTTGATATTGCTAATCACAAAGAACGAGGGCGAACGACGGCACTCTCCGCCCTGTCAGAGGGGGATGAGGGTTACTGGTGATTAAGGATACTCTCTCTCTGACTGTCAGCACATTTCATGCAGGTCCCTATCTCTGTGAAACTCTGCTAAATGTTGCACAGCTTAAAGTCCTCTGATGTGAGGAGAAAGTGTTTTATTTTGATATTGCATTGAGAGATTTTTTTTTTTGACCACTGGGCACTTTGTAGATACTTATGTAAACATCCCTGTTTGTAATAAAATGAGAAATAAAAAAAAAATATTTTTCAAAAATGCAATATTTATGGTTTAATTGTTGAAAGATCTTTCAGCCACAACAGAACCCTTAACTGTAAACGTATTTATGGTATGATTAAGTTCTTTTTTTTCTCAGAGTATGCAAACCAAAAACCTGCTTGTGGTAAAACAAATGGTTGCAGAATAATTACTTCCCCCCCCATGAGTGTAAGTAATTTATATTTTTTCATCAAATTTATAACTTCAGGCCAAAAATGCATACAGTGCACTGTTTAAAACGTGTATGTGTGAATGTAAGTATAGAGTGCATCAGCCTGCAAATGTTCTTGTGTGTGTGTATAGGTGTATTGCTGTAGGCAATGTAATGTTTTGGTCAGCAGTTTCAGATACTTGGTTCAGATAAAGCTAACATTTCGAGGCTGGCTTGGCAAAGAGGACATTTCTTGGAAAGACAGTCCCTTGTCAATTCCCACTCTGACAGGACAGAAGTGTGCCTGTTGCACTAATAAATGGAGCCCTTAAGAAGCTGTCAGAGAAGATGCTTTTCTAAACTACCATCCAAAAAGACACCTTCCTCATTCGCCCCGTCCCCATCCAGCCAAGAAAGGTGCGCCAAGTGCAGAGAAAGATGACTTCGGAAAATGTCAAACAGAAAATATTCTCTGGTTATTAGAAAAAAAGGAAAACTATGTTGCTGTGCAGTGCTGACTATGTGTAAATAATAGCAGGGTAAATTCCCCAACCTACTTAACATGCAGTTGTTTGTTGTACAGGGTAGATTAACCTGAAGAACCTTACATATAAACTTTGCATTTGTTCATTTGGATGCCTTAGGCTGTTCTGTATGAAAGGTCTCATTTAGTTTTCTTATACATACCGTCTGTGGTTGTGCTGATGACCTCTTTTCCGTAATGTAGGTAAATGTAGGCTGATGCTCAGAAAGAGGGAGGGTGGGAGTGTTTGTAACATTTCAGACTCCACGGTAGCTGAAAGCATTCGGTGCAAGATGAAGATTAGTGGGTATTAATTACCATCTAGCATGCAGGCATCGCACTGTAAGAAATCCCAGTTGCTTGTGCTGTGGTTTCACTGTTTAGCTTCTGTCAGTTAAAATGAAATGCTACATTACTTTATATGCAGGGGGTATTGTTTTCTGTTTTTATCAGTTTACATCATATTACCTTGATTTGCTTCCAGTATTTGTTACAATTAAACATGGTAGTGTTTAGGAAAATGGGATCTAGCAAAGTAATTAACTATATCCATTATTCTGATGCTGAATATGAATAAATATGCACACATGGTCTTTGATGCTGTGCGTAAAATATGTATTTTTCTCTTGTGCAGCTTATTAGGACTTGTAGAATATTTACCTATGTATGCATGCGCTGTTGCATGTCAGTCAGGAAAACGGTTGTATTACCTATTCTTTCATAGTAGCTTTAACAAATATGTTTGCATTTTCTTCCAAAACAGACCTTACTCTATACACACAATTAGTTTGAGATGAAGGTGTTATTCATGTTTTTGAACTAGCTAAGAGACTTTGTGAGAGTAGCTCTGTGTCTGCATGCTGAATGACCTGAATTAATGTGCACCTCTCTGCTGAAAGTCTCATGTTAGAACTTTCTCAGCACCACAAGCTTCTCAATTTTTCTCATGACCCTGAACACGAAAAGTGATTGTCACAGGTAAGTAGTTAAGAGACAGCTGCAAAAATTCTTGACTCGGTTCTGCATCTGATATTTCTACATTTTTCTACACTGTAAAGTTATTCAGCTAGACAATTCCATAATCCTTTGCCAAATACTCGCTGGATCACTGAAATGGCTTTTGTTATCACAAGTAGTTAAAGATATGATCATGTTTTTTCCCCTCATAGTGTAGCCAAGAACAGATAGGATTATGCTGAATCAGACTATGGGCTAAAATGAAGCACAGTCAGAGAAAGCTCTTTTTAGCCACCTTTTGACACCAGGTGTTTTTGAACAATACAAATTAAAAAAGGGAACGCTGTCACTTATCATCATGCTTCAACAGTGTTCTAAAATGCAGGGAGAGGAGCCCTCAAGGGAAAGGCCCACACATTCTACTGCATCTTGTATGATTTTATTAACACTGTGTCATGACTGCACACTGGGGGATGAGACGAAAGGTTTCTTTGTGGGCTTTATTACTTAATGAAGCTGTGAGAATGCATTTAATAAACACTATTGATAAATCTGGTCATATATCTCAAGAGTCTTGCCTTTTCAAAACAGATGTCCATCTAAAGTCTATGGTCATGGAATGTTAAAGGGTTCTAATACATAATGGGGTGTATGACTCAAGAAACCCACTTAATATCAACAGGGCTGACTAATGTCATAATGAAATACTGTCTGGATGGAAGAGGAAATCAGGAGGGAAGCATTTTGATTCTTCGGTCTGTTTTTATTTTTGACAAAAATAGCTTTTGTTGAGATATTGTATACTTACCTACTTAATTTTGATTGCAAGTGATACAGGATTAACGAACAATCATTTGGCAATACATGAATACATTACAAAGTATCTTCCTTTATAAATGAAACAATATTACACTCACAGAGCTACAAAGGTCTTGGTTTAGTATTGAAGTTTTCCACACTGGTACCGGTGACCCCTTCTGTGTATGCTATTTTTTGTTCCTTCTGAGCCTTTAATACCTTGTGCTTACCTTAAACAGGCAAAGTATTTTATTCAGCTAGGCACAACACTTTTCATTGCTTTTCATTTCGTACACTCATCTGCTTCACATTTCTGTCAGCGCAACAGAATTAATATTTGCCATTTCTTAATTTTTTAAAGCACTTCAGTCCACATGTCCTAATGTAGGTGTATCTACAGTATATACACAATATATGAATTATGAGTTATTACATTGTCAATAAGTAGAAATAATATAGCAATACAACCAGCTTTGTTGATACTGCCTGTATCTGAAGCTTTGTCTGATGCTGAATGTACATTTGTATCCTGTGAATTGTAAATTACTTTAATAAAAAGCATTTGCAAAATAATAATGAAGTGCAATTTAATCTTATCCAATCATTATAGTTACTGTAAAATTTTAGTAGTGATATCATTTTTTTTTTACAGAGCTCTCCATTTTGTTCACAATTTGAGGCAGAAATTAGAGTTCTTCATTTCCGTTAATAAGGACTTAATAGATATTTCTCGAGTCCTGTGGGATGATCTTAAAGAGTTCATTAGAAAGAAAGGCATATATTGAAGGATTGAACAAGTTAGTTAAAAATCTTAGGGAATGGAGAATCTACACTATAACACTCTTGAAAAACATGACAGAAGCATATGAAATTATCTCTCAACAAGAGTGAATTGAATATGCCACTCATAACCTGAATGTGCGACCCAGTGAGCCTGCGCTAGTTATAATTTGTATGGGAATGAATTTAGTCACTTGCTGGTTAACAAACTTTAATGATAAATAATGTGCTGACATTCCAGAAAACACTTCAATCAGCAACACAAATGACAAACCTTTTACAAATAAACCAAAGTGTCACCCAATTCAGGGTTTATATTCTTCCACATCCAATCCCACAGCAGAACGGTAGCTTTTTCAAAGGATAAAGATGTTCTTCTCTCTTTATAAGACTCTGCAGCTTTCCAGGTGCTGATTTCACTTCAAAAGCTGAAAAAAGCATAGGATAGTAAATCTTCAGAATGGGAAGGTGCTCACCGACAGAACTGTGTAAAATTTTGGTTGCTTATGGGTTCACTCCTCATTGAAATTGTAATCATTGCTGTCTACTTAGATCTCATTTAGAGGAATGTCAAAACAGCAGTTTTTTCACTTTTTTAGAAAAAGGGGGGGGGGGTGCTAAGGTTTGAAATTATTACCCTAAATCAAGAATGGAATGCATTTTTAATCAAAGTGCTGTTCTGTTTTGACTCATTTCTCTGTCTTGAAATATTTCTGACTGAAAAACAATATTTGTGAAAAACCGCCTGTCTTCAAACAATTTTCATGCTTTTGTCTAAATTATCTTTGGCCATCATATCTTTAAATGCATTTAGTGGGTTGAAATGGGTCTATTTTTGAATGGTACTGTAATATAAGGAACTATGCATTCATTTTGTTATTAATGCAAATACTTTAAATGCCAATGCTTTTTTGCATTTATTAACAACCTTATATAGGACCTTTAGAATAACTGGAGGTATAAGACAAAGCTGTCATTTTGCTCTCTTGTTTTATATTGCCTAAGGAACCCTTAGCACAGTTTGTCTTTTCTGATCATATTAAACCAATTATAGTTAATGTAACCATTATATTCTATTAAAATGCTGAAGATGCTTGCACATCACTCTTTCACAGCTCTAAAGATTTTAATGACTTCAGTATGAGCTTATATAACAAAGCATCTTAGCAGATGGGTGAATGTCTCCTCTCCATTTTAGGGAAGTATTTGTATAATAAAAATGATATTCTACCATGTGTTTTTGTAGTTCTTTCCACTACTACTGGGAAGAAGTCCAAACCTAGCATAATTCTTTTTAAAATTGATTTTGAATGAAAGTGAGTACAAATAAAGCCCTTAAAATAATTAAAAATTATTTGCTTTAGAGCTTTATTTGGTGGTTTAATTTCTCAATGTGAAACTTTATTTCCTGTTAACTATGTATGCTATAGCAAAAGAGTTGAACACATTCTGGCCTAATCTTTCACTGGCAAGGAGTTGTTTTCAGAAAACTATGTGCTAAATTTCTCAACAGCACTATAGCCCCATTATGTTGAGTACTACTGCAGTATACTGCAAGTCAGAGGAACAATCCAAATAAGAAAACAAATAGAATTTTCATAAACCTGTGTTAAAAATTTGTGTCTTCAGGAGAAGGAAGTCATTTGTCAGCTCCCTTTAGGAAAACATGGGATTCTTAATTTTCATAACACTCTTGAAACCAATGGCCCAAGTCCATTTCAAGATCTCAAAGAATCATGCAACCATCCTGGTGCATCTACATATCTACAACTTTGATCAGCTATGCTGCTTTACAAAGTTCCTTGGGAAATATCTTTTCTAAATCATTCCCTAGTCGAATTAATTAGGTAAATAAAGGACATATCAAAGGGCTTAGTGCTGGTTATCTAGAAGGAACTATCAACAGCTTCAAGCACTCTGCTAGCAATTATTAAAATGTAGACTACTGACCTCAATGACTCAGATTTTCCTATCATTTGTAGCAGTTTAGAAAAATAATATGTAACCCCTTAAACCCAGTCATTAGATAATTTATTTCAATTTTGTTTCCCCACAAATTTTAACCCAGTGTTTTTAAATAATCCTTGAAATCACAAAGCACTTTGTCTGCATAAGACAGTGCTTGTTAAATGCACAGATGGTCAACATTTCCCACTGCAGTGAATCAGTGCAAAGCAGTGCAGTCTGTAAAGGAAGGCCATGTTCATTTTAAGTGTGTATGCATGTGTGCTTCTGTATGTCTATGCGTGCAATTGTGAACAATTTTCAAGGTCATTTAGAAAGTCTGTTAGTTCTCTTAAATGTTCCAGAGTCTCATATGGACTGACATTGAGTGACTACATAGGTATAAAGCATGGACATTGAACCTCAAACTGATCTTCTCTCTGCATTCCACTTCAGCTGGACTGACCTGCTGCATGTACAGAATCTCTGTGTGTGTCTCTGAAAGCCCTGAAAGTATAAATATTTTAGTAAATACATGAATGGATGTGGCATCCAGACAGCTGAGGCTCAGAGTTGATCACGTGACTTGCCCGTATGAAACAGGTGTTGGGGATGTGACTGAACATACTTGGTGAAGGAGAATTACTATCCCATCTCAGTGGTGCACCCTCTTCTTTTTCCAAAACCATACAGGATGGCACAAGTGAGTCTGAGGGCAAAATTAACATTGAGAAGCAAAAAGTCTCCTTCTGAAGTAAAACAGGCATATCTTTGATGTCACAAAAAAAACTTGCTCAGTTTTCCTGAAAAATGATGGCAGCAATTTTTCTCAATAGCATTGGCTGTCTTGATGTGAGTAGGCACTTAAGGCATGATCTAGTCCAAACTTCCACACTAACACCAATGCCAAGATGCACACACAGCTTTCAGGCACAGCCTCAGCATGGCATGAACGAGGTAGGAAATAGAGCCATGCCCCTTCGTATTAAGACTTGCCTGTGGTATAAATATTTACTAATGTTTGACACCTGTTTTATCAGGTTAGCATTTGGCAGACAGAATTTCTTGCAACATTTCCCGTGTCCCTTTGCAGTCTTGGCAAAGCAGCCCTCATTGAAGCAGATACAGAAAGCAGGGTTCTGGTGCCCATGCCTGGCGCCCTACATATTTTCTTTCCTACCCGCAGACCCTGGCAGTCATCAGGAATGGACATACATGGCCATTGGCTCCATGTGATCAGTGGCTCTGAACTGGTCACCACATTGAGTTTCCCCTTTCTGACCATTGTCCTCAGAAGAAGTTGACTGTGAAAGCTAAAAAAAGATATGTTACAACTATGTTGACATCCCATCACTTAGGCGCTTAACTGACAAGAATTTCACAAACTCACTTTATATTCTGTTTATTTTGCCATTTTGGGTAGTTTTTGTACATAACTGAATCATTGCTTAAAATGACTGAATGTATTACTAAATAATCATGCTCTGAAACAATTCTTGTTTCATCACTAAATTCACATGAAGCATCAAGCAACAACTAAGTATTTTATTAAAAGACTCATAAAGCAGTTTTTTGCTGTTTTATCAAATTGTCTTATATAATTAATGATGCATGGTAACCTACTGCAAATGTTTGTCATCTTTGGATAATTTAGGTTCCTTTAATGTTTCGGTTGTCCAAGATGTTCATTTTTCTTTTCTTGGCAAAGAAAAACCAAATAATGTTTGGTCAGCCTTATTGGACTATCGTTATTTTCCTTGAATAAAAAACACGTCATTCTGCTTGTTTGATTATCTGAGTTACATTCCTTTGTTAATCTGGTCAGAAGCAATCCCCCTGCTAGCTTACAATAAGATCATCCAGTACTGAATTCAATTTTCTCTCATGGGACTCAAGAAGGGGGTTTGAAGGGGGGTTTGTGTCAGGGGTCACCCTAGTGAGTGTAGCCAGCCTCCTCCAGAGCCAGTCTGGATGACACAGCATTGAAATTCTCTTGGCTGTATTATATTTTGTAATACACAGATGGCCAATAACATGCGCTGTTTTGCTATGAATTATAGATCTGTTGTTGGCAATGTGCAGTGGAGATGAACTGTGCATGCAAAGGCCAGATAAGGCCAGATTTATACCTTTCGCTGCCAGACTGTGTCTCTAGAAGCCAGCTCCTAAATTAAATGGAAATTGAGTTCTGGAGTGCTGGCAAAACAGCTACAACTGCAGAAAAGTGGTGCCTTCTTTTGCTTTACAATGCATACATTAAGAAACAATTATGATCATGAGCTACATGGGATCACAGGGTTAGCCTGCTGCTTTATTTCATCTGCATGATGTAAACTGTAGAAAAAAAAATTCCATTCCGGCAATAGTTGTATAAGTGCTGTCTTAAAAACTTGATACAATTTCAAAATGGACTTGTTATACAACCAATACACTGAGCAGTGGCGGACCGCACCAGACGACGCCATGAGAAGGGGTGACACCAAAATGACTGCCTATAAAATTTTTGTGCAGTGTTTCAGTGGAAATGTATTATTTTTTTTAATAAAAATATCGCTGTAGTTAGTTATAGCAACGAAAACATTTTTTGTAAGCCCAGCTTACAAGTATCAGTATACCCAGAAGGCTAAAACTCTATGCTCATTTACTTTTTGAACCTTCTAATGCGTTCTGGTCAGAGCTCTCATTACTACCCTATTACAATGACGCTTCGAATCATGTGGTTTTGTCTGCATGCGCTGCAAACACACACTCTTGTTTTCTTTGCTGCTGCTGTTTTTATAGTCGCTGATTTTGCCAAATTTTCTGGTGTTTTAGCTGCAATATTGTGGTAATTAGTATTTGTGAACCTATATCAATATTGTTAAAATAAACATAATTTTGATGTAGTTCTTAAACGTTTTTACTTTGAATTCTATTGTTTTCTCATCGAATTTTCATTTTAACCACGTGAAACTATGTAAATGTAAATACATTTAGGCTGTGCATATGATACTGTAATTTGAAGGTGTTATTTTAATTTGGCTTGTTATGCCTCTACTATTGCCGTTATATTCAGTGATATAGGGGAATTATGATTTACAGGTAACATTAGTACAAAAAACATTACCCAAGGGTGGGGTGACACCATGAGTTATCGCACTGGGTGTCACCAACCCTAGTGACGCCACGACATTGAGCTTTAGGTTGTGTTTTGTAGCAGTTATAAATTTACCTAAGAGTGTGTTTTTCAAATACTTTGACATTTGTGTGAAGGAGTTGCATCTACTTTTCCCTGTGAAATTCATAAAAATACAAATAGCATCTAAATGAGGACAACAAAGTCTTAGATATTCAAATCCCTCACCAAGAACATACATTGGCTTCTCAGTGCAGCTTTGAAGTATACCTTAACAAGCTGCAGTGCTATTTACTGTTGCGCTCAATTTCCTCAAAATTCGTATCTCTTCTCAAAGTGTACATCATTTAAGCATGAAGTTTAAGGCCAGCTTGTGCACTTCCTGATTGCCACATGCTGACAGGAAAACTGCAAAATTATGCTTCCCTACTCTGAGTCAAGCTAGGTATTTAGCTAATTAGCTAACTAGCATAGTTAGCTGGCAACTTTCTCTGTGATACTTTTGTAAAGTACTGGCTACATCATTAAAAACAAAGCAGATAAATAAAAAATGTGACTACAAAAAGAAAATGAGCTGAGCTCTTGCTGTGCAGACAAAAATAACATTCTTATCAAAGATCATGTAATGGACCATGTCAGGTTTGAACTCTGCAAAAGTGTAAATGGTAGCAATTTTTCAATGATTGTTAAAACTACTTTTCAATAATTGAAAACTGCTTTCTCATGCTTTCCAGTGATTTTAACTTGTCTTTTTGGACTTTTGAAAAGTCTTGTCAAGTTAGAGCTGCTGAAAGCATAGCAGGTAAGGAAATGGGTGTCACTTGAAGGTCCCAGAAAAGCCTGTGCTATAGCACCACCGAGCAAGGTACTTAACCTGAACTGCTGAAGAAACATCCAGCTGTATAAATGTATAGAACTGTAAGTAGCATTTTGGTGAAAAAGCTTAGGTATGCAACAAAATTGGGAAAAGTCAGCAAGTCCATAATTGTTCTGTGAAACATGTTTGGGAGGAAAACAATATAATGCTTTACAAGGGAACAATTCTATATTTAAATAAGTATTTTTCATTTAACTGCAGCGATTGGTTTTTGAGTTATTTTTGTGTGTGAAAAAAAAAAAGCAAAAATCACTAGGCTGCTGAGTACAGGCTAATTCAATACAATCACCAAATGCATTTTTCACCATGTAGCTTGCTAACTTGAAATTTCCACTTTATTTATTCATTTCAAGATACTGTGTGTTGCAGATTTAAGAGATTCAAGAATTCCAAGATATAAATTCTTCAGTGTTACATATTAATGGAGGCGCGGTGGCGTGGCAGGTTTGATCGGGTCCTGCTGTCTGGGGTTCGAGTCCCTCTTGGGGTGCCTTGGGACAGACTGGCATCCCGTCCTGGATGTGCCCCCTCCCCCTCCAGCCTTACGCCCTGTGTTGCTGGGTTAGGCTCCAGTTCGGCCTGAGCCCACTTGGGACAAGTGGCTTCAGACAATGTGTGTGTGTGTGTGTGTGTGTGTGTGTGTGTGTGTGTGTGTGTGTGTGTGTGTGTGTGTGTTACATATTCAGTTATTCTCAATAACACTATACATTTCATATACAAAACAACTTTGGACATTAATAAATCTGAGCTAGTGAAAATATCTAGAGTGATAAATATGAAATATTATAAGATAAAATATCTAAGTGTCTACATTTTTATTGAGTGAGACTAACTCTTATTGAGAAAGAAATGACTAGTTTAAGTGAGACGTACCATTTTGGGATATCAAATCTCTGCTAAGAGACTACACAGCTGGTGAAGTTATTGGATTAGTTGATGTAAAGTAGTGCACAGAATATCACATTAATGAGATATTCTGAAGCAGTGTGTTCTCTAGCATCTCTGAAATGGTAATTTATGAGACGTTAACGCTGTGATGTAATTGGCGTTTTCCGTCAAACGAAAGCAGCTGTCCTGGGGCCTAACCTGTAAAATATGAACATCAGCTGAGGCAGCTGTCACTTCCAGAGGTCATTAAACTCTATTTGATGTTGAATTATTTTTTCTCATTTTTCTTTTTTTAGTGCACAACTGGGTTTATTTAGATGTGTAGAAGTTTGGTGCATCAGATCTTACTCTATGCATCCCATATAGGACTGCTGCTGCCCTGCATTTCCTGGCATAAGATCTAATGAAGTGCAGAGAACCCCAGAGGTCTTTTCCTGGACCTTTTTGTTGTTGTTGTTAATTAATTACCTCCCTAAAGCTTACAATGTGTCCTGTTATATGCTTCATGGTTGTGGTCCCATTTTTATTTTATGTTGTTGCCTTTTTGCCCAGAGTTTCTGTGAAACTCCATTTCAAGTTTTGATCCTGGCTTTTTTACATCAGCAAAAAAAAAATTTTTTTCAATGACATGCAGATAAAATGAGAACAAGATTTTATTGTCACAGGCTTTTTGCTTTTATTGATCAAATTTGCTTCATAACCTCACTGGTCTGTCTTTTATTATAAATATAGTCACAAAGTAGATAATGTCTTGTTCAATTTCTTTATTTCATTGTTACATTTTCATAATATATAGTGGTGCTGGCTGGCTTCAGTTACAAGTAAAAGGACATGGATATTGAAACTTATGAAAATTGAGATATTTTGAAGGAGAGTGTGATGGTTATTAAATTGTTATGAAAGTTTTTTATGGAATATCCTGAGCCACCTGTATCTGGAGATGTGTTCCAAGAAAGATGAAGATGTGTGTTAGTTGGGCCTGTTTCTCAGCTAGCACCTGGACATACTGTCGCAGCTGTGCTGCGTAGTTGGCCATTGATCTGTGTTTTTGGCATACAATTAATTGCAGCACTCAGAGAATATGCTCTAGACTGGCCATGATAGGAATAAATGGTAAACTGATCCAAACTGTAGATGAGCTACATAAATAGCTTCCTACTTGCTGTTGCAAATCCCCATCATGTAGACAAGTCAAATATGGAAGTGATTTTGGTGCAAGGAATTGATTTAAAAGTCATACATAGCGGAAAGTAACAAAACAGCAAACATGAATAAATTATTCATATTTATTAATTTTTCACTTAGAAGATGATTGTATTCGTATTGCTTTGCATAATTTTCCTGTATCTGTTTGTGTGAATGGGTATTTCTTAGTCTAGGAAAGAAAGAAATATTTGAACTTCAGGATGTGCTTCAATGTTCAGTGCAGTATCATTTGACATTTGGTGAACATGCCTAATGTGCACATTGAACATATAAAATTGGAAACTTTGTTGTTTACTTGTTGCCATAAAATAAAACATCAATTTACAGGGTGAAAGGGGGGCTCGTTGGAACGGCGGGCTTAGCCGGGTTCGCTCTTTGGTTGGTCTGGAGTTCTAGTCCTGCTTGGGGTGCATTGGGATGGACTGGCGTCCCATCCTGGGTGTGTCCCCTCCGCCTCCAGCCCTACACCCTGTGTTGGCAGGATGGGCTCTGGTTCGCTGCAACCCTGCTTGGGACAAGCGGTATCAGACTGTGTGTGTGTGTGTACATGGTGAAAAATCCATCACTGGCATTTTTAGTATGTGGGTGTATGTATTTGTATGATCAATAGATTTCTTTTTGCTGTAGGTAGTCATTGACTTTTGATCCTTTAGTTTCATTCAGTGCACTATATAAACAAGTTAGCCGTGTAAAAGAAAAAGGGAAGATGGATATTCAACATTTTTTGCCCAAAAAAAAATGATGTTTCGGGGTTTGGAAGCATACCTAAAATGCAGTGCGCATTCAATATACAGACTAAGACTCAATGATGTACAAACTGTAATGTATAACGTATAATGTCTGTTTTCCGAACTAACAAAGAAATAATTAGCTGTGAGGTTTTAATACATCTAATATCAGAAGGGTGCTTGTATTTATTTAATTACTAATTCTGTGTAGTGAGATTTTCTTTAAAAGCAGCATCCACAATTTTCACTTTCTCCTATTAGTGTTTTAAAATGTCTTTTTGCAAAATTTGCTATTATACTAGTAAGAATATACACTTGTATGGCATGTTACTAACATTCACATTACAACTTTTAAAGATAAAAACATTTCACCAATTGTTTATTTTTAATTGCATTTTCCTGCAATTTCTCTAAGTGAAAAAAAAAAGCCCTGCATTTCTCATTGCTGCCTTTAGTGGGCAGAAAAATGAACCCAGACACTTCCACAGTTAGTCTGAAGTAGGCTTAACTTTAGGTTTAACTTTAATGTTAACTTCATGTTAATAAAGGAAAAGAAACTGGCATTTTGTCCACATTCCAGCCTGCCTCCACATTCCTTAATCAGGGGATTAGGTTGTATTGTTAAGCTTTTTATAAGACAGTAATGTAGTGGTTGCACTTATGTACAATTTAAGTTACAAACAAACTTTCACTCTCGGTTGTGAATGTGTATTTTCAGTATGGAAATATTTCTTTTGTGTTAAAGATTTTATGTTCTCAGCAATGCATTTTACGTTTTAACCATTTTGCAATGGGCACACAATGCTGCTGTTCACTTGCTACTCCTTGACTGTTAAATCTTTTCCATAATTTATCTTTTATCCCCAATCCTTAAACACAGTAATTGACAGGCAGTGTGTCAAGAGCTTGAAAATATGACTTAGACTGTAAAGCAAAGTGCGGCTCCATTTAATTACATGTTAAGAAATTCAATTTTACTTAAGAATTCTTTGGAGTTAACAGGAAGAAAATACAATGACCACATTAAGTAATGTTAAATAACACAAAATGAGTATTGAGGTTTTTTAAGATGTCGACAAATTAAATCAATGTACACATACATCTTTAAACATTTCAATAGTCAGCATACAATGTTAGTGAAAGAGAAAGCCCAATTTAATCGGACAGATATTCTGAAAACTTTAATATCCCAGCACTCTATAGACTGTTAAATTAGAAGCAGTAGAATTTTAAATATTCTGTACACAAAATTCATACAAATATGCCAGATATGCATAACATAAATGCAATGCATTATTGACAATATACAACTGTGACAGCCAGCCCTTATTCTGCAAGGCCTCAGTCAAGTTATTTCCAGGAATACATTTAATTAGTTCCTTATTGAGAACTGATACACCAAATGAGGTGCTCATAAGCCAATATTTATTTTAATTACAAGAATTAAGGGCTGAAGTAAAGGAATAACATACTATAACAAGTTCAGTAAAACATAATTCAGCTTTATACACTTCAACAACATACTTCAGCTTTCAAGAACCAGAGTTTGAGTAATTTAAAACAGAGATTCATTAGTGCTGACAACTAAATTGTATACTGGTACAATATCGGTTCATTCAGAATTTTTATAACATAGTACATGAAATGAATACTGCTCACATATTAACGACTGACTACTAGAAAAATTTCAACTTGGGAGAAATAGATTTCCTATTTGACTTCCTTTTACAAGTGAGAGCAGAGAGAGAAATCTATCAGATGGAGGAAATGCTAATTCAGTGTAGAGAAATTCAGGCAAACATTCAGTATGGAAAACCACACATCACCCTTTTGGAAGCCAGCAGTAGTGAAAGAGAATAGCAGAAATGTGATTCTGAAAATGGAAAAATTTTACTCAAACATTCCTAAATACAGGCACATTCGCATCTTTTCCATTCAGTTGATTGGAGCACTTTGCAACCTGTCACTTGTTCTGGGTTTATGTTGAAGGCCTCCAGAGCTGGTAGGAGTCACGATGTTGAAAATGATTTACTGTAATATAACCTTTTGTAATCTTTTAACCTTTTCTGTTACAAATTATTTAGTTTTAGCCATTCCTTAATATTTTGTGGTTTTCTTAGCATAAATATCCTACTTTGTAAACTGCACCATGACAATGTACTATGTCCCAAATCAGTTGTTTTCCGTTTCTAAGTAGTTTGTTTTTTTTTTTTCCTCCACGCCAACCAGTTTAAAAATAACATAGGCCTGCATATTTTCTCAAGTTGAAAAAAGCTACTAGTCAAACCGGGGGTGCGATGGTGAAGCTAGGCCTGCTCTGTGGTGGGTCTGAGGTTCAAGTCCTGCTTGGAGTGCCTTGTGGTGGACTGGTATCCTGTCCTGGGTGTGTCCCCTCCCCTTCAGCTTTACGCCCTGTGTTGCCAGGTTAAGTTCCAGCTTGCCGCGATGGTTGTCGACATTGTGTGCGCTAGTCAACCCAAATGAGGCTTTCTACTTTTATTCAATTTTCAGTTCACTAAAAAAGTGTATTTTCATGTATTCATGCTTATAATCAACACAGTCTCATTTTATCTTTATAATGTCTGCATGTGAATATGTATTACCACTTATGTTGTGGAAGACAAGCACTTTAAGTGCTCTAATTATAAGGTTAATTCATTAATTTGAATTGCTACAATATGTTTAAGCAGACATCATCTGATTAATATAGGAAGACTGGCAGTGTCATTTTTTGGCAGTGTACATATATTCTTGCCTTCCATCATAAAGATGAATGAGGGTACTTATGTTTCTGAAATGGTAATGTTTATGCAAATATTCTAGCTGATTGTCAACCATCATGATTTGACACAGTTCAGACAGAGGGTATGAAAAGTATGCAAATATGTGTTGAATACATTGTAGGGGCACAGCGAAAGCTGAGGAGATATGAATAAAAAATCTTAACATTAAAAAATAAAATGATTTTTGAGCATTGTAGAAGTGTTAAGCAGTCCAGAAAAAACTTTTGCTGTATTTCCCTATTCTGATCCAAGATGCAAAAACATGTGGTGGGTCTTAGTCTAATTGGACCACAGTTCTTCCCTACTATACCGTTTAATTATGGAATGTAAGCAACACTTAGAATCTGATCTCCAATATTTCACAAAATAACATTTGCAAAAAGGCCCACAGACACTGGAAGATGTAAAACTGAACTTAAAATGCAAATTAAATAATTTCAGTACTTTTGCTGCTGCTTGAGTAACTGGCACAGCTTTCATTGAAAACATCCAAAAAATAAACTTATAGATTTGTTGCCTTTCCCCATTGTCATTTACTGTGGACATTTTGTTTTGTATTAGACTTTTTATTCGTCTTTTCATTAATGCTCGGACAAAATTGCCCAAAAAAATTCAAGTGTGCTTTTAAACCCATGTAGTGTTGTACTGAGCAATGGCTTGCATTAAATCAAGTATTTACACTCAGCGGTGCACCTGTGTGGTATAACAGCTGCATAGTTACTGTAGTAAAGGGAAATTCAATAGAACCATATCTAAGGATGCTATCAAATTAGTAACCTGGCAGGGTATGTTTGAGAGACACTTGGCACTCTGTGTTGGAGCTGGGTAATAGGCCTCAGTGAGGCTGTCCAGGGGATTTACTAAATGATGCTTCACACAAGCAACTGGGATGAACTCCAACCCTGTGAGGTTTCAAGTCTTAGAAATTGGATAATAGGCTCATTGTGGCATGATATCGAAATGATTCTGGAATGTATGGCATATTTGAACATTTTCCATCTACCAAGCATAGCTATTTTTGCTGTTTCCCAATAAATTGTTTTTTTCTTTTTTTATAAATATATTATTAAGACACACAAACATGCACAGCTATATGCTTTGTCAGGATTATATTGACAAAAATATGTAAAAATTGCCCAAAACATTATTTTCTTTTTGCTTAAACATAAAATAATCTCCCTTATTATTATTTAGGAAATACATAAACATGAAAATTCTTGTATAATGCATGGTATGGTACTACGCTGGGAAGTTGTGAATCCATATGGGCATTATAAATTTTAAAAAATTGTGAAAAATAAAAATTAGAATAATCTATATGGCTATTGGGCATTATTCTAATTTTTATTTTGGCACTGGGTTGCAGATATAATATTGTAATGTGTTAGTATTTAGCCTTAAAGTGTACTGAGATTTCTTTTTCACTTTTCATCATTATTTTTTCTTATTTGAGAGAAATTGAGTTGCAATTCTTGGAATAGGCATGGTCCACTGAATTTTTTGCACACTCTTTTTTGTAGTAATGACATACATATTATTCAGTATGTGCCTTTTCAGCATGTCATCTTTTGCACATTATTCATATCGCTTAATGCGGCCCCGTTATAATTGGATTAATTGTCCATCACTGGAGAGTGTCACTTTTTAGATTTTTTTTTAATTAAGGTGCCCAGGAGTCAGAACAGGCTACATGGTTATTAAATGCAATTTTATTTATGGATTTTGAACATATTTGTTGGTTTATGGAATGTAGCAGCCTTTTACATCAAATCTTTCATTAATTAATTCTTTTATAAATCAGGTTCTTATGTCTTTTTTTACTGAATTGTAACAGCAGTAATCATGATACCTGGAAAAATCTTATTATTGTAAACACATTTATTATAGTAAATAAGACTAGGATGTTATGTGGAGTTGAAGGGGGTGCAGTGGTGGAGCGAGTTTGGCCAAGTCCTGGTCTCTAGTGGGTGGGTCTGGGATTCAAGTCCTGCTTGAGGTGCCTTGCCTGCCCTGTGCCCTGTGCCCTGTGTTGCCAGGCTGGGCTCTGGCTTGCTGCGACCCTGCTCAGGACAAGTGGCTTCAGACAGTGTGTATGTGTGGGATGCTATGTGGAAAAACAAGTCATTAAAGGTTAAGTAAAACTAAAACATTTGAATATTCAGTTAAGAAGTTAGTTTAAATGGCATTTAGCATTGTCAAGAGACCAAGGGGGCTTGGTCTTGCAGTTATTAGTGACAAAATTCAGTTTTGTGAAATTAACTTGGAAAAATATTCTTATAAATGCACGTTTCTGATATCAGTCAGGATCAAACAAAATATCTCAATCAATAGTATTATTACCTTTTATTTAGCTGATATCCTTGTTCTAGGACACTTAGGATCACACACACTGTCTGAAACGGCTTGTCCTAAGTGGAGTTGCAGCGAACCGGAGCCAAATCCGACAATACAAGGCATAAGGCTGTAGGTGGAGGGGAGGAGAGGCCACATCCAGGACAGACTGTCGCAAGGCATCCCAAACAGGGCTCGAGCCCCAGATCCACCGGAGAGCAGGACCCGGTCAAACCCGCTTTGCCACCGCACCCCCCATAGGACACTTACAATGCACATTACAAATCATGGGAGAAACTAGAAATGTAAAACACATCGAGTACACTGAGAAACCCAATAAACATTTGTTTCTGCTTCATATTGTTGTACCTTTTATTACAGCTTGTAGTGCTGGCAAATCTTTAGTATAATCATAATGACTTCCTCTGAGTCTATTGAGAACATATTGCTTTTGTACTTGAGTAGTTTACTTCATGTCTAATACTGTAGATAATTAATAACAAACTACTGATTGTGATTATTCATAATGCCTTCTGATTTATGTGGTGTCGAGTATATCCACATAGGAAAATGCAATTGTATATTGATATTTCATTAGATGCTAGGCTCACTTATCAACATATAAAGTATTTAGAGGGGCTGTGGTACTGAGACTTACGCAGTAGTCCCCAGTCAAAAACCTGTATGCACTACCAAGTACTGGTAGTACATATAGGGCTTGCTGTATAAATTAAATAAATAAAACTTAATAAGTACATGAAATAAATAAAACTTAAAATTAAATAAATAAACCATGGCCATGTCTTGTTTTTAAAAATATGTATCTGCTTTGAGAAATCGTAATTTTATTTAAATATTTCTCAAGTGGCAAGGGGTGCAGTGGTGCAGTGGGTTGGACCACAATCCTGCTCTCCGGTGGGTCTGGGGTTCGAGTCCCGCTTGGGGTGCCTTGCGACGGACTGGCGTCCCGTCCTGGGTGTGTCCTCTGGCCTTATGCCCTGTGTTGCTGGGTAGGCTCCGGTTCCCCGTCTGGGACAAGCGGTTCTGAAAATGTGTGTATTTCTCAACTTCAGAATTGTCTTAGGTTCATCTATTTTTATTTAAATACATAATAATGGACACATTTTTGCATATGGTATTTATGTGCATATTTTATATTTACACATGGTTCTCTAACCTCGTGCCTGTATTTTTGAGAATAGAAAATTCAGAATAATAGGGGATCATGCCATATTTTTGATAGCATTTAAAAAAAAAAAAAAAACAAAGGCATCTATCCTAGAGAGACACATTTCTGAGATTTGTTGCAGTAAGGTTGCGAATCACTCATTTCATTAATGCGAGAGTTCCTGTGTGACGTATTCACCATGAGAGACAAATTCATGTTTGGTTTTTAAGAACCCTGAGTGACACCCATTTGGCAGAACACGGTATTTCTTCTCTTCGGGGACCGGTTCGCAGGGAGACAAATAGGCTACATGTTTAAGTACATTGCAAGATGGATGCCAAAAAGTCCTTCTGACTTCATTTAATAAAGTCCAAGCGCAGCTGAGCGATAACAGAGGAATGACGCTCTACAATTAATATTCTGATTAAGATGCCTGGAAACGATAGGAATCCATCCAGGCACAGGAATCTAGTGTCTACTTGGGGAGGAATAATGGCAGGCATGAGTAATCATGTACTGAGGTTCTTTTTCCAGCACTGAGTGAGTTGTTGCCCTATCGCCAAATGACTGCGGAAACAAGAGAATCACAATAGATCAAGAGGCCCCAGCTTTGCTGTTGCCATTAACTTCTTGCTTGTTGATACACATCAGGCAGTGCAGAAAAAGCATGAAGCATTTGGCAAAACAAAGTATGTATGTTTGTGATTTATTCCCTAGTGGGTGGGTTACAGTAACAAAGGAAGGATCTTCATGCATTAAATATTTGTTTAAATTTATTCATTTAGTAGATCAGATTTAGTTTATTCAACTTTTCACTATAGACAGCATGTGCATGAAAAGTAGAGAGTAAGAGTATAAAAACATGCCAACAGCTGGGAATGTGGATACTGTAAGTCATGTATGCAAATAGGTTGCTGTGGTCAACTGGTCAATTCTTTGGGGCGAAACATGCACTGAAGTGAAGTTTTAATTCTTATGTGAAGAATGAAAAAGATTAAGAAGGTTTCGTTGAATGGAGGGACACTTTCACCATTGAGGAGCATGGGTCAAAAATATGATTAATTTACAAACCTGCAGAGCTGGGAAAATCAGATGACCTGCAGATGCAGGTTGCAGTGACCTAGTCAGGTTAATGTAATTTCGTAAGTGAGAACTTATTTTATTGTTATTAATTTGATAATGCACTGAGCCGTATTAACGAATAATGGAACACAAGCCTTTGTGAGTGACTGAGGCTGTTATGCAGCACCGTTTGGCGCAGTTTGACGCTGTGTCAAAGGTTTGCTGAGGGTTTTAGCGCTCCTGTCCAGTTCCAGAAATGTAGTCATATGCACAGAGTAATGTGTTGTAATTAGAAAAAACTAAAGTTTGAATGTAATTAAGAGTAGTCAGGCAACAGCAGTAACATCTTCACATGCTGTGGAATCATTACCAGCACAGTGAACTACTCCTGAGGACAGGATCATAGGTAGAAAGAATAAAAAACTGAATTCAACACACCAGCAGAGTTTCATCAATGCAGGCAAGGTCACTTTGTGCTTGTGTCAGGTGCATGTCAAACAACAAATGTATTCCCACACACTATGCACCCCATAATGCAGCAGTAATAGCCTCCATACCAGCACTAAATCTGTACCTTTTAATTAACCAAGGTAAAGAAAAATGGATGAACTGCTGTTCATCCTCAGGTATTGACATGATTTAGATGATCTTTATATTCTCTGGCTCATTAAATTGGCCCAGTTTCGTTCAGGATTAACAATGAATTACAAGGCTGTTGAGGGAGGTCTGAGTAAACACTGTACCAAATATATCTCTCCATGGATTGGTGGAAGGCTATGCTGTATTCATGAATAGGATCTCAGTTAGACCATGGGCCTTATTCATGTGACTTCATCTTACATTCTACAGATATCATTTTACACACAACACTGAGACTACACTGAGATGAGGCTGATTGTGAAACCATACCAAAACGCAAACTTCAAGCCATCTGCATGAGCGATTGCTTGCGGCTACACAGCTGTGCCACATGTTCAGCCCTCACGTCTGCAGGCGTGAGAAGGGAGAAATATTCTTGTTCTGCATTTGCCTTTTGATGTCCAGTTGTACTTTCGGTGAAATCCGACCAAATTTTATTCTGTAAATGAGGCTCCAAACATTCAGAGTACATTCTCAGAGAACAGCAAGTGTACCTTTGAGAATATCAGTCCAGCTGTTTTTATTTTAACTGTGTATTTATTTGTTTATATTTTAGTCATTCATTTATACACACTTTTGGAATGTTTAGGGTGCCGTATTCTGCTGTTTTAAGCCTTCTTTTTTTTTTTTTAGCTGCTGCTTTACCTGGTTAAACTGCTGTACTGTGGTTTAAATAGGATGCTATTGTGCGGTTACTCTAAATGTGTCTCTTGCAGGCTGAAATACATCAGCAAACGTGCATTATTATATGTGAGCTGAAACATGCCCATCCATACGCACATGCACACACCCACATATAGTATGCACACGCCTGCTAGCATCAAATTCAGACTATTTTTATGCGGAAGCATTGAAGCACTGTACTGATAGCCTACTGTAATATGTCAGGTTGAATAAACCTCCAGGTCAATTATGCAAAAAATGTTCTTCCCTGAAATTTGTTTGTTTACTTCATTTTCTTTCTCCCAACACATCCAAAACGCATTACTTATGTATTTAATCTGGGTCAGCGCTATCTCGAATGTGACACCAGTGGTGAACTCGCCAGACTCTTCTCCTGCACGTCAACGCAGAATTTTCCCAAGCAACATGAACAACTCATAAATTAATAGGTTTACACCGCTGAAAGGAGAGCAAGGTCCCCACCCCCAGTAAGCAGGTGGTTACTGTGGAAACCATTTTCTACACAGGAAATGGCACTTTTAGCAATGTGAGGCTGTCACCAAACATTATATTTCTTTCAAATATGTACGTGTCAAAGACAGAACACCTGACAAATTTCCAGCATTAAGCTCTGTAGCTGCAGAAATTAAGGTCAAACAATGTTTATGTGGTTCTGACAGATTAAAGTCGTCTTAAGCAGCTCATAACTCACGGCTGTCAAGTTCAAATAGGATTGTGCGCCGCGCACAGAAAGATGGACTGATTATGCTATCTCTCATCTAAGCACAATGCACCGTGCAATGGAAGGAGATTGCTCAAAAGAAAGGAGTGTTTATTCTTATCCTTAAATTGGGTGGCGATGCTCGAGCCCCGAAGATGCTATCACGATGTTTCTGAATTAGGCGAAACACAGAGGCAACCAGCCATTGAATGCAGATAGTCAGATTCTTTATACTCATGACTGGAAAATGAACAATGAGAATATGGTTTTATCTTGAAAGCAAGTGCTTAATTACAGATGCATTTCTGCGTAAATAGTTTCACGATGTTGAGCACATTTACCACATTTGCCATAGTGCAAATGTGGGGGGGGGGTTGGGAGTACGAGTATTCAGATGTCGATCACCTCGCTCGATGAGATCCAAATGGTCCCAGATAATGGAGTATTCCTGCTGTGTGTGTGTGTGTGAGTCAGTAGTCGTGAAAGCATTTCTCATCCTCACTGGCAAACGAAAGGTAGAATTGGCATAATTGAGTCAGTCTTAATTGTGTGTATTTCAATTGGCAGCGTTGTTTTGGTCTTTCAGACGAGCGACTGTCAAGTCCTTTGTCCTTCCACAATGCCTTGTTTCATGCATTTTATATCAGTTTGCTGCTTTGATCAGTGTTTTCTCCTCAAATGTTTCAAAAAACAATGTAGAAATTAACTATGAAAATGATGAAAAAAATAATCCTTTGGAGTGTAGAGACTTTGCTGATAGGGTTAGAGAAAGGGAAGTTTTGAATAAATTTATTATTTATAGTGCTGCATCTGTGAAAATATTCTGCATGTTTCCCCTGTGGTTAACATGCTTTCATTGTCTGAAAAAGCCCATTTTTTGAGTTTTCATTGCAGTTTGATTTGCATTGGATAGATATAATTATGCTGAATTCAGTCATACAGGCCAAGTGAGCTTGACGAATACTGATTTTTTTTTTTTTTGCAAATTCTAGAGTTGCCATCTTTATCTGAGCCACACTTCTACATATCTCCCATTTACCTGTAAAACCCATCATGTTGGAACCCTGACAACATGAGACGTGATAGCAGTTGCACTCAGCTGGAAAAGCTTGATAAATGAGTCCCATTTGCTGTTCACAGTGGGAATATTAAATGACATATTAATCCTATTGTCCTTTTCTTTAGAGAGTATTAATAATGTGGATAAGAAAACATTACTGGGTGTGATCCAAAAAAGTAGCAATAAAAAGCATCTTAATGTACCGGTTTGAGGAATTTTATACGTTTTCTTCTTGTTTAAGGTTTTCAGATATCCTGAAACTGACCAGTGCGCCTTTAACGCACATGGCGTATTTTCCTTTATTTTTTCTTTGCTCTGGTGCTTCTTGCATGAATCTGGAACATAAAATACTGACTTGACATCAAAGCTGCCAGGCAACGGTAATCCCACTGATTCATTTGCCTGTTAAAACAGTTTTTAGCCTTTGGTAAGAAATGGCAGCTGGCCAAATGAAGGGGTAAAACGAGCAAAGTCTCCATATACATCGGACACTTTATTTATCTGATTCAGGCACAGGTCTGGATCCTTCCCGAGGTAAAGCGCAGCTTAAAGATTTGATTATGCATGAGGTAAGACATCGTTTATCAGCCCCTTCTTTTTGGCTGCAGCAGTGCGGAAGTGTGGATGCGCAGCCTTTGGGATGGAGGGGCGTCACTTGTCCTGCTCACTCCACGCCGCAGCCATAGCAACAGGCTGCCTCCCCAGCCCCGCTTGCCCGACTGCATTAATCATACACGCAGCATTATCTCATTTGTATTAGGCATCGCTTTGGGTTTTTAAAAACACAAAGCAGGTGCTGCTGTTCGCTCCTCGCTGATGTTTTCCGTCTTTTATCTCTTCGGCTAATGCGATAGCCAAAGGCAGTCTTCTGCTGGAGCTTTTAATAATAAGTTGTTGTTGTTGTTGTTGTTGTTTGTGTAATTTGCAGCTGTTCAGTCCAATCACATTCCCTGCAAGCTGGGCTGACATCGCTTGCCCTGCCCTGACACATGCAGTGTACCAACAGCCACATGCGGAGCTTTTCATCCCAGCAGCCTACTCGTGGTCCAGCCGTGGTCAGTTTGCCTACCCTACACCATGTGCCAGAATGAGCATAGCATTTTAGGAGCTTTTTTGCTTCCGAGTCCGGAGGATGTGGCACCGGCAAGAACAGGGGAGCACCAGTTAGAGGAATTTCAATTCCAAGTTGTTGTGTGTAATCTTTGAAGGTCACATGTAGGGATGTACTGTGTTATAAGCCATTAAAAATGTATATTTGACAGCAGGCCACCCAAGGAGTTCTGAAATGACATCTCAGCTGGTTAGTGTGTTCAAAATCATGGATGCATGAACGAAAAAATTGAACAGACATTTGACTGTCTGGTGGAAACATGAAGTGGCTGCTAAGATGAGTAAAGAACTTCAGTGCACTTTTTCTTTTTCCATTCAAAAGTTCTGAGTTTAAATCTGCTGTGACTCTATAAGACAAAGGTTATTTTTGGAATCTTTGATGTAAGTGCGGGTAGCCAATGAGGAGTTGTCCTCTCTGAACACGCATAACCGTGCTATTAGATTCTCGCTTCCTGATGCTCCGAGAACCAATGTAGGACAGCTCTCTGCGGAGGGCCCCCAAGGGAGGTCTCAACTTTCAAAATTTTAAGTTGCTCTCCAATCAAACAGAGATCGTAAGCGCAACAATTCTGAAGTACTGCATTACAGCACAGCTGGCCTAAGGTTTTTTATGTGCATTTGATGGTCCCATAATTCGACACTTATTAATTCCTTATTATTTTTTCAGTCCTGCGAATTTTCAGAATTTATATTCCATCTCGATATTTCCATTAAAATGTACTGTATGTGGAAAAAGTGCAAAGCTGCCTCACTGGTATTGCTGCCATGACAAAATCTGTTATTCTTGTCATTCCATCTACCACCTTTGTGGAAATGTCATCATTTTCATTTTTTTTTTTTTTTTTTTTGAAGACAGAATATTTTTCTGTCTCTCTCTCTGGAGAACTCAGCAGCGCAGCAGTTACAGAAATTTCTATGCCAAATACACATGTACCTCATCTGGGTTCTTGCTATAGTACCTGTAGGATACAGTTTCGGAGTGTGGTCCCCAACATGTAGTCCCTTCAGACTGGTTCATTCTAATTAAATATTTGAAGAAAATAAAGGAATTTTAAATTTTCCTTATGGCACAAAACCTCAGATACCCACAAAGTGAAGCTAGACACAAATTTTGTTAACCTGCAGAGAGATGGGAAGCGATAGGCCCCATGGTATTACTCAAGCCCCTAAGCGGTGCAGTGGGAGATGGAAATGGAGCAAGATGAGAGGTTAATCGGTCTGGATTGATGCATTCACAGGTGTAGTCAGAAAAGGGTTTGTGTTGGCGGCAGTGGAGGTGTGGGGGTTGGGGGGGGGGGCGGCTGGAAGGGGTTGGATTTCACAAGAATGCTGGAGAGGGGTAAAGGAGGGGAAATAGTCACGTGCCTGCAGAAGACAGTCTCCAGAAGCTGACACTTGCATACCACTGTGATCATTTGGACATCCCATAAAAGATGTTACTGTAGAGGTCGCTAGCTAAAGTGTTGACCGCATGCAGTCTCATTAGGCATATGTTGAGCTCTGCATCTCAAGGTATTTCAATGTTTCATAACGAGCAGTGGCGAAATTCAGAAATTCGAGAGAAGCTGTGGATAATCCATTTTTATTTTTTGACATTTTTAACCAGCACTTTTTATCCATGCACAGTCCTTGCTAATAGTGGCACTGATGTGATGATCCAAGCAATATGTTTGTCAGTGGGTGAAAATGCAAACCCGATCCTGGTGGGGGGTTCTTACTGTGAAGGTGACGGTGACAGAAACAGGAAGTACAGCGAGAACGCGGCTCACATTAAAGGAGGGAACTGAAAGGGGGGCCGCAGATGTCCCTGGCTCTTGGAGGCAGCAGAACCTCAATCTGGAGTGTGTGAAGTGGTGGTGAAATGGACTGGCTGGCCCAAGCTGAGTGCGCTGAGCAGCTGCAGAGCCCAGGCCGAAACCAGATCTGCCTACGCCGAGGAGCCACTGTTGATCCTCGAAGGCCTTGAGTGGTTTTTACGCAGGCAATGGGGCGCCTGCTCTGGCCTGGCCAGGGAGATAATGCTGCTAATTTCTGGGTTGAATTCGCCCTGTGGTTCCTCCTGTCTCTCGCTCCCCCTGTGTGAGAGTTGTTGAAGATATCCAAATGGAGCGGTCCCATGTGCCATATTGAACTGAGAGATTCAACTGTGTTGATCCTGTGCCATGGGGCACTGTGTAGAAGAGCAAAGAGTTGCCCTGCCAAAGGACAGCTGCAACAGAAATTCAATAATGTTTCCCTCTGAGATAATGAAGTTGTCTCGGCGCACTGTCGTCTTGAGAAAAAAAATATAGAATGTCTTTGTTTGGCATGTCATGCTAATGAACAACAGGCTACCTGTAGTTTTTAAACTTTAATATTAGTACAGGAACCATGAAGGCACTTATTTGACATAGCTGCAGGCACTGCTTAATTTACTCAGAATGAATCACTGTTGGCAGTTTCCAGTTTTTTAGAATAGGAAACAAAACCCTGTCATCAGTGACAATATTTTATACTGCCACATTTCTCTGTTGTGGTTTAAGGTGGATAACAAGGTGTTTATCTTACTAAAGCACCATACAATGTCTTTTGATTTTTGAGACTGTCTGTGTTTGTGTGCAATGAAAGAGAAAATCATTGTAATTGCAGATATGACGACTATACTGATGATTAGCCTTCGCTAAGCAAGATGTGTGTTTAGAGAGGGGTCAGCTAGTCTCAACAGTCATACTGCGTGGGAAGTTTCTGTGGTCATCGTGCGCAGCCAGTGACCGCAGTGGTGTCTGCTGATTGACATAGCAGGCCTACTTTGCCAACTGTGGCCACTTCTAGAGCTGACACGCTAAACTTTGTCTGTGGTTGGTTTCCTTCCTGGCTCTGACACAGACATATGAAAAAGCCTCATTCCCACAGTGACAAACTTAAGCAGAATTGTGACATGCCATGAGAATGTGACACCCGTGTTTCCCATGAAAGCTAGAACTTTTTCATACCCACATGATGCCCAAGATCATTTTTCTAATGGATCCCTAAAAAAAATCTGAAACAGGGGCCCCCTTGGATACAATGAGATTGATTTTCAAAGAGATGCTCATACTGCTCCTTTCAATCAGTTGACTGGAGCTTTTTATGCTCTTTTTTGGACAAACGAATCTTTTACCTTTCATCTGAAGAGCCTCCGTCATGAAAATAAAGAGATTTTGCAGAATGCAGCAGATTGTTAGTGCTGCTTCACAGAGAATGCACTTATGCTGATAATTCGATATGACGTGACTCTTCATCCAATATTTATGACCTAAGAAATCAAATTTAACTTGAACGTAATGAAAGACCCAGCATCTACATATAATTGTCACCTGAAATCAATAGGAACATTAAAACAAATTAACGAAACCCATACTTAATTTTTTTTCTCATTTTACTAAACTGTATTCATGGTCATGACTTAGTAAACTACTTTTTCATGGAAAGTGAATATTAGATCTGTGCAATTAGCAAAGAGGCTTTGTTCTTCCCCTCCTGTGTCATGTTTCAGTAGCCTGCTTGGCCTGTTTCTTGCTCTCCCTGGTCCTAGGAACGATTACTCAAACATTTTATACCCGTTTTTCCATAGTTGTTTAAATATTCAAAATGCAACTTCTGGTCAGAGATTTAGAAAAAAAAAAACATATTTAGGAGCTGCATATATCCTTGTATGGTTCTTTATGTACTATACATATTTATTTTTCTGCACGTTTCTGCTGGAAGATTCACTTTTAGTACCTTGAAAACAGCCTAGTATGGATAACAGATCTATAGTGGAGCAACCTTTGAGACACCTTAAATATATATTAGCTGTTAAAGTATAAAAATAAAAATGCTTGTCACTGCAACTTTTAAATCTCAACATTTTCTTATGTAAATGGAAAACCCCCTCCCATATCAGGGCAGAAGACAGCACAATTGTTATGAACATAAATTTATAACTTCAAAGTTGTTGATTCCAACCCTGCTCCAACCGCTTCTGTACACCTTTGTGCAAGGTATTACCATGGAGATAATACAGTAAGAATACACATCTTTTTGAATGTGTGTTTTAAAAAAAAAAATCTGCGTTGCTTAAAATAAAAAGTTCAGTAGCAGAATGGTATCAGTTAATCGGAATAGCCAAGGGACTTTGGGGAAAGTGTATAAATATGAATTATGAGTGCTAAAGTGCCACTGTAGAGAGTACAGAGGTTTACGATGTGATGCAATTACTGCGATGTCACCACCATTGTAAGATTTTCTTGGCTAGTTCTCTAAGATGAATGACAGATGATGCACAAAATTATCAGTCTGGTAGTGGATAGGGCTGTAACCTTGCAACATGAATATAAATATGCAATATGAACCCTTAATCAAGATACACTTCCACAAAACAGTGTTTGGCTCTTGCCTAAATTCCTCTGTTATAGCAAATTTTTATAATCTACTTGTACCTGTTATCTGAGTCTAATTATCCCATTAATAATTGTTTAATCATCTTCATTCAATAAATTAAGAATTTAAAATCTTATTTATTCAGTCAGATGCCCTTTGTCTAGTATTACATTTTGGTTAACAACCTAAATATTTATTGTCAAAATAGTTTCAATAATAGATTCAATTCAATTCAATTTATTTTTAAAGAGCCCTCTTCTCACGAAGTGACACAGACCGCTTGAACACAGCCATAGAGCAAAGAAACAAATAAATCAGACAAAGAAACAAAGAAACTACAGAACTAGCGTAATACATTATCAATGCTTTTATAAAGCTGTAAGTATGCCTGCTGGCCACGGCGGAAAGGAACAAAAAACTCCCAACTGAAAGTCGGGAGTGAAAAAAAACTTCTGGGGGTCCAAGCGCCAGTGGCACACACACACACACACACACCATCTGAAGCCGTTTGTCCCATAGGGGATCTTGGGGAGCTGGGGCCTAGCCTGGCAGCGCAGGGCGAAGGGACACACCCAGGATGGGACGCCAGTCCATCGTAAGGCACCCCAACCGAGACTCGATCCCCAGACCCATCAGACAGGAGGACCCGGTCCAGCCCACTGCACCACTGCACCCCCCCGGGCATTCTAGATTAAATAAGACTTCTAAATCAGTTTACTGGTAATAATGACATTGTTGCTGTATGATAGCTTGATATCCCAGTTCAGCAAGGTATGTCTCGTCCATCATGGTGGTTGGTCATCATCTTCGGTCAGCATGGGGTGCTTCTGTAACAGCCAGCCAGCCTCCTCAGGTCTTACTGTAGGAAAACAATTCTCAACAAGAAGAAACTGTTAGTTATTTATAACTTAATGAAATAAGTTTAATATGTTTTGATGCAATGGAGGGTGCGGTGGTGCAGCGGGTTTGGCCGGGGCCTGCTCTCTGGTGGGTCTGGGGTTTAAGTCCTGCTTGGGGTGCCTTGTGATGGACTGGTGTCCTGTCCGGGGTGTGCCCCTCCCCCCTCCAGCCTTGTGCCCTGTGTTGCCGGGTTACGCTCCCATTTGCCACGACCCCGCTTGGGATGAGCAGTTTCAGACTGTGTGTGTATGTATGTGTTTTGATACAGAGGTGCGAAAACCTGAAACATAGCTAAGTGGAATTAAATTTCATGGCAATATGCCAGAGTGAACATGTAATTCTTTAGTCTGGATTTGAAGACTGATACAGACAGGGCATTTCTGACAGGAACTGGAAGACTATTCCACAGTTTAGGAGCTCTATAGGTAAAGGCACAACCTCCTACTGAGGTCATACTGACCACAGGTATTTTAAGGTAACCCGCATCCAGTGAATGAAGAGATCTTTCTGGAATATAAGAATCAATAATCTCAGAAAGGTAAGCCAGAGCAATGCCAAGTATTGCCTTATAGGTCAAAAGGATTTTATAATCAACTCTAAATGTAACCGAGAGCCAATGCAGCGATTTCAGTACCAGTGTTTTATGGGTTAAGGTTAGATAGGATAAAGATACACTAGTTCTAGTAAAAATTCTTGCAGCAGCATTTTGTACCAGCTGTAGCCTGGATACAGTCTGGTATGGACAACCTGATAGTAAAGCATTACAATAGTCCAGCCTGCTTGAAACAAAAGCATGAACCAGTTTCTCAGCATCCTGCCTACATAGGAATTGCCTTAATTTAGTTATGTTTCTCAACTGAAGGAAGTACGACTTAGTCAAAACATTTGCATGAGATAGAAATGACATCTTTCCACCCAACAAGACACCCAAATCCTTAACACAATCTGTATGCTTGAAGCATATAACATTTGTAGTACAGATTATTGTGATTGTGTCAAGAGTTTTGGCATCACCACCCACCCCAAGCACTTCTGTTTTAGTGGCATTTAGAGATTTAAAAAAAAAAAAAACTCATCCGTAGTTTTATATTGGAAAAACAATAAAGTAAAGACATCACAGGTGATGGGTCATCAGACTTAAACAAAACATTTAGCTGTATGTCATCGGCATATGAGTGGAAACTTATATTGTGTTTGCGAATAATATCACCCAATGGTAACATATAGAGTGAGAACAATAATGGACTAAACAAAGTAGAGCCCTGTGGTACACCATATTGAACCGTAGATGAGATGGAGGAGGTGCAGTCATCTGATTTCAGAACATATTTTTCACAGTTCACTAAATATGACTCAAATCACTTCAGGACTGTATCCCTTAGTCCAACCAGGTTTTCAAGTCTATTCAGTAGGATACTATGGTCTACAGTATCAAACGGAGCACTCAAGTCCACTAACATTACAATAGAGATCTGACCAGCATAAGCAGAAATGAGAATATCATTAACAACACACGTGCACTGTTTCAGTGCTGTGACCAGTGCAGAAATCAGACTGAAATTTTTCAAATTATGATGATTAAGATATTTTACAATTTGGTAAGCTACGATCTTCTCAAAAATTTTGGATAAAAACAGTAGATTGGAGATGGATCTATAATTACTTGGGTTGTTACAATCAAAATCTGATTTCTTTAGTAGAGCTCTAATTATGGCGACTTTAAAAGCTTTCAGAACACAGCCACTAAGTAACGATGTATTAACAATATTAACTGCAGCTTTCAGTAGTATTATCATCATCAGAACCGCTTACGCTGGCCTTGACTGAACTAGAGGGCACTATGGATGGCCTGGATGTTCTCTAAGTTATTATTGAAAAATGACAAATTTATCATTAGTAATGAAAGCAGAAATACATTGTTTATCTTTGTGTTTACCAGATAAGTAAGCGATTTTATTAAAGAAGAAACGAGGGTTTTTCTGATTTTCATCAATTAAATTTGCATAGTATTCGGATCTGGCACAAAAAACTGTTTTTCTATATTTTTTTTTTTTACACAGTCGGAGCAGGCTACATAATAAACGTTCAGTTTAGTTGAACGCCATTTACGCTGTAATTTATGACATTCTAACTTTATTGTACAAGTTGATGCATTGAACCACAGCAAGTTTCTTACAGTCCGAATAAGTTTAGTTTTTGGTGGAGCTGCAGAATCCAAGGCAAATTTCACCACTGAATGATATTCAAAAGCCATTTGATCTACATCCACACTCCTTCCAAAATCAGATTTTCTAATGTAATCGATAATTTTAGCAGTAGTTTTTACATCAATTTGTCACACGATTTTCGTCTTAATGTTGCCAGATGGCACCAGCAGGTATAGATCAAAGTTGAATAAGTAATGATCGGAAATATTCTAGTTGAAAGGGATTAAGGCATAATGATGAACATGTAATCTGTAAATTATGATGAGATCGAGCGTATAGTTACAGGAATGAGTAGGACCATTAACAACTTGAGTAAAACCAACAAGAGTTTAAGAGAGACATAAAACTATTAGCGAGAGTATCCGATGACACGTCTATATGAATATTGAAATCTCGTGCTCTTCTAAATCATGGACTTTCCGCACCAAATCATTATTTGTCATGTATTTCGAGTAAGTGAAATGTTCCACAATTTCAGCAGGTGCAACTAAGCAATACGTATTATATGACATACAACACATAGGTGTACCATCTGACAATATGTTCAGGATGGAACTTACATCGAACAGGGACTCCATTCTTTTGTTAGATGCTGTCTTGGGTACTGGTGTTCGACTCTTCGCTCTAGAGGCTCTGCCTCATTGTGGATCCTCTCAGCTATACAGAGCATCCACATAATAGATGAATTCAGGAAAGGAGCAAATACTTTTCCATAGCCCTGTAAGTTGCCTTGGAAAAAGGCATCAGATAGTACAAAGTAATAATAATTAAGTATTAAATGTTACCTTGTGATGAACTGGTGGTGTACCCTCCCAACCCAGCCTTGAGCTCAATGCTTCCAGGATAGGTTCCAGTTCATCACAACCATGCTCACGATAAGCAGTTATTGAAATTGGATCGATGAAGTATTACATTCAAGATACACAGGACAAGATGTGACACCCAATGCGTATATTACAGCGGCTGCACACAAGAACCCAGTCCAGTCAACAACACCATGAAGCCACAAAGTTACTCAGTTGATTTTAGGTAATGTTCTATAAATAATCTCTAAAATACCCATTTTTTTTAACTGGTGTATCTGACAATGAGATTCAATGCACATTTCTTAGTTTAAATTTAAACGTGTCCTATGATGGCTATAGAAAATCACCATTAGTTTAGTAACAGGGATAGGTAATAACAAAAAAAACTATTTTATTTAACAAGTTGCTGCATGCCCTTATATTATGTGACACATACAAAGAAAATGAAGAAGTCTGGGCAATTTCAAAGTGTAAGATGAGTCAGTAAGGACAAAGACAGAGACGGTAGTCGCTGGGTTTCAGTCCAAATTTCACAGTTGTTAACATAGTCAAATAAAAGCAATCTAAGATGAGAGAACAAATTAGCGCAACTTAGCCTGAAAATATGAGCCAATAATGAAAAATGGCATTACAAAGAAAACTATCACAATAAACATGTCCACCTACAATAGTTAATCAATGTGCCTGGGGGCTGCTATGCCAGAAGTCATACATGTTCTATTATTGGACTTGCTCCAACCAGAAGAACTATTATAAAAATCCATATTGCTTGGGGGTTTGTAATGTTGAGGACATTAAATGAGCTTGTCATATTTGTGTTGTGACAAAAGGAAGCAGGTCTCCAGCTCCTGTGCCAGGTTTATAAGCGTTTGAGATTGACAGCAGAACCAGCAAATAGACTGACACTAGTGATCGATGGCGGTGAGAGCTTGTGTCTTGCAGAATGAAACGCAAGCTGGGGCAATGTGTCGCATAAAACAATGAGAGTTGTGGGAACAACACGGAACAAAGAAAGCTCTCCAGATGTTCTCAGTAATGTAGGCAACAGCTACTTTCTGCCCAAAGCTTTCACCCTCACCTGTCTCACAAACTGAAAGGAATGTATCAATGTAGCTCTGCTTGCTGTTCAGTCTGAGATAGATCAATGGATTTAAAAGGGGCACAGATAGCTGAAGCCTATGGTTGGAATTTACAGCTGAGGACAACAGGGTTTGTTTTGTGTGACACACTGAATATGATGTTGCCATCTGTGGCACAGAGTCAGGATTTCACCTTCTGTTGAGACTGATCACTCTCTTTTTCATAGAAAGGGTGAATTGGTGAATTCAATATGGTTCATATTCAAAGAAAACTAGACCACTGGGGCTTTACATCTAGGGTTAACTTGAAGCTGAGGTGAATAAGAGGAGACACATTCTGAAAGAAAAATCCCAGGGTCCAGAGGTTTAACTCTATGATGAATTAAGTGAATAAAGTATTCAAAGATTCTCTATCAAGTGGTGATTTGTCATGACTGGCAAAATAAGGGTCATCTGTGCTTTCAAAGTCAGGATCAGCAAAGTAGAGTGATTAACAAAAGTCTAAACATTTATTTTAAAACTTTTACCATACATTGGCTTGCCCTGGACCAGTGCTATGCCCCTTCCATCTGTGGTATTTAACAGCTCCTCGTAGCCGCCAGCTCAGCAGTGGTTCTTTCAGAGGCCTTTGAGGCATGAATGAGGAAACAAGCAGCGATGCTTCTCATCCGCTGTGCTCTGCATGTACTGCCAGCTACATCAGTATGCGGCGCTGCTTTGCCCCGACACGCTTCACCGTTTCCGGTTCCCTGGGAGGTCGCATGTCCCTGCGGCAGGAGGGGAATCAAAGCAGTGTGGCGTTCCTGCCTGGGGGGCCTGCGTGTCTTCCATGTTGTTTACTGCATCCCTGCAATTTCCTCCCCCAACACCCACCATATCTCCAGAGGATCTCGTGATAGGAGAGTTCCCCCAACTGAACAGATGTCGACGCGCCTCCCGCCTCAACCGACAGTTCGCTGAAAGGCCAGGGTGTAGTAGGGTCTAGCATCTGGAACTCGATCTTATAAATGCGAGGAGCAGCTTGACAGGCAAAGTTCGGCAACGCCAATGAGGCATTGCAGCTTGAAGTTTGTGTGCATCACATTAATGTGGATAGACCAAATGTTTGCTGTTACTCTGAATCCCAAATCAACAGCCTTTCCTGTTTAATTTCCTATCCACTACTTCATATCCACTTCCAGCACCATAGTTATCTTGCTTAAAAGTGTTGCTGTACTATTGATAGTCACTGTAGCTTTAGAAGATTCAGGCAATCACTCCCTGTTTTGTGGGCTGTGCTCAACTAAATAAAAAGTTTTTGAGAAGTCATCAAGGCAATCGTCTAGACGTTACTTCATTTAGCAGATGCTTTTCTCCGAAGCGACTTCCAATGAACACTATGTAATGTTATCAGCCCACACCTTATTCATTCAAGGTGACTTACAATGTGTTAAATAAATAAATCTACACACACTGTCACTTACACACTATGGGTGACCTAGAGACATCAATCTACCTGAACAGCATGTCTTTGGACTGCAGGAAGAAACCAATGCAGACACTGGGAGGATATACAAACTCCACACAGACCAAGCAAGGATTGAACCCAGAGCCTCCTGCACCACCCAGGTACTATAAGACAGTAACACTACTCACTGTGCCACCATGCTGCTCCTAGACAGTTATTGAGACATGGTGGCAGCAATATATTCACTGTTGATGTTCATCAGAATGAATGGGGTTTAATAAAACATGGATGGGCCCTGTATAAAACTAGTCCTCCATTGCTTAAGTTATTCCCTACACAAAGGTACTACAGAGCAATCTTTCTAAATTAAGTAATTTGCTTTAATAATGAGCAATACCTTTAGCTCGTTGTAGACATCACTAACTCTTTAAAGTCTGGCTCATACTCTGGCTAAACTCACTTGTCAGTCACAGACAAGTTACATTAACTGTCACTAGTCATCATGTACCTATATACACTGTTCTCAGCCTCACACCTCCAACTCATTTCCACATCTCTGCTCTCCAAGGATGTCCTAAATGGGGACTCGAAAACCTCACCCCATCTGAGGCCAAGTCAAATGGAAAATACACCAAGCATTGACTCAAAAACATACAGTTGTCGTGTCATACTTCTACACATACTTCTTTATACATCTGAACATACTACTACAGAATTTCAGTCTTCAAAGGTATTACCGCAGGTCCCTTCCTGGGACCTGACCGTGCAACCTTCAGGTTGAAAGTGTGTACCCTGTACCTGATGGCCTGGCTTAAATAGTTCAGGTTTGTAGATTGAGGATGGTTCCACACATCACTGTGCATAAGTGCTAAATACAATTTTTCCAGTTCATGCACAGTTTCATTATGAATTCATAGGATGGTGAATTTGAATGATACAAATTAATATGTTACGGGTTGTATGCTCTTATTATATATATGTAAATATGAGCTAAATTCTCAGCAATGGCACTGCAGGCAAAAGATGGGGTCAAAACACACAGAGATTTCCTACCCAGTATGCTTTGCTGCTATGCTGAAACCGTTCCAATCCTGTGCCCACGGGGAAAGCCGGATGGGGGGCAAGGATGTCAGTGCTTCATAGTGCCATTTAGCAGCCTTCTGTTTCTGAGTGTACGCAAAATCATCAGTGCCCCCCCCCGAGTCCCCTAGCAGAAAAAAAGCACTCTCCGCATTTACAGCCCAATCCACCTCTCAGCAAATTCCCCCTCCCTGCTGTCGAAACCTCCTACTTCTGCTCTTAGCCCGAGACACGCGATTTGTCGACATTCGCTCTGTTAACCAAGGGAGGAGGTGGGAGACAAAAGCAGGAGCAAGCGCTGGAGTTGAAGGTGTGCCTGAAATAGCAGGCAGAAGAAGAAGTCTGCCCTTGGGAGGCAGCTCCATACCCCTCCCGTGAGATGTAACGTCTCCTGATAAATACCATTATTATCTTAAACTGCTCCCCTCCAAAAGGCTGAGCCGCAGCTCTGTAAGGCACCAATTTGCATAGAGTGCTGGGCCACGTTCACTCCATGTCAGACAATGAGCTAAACCTGCAAGGATTTTATTCAATACATTCCACGTTTATTATTTTTTTTCCCTTTTTCTTTGAAACAAGCTGGGGTCTTTTGAGTGATCCCATCAAGGGTTTTCTCACTCTCGCTCCCTCTCTCTGTGGCTCACATACGTACTTCTGAAATTAATCAGAGAAAATTTGTTAAAGAAATTATGATGGCAGTGTTGCTGTGATGGAAAGGGTGGGAAGTATGTGGGATGTTTGTTACTGAACTTGTAAACCGTAACATTGTTATAAACGTATTTATTAGACTGATTACATCCTGCAAGCATGGAAGGATAGCTATTTTAGTTGTCTTCCCACAGCAGAGTTTATATCACGTGTCATTCTTGGTCTGGTCTTTTTTTCTCGCGCTCAGAAAAATGGGCGATCGCATGTAGGCAATCATGTTGTGATGAGGATGATGTCTTAAAATTTTGGCATGCAGATTATTCTATACTGTGGCGCTCAGCGCAGTGGGTTTGGATGGGGCAAAAAAGGACGCGAAGGCATGACAATCGATTTATTTGAACACCAGCACCAGAGAAATAATGCTCTCGGTCAGAGGATCCCATTTCCTCCAGGACCTGCACCTACAACCAGCCTTCCCAGCCTGCTTAGCGCCCCCAAGCTCTCCCCCAACACACTGGCAGACACAGTCACCCCATCATTTTCCCCCTAAGTGCCCCCAGTGGTTGCACACCTACATTTAACATTATTCTCCACAATGCAACTATTTACATTTAACATCTTCCCACCCAAAACAGTAACGCGGGGTCGTTACAATTAATTTTTTTTTTGTACCTATAAAGTAATTGCTTTTCGTAGTCTATATTAAAGAGAAATACGTCAAGCTTTTTGTTTAGCAAACACTTTGCTCCAAAGAATTAATGTATCCAAAACAATCCAATATCTGAAGTTTCTTAATAGTGACAAGAGCACCAAGTGAGAATATAATAACAGTAATCCTAATAATAATAATTATCGTAACAATAATTGCTCTTTTTGCATTAACTACACCATAAATGTGTAATTTACTGGCTTGAATCTTTCAGCACAATTCAAGTCTACAAATAATCAAAACAAAATGCATGTCTAAGAGAGTACTGGTTCACACAGTAACATTTTTGATTATCGTTATATTTCACAGAGTTCTTTTGGCTATAATAAACAATGTGGGAAAGCCACGTTGTTGTTTTCATTCATCTTGTGTTCGTTCTGAGTGTGTTTAAACTTCACATTCTTTATTTTTTTTGCTAGAGGCTTCAGAATTTCCAGCAAAAATAGATCAATATGGAATTGATTTTTTATACTATTATAAAAAATTGTCTTCTTTCTCACACAATATTGAAAATGGAATGAGTAGATTTTTTTTTTCTTTGTTTGTGACAAGATGGACAAATGGCCATTTGATAAAGATACACTAGTTTATTTGAAGAGCCAGCAGACACATTTGATAAGCATGACCTGAAACCCAAAGGATGAGTGTCAGTTTGTACCGAAAGCCAGATCCTGATGAACAGCGCTTTTGGTGTTTGGTGTCGCCCTTGAGAGGCGTCAGCCACATTGAGAAGCACACAGAACCTCCATGCTGGTTCAACAAAGGGAAAAAAATGAATGAACAAAAAGTGGAAAGCAAAGATATGAAACAAAACACAAGATGTGTCGTTGATGTATTTTATATATAAGAGGGAAGCTTATTGCGTTGGTTTTGAGCTGCTGATGATGAGGTGCTTGACCCGTTTGCCACACATGCGCCTCCGATCGAACCTGTTCCACTTCTACCTGTCAGAGCAAAACCGTGCTGTTAACACCTGTCAATCTCACTGAGTGCCAGGTCAAGAGAGTACTTAGCTGATGTCACAGGTTTGCAGGGAAAGTGCCACAAACCCTGAGTGGTTAAGACTGAAGAAGGAACCTCTCTTCCATTTTCCTTGTATAAATTCTGTTCTTAATAAGGAGTTTTTCACAAGTAGTTTCCGAGCCGTGCAACCCTCTCACCCCACACTCTTGATTTTTCGCTGTTCTCCATTCAGGGGACTTGGTCTATATCTGAAGAACCAGAAAAGTTGCATTTATGAGAAAGTTGTGCACAAGCTGAAGCATTTTGTTCCCTTGTAAGTGCAGAGATTATGTTCTTCTGTGTCAGGCAGACCCAGTGAAGTTCCCGCTCACCGAAGACGACGCGCGCCTGCGCCTCTTCCCTGATGACTGGGCTTTCAAATGCCTCCAGAAGCCTTTTCTTTAAGCTGTGATGAGAAAAGATGGGTTTTAAGTGGAAATCATAGCAGCTTGATGCTGACAGATGCGAGGCACCGTGGCCCGTGGGAGGGGAGGGGCGAGCGGCAGGAAACGACCCCTTCCAGCTGTGATCAACAAAGTGGGACCAGGCCTCATCGCCCTCACAGAGGACACTCCGGCCCCAATGCAAATCAAACGAGGTCTTTTAAGAGATGGCATCGAATGAGAGGTGCCCGTATTCAGAGAAAGGAGCAGCGGCTTGATGAGATAGCGATACATTTTACATGTCTCTCGACAATCGTCGATCCGTTCATTTAGACAGCAGTTGTGTGAGATACCTGCGGTACTTACAGTGCTCAGAACAATTCAGATTGCGCAAAGCTGGACAGGAGCACCATTTTGGCATAGTCTGAATACCTGGAGTTTACTTTCAATGGAATTAGCTGGCCTTTTAAATACAGTTTAAAGTATTTTTTGGGTGAGTGCAGTGTGCTTATACTTGTTCAACTAATGCAGATTGTGTGAATAATAATGTGAAAATAACAAACGTCTGTAAAAGTAACAAGAATGAACACGGCCCTGATCATTTTTGATGAAATACTTATCCAGTAACACCGTGGTGTTCCAAAGCAAATTACAGGGAGTGCAGGCTGGGTAAGAAACAAATGGGTTGGGAATCTATCGCGGTTTCAGTAACGCTTGTCCATCGCAGGATAGCCACTTGCGCGCGCGCGCACACACACACACACACACAGTCAATCCCCCGTTCATACAATAAGGGCAATTTAGACACCCAGTGAAATGTGGGAGGAAACCAGAACACCCAGAGGAAACCCATTCAAACTTTGGGAGAACATGAAAACTCCACACAGAAAGAACGGGGAATCAAACCCACGTCCTCTCACACCATCCAGGCAAAGAATGTGTTAAATGTAAACCTATAAACAGTACTAGTGGAAAGTCTGAATATACTCTGAAAACCTGGGTAACACTTCTTTGGGACAAACTTGACAGAAGAGAAAGAACAAGGCAGCCCATGAGGGTCCGACATGCCTGGGAGCTGCTGTAGAAGAGCTGGGATAACACATTGGATGAATTCCTGCTCACACGCCTCAATTAAATGCTTTGCGAAGAAAAAAACTTTCTGGCAAGTGGATACAAATTTTTGACTGGTACTGTGTATTAACAAACAATAATACAAAACGAAGAACAAAATGACATAATATATATACACACACACACATTTTCAGAACCGCTTGTCCCATACGGGGTCGCGGGGAACCGGAGCCTACCCGGTGACACAGGGCGTAAGGCCGGAGGGGGAGGGGACATACGCAGGACGGGACGCCAGTCCATCGCAAGGCACCCCAAGCGGGACTCGAACCCCAGACCCACTGGAAAGCAGGACTGTGGTCCAACCCATTGCGCCACTGCGACATAATATATAATATTTAATATATTATAAAACAATAACATAAACATGAAAGAAAAATGTAAAACAGCTGACCTGAATAGTATAAATAAATACCCTTTGGAAATCCTTTCCAAAACATCCACTATTGTTGTCTTTCACCTGAATGAAGGCTGTGAATCGCTAGTGAATTGTTAGTGAACTGGACACCGGTAGTGTTTAAACTCCAAAAGCTGATGCATTTGAGCAAAGTTACAGTAGTATAGTAATAATTTAGTCATATTTTTTCATATGATTCTTTGTTAATAAGTTTTAAAAATGTGTTAGTGCCATGTATTAATTCAGTCATGGTGACACAGCAGGGTGGTTCAGCTGCTACTGCAGTGACCCCTCAGCCCCAGGCTGACAACCTCAGCTCTGCCTGTTTGGAGTCTGCATGATGACTCCCTATTTGTGAGAATTTCTGCAAAGCTCTTAACATTCACATTTATTCATTTGGCTGATGCTTTTCTCCAAAGCGACTTAAAATGTTAAGCTACTTGCCCATTTATACATCTTGGTAATTTAATTGGAATTTAGGGTAAGTACCTTACTCAAGGGTACTACAACTGGAGTTGGGATTTAAACCTGCAACCACTGACCACTGTGGTACCAGCTGCCCCAGACACTATTAGAGACACAAGTTTCAAATAATGACATGAGGACAACAGAATGATATGAAAAGTTCTTTTTGCAATACTTCCTTAAACATGGATTTGTGGTATACAAAAGCGAACAATGCTTCATACATGAGAGGGCCAGCGAAAGCCACAAAATCCCTCCAGTGGGCACCAGTGGTCGCTGTTTTTCAACATTGACTCAGCTCGACATCCTGCTTCGTTCTTCATTCAGACTCAAACTCAGAGAAGCAGAACAGCAAAAACAGCACAGTTAGTCTGACTGATGCCATGGTGTTTTTTGGAATTTGTCCCCTTCTAAACTCTGTGAACATCGCAGTGACCTGGGAAGTGAGTGGCTGCCCAGTTCTTCTTCTCGAGCGAGCATTTGAAGGCAATGGTCTTCTGAAGATAACGCTCTCTCTTTTGTAAAAAAAAAAAAAAACAAGGGAAAAGTTCAGTAAAAGCATGAGACATGTCATTCAGATGGATGGGGTGATTATGGTGTCTCTGGGAGATGGCTCCCCCTCAGCTCTGCCCCATCGCTGGGGGCATTAGTCAGCGGACTGACCTGCTGTCGGCTCCTGTTAAAGCTCCCTCTGTGACGCGGTGTGGCAGAATGATGTGCGGGAGGGTGTGGCACTGCATGGCGCTGGGTAAAGGCCTGCTCCACTGTCACTGTGTGTGTGTGTGTGTGTGTGTGTGTGTGCTCGTCTGTGTTACAGAAAGGAGCGAGCTGTGGAAGCAGGGCTTGCGTGGAGGTGTGTTTACACACGTGAGCAGATGCCTGTGGGTCATTACCGGTCGTTAAACTGCTCCCGTGGAAAGCTTTTAATGAGGACTGAGACGCCAGAGAAGAATTTAAGGCAACAGCAGCACATTGTTCCACACAGTCCTACAGAGAAGAGATATTCCTATTGCCTTTTAATCATCTTCCTTTCTTCCGGATTTAAAACTCAATCACATGCCTTTTTTAGCTACTGCTTAATTTTTTTGAAGCGCTGTCGACATATTGAAAAGACGAAGGTTTTGATGAAGAGCTCGTAGAAAGGAAGAGGAGAGCTGGCAGCCTGGCTTTAGAACATCTCATTTACTTTTCCTCGCACTGACTTCAGTGTCAGTATCCAGCACCTGTAGTATTCATTACAACATTAATGGGCGCCTGTAGGGCTTCTCCTGGGACTTGGGGGGTCCATGCTTTTGCCAATCTCCTTAACTGCTGTCCTACCTGCTCTCCAGATATGAAGAAATATGACAATTATAATGGCTAAAGAAAGCAATTAATAGAGTGAATATTTTCCGTTAATGGTCCCGTTCACATATATCATCGTTTGACAGAGACCAATATGAAGAGTGAGATTTCCGTTCAGCTCTGATTGTTTCTACACACAGTGCAATTCTTCAGTATAGATAAATGTGCAATTTGTTCACAGGAAAGCACACAGGCACAGAAACTGTGGTAGATGCAGAGAACGTGAACCATTCCCTGTTGACTTACTCCAAAGGCTTTTAGCAGATCTGTCAGATGGGACAACAACTGGGTTATATGGTGAAAGAGGAGAGCAGGGTGTCTGTTGAGAGAAAACACATAGACTGACAGGTGTGGATGCATAAATGCACCAAAAAATATGAAGGAGATTTTTGAAAATTATAGTAACATTCTTTATCTAAAGGATTGTATTTTTTGATACACGCTGACTGACTCTAGAGGGTTCAAGAAAAACCCATGCTCAAATACATTCCTTTCTATACTAGGCCTCATAATGGGCTGTCTTTGTCTGTGAATGCATTCTCATCTATGAGTGCATAGATTTTTTGATCCAATTAATCATTTAAACTAAAGGTGAGCAACATTGCATTTTTGTCTCTGCTACATTTTTATCTTTACATTTTGATTTTACCCTTAACTGCATCCTCACGGCGATTTTACATTATTATTCTTTTTTAATGGGGGGCGCAGTGGGTTAGACTGGGTCGGACGGGGTCCTGCTCTCTGGTGGGTCTGGGGTTCGAGTCCTGCTTAGGGTGCCTTGCGGCGGACTGGCATCCTGTCCTGGGTGTGTCCCCTCCCCTTCTGGCCATACGCCCTGTGTTGCCGGGAAGGCTCTGGTTCCCTGCGACCCTGTATAGGACAAGCGGTTCTGAAAATGTGTGTGTGTGCGTATATATGTGTATTCTTTTCTAAAGGTACGTATTCCATTAAATTTTTTGACTGATTTCTCTAAACAGCAGTGCTCAGCATGAATGACCTGAAGATCACTTGGAAGTCAGCAGAGTTGGGCCTTTGATCGGTAGAGAAGAACACATTCCTTTCCTCATACAATGTGGCTCCACTTAACAGAGCTGTATGCTTGAAGATGCTTTCACTAGCTCTTTACTGTCAACTTCATCTTAGAGTTGTGTGTTTTGAAATGGTGGCAATCAGCCCAGCCCTGTTGTAGTAAGGTGGTAAATTATCAAGGCTGTTATTTGCCACTCTATGTTTGCCTAATGTGTGATTGCCAGTGAAGTGTTGGGCAGGTTGGGGTTGGAGTTGTGCTTGATGATGTCTTTAGCAAGGGTGCTGACCCTTTCGATGCTGCACTTGTAGACCCAGCGCTCTCAGCCCTTCTAGCCTTCAGAAAGTGAGCAACGAAGGTCCCAGTGGAAGTGCTGTGCAGCACCTCCGCTGGGGGTACGTTGATCTCCTGTCCTAAACATACCCAGCAAGCCTCATTTCATGGATTTCTTTTAAGTAATTTCCTATGTAATCTCTGCTCTTTTTTAAGCATTACCACTACTACCCTGTCACATTGTATTTGTTTAATCTTCAGTTTGCCTGACCTTTGGCATTATAAAGTGCTTCCATCCCCATTGTTTCTTTTTCATTCCCTTTAAATGTGATTAAATAATGTTGTAAGTGTGTTTTCAATACAGAAAGAAAGCAGAGAACATTTTACATTTATTGTCACAAATGGATATCGCACTTATTTTATTCATAACTTCAGCTTGTTTTTGCTGCCTTTCCCCCAGATTTACCAAGTTTACTGTTCACATGTCCAATACTAATATGAAAATGCTGAGGCCTGTAAATATCTTGTTACATTGGAATGAAATGAAATTTGCAAGAATAAAAGCAAGAATGATTTATTTTTGTGACCTGAAAGACCTTTTAGCTTTTCTGAGGTGATGAACCCATGTACAGATGGTGTTAAAATGATTTCGCTAGCACTGTACAGTCCGAGGAGCTTTTGTGCTGTCAATCATATTCTATTTGTTCCTTATTCTAGAAGCAAGTACCCATGTGAGACCATGATGTATCCTTGCGGCCCTGTCTGAATGTGAAAAGTATTGTGTTTTGACCAGGTTCCACTGGCACGGGCCTGTGTCTGTACTGAAATCAGGTGAATGAGAACATTGCAGTGAAGTGCTGGACCAGAGGGGGATACCCTCTCGAGTGAACTTTTGTTTTTCAGCTACTCCGAAAACCCAAGACACTGCTGCAGCAGCTGCTCACAGCTAGTAGCTTATGAATACTTAATACTGCAGGCCAGGAGACTGTAATTACAAGGCAAATGGCCATCACTTCAGGATGCTTGGACTGATTTTTTTGGGGGGAACTGTGCATTTGGTAGTTATTTTAATGTCTGTGGTGTGCCACTATCAGCACATAGAAAACACTTCACCTGGACAAGATGGACCAGCTGCCTTGGAGACGACAGGTCAATGACAGAGTTCCTGGGCACATTGCTGGTGGCTTGTGTTCTGTGAAGCCCAAAAGCATGTCAGTGTGGGTTGTGATCTCTAACATCATTTATTCAACTCATCGTGGAGAGTCATCAAAAGCAAATTCTCATATATCACGAGGTCCAGTCCCTGGGAGACCTTCTCCAAGTTCCTTTCAAACAGCACAGCTTCTATACCTTCAGTGTCTTCCATTTCTCACTGGTTCTTCCTGACTGTAACATCACTTTTTACATTAGCACCAAATGAACATACTTAACAGGAGTGAAAGAATTACGCTCAAACCCTGCAATTAATTTATACATCTTGTGTTATGAAACTGCACTGATTCAATATTCCATTTGACCAAATAGGTACCTATGTTCCATGTCGGTTTAATGACAACAACTTTTGATTGCATGTTAATTTTAAGACTGCCGTTCTCATAAAATATTCATTTCCCTCAACCAACCTAAATGGTGAAAAGAAGTGGGGGAGGGGGTCTGAGAAAGAAATACTGTAAAGGTATATAAAAAGCATTTAAAGCACTTCACAAGGGTATGAACTTCAAAGCTCCACCAACATCAAAGTTTTCCCATTGCATTTTCTCACATCCTCAACCATTGGTTGGCTTTTACAGGTGACGCATCAGGGCGTCAGAGAGCAGAAGCCACCCGTTAATCACCCTCATTTGGGCACATCCACATCGAAGGGGTGGTGGCGGGGGTTGAAGACATCCCAAAGAATAAGAAAGCACAACGCTTTGAAGCCTCCCGGCAACTGACACACAGACATACGTTCACTCCGCTGCCATTCTTCTTCCCACTCCATGGGTCTTTCCACTCCATTGGAGGAACATGTAGATAATTCAGCTTGCTGGAAACATAGGACATAAAAGAATTTTCCTTTATCTGTAAACATCATAAACAAAACGCATTGCTCAAAACCTTATGCTTTGAAAAAATCTCTAGGAAGGAGTAACAGTGTACATAACAGGAACTGCTGAACAAATCTGAAAAGCATTTTCAAAAAATCACCTCTTCATAAACCTTTCCAAACCACCTCTTCTTTCCGAAGAGTTACCTTTTATTCAATATACACAAGGGATTTATAGACTGAACAATTGGCTTTAAATTATTAACCGGAGGCATAGAGATAAACTACCGAATAACGGTTGTCTATAAAGCTACGCGGGACACTGTAAAAGAAGCTGTGCCTTTCTCAGAAGAAAGCGTTTAACCTCGGAACACGGCAAAGAGCGGATGGTACAACCTTACAGCCACTCAGAAGACTTTAGAACACATAAAATGATGTGCTTCTGAAGATCTGACAGCAGGTCGAAGTAATGCCACGCAGAAAAATGTTTCCCTTGGATTCCTAAAGGCTGCCTGCAATCCTTTTCTTTCAGCTCTCTTGATTGGCGATACCTTCAACATGCTTTTGCCATGTGTGCTATGATGCAAAATATAGCTGTATATTTTGCGTTTTATGGGTCGAGTTACATGAATATTTCACTCTTCTGCCTTCATGGTGATAGAAAGAGGTGCACCCAAAGGTGTGGAGTAAGGGTGTAGGAAGATAACAGAGCACCCTGCCTGATTATTCTGCTGCTGGAATATTAATGCGCAGGGGAGCATGCAGTTGTGCTCAGCTGCAGCATTATGATGGACATATTTTGTCAAATCGCTGCAAACTTGAGGGCTGAAGTTGGTTATATATGATTATATCTTTAGCTTCCAAACTGCGATTTCCCAGATAACAAATCTTAAATCCATGGCCTTTATAATTACATGGATATCACAAAAGAACCCTAAAGGAATGTCTTGTAAAGCTTTCAACCACCTCTTAAAAATTTGAGACTACAGTAGTTTGCCAAATAGGACAAGATACAGCACTATGGAGGGCATGTAATTCAAAGGAACCTTTTGTAACATATGTGAACCATGCATGTTCTCGAACATAATGCAAGCTTCCAGCTGGAGAAGAGCTGTGTGACACACAGGTTTGGTTTTGTGTGGCGCTGTTGTATGGCACTCTCACAAACTGAAACTTACTGAAGATCAGATTTCAAGACCATCATCCTAGAATGTGGATCTGTTGGTGATACAGATTGTGCACAAGAGGCATTCTTCAAGCACTCCTACAGCCACTCTCAAGGCTTCTTGGTGCTTACAGAAATGCTAGAACTCATTACGGTAATGAACAGGCTTTCGCGAATAAGCCAAGGAAGGAGTGTTTTTTTTTGGGTAAATGAATTTTAATAGCAATTTAAGCATCAAAAAGAATAATAAAAAACTAAAGAACAAATTAAGTGCTCTTGAATGAACATCTTTCAGTGTAGATTTCATGTTTTGCAATCAATTCACAATAAATAATATGAGAGTGAAACTGGCCTTCATGTCCTCTTCTTGAATGCAGCATGTTAAAACGCCGATTTAATGTTGTCACGACTACATCCGCACCTCAACCAGAAGTACCTGGAGCAACCGGCTATGAAGAGCACCACTCCAGCACTTAGTTGTGGAATCTCACTTGAGACAACTGTCTCCTCTGTGCTCTTGGACCTGCCTCGGCCCATGTCCTGCTCCTTTTCGCTCACTAATTTAGCTTCAGATCTCCCTGGTCACGACTGCTCACTTCGTCCCTCGACCCCGATCTTGGGTCCTCATTCCAGCCCTGTCTGCCAATCGACCAAATATTTTCCTGTTTCCGACCATGAGAACCAGCCTAGTCCTTTAGTTTTGAATAAGCGATCCTGCACTTGGGTCCAGCCTCCTCCGTGTCCTCTGTTTGCCTTGATAAATGTGCACTTTAAAAGATGATTAACTCATTACCTGATCAGCTCAAGAGTGAAACAGTTTATTCAAAATATCTAACTGGATTATTTATAACAAATTGTTTATGTGTTTGGCAGCTTTTGAATGCAAAATAACACAAGTTATAATGTGTTGTCATTACATAACACAAACTCTAAGGAATAACTGCTGTCTTTAATGTGGATATTCTGTTTTTACTTCAGCTCTAATTTTTTTACTGCAAATAACTCTGACATGCTGAAATAATTCTATGCATTCTGGTTTCAGAACATTCAGTATATTCCAGAATGATATTACATATATGGTAGGAGGCTGGTTGCACCTGAACAGGGTCCCAATCAAAGGAAATGGTAAATATTTCAATCTGAAATAGATTTGATTCATTCCATTTTCTTCTCAAACATATGTAGATGTGAATTAAACATGTGCCCCAAGAAAAGAATCAGAGAGCTGCTCAGGCCATTTACTAATTAGTGGCACGAGCACTGCCTGCGACAGCATACGATGCAGACCAATATATCAACTTTGACTTTGAGATTGCAAAACTGTGGGAAGCTTTACTTGACACACTTTGATTGCCATTATCCACAAAACAGGAAAAACAAAACAAGTGATTCCTAGAAATTTTAGCATGGTAATGATCATGTTGTCTCAGTACAGGTCCAGTAAAGAAATGAAAATAATAAGCAAACTCAAAACACATCTTTTATCTTTCGTGTTCACAATAGCTTAGTGTTCAATGCCTGCTTTCTTGCCTAGTGGAGTCTTCTCCTCTGGGAAACCACTAAAAAGTGTTTATAATGCTAGGGAACACCACATACTCATAATTACTGCAGTGTAATTAAAGATTGTAATTATGCTTTCAGAACTTTAACCCTCGAGTTTAGCTTGCAGTAGTGTAAAGCGTCTCCCCCCTCACAGCACCCCTTCTCTCTCAGGGTGGAAAGCAGAGGCCAGGATGAAATCAAATTCACATTCAAAAAGCTTTTCAGGCCATCACATTTTCATAACACGGAATTGTTTTTGGCACAGCTTTTTTGACACAGCAAACAGAAATAATGACAAGCATCCTAGCAATAGCCGAAAAGAGTCAAACTCAGGAAAAATAAAACAGCAGCCAATAGCTGAAAAATAAGATAGCAGACAACTGACACTTTCATGAGAGACATATGTACAACTCCAGCCTGATTATTTTCCAGGCTGTATTGAAATTAATCAAGCCTTGATAAGACAAATTATTTTATTTCAAGCGTGTAATTCCAATGTTTTGCTTAAGCATTTTAATTCAACAAGTGATTCAAAAGCAAAACAAAATATTGAAAAGCCTAATGGAATAGTTTGAAAAGCTATCCTGCAATTTATCAGGCTTCAATTGATTTGTTAAACCACTTTTTTGTCAGTAGAACGGATTTCTGTATGTCTTTCGGTATTGTAAGAAAACATTTTCAAGATTCAGTGCAAACTGGTCCTTTTCTGATATGTAAGGAAAGTGGAGAATATTTTCAAATGAAAGTTAACATTTTTTTTGAAAGTTGAGGTTTTGTAGTGTGCTGTTTGATAGCACACCTGTTTTACAAGGTATGGGTGCAAAATGTGACATTTCAAGTTGTAGCAGAAATAATAATGACCGGCACACTGTTACTTTATGGCAGCAGCAGCCATAAACCTTCTGTTTAACCCCTAAAGTGTGATGGGAAAACCAGCCACTCGGACCTGTGTAGGCTAGGGATTCTTAAACTTAGGGTGTACCTCCCCAGTGGAGCTGCAGAGGGCATTCCCAGAAAATTTACTGCAATTGCTTTCTCACTGGATCAAACTCTAGAGTTTAGAATGCATTATAAATATGAACTGAAATGATTAGCATTATGTCTCTACATGCCTAAACAAAGGTTTTTCATTCACTCATTACTAGTGTTCTTTGGGGAAAGATAGGAGGTGTAAACATTAAATTCACTTTCAAGTGAGGTGCGAGGGTTAAAAGCTGAAGAATCTCTGGTCTGCTGGATTTTTCCCCCCCCTTTTCCCCCTTTTTCCAACCATTTCTACATTTTATATTTATATTTCTGTGAAACTCGTGATACCGTTTTCACCCTTCTATAATTCATCAGACAATAAATGATAAACCATTCATCAAATATATGATAAATGGTTAAAATACCACCTAAAACTTCTGATTCAGACACTTCATTATCACGATGCAGTCAGAAGCATTTGTCTTTTATATCGTTTTAAAACAGCTATAGATCTCACTACGTTCAAAAGTATAATGATATTTTAATCTGGTAACATTTTGTGTTCCAAGCAGAAAACACTACATTCCAATATAGCATTGCAATTCTTTGCTGATGTTCTCAATAGTAGAGGTATAAGAAAAACAGCTGCAAAGGAGAACATAAGAATCTTGGTTACCAAGGAACTAGTAATTTGACCATGTCTGTAGGCCTTAAAACTCCTATTAATACACTTAAACTTACACTGCTTAAGGAAAGTGAATTATTTGCTGTCTGGAGGTTTTTCTGGTTGAACCCAGTGTTCATGCCTATTACAACACATATCAGTCAAATTAGGAGCCTAATGATCATATGCATCTGCTTTCTGACGCCTCCTTATTCCAGCTTCGAGTCCACCCTCTAAAAACTTACTGCAAAATATTCTCTGTAGCCTGGAGCTTTTTGCAACTATTATTTTAAACAAATCATTTTCAAGATGCTTCATATTCATTGATGTTAGTTAGTGCTGCTAGCCATAGCCTACTGATGGCAAAAGAAAACTTTTTTTCTAATGAGGAATAACAGTGTTAAATAAATAAATACGTAGTAAACATAGTGTAATAAAACTCTCCGTGCCCCAGCCCCTGTTTAACAAGATATGTCAAACACAGTTCTGAACTCTAATTAAAAAAAATCATGCAGTCAATCAAGATTCAGTGTAGTGTTCTTCAGTGAGGCCATGGAAGGTGTGCGTTATCATTATAGAGACCATTAAACCACTCTTGAATTCATTTTAGCACTCTGTGTGGGAGTAGTGGAACATGGTCATCCTGGAATATTACAAGGTTGAGGAATAATAAATGTATACACCCAAAATTTCCCCGAAATGGATTTTCGTGCCCCTTCATATTTACCACCAACACAAACAGCTCCAACGGGACCATGTGAGTTGAACACATCTTTTTGATTTCTCCCAACAAACCCATCAGGACGTTGGAACAGGGTAAAAGATGAACAATTGGGGAGTGTTGCCTTTTGTACCTTTCGGGGGTCAACATTTTGTCATCATTATTACAAGCAGTTTCTGGAGGAAAGTCCTATAAGCAATATTATCTCTGGGAAAGAAATTATAGAAAATTTTTATTGGGACTGTCACAATATTCAGTTCCGAGGTGTTATTTCAGCCTCTTTCAACTATTTTGTTGCATGCCTTTCACTGAATACTTGGCCTCTTTCAGCTTCATTACTTCGGAAACCAATATTTTAAGTAGCTTTTTATCAGACCTCTTTTGAACTGGAAGCATATTGGTCACTGACACTAACATTCAACCCAGTATGACTCACCTGTATCGTCGCCTTCGTAACTGTGCTGTAGTTACTTCAAAGTGTGAGCCCTTCTTCTTCGTGTTATATTGTTGACCGACCTTATGTTCTAACCTTGATGATTCATGCTGCTGCACTAATTCTAGATCATACCATTACTTTCTCTCATACATTTAATATTGTAGCTTTGTTGGGTCAGACAACACTGCAGTTCAGAAATGCGTGCATTATTTACTGCACTACCAAGCCCCCAGACAGTTGTATGTACTGGCTTCAGATGTGAATCTGCTTAACACAACAGGTAGCAAAAATGTTATCCTTGGCTCTTCCACCTGGCACAATCGCACCATTCAGCGGTACCCCTGAATGATCTGGTTTTGTATCAGGAGTCTCGTGTAAAACCCTGGTTATGCAGCTGCTCAGGGTGCTCTATGTGCTGCAGTGCACCATCTGCTGTGCATGACTTTGTTTGCACTTTTCTTCACCCCTCCTTGATCCAGTAGATGAAGTCCCTACTCCAAAGTAACCATTGCATGAACAGCAATATACAGCTGTGTCTAAAATGTGTTGCTGCTCTCTTTATTGTTTCAGTATTCTATTCATTAGGTGATGTAAAGTCATATTTTACTTTAAAGGATTTTTGAATGCCAGTATGGTGGTGCAGCAGGTAGTGTCACTGTCTCACAGAGCCTGGGCTGTTTGCATGTGGGTTTGAATCTGGTTCAGTCTGCGTGGAGTTTGTGTGTTTTTCCTGTGTTTGCGTGGGTTTCCTCCCACAGTCCAAAGGTATGTGTTTCAGTGGGGTTTGCGTACGCGACTGAACGAGTGACTCAGCGTGTGTGTTGCTACCTTGCCAGGCATCATGTCTAGAGTGTACCCTATCCGCTGGCATCCTAAATGTGGACCATCAGTTAACAATAGCGAGCGAGTGAGGATTTTAAAAAAGAAAGTTTTATTGTGACTCGCTGCATAAATTTATTTTCGCAAACATTTTATGCTCTTGCTGTGCTCCATATATTCAAATACACAACGGTCATTTGTGCATTTTCAGTGAAGCGGAGAGCAATGTGAAACTGCAGTAAATTCATCGTACAACTGCTGTTGCTAGCAGTTCTAGAGTTTCTCATTCTTTCCTATCATCAGCTAGCTGTAGACTCGGAAACTGACCCCTTAAGGATTAAAACTAAATTTATTCTCTTGTTTAACCGTTGCATTGTATTATGTGTAAAATCTTAATGCATAGTATTGCCCTTCTCATATTTTTTCCATTCTAGGTTCATGCATAAACAGCGAAATGAATGTGAAATAAATACAGAAAACATAGATTTCAGGGTTGAGAGATTTTTCTGATTTAATAAAATCAATTGGTTTTGTAATTGGATCACTGTATACATTTATATATATATGTGTGAGTGTGTGAGAAATGTTACTACTTTGCCTTTTTCTGTGAAGCCATGCATGTGTAGAATATTGAAGTTATTGCTTTCTCAAATCAACATTTGTCTGCTTGACTGAGGAAGTGTTTCTGTTTAATTCTGGACACTAAAATTATGCTGATTCGGTTTGTACTTTCTTATTTTAATGTCTGCTTTTTCCAAACACATTTTAATGTCATTTGCTTTCTTCTTTGTGCAGTATCACGTTTTTACATATATACCATGTGCTTATAATGCAGTATTACCAGCAGAGGTGCAGTTTATATGAAAATATGCACTGCTGACATATAATTTTTGTTTCAACCTATCCAGAGGTGACTCCTTATATTAAACCAATATCATATGAAATATCCATGAGATTTTTTTTTTTTTTTTAATGGAGTAAATAGACACCACTTCTGCCTTTATCATTTTTTTTTTTTTTTGTAATTATCACACCCATTCATAACAGACAAACAATTTTTTGGGCTGTTACTATGATTACATACAGCTCTTTCATTATGCATGAGAATTTTCTTATAACTTAGTATTTAAAACATTTCAAGAATTAAGAAAAAGATACCAAATGAAGATTCAAATAATATGAGAAATTCCAGTATTTTTACATACTTGCATTTACCATACTTTGTATGATTTTAAAAGTTTAACACATACATTATATACTCTTACTTGTACGAACTGGAATGGTAACTGTTGAAGTTTAAATTGACAATAGTCCTTTACAAGAGCATATATTGTGTTACCCTTTCACCTTGAGATCATCCTGGGATTCTAAGACCAAAAATATTCCATAGAATAAAAACACAAATGATCTATATTTAAAATAACAATCAAAAAACATTAGATTTGCATTGTTTGCCTCTTTCATCTGACTTATGTACATATTTTCATGTGATTTTTCTGCCATTATTATTCTTATTACACAGCATTCTATGTTACGTTCCAAAACATTATATACAGCAGGTTTGTGTTACAAGATGTTAGAAAGGAATAAATAACTGGAAACACCTTCAAGTACTGCAGCAGCTGAGATTATTAGAGACAAGAAGCACTGCTTAAGTGTGTGGCTACCATTTATTTTCATTGTGTTTAGATGTATTAATCAAGCTGTTCTTAATCATTTTGGTCATCAGCTTTAAGTAGGTGCTGAAACAAAAACACTGTGGAAATAGAGGAAATTGATTTTGCTTTTTCCCCCAATTTGTTTAAAATATAAATGAAATCACCTCCGGTGTGTCACGCTCCCACAGTCAGAATATAAACACAATAGCCTTCAGCAGAATCTGTATACTGCACAGACTGAATCTTCTCTCTGTGCCTTAATTTCATAACGTTCTCTTAATAACACAACCTGGAGGACAGGCTTGGAGAACACAAATGAGGGATGAAATAGAAAATGGTTTAATATGTCTTAACAGGAAAACATTAGGTTTAGGTGAAATTAAAGTTAAAATAATTGTATTTTCACTGAAAGTATAAATGGAAGCTGGAGGAGATGGGGAATTTGAATAGAAATGCAAAACAGTGAGGGACTTTGAATGAGCGTACATGTGCTGTACTCCTTGCCTGCCCTAGCAGCACATACTGACATCAGTCTCAGACGCTGAATGCTCTTCAGTCTGTGATAGTACTGCATCTGAGACAATTTCTGACAATAAATTTGTCCCACAACACTCATCAGTGGACCTTTAAAGTTCAAAATCCTCCAGAAAGGCATACATACTATATTCTTACATTGTTTCCCCCCTCAGCCCTTTGCTACAAGAGCACTTTTGTTGCTGTACTATAATTTTGAACTGAGCTAAAGCATACTATTCTCAAAAAAACTGAATTTACAGCGGCGAATAAGAATGTCACATGCGACAATGTCACAAATTGATGAGTGGTGATGGTGTCCAAGCTGTACTTTTGAGGAATTAGCCCCAAATGGTTTAACTTTGCATGACTTTGAGTGCTGTTTTATCATTGCCTGCTTACTGCATCACATAAATATTGATGGTAGCAGGAAGCAAGTGGGCAAAGCAGCCTAATACATCCAGTCCATTCCTTTTGCATTACATCCGAGGTAAGAGATGGCACACAAATTCATAATGTGTTAGCTAGCTGGTGGACTGAATCTTAACACCCTCTTTGTAGAACCAGCTATGTAATTAGCTATAATATGTATGTACTAACCCTGCATTTAGCCTTTAAACAGTGCTGTGAGTGGTCAGTACAAACTCAGTGAAAAAGGCAAAGCTGTCATGTGATGAATGATTACAAATCTATTAAAGTTCATTTACATGCAAAAATATTCAATTAATAAATGTAAGGCATGACCTTCAATAACATGTTTCACATTGGATCGCACAAAATATGTTTGTTCTTTTCAGAATCTTGCCTTTTCATTAAGTTCTCCAGATGATACCAAAGCAGATTTTAGTTCAGCTGTCTGCCTTAAAAATTAGGCAAAAAATCTGAATTTATCTTTATCTTTTCAGAGGTCTTGAAACAGCATGCCCCAGCAAATTTCCTGTTTTAACCATTGTGACAGCTCTAAGACTACAAAAATAAATAAATAAATAAATGAGGTGCTTCATCTCTGCAACTCAACCCTTAATACTCTCTGCAGAGATCATCCAGAACCGTGCATGCATTTGTTTATCTATAGCAGTGCTTTTTTTTCACAGCGATGTAATTAAATCAGCTCTAATTCACTATTTATGTATTCTGCCGCTGAATTATTAACCCAGCAGTTTTGTGTATTATTGCATTTTTGTACTTATGTGTGAACTTGTAGAACTGCTATTATGAGGCAGTTTTTTTTTTTTCCCGAGACACGTCATGTATTATTAATTTACAACTGGAATATTTAGAAACTGCAATAAGCGGCGTAGGCATATTTGAATGTCGTGTCAAATTCCAAAAAGCTGGTTTTCGGTTTTAAAGTAGTACAGTCAATAATCCTAAATTCATGTAGCTCACAGTCCAATGAGCAGTGATGAAAGCATTCAGACCCTATAATAGATTTTTCCTAATGATGGAAAAGTCTGAATTACTTTACCTTAGTTTGGATAATTTCCCGTATTAAAGTGCAAGTCTGCTATGTTTTTTGTGTCTTCCTTCTAGGTACCATCTAATCAATAAAAGATGTGAGCCGTAATTATTATTGCATCCTTCATCTAAAAAAACTAGCATGTTCCTCTGTTTAGTATTACCTTCTATTAGGTGATTTCCTCGATCTATGCCTTCTTTAGAGCAAACCCACAATGAGCCCAAAATCTGCTGTTTGAGAGCAAGAGAAAACAAGATTCATAGCAGCACCCTTGATGCTGGATGTTCTGGAGTCAACCATTGCATGGCTTGTCGTGCTGATTCAGGACACAGTCTTGGAAACCTGATGGCTGCAAGTTCATATGAGGTGCCTTCCACATGCAGCCCAGCACATACTTACCATTTCCAACAGCACTAAACTGGGTAATACTATAAACAATACTGCATTGTTTTGTATCAAATAACCGGAAATGTCTGCCAAATAATCATATGCATGAGGTGCTAAAAAGAATGTTCATTGTTTGGTAGAGCTGGAACAATTGTGTTTGTGCTTGTTCACAGCATACAGTCAGAGGCATTAGGTGACAGAATGCAGATCCGCACTGTGTTTAATACATTCAAAGTAAAGAGACATGAGAGAGGTGATATGAATGGTAAGACTGCATATTGCAGCACCAGTACCGAAGTACACGCAGGTAAAGCAACACATTGTTTTTTTGGCCATCGCTGTGTGAGCAGCTGCCACGGGCTTTCAGCCAGCTTATGCAGTGTTTGTGACAGCCGCACACTTACACACACACTCTCACTTTTTCCTTCTTACTCTTGATCTCTCGCTGTTCCTCGCAGACACTCACATGCGTGCGTGCGGACCCTTGCATTAAGATTCAGACAGCCAGGCAAATCAGCCTGACTGCATTGACAATGTCTAGCTTTAGCAAAGACTCCGTATTTAAGGCCTCTCTGCAGCACTGATGGATTCAACGCGATGCCGGTCGTAAGCTGCCCTGTGCCGTGATGCTTCTGCACGTGAACAAGGGACACGCAGTTCAGCTGCCGCATAGCAGCAAGTGGATTATTTAATGTGACTGAGTGAGAGTCAGGTGTTCAGGGACATTTTCATTGTCTTAGTTTTAAACAAGCTCTCTGCCACTATGAGGAGTTCAGGTTCTAGTGTCTGCTACAGCCCATGGCACCAAATTATACCAATTGCCTCTGAGAATGTTCTTGTCTGATGGCAGGTCTTTTACTTTCCTCTCTACAAAAGCTTGCACTGTGACTCTGTGTGTGTGTGTGTGTATGCTCTAGCAACGGTCTACCTGGGGACCCATGTCTGGCCTCAGTAGATTACCCACCTAGTGAAGCAGTGGGCTGCCTGCTCTTTCCAAAGATCCCCCCGCTGGGCTTGACCAGACAAGGCCCGAGGTGGTACGAGACTATGTAACAGAATCTGGGTCAGAGGATGTTTATCTGCTGTCCGTCTACACAGCTTCACATGTGGCACCCAAAGCACTTTTATCGTTCACCATAGATCAGGCATCGCTGATTTCCTGCTTTGGACAGAGTCCTTCAGACCTCTGCCCCCAATCGCATCTTGGGCACTGTCGACTGATTTGAGGGAAACAAGGGGAAAAGGTATGACTTCGTACATGAGTGAGGGTTCGTGGCAGCACAGCCCCCCCAATATATATACCTGTATATGTATAGAAACACACACAAAAAAAGACCAAGTAGAACTGTAATTAGAGCACTTTCCTTGAAACAGAAGTATCCATGTTTGATTCCCAACTCTTGCTGTTGAATCCTTTATTGGTACTGTAAAAATTACCCTGTTGTGTAGATGGGCAATTAATTTTACACAGCTAAGTATGCAGAAGTGTTTGGAGAAAAGATTCAGCTAAACGAATTAATAACAATAATACAATTACGGATAACTCTCGTTTTAATTAAAGAATCACGTTCCTACAGTGTTTCTTTCGTCTGTGTAACTGCTCACAGAGAACATGTTTATCACTACGTAAATGTTGAAATACATGACCCACTTTGTAAAAAAAAAAATGCTTAAAGCCACATTAATGATAAGTGATTCTGAAAGAATATATTGAAAGTATCCAGATCATATAATATTAACAGTTTAGAACTGACCTGAATTAGCCTTCCATTTTTGGTACATCAATAAAAGAAAGTTCATATCAGCTGTAGTAAACATTGACTTCCTGTTTTTATTTCCTTCTTTTTTTCCAGACTCAAGCAGGGACATAGAAAATACATTTTCCACTAGATGATTTATTTGCTTGGCAAACAATGAGTGTGTTCATCAGAAGCTACTTCCACGGAGATAGCTTATAACGTGTATAGGTCACAGTATATACTAAAGCCATTAAACCAAACACCTATCTCATAACAGTAGTGCCATTCCTGGCATTTGAACATAACCTGGTAGTTGCTTTTATTTATCCTTAACTTCAGCACTGAACTGCCTGCTATAATCTCTCAATGTGCACAATAAAAGTGTAAAAAGCCCCATTTGTAAAAGTAGCAGCGTTTCTGTTAGGGGAGGTCATAAAGTCTTTTAGAAGTTCATAAAGTCTTTTCCCTGGGCAAATAAAATTAGCAATGCATCTGATGGGAAGAATTTAAAATGTTTTGCTTATGAAAGAAGTTAATACCTTGTTCCAGAATTCAGTTACTATTACCAAAACAATAATGTGCAGCGCAAATAAACTGCTCCCCTACACTGTATAACTGCATGCATAAATAATTGCCCTACAATGTGTATAAATACACTCATGCATACACAGTTAACCAGTAATGGCTCATGTGGGATATTATCATTCAATGCGGGGAAAATTTGCATTGATTTAATAACAAGCAAATGTATCATTACTTGAAGGTTGGAAACGGGTCACTTTATTGCCTAGCTAACAAATGGATATGGACTCTCTTCTCTGGGTGTACACCTCACCCCACAGAGACCACTCAAACCCAACCAGTGTCACATGCTTCTTCTTCTACTGACTCCCAGACTTATCAGGCTAGTCTTTCTGATGTCCGCACCTAAAGAGTACAAATGAAGGCCACCAGACTTTGAATTCTCTCTCAAACTGGAGCAATTTCATCCAATCCTGCTTTTAAATGTTGGGCGACGGAGAGCAGAATGATTCCATGTGCAGTCATTCAGAACCTCACATCAGCCTCAGTTCTCAGCTTTAAATGTTACTTCCACTGACCTCCATTTCAATTGATCTTGTATAAATTGGTTTTCAATAATGAGCTGTAATGTTATATGCCTTTTTATATACCTCTTTCCCTAGACCTCAGACGACATCTCAGAAAAAACTCATAATTTGTGCTTCTCAGGCGAGTATCATTTTCCAGGACTATTAAAAATCTAGTTATGAGAAGGCAACATAACTCTTACTATATAATGACCCCTGGTATCTTATGAGCTAACTTTTATGAACATAGATATGACTATAGTAGCACAGAGCTATGTATAAAAGTGTCTTTGAAGAAGGCTTTCTAGTGCTAAGAAGAGGCTGTGAACAACAGTGATCTGCATAACTGAAAGCATAAAGTAAATGAAGACCAGTGCACTCTCCCCGTTTGACCTTTTCATTGTGATTCCCATACACAACGATTACTTATAGTAGCTAGCAGTGCTGATGGCTTTGATTGATTAACACGACTGTCAGTTTTTCATTTGAATCGTTCCGCTTGAATCCACTTCACTTAATTAACCTCTTTGCTGCTCCTGGGACTGTGAGCGATACGGAGGGTGCATGCTTAGCTGCTGAAGCATCATGCACACAATTTGTAATTCACTGGAGTTAGAGTGCAGAATGAGTCGTTTGTACAAGCAAAAGGCAATAAAAGCGTGTGTGTGTTTACGTGCGAGTGAGAGATGGGAGTTGATTTGGATGTGATTGGGGTGCAAAAAGAATGGGTAATAGAATAATTGAATAATGGAATAATAGAGTAAATCACATCAACAAATTAGTTCACAACACCCAAATACTGAAAACAAAGTATCCAAACTGAATTTCACTTCTTCCTCCAAGCATTTGCATACAATAAGATATTAATTTACATTTACATTTATTTATTTACCAGACGCTTTTCTCTAAAGCGACTTCCACTGAACTCTATCTAGTGTTATCAATTCATCTATGTAGTGTTATTAATCAAATTCCAATGTTAATATTAATTAAATATTATTCAATTCATATTATTAAAGTAAGTTAAACTTTAAAAGTGAATATTTAAACATTAAAATATTATAAAATATGTTTAAAATGAAATAATGTAAAATATTTAAAAAATATTTAAAAGAGAAAAAAATTGGAAAAATTGTTTTCTACGTATTGCTTTTCATTTCCTTTTTGAAATGATACATGCTTAGTACGTCAGTGAAGCATTTTAGGTTCTTTTTTCTTGCTTATACTAATATACTATGGTGTCATTTATTTGGTTCTTCATTCCATGAAAGCATAGAAATGGAAAAAGAAATGTGCCCAGTTATTTGCTTATTAATCCCAAGTGAAACCCAGGTTGCAAAGGGTGTGAGGTGAAGTAAACCCCAAATTTTACTCCTGTCCATTGCAGGACTCCTTAGCATCTCTGTAATTTCATTTTCTGAAAAATAATCCACCTCAGTATTCTAAATACAATGTACTCAGTTTCTAAGCACATTTTCTAATTGCTTTGGTGATTATATTGGGCAGTTTTTACCACTTTCTTAAGTGAGTTGCCAGTTCTGCACTGATCTTCCTTAACTATAAGGACACAGAATGGGCTGGTATCACTATTGCTCAAAATAATATGCTCTTGTTCCTTTCCTAGTCACAGAAAGGTAATCCAGTAGTCCATGTGGAGGAGGCCTTTGCCGATTACCATGGCAGCTCTGCAGGGTGTAAATCACCTTGCGGATTTTTACTTGAACACGGATGTATGTCATCCCCAGAAGCTTCTATTGCTGTCCTTCTGTCATTAATACTGGGAATGAGCCATGCTTAAGGTCAGGCAGCACCAAAATCAGAACCCTGCTGCTGTTCACACCTGTTTGTCTTACCACAGAGTTTAAGGCACCTGGAACTGCTTAGATCTCTCTCAAAAACGTAAGGATTAGCCACACCAAATCCATAGCAAAATGCATTGGCAACTCCAAACTAAGAAATGACAGTCAATAATTTTCTCATGGTAACTTGACGTGGAATGTGACAGGGATGCTATCAGACCCAGAGTTCATTAAATAACATCAAACAAGTTTCCTTTCCCCGTTCCCGTGCTCCCCATGTATTACTGTTCCCCTGGTGAGAGAAGACAGACATCATGTCTATGGTGTCACATCTTTAATCCTTCTGCTTCACTGAAGGCCTTAGGTTGTAGAAAATTGGTTACCCTTAGCAGTTAATGACAAAAACGCATAATGTACATGAAAGCTCTTATTGGTAAATTTGCCAGAACATCTATTTTAGTCATGTCGTCTTAACTTTAGTTAAAAGGCTACTGTAGTTTGGTATTTATATAGTTTTTAACTTACACATCCATGTTTCCTCAGATACATCTTCACGTTAATTTTGAAGAGTGGCCCAAATGATTTTCGTACGTTACAGTTTTAGCCTCTTATACAGCTGAATAATTACTGAAGCAATTAAAATTAGGTTTCTAGCTCCAGTGATTTAAAAAAACATATTTGGACACCCGGCCAACTTCTTAACCGCTAAACCACCTGCTGTCATGACATGCTGATAAAGTCTTCATTAATGCTGATAATAAATTATTCAGAGTGACAGTTCTTCACAGTATGAATAAAAATCAATATTGTTTTTATCTTCCAGTAAGATGAGCATTGTAAAGAAACAACCAACCAATCAACCAATTTCAATAACCACATGTCCCGCGGTGAGCCGGAGCCTATCCCGGAGACATCGGGAGTAAGACTGAAGGTGGGGGCACACCCTGGACAGGACGCCAGTTCGTCGCAGGGCCACAACTATGTACCCAGGCACACAGCCAGGCGAAGGTACTGGAGCAATTGCAGGGCAAGCACCTTGCTCAAGGGCACTACACCTGGAGCTGCGGATTGAACCGACAACCTTCAGTATAAAGAAACACTATTCACGAATAGCAAAAATATACAATATATACGTAATATAAAGCAGACTATTAGCAGACTGAAAATCTATGCAAATTCCAGAATGGGTACAACTCCTATGATTTACTGTAATTTTCAAAGCTGCATATGATGTTAACGTGTTCTATACAAGATATTGCAATTAACCCGTTGAAGTGAACTGATGTAATGTAAGCTGAGTTTTGTGACATTTAAAGGTAATAAATACAGTAAGTGAATTTGGAAGATAACACCTACTTCCACCTGAGCTGAAGAAGCACTGAGTTTCCTAATTTGTGAATTAGCCACTTTGGCTGAATTACAATGGGTTGTATATTTATGGGTATGGATGAAGGCTCATACAGAGATGTCTGTTGTTTTATGCAGTGTGTGTGCATGCACTTGTGTGTGTGTGTGTGTGTGTGTGTGTGTGTGTGTGTGTGTGTGTATGATTTTACATTGCTACTCAATTCAATTTTTATGCGTTGCTGCCTGCCTCATTGAAAGTCAAGGAGTGTATTCTTTCTCCAACTCTTTACGTTGACCTGAGTAAAGCACTGTTCTTCACAGATGGAATCAGCAGTGTTTCCATACTGCTCTTCAGATGGCTTTCAACCTGCCATGTCAGGAGTTAAACATTCTGCGTGCTGCAATGTCACTGTCAATGTCCTATTTGTGTGGCATATGAATAAATCATGCAAGGGGTCAGATAAGCATGAGCGCACAGCTCAGGTGCAAGTGTTATCCGGGTTTTGCAGTTTGGTAACACTGAGAATTTCAGGGCCTGCTAGGGCGGCTAGCTGCGTACACCAATGGAATATTTTACTCAAAGTTTATAAATGACTACAGCTGCATGGATTTAAAGTCAGGGAGTTGAAAGTTCCCCATTCCTGCAATGGAAATGTATTCCCACAAAAATGCCATTTCGAAAACCAAAATTAAACTAGGACATTAGTACCTTTTATGTAACAATTTTTGTGCTAAATTTGAAAGTCAGAGGGAAAAAAAAAAAAAAAAAAATCTGGCTCCAGTGGATTAAATTATTAATGAATTATGAATCTCAATTGATGGGTGTCATTTGTGACTGGAAGCAAGGCAAGTAGTGGAAACGGAGCCAGATCGACCTCTGGGCATGCTTACTCGTCTGGCAGCAAGAGAATGTGCCACAGATGTGAACGCGAGCGGCAAAGCGCTCCGATCTGTGTCAAACCATGGCCCCGGGAACGAGCGAAAGCTTCTTCCCCCGTCCCCCACCCCCCGCAGTGTCGGGGACACAGAGTGTCGGATCGCCGAAGATCAAAGCCCCCCCAGCTTTTGCTTCTCTGCAAGGGTAGCCCTAACTGGCGCAAAATGCAGACAACATGCAGTATGAGTGTGCCAGGCACCGGTGGGTTTTGGACTCATTGCCATGTGGAGCAGTGTGCAAAATGCAAAGCAGGGCTACTTATACGGATGGGCCCACCGAGTGCGGATGACTGACACACTGTCCGAAGAAAGCGCAGTGGTCCGCTGAATTTACTGCCTTTCAAAAGTTTTGCTTTTCCATGAAACATTTTTAAACCTTAAGCTCATCTCTGCTTCTTTCATCAAGGTGGGGAAGGAGAGCCGCTGAACAAGGCCTGGAGGGATGTTAAGTATTTATCGAACAACAAGCACTCGGCGAAAAGAGCGATCAGCGTGAGGGGTGCCTGAGTGATCCCAGGCAGTTATGATAATACCGTTTTAATTGTGGCGGCGCCGAAAGTGTCAAGTGACACTCGGGGTAAAATACTAACCTGAAGCGCGAACAATGCAGCCTCGAGGCGTGGGATCGCCTGACACCTCTCATTGTGAGCGTTTGTACTAGAACACTGTGACTTCAGCTGCATGGCCATGTTCCAGATGTAAACAGTGCGTAGGAAACAGGGGAAATCTAGCAGTAGCACACGTTCCAGCAGTGGGGGCTGCGGCACAGGAAAATCTGTTTCTGAGGTCTGATTCATAAAGGAAAAACTGTTTTGTTTTGGGTACCCCCCCCCCCAACAAAATATCATCCTTGCTGTGCTGGTTTCCTGTCAGTCGTATAGACTGCGTGCCGTTCTTTTTCCTCCGATTGCCACTGGAAAGTCATTAGCCCGGGTGCGATGCGGAAACACTTTCTCCCTAGACTGTGACTTGTATGATGGCTCCTTAAATGTTGCTGCAATCCACTGCACATCACTGCTTCAGGCTGTGGAAGGATGTTGCCTTTGGGTGTGAGTGAGAACTGCTGGGGTGGGTGGATGGTAGTGGCTGGTGATGTTTTGTGCAACCACTGGGGGCCACTGAGATCAGAATAGTACCTTCAGGCTGCTGTACCTTTCCCAGACAAATATACTATGTGATCACTACATTTTTAGTGGAGTCTCACTGAAGGCACCGAGGCGAGGTCAAGAAACTTCACAGATATTGACATGAAAGATTGAGGCTTAGTTTAGGATTAGGGTTTGCATTCATGGCACCACAGTGGCACGGCAGCTAGCGCTGGCCTCACCGCACCTGAACTGTGGGTTTGGATGTGGGTTTAAACCTGACACGGTGTGTGTGGAGTTTGCATGTTCACATGGGTTGCCTCCAGTTGCTCTGGTTTCCTGCCACAATCCAAAGACACAACTTTTAGGTGAATCGGTGACTCTGAATTGCATTTTGTCTGTGTGCGTGTGTGTGTGTGTGTGTGTGTGTGTGTGTGTGTAAGACTGCTATGTGATACACTTTCGTTCAAGGTGTACCCTGTCTTGTATCATGTGCTTCCAGAATACTGTGACTGTATCGGACAAGCAGTCGTTGAAAATGAATGGATGGATGGATGGTTTCCATTAGATTCCTTGATTAAAACTAGGGTTGAAAAGAGTTTATAGGTGACGTTTAATGAGATACAGCATTCCTATCGGCAAAAAAGAACACTCACTCTCCATGTTTTACAGTTAATCATTACATTAGAACTGTGTGTTGTCAGCTATTTCATGCAGAACCACAATATGTGTGCACACAGAAGTCGCACTGTTCTTTTCCATAATCACATTTACAGGGTAATTGGCTAAGTACATTGCCAATTGTGAGTGGCAATATGGTGGCAATATGTTTCATTTAATGGTGCCATGGAACAACATGAGGTGTTTTTCTTTCCTTACAAGACTATTGTCAGTAATCTGTATCTGAATGTGGAAGTGGGAAATGAAACACACAAGTTGCGATGTGAGCGTTGAAGCTTTTTGTCAGTAGTTTTTCAACGTTGCTCAAGGCATTGTTTAAAATTTGGCCATATGACTGAATCCATCAACAGCTATTGAGCAGCTCGTCCGCCAGACTTCACAGGGATGCAGAATGCCAAGGGACGGACAAATTCACAAAGACTTTAAAGCGGATGGAACAGATGTCGTAATGTTCCAGTTTTTTGTTTCGGTTCCTGGTACACAGAATTTATTTCCCCTGAATTACAACTAGGCTGCATGTAAAGCTGGTTGACGTGTATAATAGCCCTACCAGATTTTTACAAGAATAAATCAAATCATCTGCATGCAGTTCACACTGATGACTTTATAAATGAAATGAAACACACAGTTCCTGCTAATCAGGAAGTTCCAGCAAGACATGGGAGGGACTGCCACTGACATTTTGAATCAGTGCAAGCTGATGGTAATAGGAATATACATGTCGTGATTAAAGCCAAACGATTTTTTAAAGCAATTATAAAAGAATCAGAACAAAGGTACTGTCCTTTCCAAAATAGTGGTTTTTAAATGTCACGGTGGAACAACAAAAATGACTGATAGACAGACCGACTGATTGATTCATTCATGTGTCTGGGTGGGCGAATGAATGGATGGATACATGTAGAGATTAGATAGAAGGATGATGGAGGGATGGCGAGCTAGATAAAGAGGTTTTACCTAATCTATTTACCTTTTTTTTAATTATAAAAAGAGTATACTAAGGAAAAGTGATGCAATTCCATTATTAAAACCTGATCTGACTGAAAAGAAAGAAAGAAAGAAAGAAAGAAAGAAAGAAAGAAACAGTGGGAGGAAAGTGAACGCATTTCTCTGTTGGACTGTGTTACGCCGAGCTGCATGTCGCTGACATATACATGTACTAGTCATATTCCATATTCACATATGGCATTAGGCTAGTCTCCGAGGCTCTCAGATGTGGAAGTAGTGGAAATGGAGCCGCCAATGAGAGCGGGAGACATAGCGCTGTTAAGCGCAGGGACCCCGGTGTTTCGCTGCGCGCGCGCGCACACACACACACACACACACACACACACACACACACTCTTACTGCGTGAGTGAGCTTTACATCTTCTCACATGTCACACAGGGAAAGTGGAAAAAACAGCGAGGGATGACGAGGCGCACGGAAAACAAGTTGGATTCTTTTCTATGAGAATCATAATAATAAGTCGTTTGTAAGTCGCATTTTATAAATGAGAAAGAATTTCTGTCAGCGGCGGGGTGTGCGGTGGGGAAGCAAGTGAGCACCGTTGCGCTGGATCAAGCGTGCACTGCGGGATAGACAGAGGTCGTCTTGTTCAGTGTGTGTGTGTGTGTGTGTGTGTGTAAGACAGAGAGAGGATCGTTTAGTCGCTGCTTAACGACAAATCAACATATCTTGGTGTAAATAGCGCTCTATATTTCTGAGATCACTCGTGTCGGATGCGCGGTGCATCCGCTCCGCTCCTCAACCCCCTTTTCTCGTACATTCATTCAATCAGACACCGTCAGACAGCGCGATCCCGCTCGGTGTCACTCGGGTGTTGCGTATCTATAAACGGTGGCGCGCGCGCGCACGCGCGCGCGCACAGAGAGAGTGTACAGTACACTTTGTTTCTTTAAGTGGGATTCTCCCGCAATGTGCGGTAGGAGGGGTCGTGGTGACGCTGCCCGTAGCGCTCCGCTGCTGAGCTGAGCGGAGCTGAGCTCAACACGAGAGAGCAGAAACACATCAGAACGGAACTGATCGGAACGGATCGGCGCTTTTCACCTGCAGCCGCGCGCGCGACAGCAGCTCCGGGGACCCTCCGTGCGCCGCAACAAGAGCCGGGACCGGAGCGCGCGGGACGCACCTCCGCTCCGAAAGCCAGGGACGTTTTTACACCGCAGCGCACCGCCGCACGAGGACCGACCGGCAGCATCCGAAGCTCGTAAAAAAAAAAAAAAAAAAATCAAAAAGAAAAAAAAAAAAAACAAAAAAGAAACCGCGAGCCACGATGACAGCGGGCTTCGTGATGATTTCAGTGATGACCGCGGCGCTCCTCAGCACGTCCTGGGTGAGTTCCTGTCCGTCGCCGGACTTCCCTGCCGCAACTTGACTTTTTGGGGTTTATAATATGCATTTATTCAAAAAGGGGTAGCTCGCCGCTCGCGCCTTGCTCAGCACCAGCTGCACCCTGTTCGTGCCACACTGGTACTGGATGGTGCATTTTACTTTGTGCAAGAAGACCCAAACGCAGAACAGAAGAGCCTTTTGGCCACGGCGGAAAAGCAAAGCGGCAGTGCCAGTGGGCGGCAGAGACGCCGAGGGAAGCCGCGCTCCGTCCCCTTGCCTCGCAGCAGCGCGCTTAACGCCGGTGCGGCCGGATGATGTTGCGGGAGAATCGAATCGACGTCTCTCCTCCTCTGTCTGTCAGCTTTATGTCCACTATGCGGTTTTCTCACACACTCTCTCCCTCTCTCTCTCTCTCTCACACACACACACACACACACACACACACACACACACACACACTCAGCGCTCTTCTTTCCGCAGACATGATGATTCGCCCACTCACTGACAGCTGCCAAAAGTTCGCACGTGCAAAGAAGCCCTGCGCCGCGGTATCCACTATAATAATATCTAATACTGGGGAAATATCATGTTAAAATGCTTATGTATAGTATAGTAGAAAAACAGAAAAGTTGTCGTTTCGCTCGTGGACTTGTTGTGAACATATCTTTACTCTCTGTGCTTAGTGGGGAAAAAAGTGAACTGGCCAAGCCAAGGTTCGTGGCTCTGAGCGAAGCGACTTCTAATGATTGTGTTCGTTTGACCACAAACATCCCATCTGTACTTATTTTATTTTGTGTTTTTCTCCCAGTGGAAAAATTGAGGAATACCAGACTTTCCATTTGAGGATTCAAAAAGAGTTGGGAAGAATCACCGGCATATGATGAAATAATTGTTAGTTTTTTCTTTTTTTTTTTTTTTTTGGAGAATTTGAATGAACAGACCAACGGATGTGGGAGCTTTTTAAAGAAAGAAGCTTTAATAAAATACTGCCCACAGCATGAAAGCTCTTGGATGCAGTAGGTTTGTAATGGTCTTGCATTCAGTGCTTGTCACCGGTGAGAACAAGTGAAAAGGAATAAATCTTTCATTGTATATCAAAGTGCAAAGTGGCATGAATTAGAATCTGTATGCACCCCCTGATTATGCACCCCCCCCCCATTTTGAATGCACAAAGAGCATGGGTACAGAAAGAGCACCGTATCCAGTAGACGGTTGAATGAAGTTAACTCATTCAGAGGGTCTCCGCTCCTGAGGTTCTGCTGTGCAAAAGGTTTACTGCATGCGCGAACCCGGGCGGAAAACGGCAGGAAAGGCGTGCGCGGTCGCTGGGAACTTGGGAAGCGGCTGCTGCGTTCAACAGAAGTGTCTTCACTGCAGTGCTGGCAGAATTTCTCTCAGCCTGGCTGCTTTGGTGGGGACGGTGTTTCACACAAAGGAAAGAGCTTCTGCTGAGAGAGCGCCTGCTCCAGGCACGCTTTGAGTAACAGGGGGTTGAAACACGGAGATCTGGTTACTCCCTTTCCTTTTTAAATTTAATGCACATCTCAGGGCTTCGCGGTGGGCTCATCGAACCCATGGCCGCGCTCTCCCCGTGGGCCGACTGAACTGGGTTTCGGGAGCAGCTGCTCTTAGTTGAAAATGACACGGAGTTGGAGGTGGTACAGCGCGCGTATCTGCCGCTGCCTTGACCCCGCGTGACACGCAGCATACTGTACGGCAGCATTTCCATAAAGGGCCGTTAAGGAGACACGTGTCTCGCTTGCTGTGCAGAAGGGGAGATTCGACACCCACAGCTGTATCCAGATTCTGAAGTGAGGCGTTAGAAACGCACGATCTTGGGGTGCGAAGCCACCCGTCACATCTGTGACATGTACGTGTGATGCGTTCCCCCCATCTAAGCATGATGCTGTTGTTATTTAACAGACTGGGCCGTGAACAAACACCCCTTTTGACCCTTGCTCTGGGACAGCTATGAAGCACTGATGTTCTCCATTCAGTACCGCAGTGAAATCAGGCGACTCCAAGTTTATAGATGTCTCACGATCCCTCCTTTTTTTCCATAGGGGAGTTATGGAGACGTACCATCTAAGCCACCCTGCAGACCAGGATTCTCAGAGAGTTTTTATACAGTGTTTGTTTCAAGGGATATACTGCAAGGCCAGAGTATTCTCAAAGGTAAGGTCGAGTCTCTCTTTGCAAAATGTGTGTGTTTCTTCATCCCGCCCCATTCTCTGGATATTTGGAGATGGTGCGCTGGGATGTTTGTCTGAGCTTCCGAAGAAAGGGAGAGCTTTCCGGTGCTGCGCGGCTGCGTGCTGCCGTTGTCGGAGCGCCGGTGTTTCCTCGGTGGCGCAGTGCAACATTACTGTGATCTGACGCAGGGGATGGTGTTGTGGCCGATCGTTGTGTGCAATTTAGAGAGGCTTCCGTCAGATCGCTACGGGTGGGATGCTGGGCGGAAAGGCTCGGGTGCCCTGCTGGAAGCTCACTCGCTGCCACGCATCCCCAAGCGCGTGCACACACACACACACACACACACACACACACGTGGTTTGTTAGAAGGACTGCTACCGTGTGTGCAGTCAGCATGTGATTATTGGGGCGCTTCCACCGATGAAGGGATTTTCCTCTGACCACCAGGTGTAGTGGTCTCTGGTCGGGATGGTGAGGAGCCATCAGTGTCCTATAGCGGCAGAGAAGCGATGGTCCACCTCGTGACCATGCGGTGCTCACAGAACGGTTAACACAGCTGCTGCGTGGCTTTCGACACCAGTTGAAACCGCGCGACGGTGGCGGGGAGGGCTAGTGGTGGTTTCAGTGTGTGGTATGGGGGGAGGCTGTGCTCGAGGTGGCCACCGTTCCGCGCGAAACACGACCGCTTTCCTCCTTCAGAGATGATTGACTTTTTACGATTGCCAAGGGGTAAATACACAGAATCCTTTCAGTTGTTATGAGGGAAAATCGGCACTTTGCTGTACAAGGATCACTTGCTTATGACGTCTTTGGAGATGGAGGTGTATGTTTCACAAGTCAGCCCATCTTGTGCGTAACCAAATGCCCGCATAGACACAGAACGATGACATACTGCATTAAACGCTTAAAAGATGTATGTGAAGGACTGTTAATTTGTTGGGAAAAGCTATTGTTATCGGTACAGCTCGGAACACGGGAGTATAAATACTACTTAGGGAAAAGAACTAAGAGGTACAGTCGAAAGAGGTACAGTGCTCGTAATGCACATTGATACAAATATTTGTTGCTTCAGCAGCAAAGTAAGTTTTTCAGTGGGCCGTGTTTGCAGGAGGAGCCGATAGTGAGAGAAACCTAATCAATATCTCACAACCAATTTAGCACCCGGCCTGCCAATATAAGCTAATTGGAATCCTCTATTGATCCATATTGTTTTGCTCCACAGAAAATCTTTGTTGCTGTATGCGCACCATATTCCGGTTTCCTCCTCGTAAGTGTATAGAATTTTAATCTGGACCCTGTGGCAACGGGGTTTTTGTTTACCGAAAGACTGCTTGAGATTCGCGCACCAATTTAAACCTTTGTACAGCCTGCTTTCTAATGTGTATTTTCCTACTTAAGCATCATTGTGTAGTGATGATTTTTAATTGGACATATAGAAAATGCGTGTCTGCGTTTCAGGCTGCGCATCAGTACAAACCCTGGAATGCGAGGAAAGGTTTTAATTGTGTTTTTATGGCAGCTGCGGGAGACGGCTCGCTTTGGCTGGGAACTGGATAACTACGTGACTCATACAGTGGCCACACTGAGGGTCTGACAGACACTGAGAATAATTAAAAAGACCCTGCTGCTTTCATAATGGCGCTTAGTGAAAAGAAAACAGCGCTCCGTCCCCCCTCAAGTGCGGGAGGGTATTTTAAACGGGGTCAAGTAAAAATGATTTTCCGCACATCTTTTTCCCCCCCACAAATAAAAGTTCCTGAGACCGAAGCTGGTTACTTTCTTGAATATTGTTACCGTCTTTAAGAAGGAGACTCTCCGGATAACATTTTTGGCAGTTCTGATGTTACTGTTGCATGAGGCAAGGCGTCTGCATGCGTTTGAAGGTTCTGGTTGGTGCCTCTCCCCCCACCGAACCCTCATCCCACCCCCCGTCTCCAGCTAAGATCTGCAGACAGGCCTTGCAGGATGAAAGAGCTCTGTCTCTATCGTGGAAGGTGGACTTCACCCTTGAAGCCGTAACTCAGGAGAGGCATAGATGTGTGTGCGAAAGGAGTCCCGCGGCGGGCCGGCGAGAGGGTCCGACTTTTTCTAGCCGCAGCGGGCCTCGTGCTGCCGGTCATGTGAGCTGCCCAGCCGTGGCTGGGGGAAGCGTGCTCTGGCTGGGCGTTCGCCCACATCATCTGCAGGGATGGAGAGGAGGGAGGTCTGTTAGTCATGGGCTGTGTGTGCGGCAGTGAAGTTATCAGCCCAGCAGGGGGTGTTGACACAGTTCCGTGTCTCCCTGTGAAACGAATTATTGATAATGTTGTGTGCTGCAACACACAGCTACGGTTCTGCCGCAACCGACACCTTCCGTTTTTGCAAGGGCGTGCAGAAATTCTCCCGAACGGCTTTTATTCTCTCCAGATAGAGCAGCTGCGTTCCATTTTCAAGACAGACGATGAATCCCCCTCCGTATGCATCAAACTTTTTCCGCATTTTAAAGTGTTTCCAGTTGTACTTTATTTATCGGACATTTATTGCCACTAACTTAAACTTTAGTTTTTTTTTTTTTTTTTTTTTTTTTTTTTGGCATTCTTTTAAAGCTACGCTTACATCCTTTAAATTACTCTTGGAGTTCAGTTATCTTGCCCGTCCGCTGCTCTACGAATTCAGTCTGGACTCTTTCCCGAAAAATGATTCATGCGGCCGAAGCTGCGTGATTTATTGTTTTCAGGGAACCCTGGGAAAAATGAAAAATTTCGGGAAGGTCTAATGAACAAGGTTTTTTTTTTTTTATTATACGTGAACCGCTGATCCTCTAATGAAATTGGCACGATGGATCTGCAGTTGAGGACGAGCGGAGGTCCAGCGTGGCCGTCGATGCAAAACTGCCAGATAAAGTGGAGGCCTCCGGGAGGTGCGCGCTTGGTGGGAAACCTGCTGGGCCACACTATAAGGTCCTGCACTCCTTCCTCTCCTACAGGCGTGAGAGCCTACATCTCCAAACAGCTGCTGCTCATGGCCGACACACCAGGCCCCGTTTATGCGGATTAGACTGTGTATTTGTGCTCTCGTATGCATGCAGAAGAACTGTGTTTTCAAGGCTTTGGCAGGGCCTGCGGGCTCGTGGTACAGGAAGTATGTTCTGTAGGCTCATTCCCCTAGTTGCCAACCTCGTTCTGGATTGCAGGGCTGCTACGAAGCGCGGCGCGAGTGAGTGAGCCCAGCACAGCCGCGTGCAGCTAGCGGTGCCGTCTGAGGCGGTCATGTGCTCTTTCCGTTCGGCGGAATTCAGAGAGCTGCTACCAAGGGACAACGCATTCCTCCAGCTCCTGGAGATGGGCACAAGTTTGAGTACGCTTGCTTCGATTGCGTACGGTCGACGTGATTAACGGCTTTGGTCGGGAGACAAGCCGGCACATCTTCCCAGCTCTTCTCCAGCAGCTCCCGGAGATGTAGGACACTTGCTTTTCACTTCTGTCCAGTTTGTCCCAAATAGCCCACACGTGCTCACACTTTTCACTAGGGTTGTTTATTTACGGAGTAAAGGGTGCCGGATATTTACGGAATAATCTGCAAATTGCATGCTTATCCACGGCAAAGTCAGTGTGACGAAACCACCGTGTTGATTCGGCTTTAATCTGCAGCGTGAAGACTTAGCTCAGGCTACTTGGATTGCCACCCATTAGTTTTCATTTATTTGACAACTGATTTTATACAAAGTGAATAATAGGTTTCAATAAAAAGTGGTCAGCGGCACAAAATAAATCCAAAAGAGCAATATTGCCTTCTTATTGCAGACACGTCTAGGTGTATGCAAACAGTACAAATGGCGTTGTACAGTATACCCAGAGAAGTTACTCAGATTGAGCTGTAGGGTACATGGAGTACATGCTGTGCACATCACTGCCCCCCCATATGCTCCATAGAAGGTTGCCTCAGATCTGTCTCATGTTTCCCCCAACAAGGTGATGGGAGCTGACCAGACTCTGTGGCAGGTCTCACCATGACCATGCTATGCAGTTCCATTTTACCCCACCAGACCAGACTGGGTGTAAAAACGGAGCACACCACCTGCCTTTGTCTGCCCTAGCCGCGCCGGGGGACTGAGTCACACGCAGATCTGGAAAGTGTTTCATCCTGATCGCGCTGTGTCTGCTATTGCCTGGATTTGTTCCGTTACGTAATCCTTTAATAAATGCCATTTGGATTATAATTTGTGGAAAAAAAAAGAAAAAAGTACATCTTGGACAGTTCATGCTGAGGCCGAGTATAAACACGCTAACGCGAAACACAAAACGCGCGTATAGAAATGCTGGCGATTCTTACTGCTTTCAAACTAGTATATTTTGCATTTAAACTTTTTGACAGAGCGCACTCAGAGGACTGGCCTTGTTGGAAATAGCAAAAGCCCTGGAGGGCACGCCGAGGCTCCTCGGCAAACACTCCCGCTGCGGTGTCACCGCTCGCCCTAAACCTTCAGCCGACTGACAGTTAATGGCAGGAGAAATGTGGCATTCCGGTGGTTGTACATTACAGGGCAAAGGTTTAGCGCAGGCATCCACTTCAGGAAGGGAAGGACTAAATTTAGCACACACCGAGGAACTGCTGGGGACAGTCGCTGCTTGCAGGGAGGTGAACGTTTCGATCGGTTAACGTAGCCGATGCTCTTGCGTCCGCTGCAGTTTACGTTAGGTGTGCAACACTAAGATGCTTGCAGTGATTTAGCCAGTTATTCATCAGGGTATTCTTACTGTGTCCGTTCGAGGGACGTGCCTCAATCAAGGGTACAAGAGCAGGAGCAGACATCCAAACCCAGGTCCTTCAAGCGCAAGGTGCCCACGCTAACCGCCGAACAACCTGTTGCTACGTGTCGTCTGTTCTCAGGCACTGGTAAGTTTCGGCACACCACCTTCCACTGCATTATCCGTGCGTCTGATCGTAATTCCAAGCAAATGGTCTCGATATACAGCATATAAAAAGCCTTCTCGGTTTTAAGTGTGCGTGAACTGTCATAGCAGTGCTGCTAGTTCAAAAATTCCAAAAGTAAGTGTGCGCCATGTGAATCCCAAGCAAACCGACCTCCCCTCCTTATTTTCAAATAGAATATGCTTTTTGTGATATCCTTTTTTTTTTTTTTTTTTATACAGCACTATATACACTGAAACATATATCTGTGTGATTTGAAGTAAAACCGAGGACTCCCTGTTGATATATTAGACCGTGCAGGGATGAGACTTTATCAGCAGCGCCATCCAATCACGGCTGCAGTACTTCATGAAAAGGCAATAACAGAAAAGGGTGAGGTAATATTCTCTGTCCCTTCGCGTTTTGGATTTATGCGCTTTTGCGCAGGTGTTGCCATTTCCGAGCAGTGAGGAGCCGCAAAAGACAAGAGGGTTCGTCCAGTCCTGTTGATATTCCGGTGTAATTACATAATGTGTGTCCCGCACGGTTATCGGCGCAATTCAAATTCACCTTACAGCACGAATTGCTTCGACGATGTAGTGCTGTAAGGATGTCGTGGTGTACCTTAGGCACTGTATTCCCACGTGGAGCTTGCCGGGAGTCCAACTAGGAGCGGGCTTTTAAGGAAAAAGTTTCATCAAAGCTGTGGATTTCAGACCCGCACCTAAATTCTGCACCCGGTCATTAGAAAGGCATTTTGGAAAGGAGTAGCAGGTGGAGGCCATTATTTTTTAATGAGATTTTCAACATCTTCTCCTCTGGCCCCAGGAGACAGCACGATTTCCTGCTGATTGAGTTACCCAGCAGTGTTTGTGAACCGAGTGTCCTTGTCATCTGTTAGGTACATTAAAAGCTGGTAACTGGCGGCGCTCTGCCCTGTCCTGTTGGGTCCTGGAAGATTCACGCCGTACTCTTTCTAAAGGTATAATCTGTTTTTTACAGGTCTGCCGATGGTTGGTATGCGTGGGCGAGTGGCGTCGGGCGAATCGCCGGTCTAATAAGAAAGAGCGCAGACGCCTCTGTCTGCGTGTGGGGTTTTGCGTGCTCGGGTGTCCACGGGGACCCGCTCCTTCTCTCCCCCGGTGTCTGGCAACTACAACCCTGTTCCCACCCTGTCCGACACAGGAGGTGGCAGAGGCACGGTAAGGTTCTGGAGCGCGCCTGCATCATCAGCTTCCCTGCAGTCATCAGTTAGGCCTTTTCTCTCCCCTGTTGTAAGGGCTCCTGTGGCTCATGCCCTTCTCCAAGCTGTTGTTCCATTTCCAAAACCTGCGACAGGGATTACCGCGATGGGATTTTATGTGCGATTTTTTTTTTTTTTTTTTTTTTTCTTTCCCTCCTTGAGATCTTCACTGACCCTTGTCAGCTCTTCTTTCTTTGCAAAGAGTGCTGATGTAGAACTCTACATATTTTCATTCAAAAGTGAGAGTGACTTCAATCTTTCCCCTTGCTTATGTTAAGCTTTACTTTTCTTGCACTGCTTATCCCTCAGACCGTGTTGAATTTCAGAATGAAATGCTTGCTCTCTATCTGATGGTATTTACATACGCCTGTGGGATTATATCATTCCCTTATTTTAACTGCTGAGCACCCCTGCGCCAGAGTAAAAGCAGTGTCGAAACGTACGATTGGATTGTATGAGGCAGGAAGAGGCCAAGTGAACGGAGACTCCCGTGAGTGGACCGCGGTTCTGTCTCTCTGGTTCAAAGCCTCTTCCTCCGATGAGGCTGCGGCAGAAGATACGCTTGTCTCGTGTGCCTTGACTTCTTTGGACATGCGGTTGGGAAGTCGTTCCCCTTACAGCTCTGCTCTGATCCTGTGGGGTGAACAGAGTAAAAAGGAAGCTGACAAGCAGGACCCACAAATACAATGTAGTGTGTTCTCTGCGCGTGAAGATCATGAAATCAGAAAACCGCATTGATGTTACTGAGCTACTACTCTTATTAAACTCGTACAGTTTAAACTCATTCGCGGTATGAGATGAATCTGGCTGCTATGGAAACAATTTCCCCCTTTGGTGCACAAGAAAGTATATACGTTGAGAAAAGAAGCGCAAACCTGTACAATGTCGTTCGTATGAATGAAAAGCAGGAAATGAAGGAGAAATTATATGAAATCAGAAAGTAAATTCATCATGTGGATCTGGAAATTACCCTGTTTTTGTATTTGCACCTCAGTACGTTTCATATAGTTTTTCACTACATTTGCAGCTCAGCTCTCATGTACAAATGGCAATGTGCTGTTCCAAAATGCTTTTGATTAAATCTAATTCTGCAATAACCTGTCCCCCTGCTTCTGCGAACTGGAGGTGTGAGGAAGAGACAGTGGTGAACCAGAGTTTTAAAGCAGATGAATGCCAGCCGGTGCGACATTCAAAGGGAGATTATGGCCTTATCGGCGCCAAAAGGTCTGGACGCAGCTGCGGATCTGCTCCATCATTAACTGGGGGAGAAAGGGGGCTTTTCCGGCATGGCCTGCCACGCACCGCACCTCACCGCACCGCACCGCAGCCTTTCTTCCGAGCCCCGCTTTGCGATTCTTTTTCAGCACAGAGAGATTATCTTATCAGACCCCGGAGCTGTTAGGACAGAACCTCCTCCTTGCGTTTGCTTCCCCAGAGAAGGCCACCGCTGCTTCAGCGCAACGTCTTTCTTCCTTTGTTCAAAGATGGAAAGTGTAGCCTTTTGTGTGAATAAACACAATTAACTGGAACCCGCTACCTGGGATACTGTTCCGTCTCCATTTTTTCTCACAATTTTTTTCTTCTGTCCTCCATGGGTGTCCGATACCGCGGCGGTGCGGCACGGTCTCGGCTGGTCCCTGTCCCTGCGGCCACCTTGGTCAGACTGTGTCGCCAGCCTATAATCAGACCCGCAGATGGATGTTTCAACGCTGCTGTTTCACTCTGGAACCGCAGGCATCTCTTGCAGTGTAATGTGCACCCCCGCACTCCCCACGCCCCACACGGAATCCATTGTTCGCCACATGTGTTTGTTTCTGTCTGTCTGCCTGGGTCAGATGTGAATATGTTGAGAAACCAGAACCGAATTCTGTCTGTCTTCAAGTCTGTATCTGCAAGCAGGATCCAGTCGCATATCAAAAGTTTGGAGGAAAGCAGTGGTTGTTCTGTTGCGCATCGGGGTCAGGGAGCTCCCCTCCCTGTGGAGTAGCAGGCTGCTCCCATCCGTAGGAAACGGGGGCGATTAGGACCCTGTTTTGGGAGAAGAGAGGGGTGCCAGGGGATTACCAGAAGCCGAGCTTCAGAACCCGGGTAATACCCAAGACTGGAGCTTTCCATGAGACGGCAGAACAGAGCGATTTCTCAGACAGGAGGCTTAGCCATGAGAAACACGCAAGCGGCCGATTAAACATGTCCCGTCGGCCTTCTTTAATATAAGCTGTTTGCGTTGGGTGTTTCTAGCATTTGCTCATGGGATTATTGTAGAGAACCTATGGTAAATAAGTCACATTTATTTTTTTATTTATTTATTTATTTATTTATTTATTTGCTTGCAAATCGTGTCTGGTGCCATACACCACTGACCTGTGCAATGTTAATCGCAGCACAAACACATGAAATGAAACCAGTGATTTATGCCCTCTGCATTACCTGTAGTTTGGCCAGTACCCAACCGACTGCCTCTCTGTCCGCTCCATTACATCCTCTTTTTTCCCCATCTGCAGCTTTTTAATTATAATGTAATTGATTTATTCAGAAACGGCATCATTGCGAAATGAGCAAGGATAAGTGATGATCTGGGGCTGAAAGTGCAGGCCATTGGTCTGAACGTGTTCGGGTAGGAGAGGAAGGGGAAACTGCAGTGTGCCGGCTTCACTGCGGTTCCTTACCTTCCTTATCATGCTGCTTTTTAACCACAGGAGTGATTAAAACTGCATGCACTTTGTTGTAAGTACCCTGGCATACAGGAAGGCGCTTAGATTCCCAAATCCAAAGTTCAAACGTACACACAGACATAGAAAAACAGAAAATCTGGATAGGGCTATAAATGAGTCTGTATATGAAATATTTAGTGTACTTTTGAGCTACGGACTTAGTATGACCATAATAACTTGTACTGCTATTTATCCTTTATCACCGGTGTTTTACTTATTCATTCCCTAAGAGGACCTCTTGTTGATAAATGAGAATTGTGCATATGAAACTCTTTTTTAATCGTGTTCCACAAGTGTGTCATCTTGACAGCGTAAGTGACGCAAATCAGATGGTGTTACTTGCACATCCTCTATTCCCTTTACTGGAAACCTTCAACATTGTTAAGAAAGGTTAAAACAAAACTCAGAACACAAAGTTTCTATCCTAAGCATTGATTGCCCCTAGAACTTGTGATTTCTCATTAAATCTTAAACTTGTGTAAAGGAATGTGTTAATGCCTCAGTTGGAAAAAAAAAAAAAAAATTAGAAAAAAAAAGAAATTAGATGGAAGAAACAATGCTGATATCAAAAATAATTACATTTACATAGCTGATGCTTTTCTCCAAAACAACTTACAACCTTAATCGACCTACACTCATTTATACAGCTGGATGATTTTACTGGAGCAATTTAGGGTAAGTAGCTCGCTTAAGGGTACTGCAGTGAGAGGTGAGATTTAAACCTGTGATATTTGGGTCTAAAGGCAGCAGCTCTAACTACTAAACTACCAACTGTCTACCTATTACAGCTTATTGGCTTTCTCAACCTACTGCACTTTAACATAGAAACTAATGTTCATATAATCTTATTTGCTATTATGTAAACATTGATTAGAGACAAAATATATATTTTTTTCAGTACAGATACTCTTTCTGTTATATTGCTGTCAAAGTGTCTGAACCACAATAATTTCAAAAAAGTGAGAAACAGTCCTTTCCATGTTTGAATGACAATGTGATCTGTTGTGAAAATTATTAAAAGGCCTTTAGTCTATCCTTTACTTGATGTAAAGCGGTAATGAATTTCAAGACAACCCGTTAGCAGAACAGACTGCTTTTCTCAGGCATGTGGTCCTCTTCATGTGTTCTTCTCTAGGCGAAGGCTCTTTGACATCACGTGGAGAGCATCCTGTAACATTGTCAGGTCATTTATGTATTCCACATTTTCGGGGGTTTCCTGCTGATCCTATTTGTATCCAAGGGCACTTATGACAAGCCCAACACAGAGACTCAAAAACTGTTTTGAACACATCAACAAATGTTAAAAACTGGCAAGATACTTCTTTGTGTCTGCCCTGCAATAAGTCCAGAGCCCTGGGTGAAATATGCAGAGCTTGGAGAATCTGGCTGAACTAGTTAGTTTCCGTGTGAGTTTAGCGTGGTCAGTTACAGCAGGCTGTCGTCAGCATCGCAGCGTGGGATGCCTTTTAGCAATTGGCACTGGGAGGGGGCTAGTGACAATGTCCAGTAATTGACCAAATCGGGATCTGCCACGTCCACTCCATGCTCAGTCACAGCTGGGCAGTGGGAAGCGCTGCTTGGGTCGGCAGGGGTTACTCCTTTTTCCATGCCCATCGATGACTCTTCTCTTATACAGGGATGCATTTAAAAACACATTCTCCCTTCGCCCTTATGTGTGACATTTATAATACCAGTGATAAGTGAATACACACGGGCAATCTCTGGCAGTGTTTGCAAGAGACAAACTAGCCAGACGAGTGAAGGAAAGTCAACTCACAAGTGTCTTACATGCATGAAAGCTGGGGACAGCTGGTAGCATAGTGGTAAGTGCTGCTGCCTTTCTTCTTGAAGGTCACAGGCTTGAATCCCACCTTCAGCTGTAGTGCCCTTGAGCAAGGTACTTACCCTGAATTTCCCAGCTGGTTGAATGATTGTAGGTAGTTTAACACTATAAGTTGCTTTGGAGAAATAGGTCAACTAACTGTACCTTTCTGGGAACTGCTGCAGGAGAGTCGTGCTGGTTGGTGACACTTTTCACCAAATGCCTTGTAGAAAAAAAGTTTTCGGCGAGTGCACTCAAACTTTTCAGTGATGTGCTGTGTACGGTGGATACTGCGGCAGAACCTTGGGTTAGATCCTGTTGATAAAGGCCACAAGGAGGACAGGCTGAAAATACACACGCTGTCCAAAACCGCTTGCCCCGAGTGGGGTCACAGCCAACCGGAGCCTAATCTGGCAACACAGGGCACAAGGCTGGAGGGGACACACCCAGGACAGGACACCAGTCCATCACAAGGTACCCCAAGCAGGACTTGAACCCCAGACCCACCAGAGAGCAGCCAGAGACCAATACTGCTGTGCCACCACATCCCCTTAGAGGACATTTATTGGGACATAAAAACAAATCATGAAAAAAAACTCTACACTCCCTTTTATAATTAATAAAAAACAGTGTCCCACGGAGTGTGTTTTTCTCAGGACATAAATACAAAACAAAATCATTTTACAATTAAAATAATTTTTATAAATTTGGCAATTAGCATAACTTTGTGTAATTGGTTCACATGCAGACAATCTCACATTTCTTTTGCAGCTTTTCATCAGACACCTCTTAACCTTTCTGTGATTTGTGTTCTTTAAAAAGCAGCTGCAGATATAACAATTTGCAACACAGAACTTGTCACAGTAGCACAGGCAGCATTTCCTTCATGGATACTGTGCATTTGAAGGCCACCAAAGCAGCATGTCCCCATGGGTGATGTAGTTTGAAGGCTCTCCACTGTCACGTCCACAAATACGCTGAGTGAATTTTTAAGTCCAAAGTATATTCCGGCCTGCCAAACGTCGACAATATGCTTTAGAGTTCGGCACTCGATCACCTTAAAGCCGGCCAAGTACTCAAGGCTTTTTCCTCTCAGCTCTCGCAGTCCTGCTTTTCTGCAGAGACGCTCCATTAATGCCATGTGAATGTAAAACTAAAATGGTACATACCAGTGTTAGTAAATGGAGTGATGCACACATTTTTCCCAGAGCACTGACAAACAGACCCTCAAATGGCATCATTTTGACTGCTGGACTTGCAGGATGTTGTAAGTCTTTGATGGAATATTTTTATTGTTGTTTATTTATAAGACTCTTGCTGAGTCACACATTTTCCATTTTCTTCTGATGTTCAGAATGAACCCCAACCAGTACAAAAGCTAACAAGCTATTCTTTACACTGAATGAGTGTGAGCTTGTGAAAACGGCGAGTTTGCTTGGAGGTCAGCCATGTGTTAGGATGAGGGTAGAAGGCGCTCATCATCAGCGCTGGTACTGATGGCGTTTTAAAAGCAGCCCATACAAGATTCTTTTTTTCCTCTGCGCAACATCAGAGGAGTAGAATGAAAGAGCCTGGTTTTCCCACTCTGTGCTCTGGAGGGGAAATAGTCTCAGCTCTCCTTCTGCAACAGCACTTTGGGGGGGTCTGAAAATGATCAAAAAACACCACTGAAGAACACGTACCTCGAAGCAAGAAATGGACGAATGCAAAGTATGCGCCTTAAGAAAGGGACTGCACTCTGTTGCTTCTTCTGGCAGCCGTGGTCTATTCCACCTTGGTATCTCCACCTTGGCTTCGATCCCCGCTCAGCCTGTGTTGAGTTTGCATGCTCTCCCCGTCTCTGTGTGGGTTTCTCTGGGTGCTCTGGTTTCCTCCCACAGTCCAAAGACTTGCTGTTCAGGTTCCCCCATAGTGTGTGAGTGACAGAGTGAGTGTGTTCCACACCTGTATGCATGAGTGACCCAGTGTAAGTAGTGTATCTGGCAGTGTAAGTCACCTTGGCGAATAAGGTGTGTGGGCTAAAAGCATCTGCTGAATGAATAAATGTAAATGTAATCTCTTGTCCACTGCAGCTCTTCATCTGAGAGACCTGACTTGGTGCACTTTAGTATCTCCATAAAAATTGTGGCTGTTCCTCAGTGAGGTTTGGTCCTCTTGAGTATTACCCTGACAACTGTAGCTGTTCCTCAGCAAGGCCTAGATTGGTCTACTTGAGTATTGCCATGACCACCATGGCATTTTCTCATTGAGCTTGCAGCTTGGTCCACTTGACTCTGTCCTTGACCACTGTAGCTGACTCTCAGAAAGACTTTGCTTGGTCCGGTTGAGTATTTCCCTTACGACATGGCTGTTCCTCATTGAGCTTCCACCTTGGTCCATTTGGGTATCTCCCTGTCCTCTGTATCTTTGTCAGTGAGCTCCTAGCTCAGTTGGTTTAGGTCTCGCTGTGCCCATTTTGACTGCTTCTCACTAAGCCACTGTATCGGTCCACTTATGTATCTCCCTGACCACCGTAGATGTTTCTCAGTGAGCTTCCAGTTCGGTCAACTAGGCTATCTCCCTGACCATTGCAGCTGTTCCTCAGTGAGACCTGGCTTGGTCCACTTAGGTATCTCCCTGACTTCCTCTACTGCTCCTTAGTGAGCCCCCAGCTCAGATGGTTTGCGTTTCACCACGACTGTTGCATCTGCCCCTCAGCGAATCCCCTGCTTGCTGTGTTTTGATTCTCAGTGGATGCTGCGAATCAGTCAATTTGCTTCCATAATCTCTACCGGGATGGATACACAGTCTCTCACACCCGTTTGCTTTGACTGACTGAAAGGATGTGGAGGAAGCAAACACAGTTCGCTGTCCAGAGGGTGATTATCTTAAATGAAGAAATGAAATAATTACAATCCAGCAGCACAATCCAGCTGTCAATCCTACAGCTCATTAGTGAACATTAGGGCACATGTTGGAACATGGGGGAGGGGTACGAGGGGGTGGCAGGGAGGTACAGGTCTCTGTTCATTTCTCGGCACTCTGAGGAGGCCTTTGTTAAGCTTTCATCTGTTTCTGTTCCTCGACTTTAGAGCTGTTAACACATGGGGGCGGAACAAGCCGACTCCCATGGATATGATGTCAGTCACGTCTCAAACCTGTCGGTACCTTGTAATTCCCATATTAATTAAGAACAGCGATTTGTTAATTTAATTGTAGGTGCTCTGGCTTTTTTCACTTGCTGGGGTAATTTGCCTTGCAGCTGTATGGGTTTTAAATGAAAAGCAACAGGGAACCACAGATTATTTATTAAAAATTGATTTGCTATAACATAAGTGAAAATTACAGAGTTGGGAAATTCAGGTCTACAGGGAAATTCTCTAGCTGTATCTTACTAGAATTAGGAAATGAGAGGAAACGTGCAGACGGTAACTTTCCACGCTTTAAGAATTCGCCAGCTGGAAAGTGTTCAAAGTTCCTTTTGCGGTTCTGCCCTGTAAGATCGATACTGTATGCAATGCATTGTAGCTTGCTGTTTAAGCCAGACCTCACAGCACGCTATGAGCTGTCTTCTCAGTTCATTTACGCTGCACTTGAATTATTTTGGGTGGTGCAACCGGTAGTGCTTTGGCCCCACAGCTTCCGAGCTCGGGGTTCGGGCGTGCGCTCGAATTCAGATCAGTCTGTGGAGTTGAAATGTCCATCCTGTGCTCACATGGGTTTGCTCCGGTCAATGATTCAGGTGAGTCGGAGACTCACCTTGCTCCAGAGTGTGTATGTGTGACTGAATAAATGCGTATGTGTGATTTTCCTGCGATAGGCCGGTGTCCTGTCCAGGTTGAACCCTGCCTCATCCTTCCAGGAAGGGCTCCGGACCTTTGAGCTCCTGCCTTTGGACAAGTGTTTAATGATGGAAGAATGGCGTTATTTGTGGCCTGGACATGACTGTTAATGGATTTGTTGCCGCATAGAGGTGCTGTTATCTTTGCACCATGAGCGGGAGTGCTGTCCATAATGTTGTTCATAATTAGCCAGTCACCAGGCAAAATGTTTAAAGGTTACGGGTTGCCTTTCAGTGCCAGTGTTGTACAGCTGTCTCGTACAGCTATCCTTCACTCATCCACTAGAGCAGAAGTAGAAGCAAGACGAACTTGGGAAATGGGGCATCCTGGTGAGAGCGAGCTAATCCGGATTTTCCCATCACCCAAACCCCCTGGCCTTGCTGTTGTGTCAGGGTAGGGAGTAAGGAACGGACACTCTTTCCTTTCAGATAGGGTGCGAGGGAGTGACATGGAGATGCAGGAAGTTAAATCAGTCGGCCTCATCTCAGCATGAGAAGCCTACGGAAAGAAGCCTCAGCTGCGTCATGTGATCAGCGGGTGTCTGCTGTTGCTCAGAGATGGATATTTCTAAAGTGCGTTAATGCTATTACAGCCTGCACAGCGCTGACGTTGACACATTCATCCTGGGAATTTGTTTCACGGGTTAAGCGACGTTCAGCTCAGCACACCTCATTCAAAGGAATGATTGTTCCAATTGTAGCTTTTTCTAGGACCCAGGAACCAATGATTTTTTTTTTTTTTTTTTGTCCTGTCATCATTATCGTTTATCACCTGAACAAAGGCCAGCAGGAGATCCAATTTTAAAGAAGTAATTATTAACTTGACGTTCTGTCAGGTGGATGTGTTCTTCCTTTGGCGAGGCTGCTTTGGCGTGTCTGCGAGCCTAGTTGTGTCAAGCTTGAATTTAATTCTAAAAATGGAACGAGCATGCTGGTTTGCAAGAATTTACATGAAAGCAGTCTTTTCAGTTTTGCTTTAATGTCTTCCTTCTGCAGTGTGGTCGAGCCTCCTTCTCGAATAAGTTGCACTTCTCCGGCGTTGGCCATTCGTCACTGTCCGCAGAGATCCCATCATCGGAGCTGTTGCTCGTGTAACCCGCTTGTCTCCTGAGGACAAGTGCTGTTGGGAAAGGGCGACCTGACAGAAGGTCTTAGCTTTATCTTTCCCTCTCTGGACAGAGCTATCTGAAGATAAAGAGAAGCTGAACCGACTCAAACAATACAAATCTTACTCCTGTGATGACAATGTGGATAAGGAGGGATTCTTGCATAAATTGCATTTGGAATCTGACAGACATACTATGTACAGGAATGCCATTTTATTTCATTTATTTTTTTTTCCAACATGGAGTAGCTGCACAGGCAGTCTAACGTAAGAGAAATAGCCAAATCTTTCTGTCTGTCTTGGGTAGATTAGAATTTGCTTAACATTTATTGATCACTACATGGAAGAACTAACTAATTGAAAGTGCCTTTACCTGCTTGAGGCAAAGTGAACTGACCGATTGGGTGGGATGAGTGCAAAAAAACTGTTTAGCAGATGAGCTACAGTAGAGCACATACACACCATGCCCAGAAGAACACAACTGTGTGTGTATAGGCAATGGCAGACTCAGAGACATGGAGATAGAGGCTGTGGATCTCCATACTAGCCTTCTGAAACAAACAAAACCGAAACGCTCTGTGGAGCGCAGTTGCAACGGAACCTACGCTCGGACGCTTACGTTTTGTCACAGCCATTTCCTTGGAGTTGGCATTGGAGAGCAAGAGCATAGCTATGGCCCATTCCATTTTCACCATCTTAGTTTTTGTGTAAGAAAAATGCTGCCAGAATTTTGCCATTCACTCAAGTTGCCTAGATTAGAGCTAACAATATCACGGGTGGGAAGTTGGTTTCGGCAACATCTGTGAAGCGGTGAATCAACGTGAAATACATGTGCATGAGAGGCAGGAGCAAATCCGAAGAGCACATAGCTAAACTGTACATCCTCCCGCTTCTTGCATTTTGTTTTAGCCAGGCCCTGAGATAAACATTTTAATATTTTTTCAATTTTAAAACTCAGACAACACTGACATTCTCCTGACATCGCCTATCTCTGTAAAACCTGGAAGTGCTTAGTGCTGTATTTTGTGAATAAAACAAACCCCAACTCTTTGAACCAGATAGACTTATCTTGACAACCTGACTGAATAATTTTAATTTCTGTTGCTTTAATATCTACGGGCTTCTTTCTTGTGACAAGTGGTTTTTATGAACTCTCTTACTGCTATATTTCAAGTTGAAGTTTCTCAACCAAGCCAGTGCTGTAATAGAAACAGGGATGTTCAGTGCTACCTGGAGTGGAGTCAACAATTGGGCCTCTTTTGGTGCTGCTCAGTTGCACCTGAGGGCAGTGGAAAAGGGTCAACCGATTAAATACTTCTCTGTTGGCCAAGCCGTTGGTGTCCTGTATTGGCCAAGATGAAGTCAACACACCGCCTTATTAAAAGATCTACATCATGTCTAATGCAGAGCATACTTGCTTTTTTGTTCCTGAGATTTGGTGTTGGGCTCTTATCTTTGTTTTCCTTGCATGGGCTACTAGAAAATTCCATTGTCTGAGAGATGGATAATAGAAAGAGAAAACACGCACGTTTCGTCTCCTGGAAAATGAAGTAGATGGTATCAGAGACACTTAATCACGTTGCTGTCACAGTCGGCGTGCAAGACCCGATGCGCACGGGGAGGAATTTCCGTCTCTCCCTGGGGACCACCTTTGATCACTTAGTTATTAATGGCAAGGAATCGACTTGCGGGCAGTCGACGGTGACAGGGAAGGAAAGGATCCAAATGGGCGCTTCTTGCTTAGCTCAGAACACAGAGGGTTTTTGAAGAAGGAAGTGTCAGCTTCTGCAATAGTGCATGCTAACTTTGAGACGCATCGCTCTAAGCTGTGTGCCATCACGTTGCCAAGAAGACATTTAATTTTAAAATGAAAGTCATTCTGGCAGTTTATACGGCAGCCTCTTGAGGCCTCAGTTGTAGCCGTTTTATAAATATTTAACTTCAAGTTTTTGATCTGAGCGCTTAGAATAAACTGTATTCAAAATAGGCCTAAAACATTTAAAGAGTAAATGCTGCAACTGGATGTTTCAATTTTAAATAGTTCTGTGTAAATACCTTGCTCTGCTCAGTGAAGGGAAAGGTGTCACTATTGATATAACCTTTTGCTTTTCACTTCTCTGCAAGATAAAATTGACGTAATGCATGGTTAATTATCCTTTGTGATTATTTAAATTATTTAACCGACATTTACCGAACGTAACGTATTTCACTTTTTAGAGTTTTTGGGCTGTTTCAGAAGCACATTCAAAGTTCCCTGTTGGAGGACACAAGCAGACGTTGCTTCGTGGGACTTGAACCAGCCCCCCTTTGGTTAACATGGTTAACGCACCCTTTCTTTAACAGCTGTCTTTGAACACTCAAGTTGTGTGTGTTGGGGATGGCGATGTGCTCGTACCTCCACCGTCTCCTGGAGCTGCATGGGCAGGAAGATGGGCTGTGAGTCCAGGTCTCCGGTGGTGATTCAGAGTGATGTCCTCCACAGATCACAGCCTCTCCTATACTGCCTTTAATCATGTTCTTCTTATTTACACACAAAGAGATGTACACTTAGAGATACACACAGGCACAGAGGCCGGAGCACTCAAGGACACACATACTGAGACGCTTGTACACTCAGGCATGGATATATATGCCATATACAGGCACACTTACCCGCATGGACAAAACATGGCTAAAAGCACATAGGCACGAAATGGCACAAAAGCAAAATTTCTCACACACACACACAGGAGCAAATGCATGCAGCTGTGGACATGCTGACACAATAAAACAAACTAGCACAGGCACAAACACAGTCTGACACTGACTCTAACAGGCACACCCTGGCAAAAGAGCCACTGATACACACACAAAGTTGCACAGGTATATTCGTGGAAAAAAACACATACACGCACGCGTGCGCGCAAATATTTTAGCAATAAGAAAACAGAGCAACAATTTTCAGCTCTGCACAACCTGCAGAAAGTCATGCAACTCACCCACAGCTGCACAGAAAAAGACACACAGATGGGATTCATCACAGTTCCACCACAGTCCTCCATAATCATCATTCCAGTGGAAGCTCTTTTTTCCGTTTTTAATATGGGAAGGAAAAGTTTATTTTTATTACTCCTTTTTATTAAGTATGGCACAGAGGGAGAGCTCCCATTGCGAGTTTATTTAGCTCTGACAATCTGGAGCCCAGACGCTGCTAAGTGTGAGTCTGTGAGCATGCCTCCGTCCGTCAAGCCTGTTCAACATGTATAGTTATAAAATAAATAAATAAACTGTCCATCAGTTATTTATGTATAATGGAAAAAATCAGATTTCTTCTGAGAATCTTGCTGTATGTGGATGTGGGACAGGCATGAGTGTTATATCTAATAATGTGTCTTGGCTTATGTATATGAAAATAATCTTCCTGTATCGTAAATTTGTATTATGTCTGCTGTAGGAACAAAATTCTTCCACAACTGATCTACTTGTGGGTCCTGTAATATACATGTTTTGACCGAAGTACTGACTTCTCAAGTTGATCAAAAATGATATGAAATGGAAAGTAATGTTAACATATTCTGAGTTGAGCATAGTTCATTTCAAATCAAGTTTCTTTTTGTTTAATATCACTTAATGTGGTCTGACGGTTTGAATCAGATATCAGGTGTTACGCATGAGATAGTCTTCGTGTGTAACTTCTCAACATACCTGTTGGAATGCATAATGTTCCTTGAGAATTTCCCTCCACAGTGATTTTTTTTTTAACCATCATAATGTTTGAGATACCAGGGTAGATACAACAGAAGCTACTACAGGCACAGAGAGTTAGAGGTTCCAGAAGAAATGTCCCTCAAACTGTTGGAGATATACAGTCAAGGTTCTGTGCAAACACTGAGAAAAGCATTAGTTCAAGTGGTCAACGACCGTTTGTTGCCTGGAGACAGTAGAAATGTTCTCTCTTCTGGGTTTTATCTCACAAACATACCTTTTTCCAGCTCTGTGGCCTCGGCACGATTCATGTTGCTTAATGCGCCATCTGTAGTCTTCGAGTTTCTCGTCCAGGGCTCTCATTGTTCAAAACATCCTATCACCATGGACTGTTATACCTGTACCGTGTGGACTGTGTGCCCATGTGCACTGTCCGTACCTTTGCCTTGTCTTCTTGTTCTCTCTTGGGCTGCCCCAGCGAAGTTAAACACTGCGTGATCTCCACTTTCCTCCAAGCAGAACTGTGACCAGACGGAGGCAATGTTTATGGCCCTGGAAGTGTTACTTTCCCAAATTGCCCACTTGGGTCTGCATATTGATGGGTGTAAAGTACAAGCTTAGGTGAGGATCCATTTTGCCAGCCCCCGCATGCTCCCTTAAAGGATTTCTGCACCTCAAAAATGTAGCTCATCCAAGGGCTTCATTTTTACTGGAGAATTGCTGAAACACTGTAATAGCTTTAATCTTTTGGCTGCAGCCATAACTTCTCTTGAGGGTCTCGGCATGAGGACCTGGGAGGCTTCAGTACGTTCAAAATGGGGTTTCCAAGGCATTTGGACACACAAACACATTAGGGGATATTAGCTTAACCCAGCATTAACTGTACCACCAACCTCCCCAGCACAGCTTACAGTGATCACAAGCCACTTTTATTGATTTGCAAAGCATTAAATGGTCTTGCACTTGGACATTTTTTTGGCTGAAGTAGACAACTTTTTCTGGGATATGATTGAAATCTCAGTTCTTTGGTCAATATAGAGTTTCTCTATTTATTAACAAATGAAATTTTGTCTGCGCTTACTCATTGTATTATCTGCATATATATATATATATATATATATATATATATAAAATTTTAATTTCTGCTAATTATTATTCCCTGGTTTTTATCAGCTTCCCAGTACTGCTTGGGTAATGAACAGCCCCTCTCCTCTCCTGGAGTATGTGTTCTTGTAGTGGGGTGCCACTTCAACGTCGACCGTCGTAATTAACGCGCAGCACTGCTTCGGCTGAAACCGATGAGCCTGAACTGTTGCCACCGCCGTTCTGGCACCCCAGAGCAGCCTGGCGCCTGGAGTCTTGCGTGGTGCTCTTGTTTCCACTCAGCGTTTTCGCTCCTCTTGCATCACAGCTGTGCACACCTGACTAGTGCCACAATCCACTGAGATGTGGGCTTCACTTTATTCTGTAGGTCACTGACAACTGGAGTATCTTGTTTTTTCCCCCCATGTTTTAAATCATCGCTTGAACACATTAATTTATATTTGTACGCACACTCACACATAGCTGAGCACTGCATTTCTGGCTACATGGTTTTAATTAAATTGTGATTCATATTTAAGCTCAGAGCCTGTGCTGTCAGCACAGCCATTTAATTCCAGCGTGAATGAAGCACCCGTGTTGAACTTCTCGTAGCACGTTGCTGTGACAGGATGTGAACGCTGTGGGTTACGGTTAGCCACACTAGATGTCCTCCAGCTTGGCGGAGCTCAGGAAATGCCACTGTGATTAAATGTAGACACACAAAGGTTTCTGGCTTGCAAAACGGTGCTCCAGGAAAGCAGAGAGATGCTGGACTGAATTTGGTTGGTGGGAGCCTGCAGAGAACTCGGTCAGGTTAATTACCATGTGGAATGAGTGGTTTGGGATCTGTGCTGAGCGAAGTGGCTGAAAATGATTCGGAGTCCTCTTAGACTTTGGCTGAACGGTCTGCTCGGGCCTCCATGCAAACCGCATCCATTTGCTCGCACACACGGACACGCACACAACCTCGCGCACTTCCCCAGCCCACCTCCACTCATCCCCAAGTGAGCGGAGAGCCCAACCTCAGCTCCGCATTCCTCATTACCTCAAGAGTTGGATGTGGAAGCTGGAATGAGGACTGATAACCATCAGTATGTTTTTCACATTACAGGCGAATAAAACTCGCACAGTTGCTTTTAAGGCTTCCCAGCGCCCGATTAATTGAAATTACATGGTTTTTAAGGTCGTATCTGTCACGCGGAACACAGGGAACCAGGATGGCTGAACCCAATTGCAGTGTTGTTCGTCTGAAGTTGAGGGAAGAGGCACGTTCTCGAAACCAGGGACAGGCGAAGGGTCGGTCAATCGGCGAACAGGACAGGAACGAGGATCCATGGACGTGGTCGGAAAACGAAGCAAGGAGTCAAAAAACCGGAGATCGTGAACAGAGAATAGAGCAAGTGTGTGTGCGAAGTAACACGAGGAAGGGCGGTTGTCCCAAATGAGATTCCTCAGTGGCACGGGAGCTGAAGAGGGTCTTTATAGGGTGAGCGATTACTCAGGAGCTAGTGCAGAGTCAGGTGTTGTCGCTTGTGTTGTGGGCGTGGACATGACAGTAACAATGGCCTTCATGAGTGCCCAAATTATGAATTAAACCAGTAATTAGACCTAAATAATTTAAATGACCAAACATGGTCAGCCTTATTCGACACAGATACTGTACATGTCCTATCCTTCGTGTCGTTTCATATTTAAGAAAGGACTGAGTTTTAGCACTGCCGTGGAAACTTTCCCTCATTAGCTAGATAAAAGGGCATTTTTTCTGAGATTATCAAGAAGAGAAAAGAGTTTGGTGAGCTGGAGGAAGAGGCGCAGACAGCCGGTACCCATCCCCAAGGCTCCAAGAGCCCCTTAATCTTTATCTGCTTCAATTAAAACTGCAGTACGGGGGTCTTTGCTCTGACAGGTAGGGGACCCATCGTTCTCAGAGGTTTTTCCGTGCTGGAACGCAATTAAAACGAGAGAGGGAATTAAGGGAGGAAACTGGCGACGGGGCGAGATTGAGGCACGAGGATGGAAGCTGATAATGGCACCAGTGTAAGTGGGAGATTCTCACAGCAAATTGACTCGCTGCGTCGTTAGACCCGTCGAAGCAGCGTGCGCGCAATTATGGCGAAACAGAGAGCGGCCCTCGTTCCTTTTGTCTCGTCCATTAAGTGTCACGAAGCTGTGGTTGAGCTCCCTTCTGTTCCCCATCCTGGCCCATTTTTTATTCTATACTTGTCTCTACTACAGCAAACGCAGTACCGTCTTCTCTCGCTTGCCTGCTGGTCTCCGTTGTATTTTAATTGCCATCGTGCCCACGCTGTTCTCTTTTGATTTACAGTTGGCCTCACTTACCATTTACATTATTGCCGTATTTAGTTGCTGAGTAGATGCTTTTATCGAGAGCAATTTGCGTGTGTTACGGGTTCACTTCAGCCATTTAAACAGATCCTCTTTTGTGTGGGTATTTTTTAGTAAAGTTATTTGGTCAAGTACCCTTCTCAGGGTTGTAACAGCCGGGCCCGTCCTGGAATATGAACCTGGGACAGACACATAGGTTCCCGATTCCTTAATGGCTACACTGTGTGGAATTGTAAGGGCAAATTAAGCTTGGTAGTTAACCTGAGCTGCTCCCAGTAATACACATCCAGCTGTACAGCATGAATTATTAATATATTGTAAGTTGCTCCAATAAGCATGTGAAGAAAGGAACATAATACTACTACTACTAATAATAATAATAATAATAATAATGATAACAATAATAATAATAATGCCATACCTTTGACCTCATCTCTGCCTAGGCAGAAGGAAACACCTCACTGTCCACGTTTAATCGTTGCTGGTTCATCTCTGAAAATGTCCTTCATCAATGCTGGAGATGCATCCATTGCAGAGGAGAGAAGTATCATACACAAAAGGGCACGAGGGCACATATGGAGAGCAGAACACATATTTGGCCAAAATTAAGAAAATATCTTCCTTGTTTAACATTTAATAGGATTTCCAGAGCAGAGGGAAGGTATGCCATTTCAACAAAACATCTTTCTTCTTTAATAATTTCAAGTTCAAGGTTTATTGTCATAAGTACAAGTACCGTGAAATTCTTGTTTGAGTGCTTCTCCACAGACTATGAACAAAAAGCAATAGATAGTACTGCACAAAAACAAAACAATAAATAATTCCAATAACAATAAATAACAGTAACAATAAATAACAATAGACAGCCAGAGCACTTTAAACTGAGAATGCTTAAAGTGACAATGCAAGTAATGTGCTGATGTGCTTGGTATCCCAGTCATGAGTGTTAACTATGAAAATAACATTTGTTTTCTAAATTTTTAGCCGTTAACATTGGCTATTTTAAAATCTGCAAGCTGTTCCAAAAACTGATGTCAGTACCACCTCTGACCAGAAACCCTGTAATTAAAAATGTGTGAATACCCTGAATTACATTAAACCAAAAGCCATTTATTAATTAGCATTTTTAGATTAGATCATGTAATTTTGTTCCTTCAGCAGAATAATTCAAATAACCTTTACCTTGCAATGCAAAAGAGCAACTCACTGTGTTTTTTTGTTTACCCGTAAGTCTAGCTTTCATGTTGATTCATGAAAAAACACTGGAGAACAAGCAAGTGCACATATTTTAATTTAACAAAAATGAAATGTAATATGAAATTAATATTTAAACACGATAATAGGTCATTTTTTTTAATGGATAGCCCATTAACTGTCTAGCACTTGGCATCCGTAATGATTTTACAGTGTGACTGAAATATTTCCGTGTTGTGGAAAGTTTAAGGCCAGTAGTTTTTATGTACAGTTATCACTAAATATCTTGCCTCTCTGACCCCTTGATCCTCATTATCATGTGTATGGAGAACACAGTAACCTGTCAAGTCAAGCACCTTTTGTATAATGGCAGCTTTACAATCACTTCTCATTGTCATTTCTGGAAGCAGGCATTTGCATACTCCGTGAATATCCTCCAAATCAGCCACATCTTTTTTTTCTTTTTTCCCAACATGCCGTACTTGGCATTTCCTAAAAAATACTTATTTTATGCCTCAGGGAAAATCTGAATTACCAACTGAACTAGGGGGATTGAGGACTGTGACATTTAAATTCAAAGGGTAATAGTATGCAATGTCAGATTATGCAGCTCATTGTTTGGGGTCTTAGATAAAGATTAAATATGGCAGACAGTAAACTCCCTGTCTGAGGCCCTGTGCGTACGCATCGGACATTTCGTCGTCTCCAAAGGCATGCGCTCCTTTCTTTTATTCCATTGTCTTTACACTAATTCTTTCTCAATTTGTTTTTTCCTTGAACCGCTTTCCCTTCCACTTCACGCACAGAGAGGGGACAGATTACTGTTAACTACGGAATTCTCCTCTGCAGTAAAGCAATTGGCGTAGGGTGTTTAATGAAGTGGCGGAGAGGGCTTTGAGAGACCACTGTCCCCCACCCATCTGGTGTGTGTGAAGGCTGTCACTTCAGAGCAGTAAATCCATGTTATGGAGCTTTTTTTCCCCTCTCTGGGTCGAGGGCCCGTCTGCTATGATTGACAATGTTTTCCTGGGAGGACACTGGGGAGGGGGTCACGGGTGAGAATCCATCCGTACGTCTGAAGCAGTGTGGGACAATGTGTCTCATTCAGAAGGCCCCGTGCTCATAATGGGGTGAGCTCCAGGTGTGGCAGGAGGAACCCCCCGGAACGGCCCCTTACCTCTGTTCTGTCCCACCGGTCACCAGGTGGACTGCTAAGCCACATCTGGAGCCCCCAGGCACTCAGAATCCTGACACTACCCCCAGAGCTGGGGAAAAACCAGCATAATTAATGCAAAATTGCACTTGGTCACAACCTAGAGCTTGAGCTGTAATGGAGTAATTAGTTCAGCTACAAACCGGCGGCTGACCTAGAAAATTCTGCTGTTTCTCTGGCACATTTTCCATCTTATTTTGCTAAACACGTGGTTTTTCTTTTTTCCTTTTCTCTACGTGACGAAAGCACGTCTGTTTTTCCTGTTGAGGAACGTTTAGTGGGCCGAAAGAAGCCCTCTGTTGCGCTGTACGTCTTTCGCTGTATTTTGAGCATGTTTTATTAATTAATGAAGGCATTTAATCTAAGTGTTCATGTAAGCCACGGCAGCTGGTTACAACAATCCATAATGCACAGTCACATTTTATTTGCTACAAAAAAAAAATATTGGTTGTGTATAATTATAAGAAGTACGTGCTTTACAAATCACTTGTGACATTTAAGTGCTGTGCTAGGAATAACATCACTCACGCCCTGGGAGGAACTTCTGATGGATTGCCACGCCATGATGGATTCCTCGCACGGCGCTGCTATGGTTTCCGGTGCACTAAGCCGGAGAAGGATCACACAGCCCCGAAACACTGTTAGTCACTGTCGAGAGAAACTCACGCGTCTCATCTTTCCAATGAAATGAATCACTAATGACTTGAGGCACGAGAGCTGTTCCAGAAATTGTTTGAAAAAAGAGTTGCTTGTGTAAGGAAACTGACACCTATCGAGACTGACAATGCAATTGAAGTTGATATTTGCATGTCTCCATTTCTCTCTCCTTCCTGTTGTTCGTTCTGGGTCCATTCCGCTGTCTTCATTCTGTTGAACCGAGCCCTTAACATTTGAACGTTTGATTCCGTATCCCCCGCTTTGGGTCTGAACTCTTTACAGTTCTAACAAAAGTATAGGCTGCACAGGTGTGTTTCTCAAAAGGTTTTATTCATGGGCCCTCATCATTTGAAAGTTTGATATTTCTGTGTTGGACTTGCAGAGTGATGCTGTAAATGTGAAGCCATCTGCTGTGCCAGTCACACACAGCAATCAGTGCTTTTAAGTTGATTCTCAGAGCCATGTGTGGCCCGGGTGCTTTCCTCCTCTACACCTGCTCCGGCTGTGCTCTTCTCGCTGGTTGGATGAGTTTGGTCTTTTCGGAGGGTCTGTGTGTCTGCATTTTGATATTTTTACCCACTCAACTCAAGCTGAAAGCTGTCTAAGCAGCCCAACTCTGCCTGCCTGTGTCCCCAGTGACTCGCGTGCCTCTGGCACAGTGCACTATGGTCGCATTGATGCGTCTGAATCACACCAACGTGACGTTCAATGCTGCAGGTCCTCCTGAGCATCTCGTGCGCACCAGACCCTCTCTGTTGGCCTTCTCGCCACCCTACACAGATGTTCCCGAGTCTCCCGTACCCAGCAACCTGAGATCCAGCAAGAAACCAAGACTGGTAAAGTGCACACAGCACGTGACCTGGCAGAGTGCGACCGGCTGCACAGACAATGGTGCAGCGTCACCAGGAAGCACGAGTCAGGGGATGAGTGGAGGGGCACGACACGGTCAGCCGCACCACTCGCCGTTGCAGGTCTGGAGACGTCGCTGGCAGAGCCGCCGATTCTCCCACCGCAAAGGAGGAAATAAATAACGTGAAATACGTTGTCAGGTCGCAGACAGATCTAGTGGAAGTGCCAGAGGGGAGCAGGAAGTGTGTGATTAAACTGGAGCTAGATAAGTATATGAACATTTGGTTTCACAAAACGCCAGGCCCTCTGGAAACCAATGGATCCTTCAGGGGTAATAAATACGCATTAAGTGTAATTACTCTTGCACTTTATAAAGGTTGTCTCAGCAATATCACCATGAAGGTTTATGCTTGTTCTTTTATTATTATTTATGAGGGTGGTGAGCAGTTTCATTTCCGATTGCATGCAGACTGCTATTGCAGTTATATATTTTCTCCAAACTCGTTTGAGTGCATTGCCGGCCCAAGTGGGTAATTTCGTCCTCCATAATTTAAGCCTTATTTCCATGGGCAGCTGATAGGCTCGTACTCTTCTGTTTTTTCAGTTATTTCTCATGCTGATGCCTTTTCGATGCACGCCCCGGTACTGTAAGTTTATTCATCTGTTGGTCAGTAAATCTGCTTGTGTCTGCTTTAGTTCCCCTAGGGTTGAATCACAGGAAAGGGCCTCGGAATATATTATGGAATGCACAGTGCAAGAAATTGTGCGGAAGACAATGGAAAGACAATAAAGGCCAAATGATATTAGGACAATCTAGAACATCCGCTCTGAGGGGTGGTGGAAACAAGCGAGGCCAGGATCTTGTGAGAGAAAATGGAATACTAATACCCATGGTTGCCCTCTGAAGAGGCAGGATCTCATCTAGGACTGCAGATATCCATCAATTACAGAGTATTTTCATAAACTGTTATTCCTGCGTTATTATATTTGGGGGAAGAATTGCGATTTGCATAAAGATTTATCCACCTTGGAGGAAATTAATGATGCTGTCAGAGTGGGTAATATCCCTGTATTGCTCCGTCAGCAGAGAACCTGCCTTACATATTTCTGCTGGGCTTATCAGTGGGATTGATTCTCCCTGTAATCTGTCTCTCCAGAAACAAAAAGGGTGTTTAATGGAAACCGGCTCTGTGACAATGGGCATTTAGAATCCCCGTCTCCCTGGAGCTTCGCTTGCTTCCCATGCAAATCTAATCCCCGTCCTCTCCATGGCCCCAAGATCAGATGGGGAGACGAGGAGTGGTGTTGATGGGCCTGTCTGCCAGTGCTTAAATTCAAGAAAAATCCATCTTCATTTCCATCTGCGCCAGGACATTGGAAGAGTTCACGTCAACTCAGGATGACGACGGACGCAAGTGTAAAGGGAAGGAGCTACTTTTTGATGTGCCCGGCTGATGCGACATTTTAATGTTCTGGTATTTTTACAACCTGATGTAATTTTCTCCACCCCCCGAATAAGTGCTCCTCCTGCTAATTCTGCGTTTATGAAATCAGCCGTGTCCACCTACTCCTCGCAGTGTTTCCTAAGAAGGTGTTTTATGAGAAGAATCATTTATTGGTTCTGCCTTTGTTGAGAAATCATCTTTCAGGGAAGCAGTTTTCACAATGAACAGAGGACGCAGGGAAGGCAGGACCCAAGTGCAGGATCGTTCATTCAAGGCCAAGGGAATAGACTTATCGTTGTCGGGGACAGGCGAATGCTTGGTTGATCGGTGGTCAGGGTGAAAGCGAAGATCCGTGGACGAAGTCAGGAAGCGAGACAAACAGTCATCACCAGGGAACGAAGAATAGGATACGAAGACAAAGGGGAACAGGACATGGAATGTGGTGAGTAACGTAGGCACAGCGGTACTGGTTGTCTCAATGAGATTCCGCAACTTAGAAGTGGCTGAGGAGTGTCTTTCAAAGCCGAGTGCTCCGATTATCATCAGGTGCTTAATCGGGGCCAGGTGCTGCTGGTTGAGGTGAGAAGCAGTAGGTAGCTGAGTGGTTAAGGGGCTGGCCCAGTCGTCAAACTGCAGGTTCAAGTACCTGAAATGCTCCTGAGCAAGGGGCGTAACCTTAGTTATAATAAAAGATGCAACTATGTGAAAGAGCTTAATTATACAGCCAGGCCCCGGTTACATTGCAAGGGCGAGTTACAGAGGCAGCAAGCAAACTGTCAAACCTAGCATTTCTTTGCACAGGCAGGATTAGGGACGAGACGGGAAGAGAGGACATGTTCCCAAGGTATGCCACTGTGGGGCTGCTTACTGCTGGAGGCTTCGAGTAGCTAGCCCCCTAGCTTTCTGTGGATCTGAGAGCACCGGGAGGCTCTTCCCCAGTGATGGACTGTCAGATGATGTCCCCTAACAGCCCTCTTAGAAGATGAGTAGCAATGCAATTGCGAGCTTGCGCCTCCCTGGCCCCGCCTCCCGGCTACAATGAGCTTCCAGGCCACCTGGTGGATGCCCCTTCTCCTCTCGCTCACTTTCCCACCTCCATAAGGATGCTGGCGGATGGCACCGTGGTTCTCTATCATCACATGCGATTGATGCAGGTGGGAGTAGGTGGGGCTTCAGACTGTCCCCTAATCTCCAGATGGCTCAATAGGCTTGTTTACACGAAAGGCAGTTTCATGCTCAGGTAAACACGGCGCACATAGACGAGGCAATTACTCACCCCCGCCCACCTCGCCAGCTACAGCATTGCATAATTGAACGATTACTGAGGGGTTTGTAATTGGATTAGGCACGCACTGGTTTGCGAGTGCTACTTCCAGGCCCGTTCGGGCACATCGGGGGATGCAAAACTGAAATTATGGATCCAAATTGAGTTCATCATGTGGTTCTGAGTACACAGACAGCCCCAAGTCCACATTTGACTCCTAACCAAGGGAATCGAACGGAGGCTGCACCCTGCGAGGGCAGAGGAGACATTTGCCGTTTCCGTAATTGTATGCAGCATATTTGGTCTTTGTCGCTCCGCGAGGGTCTTTGCTTCTTGCGGAGTTGCAGCTCCCAACCCAACCAATCGACTGCCTGTGAAGACAGTCTCCACCGGGACCATCCATTGATGACATCATGCCGTCCAGCTGATAGAAAAGGGGTGAAGTCATTTCCTTTGTTACATTAGGAGGCTTAATCCTTTCACGTCTCACCAATTAGTTTCCCCCCCCCTTAAATCTCTTCCCTACTACTTTTATTTAGATTATAGTCTGGGCCAGACGATTACTATGCCCATTTAAGCTTTTTTCCCTTGATATTTATGCCTTGACTCTCAATTCAATCATTTGGCTCTCATCAATGAAAGCTCACGACACGAGGTCACAGCGTTAGCTGAGGAATTGTCATGCCTGTCACACATGCCCTTGCTTTGCTCACATGTGTTAAAAAGTTACAGATTTTACAGCGATAAGATGAACTGCACACAGCCATATTTATCTGCATTTTACCGTGCTTCTTGAAACACATTTCCTTCGATTGTTAAGACGGGCTTCTTAAACACCTCCTCTTCATGCCTACCCTTCTCCCCCAACCCAGCTCCTGGGGGAGCTTTGATGTTGCGCTAACGCAGCAAGGAGAAGGAGCCTGGTCAGCAGGCCAGTCTGGGATGAGTCGAAGGCCATGGGATGAGTCGCAGGCAGACGTTCCCATGGGTCCAGTGTTGTCAGGCAGAGGAGGAGTTTGAATGGGGCTCTGTGTGCAAGTGGTCCCTGCTGTGGGGGTGGAGGGGGTCATATTAACCCATACCCACTACTTAGACACGCTCTTATATTTCAAGAGTATCAGGCATACAGCTTTGGCAAGGCTCTATCAAATGCTGTAAATGACATGAATTCACTTAATTCATGTGCGCTGGCTGGCTGAAACCGCTTGTTCCAAGTGGAGTTGCGGCAAACCGAAGCCTAACCCGGCAACACAGAGCCCAAGGCTGGAGGGGGAGAGGACACACCCAGGACGGGACGCCAGTCCATCGCAAGGCACCCCCACCAGGACTCGAACCCCAGACCCGCCAGAGAGCAGGCCCCGGCCACACCTGCTGCATCACCGCAATCCCCACATAAATTAGGCACAGTGGCGCAGCAGGTGCCTATTCTTCTTCTTCTTCTTCTTATTATTATTAGTATTATTATTATTATTATTATTACAGTTTGTTTTCAGATGACACCTTTCTCCAAAGCAACTTACAGTGCTGTTTGTATATTATGTTAAAGACACTCATTCACCCAAATATATATCCAGATAATTTTCAGTGGCGCCTTTCAGAGTTAGTGCCGAAGTACTACAGCAGGAACAGGATCCAAACCCAGGTTCTTTGCATGATAGTTCTAATCTCCTGCTGCCTTCATTAATTAGCTACATGAGTCTACACTGTTAGCTACTATATTAATTAACAGATAAATAAAATAAATAATTGATTTTCTCTGAGAAGTGGACTTCTGTCTTGGCGTGTAAAAAATTCCTGAAGAACTTTTCTTTTATCTCAGTTGGCAAGTTTTCCTGCCGAGCAAACAGCGCATAGAAAGCATGCTGTGCTGTGCTGTGAGAAATAAGCAGCGGATACGCCCTGTGTAGATAACTCTTGTGAATAACGGATGTGACACACATAGACAGCTGGTTGCATATCAGGTGAACTTTGGTGTTGCTGACAGAACGACGTTGGGTGATGATCCAAGTCCTCTAAAAACCAGGCGTCTGTCCTGTATTGGAGCGTGACGCGGGAGATCGCAGGAAGAGAGACCGACACCGTCTGCGAGGGCCTGGCTGACCGCCAGAACGCTCGCAAAGGTCAAGTTCTGGTCAATTTCTTTCCCCAAAAAAGCTTCAACTGTGCGGGCATCCCCCGGGGGCATTTTGTGAGATTCGCTGGGCCAGTAAAGGAGCGAAATCCGCAGCAGCTAATGGGTCTGAGCTATCTTGTCTCCTGCCTCGAATACCTGAGGGGAGAGGCGAGGTCCCCAGGGTTGGACTGAGAGCCGCACAGCACCGATCATCCTTCTGCTTTCACTGTCCAGGAGGGTTAATAGACTGTTAAGTGTCTCTTCTTTTTCATACTCTGTGTGTGTGTTTGAGGATGGAAGACAAAGAGCTACCAGGCGGCATAAACCGTTAAAATAATAACTCTCAATTAATGTCTCTCGTGCTCCCTTCTTGTCACGGAAGTTAGCAGTGTCATGCGTCTGACCCTGATGGAGTGGTGCTGAATCCTACCATTACCTTGCAGGCGACCCCTCTTCACTGATGGATGAGTGGGGTGGTCTTCTGCATTCTGTCTCACGAGAGGTATCGCCACCTCCTTCGAGATAATTGTGCCACTCCTGACTCGTCTGACACTGTGTGCTGCCACGAGTGCTTTGTGCAGAATCGTTCTTGACGTATTTCTGGCTCCCTTCAGATGCAAACGCACCAGGGGTCCAATTGGAAGTTTCTCCGTTTCGTTTTGCAGAAGTTATTTGTAGAGATTTTTTTTCACGCCATTGTTTTAGGTTTTTTTGTAAAATTTTCATAATTTTAATGGGAGGCTTATCGTACCATTAGAAGGGTTTCTTTCAGAACCTCGACAACACTTGCCATTTTTGGGTGAGTTGAGCTCTAAGAAGTGAAATGGCATTGAGGCCCAAGGCTAAGATATGCACTTATTTATCACCAGCTACGTTCAGACTGGTGAACGTTAGCTCTGCAGCCAGCTCCCTCCCCCTCTACCTGCGAACCCTGGTCACTCCTCCACGAGCGCTCCCTGGAATGCAGGTATATGTCAGGGGAGCTTCATTGCAGGACCTCTGTGGTTTAACGCTTGACGTAAGACTTCGCCTCAGGAGGAACTGTCTCTAATGCTTCTCGAGACTCTGCTCTGCCCTCATTATCTCCCCGTATCTCGGCCGTTTTCATTATACCGACACAAGGCACCCCGGATCCCAAGCGCCGATAAAAGAGCACAATAAAATGTCAACATTTCTCTTTAATTACGTTTTGCGGTCTGCATTCCGGCGGCCGGAGCCGGGCCTGTCGTTGTCTCTCGCTTGGGGTGTTAACGAAGGACGTGGTATAGCTGGAATCACAACTCGCACACTGACTCTTCGTCAGCAAGGGAATCAGAAGCTCTTCAATTTATTGTTAGTCTTCACAGGGTTGCTACTTTCCAGAGTGTTTTTTATTTCTGCGAACTCTCACTGCCCCCATTCAGATCGTCATTGAGCCGATCCCAGGCCTTTTCCCTGGTCACAGCCACAGTGTGCAGTTTTGACAGTTTGAAAGCGACACCTGCCCCACATCTGCAACCCCCAGCCCCTGGATGGCCACCTGCCACCCCTGCAGCGATTATGTCCAACTCCCAGTTTGAGGTGATTCAACGCTGCTCATGCAGGGGAGTGATGTGTGTTGAGTGCTGTGCAGTTAGAGGAAGTGTGAGAGACTACTTTTGGGCTGTTCGCTAAGGAGCGTGCAGCCGTTCCCAGCCAAGGTGTTGGTAATTGGGACCGCGGCTCTTTCTGCCAGTCTTCCCTCAGTATCCACAGCTTGGTGTCCTCAGCTTGCTGTCAGCAGTGAACTCTAAATGCCTATTTAGAAGGGAGGACAATAGCATCATTAAAAAATGCAGCTGCATTGACTATTCCTGTAAGGTATATGGTATGCTGAAACTCGGAATGCAGTTTTCTTCAAGATCCATACATTTAAAAGGGGTAAGAAAACACTTGGTAGTTCCATTGCAGCATGGCGGCAGAGCAGGTAGCACTGGTGCCCCGCACTGCTGGGCTGTGGTTTTGGATGTGTGATTGAATCTGGCTCAGTCTGTGTGGAGTGGCACGTTCTCCCATGTTTGCGTTTCCACGGACCAAAGAAATGTGTTTCGGATGAACTGTTAACTGTTAGTGTGTGTGATTGAGATGGTGTCCCATCCAGGGTGTGCCCTGACTCACTTCCTATGCTTCCAAGATTTGCTCCAGCCCACTGTGACATTGCAGTGGTTGTTGATCATGCATTTATATAAGTATTGCCTTTCACATTTTTGAGAAACGCATTTAAAAACAAATACTGTCTATACATGCAGTCTATTTTAATTCTCAGCATTTCTCAAAACAGTTTACAGTGTGTGCAAATGTCATTTACCAAAGATGTGTGTCCATGGGGGTGCGGTGGCGCAGTGGGTTGGACCACAGTCCTGCTCTCCGGTGGGTCTGGGGTTCGAGTCCCGCTTGGGGTGCCTTGCGACGGACTGGCGTCCCGTCCTGGGTGTGTCCCCTCCCCCTCTGGCCTTACGCCCTGTGTTACCGGGTAGGCTCCGGTTCCCCGTGACCCCGTATGGGACAAGCGGTTCTGAAAATGTGTGTGTGTCCATGTCCTGGTTTATCATCGTGAGTTTCAGTGATGTCTGAGTAATATTTGAAAAGAGGAGTGAAGAGCTCATGGTCTTTTCTCCATTTCTACCCTCTTTGCCTTTCCTGTGTACGATCCCTGCACATCGGCAGAAATTTCACACTTCCGTTACTTCCCTGCCTCATGATGACGGCTGACACGGACGTTCCCATCCGGGTTACTGCCCCTTTTCCTTGCCCTCGTAAAAGTGGAGAGACCTGGCTCAAGGGGAGACTCTTGAGAAGTTCAGAAACGAAAAAATGGAAAGGGCAATTCAAACAAACGAAGCTTCTTTCAGCGCGAGTTCCACTCGGACCTTATCCCTCGGTGCAGAGAGTAATCCTGTTCGCTCCTCATCCCGCTTCCCACCCCACACTTTTAACCTTGTGTGTGTAAAGAGGACATGGGGGAAGATGATAAGATTCCCAGAGAAGACTAAGATGTCCTTTTGTTTCAGCATTTCAAAGAGTCTTTTCGCCTGCATCCAGACCACACTGCAGATTAACATAAAAAATATATGTGGTGCATGTACACCTTTTAAAGTAACTTCACTTGATTTCTTCTCTATATTGCAACAAATAGTTAATTGATTTTTCTTTTTATGCCTTGCAAAAAAAAAAGAAAAAAAGAAAGAATTTCTCCTATCTCGTGGATCAGACTGCCCATGTGGCCCATGAATTTTTCAGTGCCAAGGCAGCAGGTTTTGTTATGATTAAGGACACAGCCTTGTAACCTGAATGCTTCTAGTTCAAGTCCCAGTAGAGCTGAATTTCTCCAATAAAATATCCAGCTGCCTGAATGGGTACAATTATTGGTCACTCGATAAAAGTGTCAGCTAAGCAACAAAATCGCCGCAGAGATAATAGTTTTTTCTTGTCCCTTTGTGTCCGCGCTCTTTAAAGAGGTCATGGTGTCGTAATCAGCTTTGACGTCCACACTTAGTTCATGCCAGGTGGTGCGGTTGTGAACGCTATCAATACTGCTAAGGGTGCCAACAATCTTCAGTTCTCGCTTGTTGTCACATAGGCGGGGACAATAGCTTTTGTCACTCTGATAGTGGCTATTGATGTATGTAGTTATTATCGCTTGCAATGGATGAGAAATATGTTCCTGTGTGAATGGCAGAAGTGTCTGTCAAGTTTTGCCTTACAGCAACCGCTTGAAAACGCAAATGGCTCACAAACAGACAAACTCTCAACACTGAATTTCGTAGACACTCTTGTGTATGTTTTGAACACAGTGCCGGGGAAAAAATAAGAGTACTTGTTTCTGGAAACTACTTTGTTTCCACGAGGCATTCAATTAACACGTTTGAGTAGAAAGTCTGGAGACAGATCTTCCCAGCTCTTCTGCAGCAGTTCCTAGAGATGCAGGACACTTCTGGGTTGCTTTGCGTTCACTCTTCTGTAAACTTTGTCCCGCACAGTATTGCTCGGGGTGTCCAGGTGTACACTTTTCACTAGTATTGTCACGACTGCACTTTAGTCCTACCTCTGATGAACCAGTTGACAGTGCCAGCCACTCAGTCTTTTCTTCTCCGCTACCGTATCCAATGAGTTTAAGAGCAAAGATTTTCCACCCAGTATACATCGACATAAAGCTCATTTGTGCTCCTCGTAAAGTCTGCAACCGGGTGCTTTGCCTTGATTCCCTTCCTCTTGCGCTCCAGACATGGTTATGATATAATAATGAAAAAGATATAAACCAGCGGGCCGACTGCAAGCGCCAAATCTCTTCATTCTTTTCTACGGAGTGACACGTTTGCCTACAGCCTGCAGAGCTGTGTGGCTAATGTGCAGCTCGGCTCTGGTGAGCTGGAGGAAAATGCAGTAACATCATAAAATGTCCCACTGGGTTCTGTCATGAGCCGCCCCGTGTCCAGGGCACTTACCCGAGGGTGACCGAGTTCTGTGGCACCTCGGTTGGGAAATGCCAATGCCAGGGCAGCGTGCAGAGGAGAATGTACCGGGACTGAGCGTAAAGGAATACTGCACCAATGAAGGAAATGCTGGAATAAAAAGTCAGAAGTGAGAAAAGAGATTATTTTATTCTTTATTAATGCATGACTGGATTTTCTTGGATTTCAGCTTAATGGTGCTGAAGTGGGCAGTTTTATTAAGTAAAGTGGTTTGAAACCAGATTGCACTGTAATTTTAAAGGCTTTATTCCTTAATTCTCAGCACAAATAGCACATGTGCGTGTTAGAAAGGGCACACCCAGGAGAGACTGTTCGGGGGACTCTGCCTGGGAGACACCTTTCGGAAGACACTATCTGGAAGACGTGGCCTGAAAGACGCTGCCCAGGAGACCCCATCCAGGGGGCACGGTGATGATAGTTCCAGGTCCTGGGGATACTGTCCACAAGACGCTCTTCAGAAAACTCCATCCAGGAGGCACTATCACGAAGATATTATTTGGGAGACACTTACCAGGATATCCTGAGTGGGAGATGCAGCCAGAAAGGGCTGCTTTGGAGCAGGGTGCTGAATGGAGTCTTCTAGAGCGCCTTCCACATTCATTTTTAGCGTTGTGGGTATTTAGCAGGTTGTTTTGATTTGTTTTGATTTGGTCGGTATTCATTAACAGTTCATTACAGAGGATTTAATTAAAAGCTTGCAGTGTTGGTAATAACCCTGATGTGTTCCCTTGTTTACCCACAAGGCAGCGAGAACAATGTCTCTCCGCAGCTGGATGATGCCCTGGTCTAAGCAAGAGACATGACCACGCTGGACGCGCTAATGGCTCTGTTTAATTGAGAACCTGGGGAAAAGATGCCCTTCCAGCTGTGCCTGAAGGGGGGTTGGATGACTGCGCCACAAGTGTGAGTCACACACCCCTTCAGAGCATTCGTGCTTCACTGAGTCACAGACGCAGTTCCAGTGTCTGCACTTAGCTGAAAGAAAGCCGACCCCATACTTTTTTTCATTCAGGGTATAAGAAGGCCTGATCATGGCACCTGGCAGTGTTTTAAATCCTCAGCGCTCTAATCACAGACACACACACAAGTAATTGTGATGCTGTCAAGTAGTGGAGACGAGAAAAAAGTGTGCTTTCAGTTTCTTGACTCAAATGTGTGAGGATGGTCTGAGAACCGGCAGTTGACCCTTGGCACACAAGTGGCGTCACACATAGACGTCGGCATAGAGAAAAACACACCCAAAAGCACATACACATAGTGTGATTATAAAAGCAGCGAATTCTGAGTTGCTTTTCATAAAATCATCATTACGGCAATAATAATAATAATAATAATAATAATAATAATAATAATAATAATCAAAGAAGCAAGGAAATTCCTTGGCTCATGTTCTTAGTCTCCGGAAACTGCTCGGACTGCTGACTGCCGAGGGCTGAGCCGCCAGATTGCCTGTGGAAGGGCTTCCTGGTGTTGGCACCAAGGTGTGGGGCAGGTGGCTGCATCGAGAGTTCTGGGACCCACCAGCGTGATGCAACCGCTGTGCACTTGTTTTGTCAGCCACTTATACTAGGCAGCCTGGTATTCCAGCCATGCTCCTGTACTTTCTTGTATTGCACATTGGATGCAAGAAAATCCATGCTTTTAGAAGCCAAAGTGCGCTCTCTACAAGAAAGAGATTATAATTAATTGACAGTCAGTTGCATTGCCTATTACACTGTGACCCATCTTTATACAAAGTTGCTGACAGATTTTTCTTTTGTTCATGTTTACTGCTGGGTATTTGGTGAAGCACATCAGAAAGGTGTTCAGGGGTACGACAGCCACGCTCCTGAGACACACTTCATCTGCTCAGAGGAGTCGGCATTGGTATCCTGACAATGTACATGATACCCTCACGCCCGAACACGTGTCACACACACCTTATTATAAAATTGTCACCCCGTAGTGCTTGTAGCTCCTTTTTGCTGTCATGGTGGTTTACCTCACATTAACTGGGCTGAAATGGAGGTGGTAAGTTTGCCGAGCATTGCCATCTGAGTGCGTTATGTGTACACGGACAGCGGCGTAACCATTGTGATTACTCCAGATGAATCTTTCGTTGTCTCCTCGGAAACAAGTGGGAACGAATCACTGAGAGTCATGTAATGGGGAGAGGAGCGCTGCGAGGACCCGAGAGCCCCGTAGCCTTGGGTCTTGGTCTGTCTTTAAAACTGTGGGCCTCCTGGAGAACAGGAAGTGTGACAGTGATCCTGCGCTTTGTGCTTTTACTCAGAAAATGCTCTTTGTGTCCCAGAAGCTGTAAGTGACTTTTGAAGGCCAGGACTACATGCTGGACAAGCCTGACAGACATCAGCGATAAGACACTGCCAAGAATGCAAAGTGGCCTGAAAGCGAGATGCAGTGTGCATGGCAGGGAGGGGGGATGTTTCGTTTGGTGGCACCCCCCGTCCCCCCTTTCCCTTTCATATGAGTGCTGTCGACCGAGCCGGCCCCGGTGGGGGGCTTGCGGGGTTTTGGGGAGTGCCGATTGACTAGGCTCGGTTTTGTTTTCCCGGCACGTCTGCTGGGGACGGTTCGCTGTAAACAACACGGAACAAAGTGGCAGTGTGTGAGCACGGACCAGAGGGCCACTGAACTCGCTACGGGTCCCACCCGTCAAAGGCAGAGACGGGGACGGAGGACTGCGAGGCAAGCGGCTCTGGGGACAGCCGTGCTATCGTACCTTGTCGGCTCCTTCGACTTTCGGTCCGCTTCACACGTGGGGGATTCTGAGCATGCCAATGCGCAGCCTGGCACGGGAGGGCGATTGTGGACCCTGGAGACACAGACGTGCTGTGTATTTTCTGGCCACGTGAGCAGGAGACATTAGGGAGCATGCCGGCACGGTTCGGCCTCCTCGCTGCCGACCCGCTAGAAGTGCAGAAGAAGGAGAGCCAGCTGATCGCCTTCTGGCCCTACAAAACGCCTCCGTCTCCTTCACCTTCACCATTGCTCTGATATAATCCACATATTCCGAGCAGCCTTAATGCCAAAAACTCAATTCAGCCATGTGTGTTAAAATGACCACGGTTTGAAGTCCAACTTATGGAGAGGAATTAGAGCCACGGCTTTAAAAGGCATTGCAGCCAAAATGGAGGCTTACTGGTGAATAGCGTGTGTGCTGAAACAAGCCCCAGCCTAATGAACTGGCTGTCCCACGCTGGCAGTACCCCCCAACCCCCCTTGCTGGAAGTCAGGGCTCTGCCATTGTTCCCTCTCACTGTGATCCTCCTTTTACGCAATGCCGCGGCGGCAAGCGCGTCGAACCCTCATCGCTTGGACGATGGCGTGTGCTCCGGCACTTCCCTCGCTGCTCCCCCGCTTGTTCTGCTTGCAGGCCCACGTGAGACGAAACATACTAGTGCGTGAACAGATTAAAAAAAAAAAAACACAAAGATTGCATGATTCAAAAAAAGAAAAAGAAAAAGTATGGTCTAAATCGTAGACTGTACGACTTGAGACCATTTTTTTTTTGTACTTTGCATTTTTATTTTTTCTTTGTTTTTCCTTTGCCTTTTGTGGCATTATCTTCTCTAAATATGCTCCTAATTTTACAAATCTGTGTAATTAGTCAACATCTTTAATGTTGTTTTGTAAAGATTAAAAGAGGCTCTACACAATGGGAGTGTTGCTGTTCCCACACACTGCTGTTTGTGGGCATTACTTCTATTGCGAAACAGATTGCAATACAAAATGGCAGATTCATGAGAAGTGGGTTCGTAATAAAAACAACAACAAAAAAATGTCGCTCCCTTTATCCGCAGTACTTCTGGCACTGTGCTCTACAGCATGTCTCCTGAAGACAGCATTGCTATTATGCTAATGCCTACAGGAGTTGGAAGGTATAATGGGCGCTTGCTTTGCTGTTCCTTCTGTGCACTTCCGCAGCGGGAGTGTGAGCGGAACATTAACTCGTTGCTCTGGGAGCCGGTCTCCTCTCCGGATCCGCCGCCGCTCCGTCTCCAGCACGCGCTTCGGCTCGTCATCTCTCGGCGATGGCTGCTAGGTGAGGAGGAGTCGGACGTGGGCTGCCAGTGGCGTGCTAGCCAAGGACCTGGACTCTAAATAGAGACAAAGAGATGTAATGTCCTGTCAGGCCCACAAAGAGTACTGGACATGTGTTTTATTCTGGACGGAGCTTATCGGCTCTCCGTGCCGCTCGCCTCGACTGTGCATCGAATCCCTGGATGCTGGTACGCTCGACAAGACGAAGTTGTTTGGTGAAGGTTGAAAGAAGCGCTACACGGCGGCTGTGTTGTTGTTCCCCCACGTGCTGGTGGGGCAACAGATACCGTAGCGGTTAGAGCTGTCGTCATGCGTCTCAAAGACCCAGGTTCGAGGATCCTTTCTCTTGTTGTCGAAGTTTGGGAACATGGGCCGATTGGTTTTACGCGCTTGGCAAGGGCGTGTGTTTTGTTGTGATGACCCTCACCCGAATCTCGCTCTGTGACTGTGGGTGACGGAAATGTTCGGCGAGAAAAATTAACATAATATCTGCTTGATAATTAAAATGAATTCTGCACACCTCTCCGGAGCTACATCGACAGGGTTGTGTGATTGCGTCCCTGAAATATTTGAACCTTTTGCCCGTGTTTTCTGTATGCATTTGCAGTTTCTCCATGTGCTGTTTCCGTTCCTATGTTGTTGGGATGCAGTTCTGATCTGCTCTGCCCAGGCCTAGTTTTCCTATCCTGCTGGCAAGGCATTCTCTCCAAAGTGCTATGGTATAGATCAGCCAGTTCATTAATGGGTAAACTGTTGTAAGCACCTAGTTGTAAATGAATAAATATTAATGGTTAAGGACTTGAGCTCCATATACTAAGGGGCATAGTGGTTCGCTACCATGTGGACACTGATTCACAGTCTGGGTGGGCTCATGCTATTGTTTGTGCCTTTACCTTTAAAATAATCTGAGCCCTCTCAGTAAAATATGCATGTGTGTAAACGGGAGAAGTGTGTGAGAGTAATGAGCTCTGCTGGTGTGGTCTCAGATGGGACTAGTGTAGCATTTAGGTGATTTGTTTTCCACGTCTGCAGGCTGTACTGATATGGACTTGAGCCCTTCACTCTTTCTGATGGGCTACTGAAAAGAAGAGGATTACTGGCGGAAAAGGAACATATTTTTAATATTAAAAGTAAACCCCCAAAATCTCCATTACATTGCCCCACCGCACAATCCCTCGAAAGCTGACGTGAGTAGTGGCGACCTTGAAATGCCCCAGATTTTCAGAGGAAATGTAAATTTGTGCGAGAAAGAAAACAGCGCTTGATGCATTGTGACAATCCCGTTTTATATATATTAAAAAAAAAAAAAAAGGAAGTGTGCTTAAGGCTGCGATCGTAGCGGTGGCGGCTGTGAAGGGAGTAACTTTGCTGACTCAGCGAAGAGTGCTGTAAATAATCTAGGGCCAAACATTCATTACTGTAGGCCTTAGTGACAAAGAGCAGCCGTCCCCGTCTTCCGCGTAACTTCCCTTCCTCTCTGTCACTCTCTGTCTGTGTCCCTCTCTCTCTCCCGTGATGCCGAACTCCGTCTCGCTCCAGTCGGCAGCCCGACCTTTTTGCTTCGCACACACGTGATGGCGGAGGGGAGCCACGTCAGAGACGCAGAGCTGGAGCTCTTTCTTCTGTTTCACTGCAGGACACCAAAACAATGGCATTTTTTTAAAGCGATGTTCATTCTTATAATCACACACACACACACTTACACTCATGCAGACGGAACACCATCGAGATGACAGCACTGCCCCCAACCATATTTTACAAGCAAAAAACAGTGAAATATTCAGCAGTCCTGCCGGAGAGCCTAAGGCGCTTACGACGTACCTTTCTCAGGGCCGCCTCTTTGTGTTTGCCTGCGATAACTCTCCCCCGGTGCTCCTCTGCCAGGTTCTTTTGCTTCTTCTCCCTGAATGTGTCCGCCAGTATGGACGCGCCTCTCCCCGTTGCCTGGGCTCGTACCTGGCGGAAATCTGCACATCTCCGTCCTGCTGCTTCCTCTTCTGTTCGTGCTGCAGAATTACATTTGACATTATACACGGGGGGTAATTCAAAACGTATCGGCAATATATTGGTGCAAAACAGTTTTTGACTGAATCGAGGGCATGGAGCTGTACGCCAACAAGATCCTTTTTTCCCCTCACATGCTCTCTGTGTCCCAAACCAGACTCAGCATTTTTTAATTTAAGCAAACTTTGCCTTGAAAGTCTGCCATCCCTCGAAATTCCACTGAACATTTTTTTTGGGTTTTTATAATAAAATAAGCTTACTATATGAAGGAAATGTTTTCTCATGGTCAGCATTTATTTGCGGAAAGTCTTAATCATTTAAAAGCTTGGGTAACCTCACAATGTTCAGAGGGCATTGGGCATTTATCGTCGATTTTTAAATTTTAAATCGTGCCTTTTCCAGTTTATTTTGAATATCTACGAGATATTAAGTATCACTTATCTGTCTCCTAAAATGTCTGTCTCTTGCGGGGCGAATGTGAAATGAGTTCATGAGCCCAACTGTTAATAGTGGAATTTGCTCATGCAGGCTGGGAGTGTGAGATCATCTTTATTTAGTTTGCCTCCACAGCGTTTACGGCTCGTGTCTGGTGGTTTGTGAGTGCTGGTGATTCGTTGATGCTGCAATGCATTTATGGGATGAGTCAGTTAGTCGGCACTGAATAGGGGTTTAGGGAGACATTTTTATTTTTAGGCGTTTTAAATTTGTTGTGATGTTGCTCGTGGTTTATAAAAATATTCAAACCTCCTGGAGTATTCTTTATTTATATCCGCTTTATCCAAGACTTTCAAACCACCGATCAGCAAATAAATTAACGGAAGAGAATTTTAAAACTTCAAATGATTGTGATGATGTGCTAAAAGTGACTTTGGATTTATGAAGATTTTTGATCCCCAGGAGCCAATGTGTTGAGGTGCACCCATAGGTCTCTGTTTGCGTCTCCTGGGCACATACTTATTTCTGACATGATGGACAATCGGGGCGAGAGCTTAAAGGCGAATCACTGCCTTTGGGATGTGTGATGCAAGGGAAAAAGGAAGAGTTTTTCAATCTCATTTCAGAGAGGGCTTGGCAGCTGTCGAGGGCACGTCGGGTACACGCCTCACTGACGGCTTTCTGCGCCGCAAAGGACCTTATTTTGCCGTCTTCCTATCTCCTGCGTGGCCAGTGAAGAGAAGCGATGAACCCCTGTCGCACTCCATCACGGCAGAAGCAGGGCTGCGTGGAGGAACTCCGATCGAATAGCAGAGCCTCTGCTGTAACCCTGCCAGCTTCTCCAGATTCCTGTTCTGCTTTGCTACATTTCTATGAGCGAAAACTCTACAAGGGGAATAGTAAAGATTTGATGTCTACATAATAAAGACCCCAAATGCAATTAATACTGCTGTAATTGCTGTGATTAGTTTTTTTTCCCCTCTCCTCTCTCTTAATGGCATTTAAATAGGGTAGCATGTAATTGAACTAGTTTCATTTGCACTGGTAAAGACATTCCATTAAGCTGTTTAGGACGACAATCATAATTCTTCAGTTTTTTCCTTGTTTTTTTTTTTTTTTTTTGTTGTGCTTTTTAGCTGGTTTAATAATCTGCTCTGAATGGTTGAACTTTTTTCTGCTGTTTTTTTAACACGTCGTTGTAGAGACTAAACTTTCCACTGGATGACATTGCCTACTGAAGTTGGAACAATGCAAGCATGTTAACTGAGTATCATTTGAAAGTCTCAAAATCACATCAACACTTAACTTTACTGCTACTTATTAAGACTCGGGTGTCCTTCTCAATAATATACATTTTATCCTGTGGGGCAGACTGTTCTTGAAGATGCTGAAGGTTGAGTTTGGTACTTGAAAAGCAGCTGCCCATAGAGCGTTCATTGAGGTATTGAAATGTTCAAGGTTCTGCTGGCTGTGGCAGATAGCGGCACACATATCTGTAAATGTTACCATGGGAGACAGATGGACCTTGATTACTGCTGGAAATGCACCAACAAGTGTAGCCCTTCTTTGAAGTGCAGGGCTCTACATACTGGAAGGTCAGATGAAATTTGGTGGCAAAAGGTCTGTGACCTTGGGGCTTGACACACAGGCTACCGCTCTGTGGGGAGGAGGTTCGCTTGGAGAGCCAAAGAATGAGATATACAGGACTCGGGGGTGAGATTCACAGCTCCTTCTGCTGGCCATGCATGACTCCAGATCTGTTCCGATGGAGTGAGGGGACATGCTTTCAGCTCTGTGGCTTCAAACGGATTGAAATGTGGTGCCCGAGGGCAGGAGAAACAAACATGTGGAGTTCTTGGAGACCGAAGGTGGAGGAGCTCCAAGGAGAAGGGAGAAGGGTCAGGAATCATGGAGCGGTTCCAGATGGCTACAGGGACATAGAGACTGTGCCATGTTGGAAGGAATGTCTCTTAGTGCATGTGATCGGCAGGTGCTGGAAGGTACACCTTGGACAAACACACACCACCGCCATCGTAGTCTATCAGGTTGTCTGTCACGGTACAGATGTTTATCAAATTCTCAAATTTATGTGAACCCTCTATAAAAGAGAAACAAATCTTCCGGGTTGCTAAGTCCAGCTTAATCCCATTACTGTACAGCTCTCTGAATTATGCCTTCTAAAGAGTCCGTCCACTTTGTGTTTATTGGAAATCCCACACTGCTGCAAGGCTTTTCAGCATTTGGCTTGGCTATTGCCTTAATAAATCCATAGAGGGTCCCAAGTGCCACTGTGTGTCATGGTTTCCACACGGGGCGGAGGCGCCGGACCAAATTGCGGCGCGCAGGGTGTTTTTATTCGGGGGAATCTGAACTCGTTGTCCAAAGAGCAGGCAAGGGGTCACCGAGGCACAGACGTAGTAACGGGGAGAATCCGAAGGCGTAATCCGAGAGACGAGTCGTGGGTCAAAGATACCGGAGAGACGGCGATACAAAGGAGGACAGGAATGGGAGCGAGGGACAAGGAACAAAGGATACGAGAGAGTAGATGCTAACGCTGAGGACAGGTAGGCTGAACTAAGGTTCCGCCTCTTGTTGCGTTGCGAGCTTCCTTTTATCCTCGCGTCCCATGATCAGCCGCAGGTGTCCCTCGTTGTGCGGAAGCGGGGGGCGTAACACTGTGTCCATGTTTTGTATGACGCATGAAGAAACGGTGTCTGTCAAAGTCAAAATGCATCTAAATTTCATGCAGGTGCAATGTGTTTATCCTGATTGCTGTGTGCATAACGGTGTTGCCGGAAAACAGCAGGTTTCAGAATATTAGGATTGTTGAATTAGTAATGAAATGTTCCTTATTGCCAGTGCACATTCATTGTGCATCCATGTTTTGACCGGTGGAGTAGAAAACCGGCTGTCACTTGGAGGTGAGCGAGTTCGTTCTCTTTGTAGTTACAGCCTGCCAAGCGGAGCCCTTTGCCTGCAACACCTGTCAGGTGAGGGCCCTCTCTGGCTGTCTGATTGATCTCGCTTTGAGGGCCCGGTGCCTGTCCTGCTCAGAACCTCGCACCGGAAAACCATGGCAACCCTGCCTGCCGGCGGAAGCACACGCCAGCCCGCGTTTGCTCCGCACGTTCAGCCTGGTGTCTTATCTCTGTTGGGGACTGATTGTGCCTGTGGCAGGGAGGTCAATTGGAAGATATTGCATCGCTGCCAAAGTTCTGGTGAGGGGGAACCAACTAGGTATTAGCGCAATCCATTTAAGATGGCCCTGTTTGCTTTGCAGCTCTGTTTAAAATGCTCCGTTGGTCCCGTAGTATGTAGAGGAGCCAGTGAGCACGGTGCCCTTCGTGCATCTGAGACAGTTCCGCAGGTTAACAGTGAAGGTGTCCTCCTTTTGTCCGTGCTCACGTAAATTCACGAGAACCAAAGAAAACAACAGAGTGCAGAACACCCGCTGTAGATGTTTTTTTTTCTCTGCACAGTGAAAATACCTGCATTCAAAGGTCGACTGTCGCTATAGCAAGACATCCTTTGATGCTGTTGCTTGTTCGATGAAATGTTGCTTGAGAAACAGACACTCTTCATTTCTGTATGTCAGGGCACTGAATGATGGTGGGGAACCGAAGCATCTGTCTATGTTGGTATTGTTGTTGTTATTACTGTTATTTTTATTACCCCCGAACAATAACCAAACAATTTAAATGAAAATGTAAAACTGGTTGGATGAGAAAAGACATTTTAATGTCAAAAAATTTTTACCTGTTTATTGTCCTTTTTCTGTACCTCCATGTTTTTTTAACAGCCGCAAAAGACTTACAACAATTTAACCTGCCCATAGTATGTTTTACTATTAAGCTTGGGCATGTTTGTTTTCTGTATTTCAATTTCTTAGCATAGGTCATAGTTTTTTTTTTTTCTTTTGCAGTGTACATCCAATACATGTGGACAATTACACATATGATGACTTTTCATCACAAACCCAGCGAAGCATAAAGACAAAAAGGCCTCTTACAGTATCAGTTTGTCTAACATTTAAGATGGATGCAAATGAAGGTTGTTGCAGGTAATTTACCATGAGACCTTAGCTATTGCGAAGCCTAGTTAACAATGGCCTACAAAGATGTTCCTTTGAATATTTAACAATGGCAAATTGCGAGTGAATAGCCAACAGTAAAAGTATTACTTGTGTATAATTTATGTTCATCGACAGTGATTGCTTGACTTGTTTCATCACCGGCTTGCTGGGAGACAACGCCATGCTTCAAATCTCATTAAGAGATTTATTCATCGTAATAAATGGTTTTAATGTTCTCTACCGTGCTGCACATTTCAAAAGTGTGCCTAACTTCTACACATCTAAATGTTTGCAGCCAAGTGAATACCTTCATTAACAGTGTTCCGGCTGAGTGGCCTCAGCGAGGGAGTATTGATCATTGTTTTTGTCGGGTGGTCCTCTTGGTGAAGTCCCACACTCTGTGAGCGTCTCTGCCTCGCTCTCTCGCTTGGGTTTTTCATGCGGTCCTCTTGAGCTGATGTAGACCAACGAGCACCGTGATGTTGCTCGGCACTGAGCGCGAAAGTGGCGTTTGACGGAGCCTCATTTATGTTGTGTGGCTTGACTCGGTTGAGTGACTTAGACTGAGCTTTTGTCCAAGGTAACTTAAAATGCTTACGTTTACCCTATTAAGCCACTTACAATGATTTTTGCCTTTTATAGAGCCAGGTGCCTCTCTCTTTCTCTGTCTGTCTGTGTTTTGGAAGACCATTTACATGCTATCACATGATAGTAGAGGAAATGAACAGATTGAAGAAAATGCCGCTTAATTTTTTCCTTTTTATTTATCAGGTTGATTGTTTTGTTAGACTGCATCTACGTGCTATGAAAACCAGAGAGTAAATAAATATTGATTAGCTGACCGATATGATCAGTCTACGTTGTGCTCAGCTCAGCAAGAGGTCATTGCAGGAGTCACATGACATGTTTTGTAGAGGAAAAAAATGTGATTCTTGCTGTCAAATGTGTTTTGCAAAGCCATGCCATTATCTTAAAGCAACTTGCCACTGCTAGCCTTCACAGCTAATGCGTTAAGATACTTATCGGTTCAAATTAATTGAAAGACCGAAAGGATCCTGAGGAGGTAAATTGATTTGACAAAGCATAATGACTGACTGAAATTAAATTCCAAGAGAAAGGCCAAATACGCCACTGCTATTGGGTTGGATGAGTATCCCTCCAGTGACCTCATGTCCCTCACCCAAACCTCCTCATTGTCTTGTGTCATTGTGCTCTTGCCTGTCTTTTCCTCACCATCTACTCACTGCGGCAGTAGAGGTTCTGCAGAACTCCTGTTGATGTGAGATTCCAGACCATCTGATTCAGTAACCAATAAAAAACTTTCATGGATTCTGCACTCACCACAAATGGAAAAATATGGCTTTCATTCCACTCGAGGTGATGAACCAAAATGACAGTATGATGCTCATGATGTTTCATTTGATGCCTGCTCATTATTTGCAGATGTGGATAGAAGGAGTTGAATGGCTTTCAGTTTAAAATTCATTTTTTTAAACTCCAGTACTACATGAGAAGTTGAGGCTGCTCTGCTATTTGGAAAAAGTCTAGCAATCATTAAATAACACTGGCCTTTATTGCAGGTTCAGAACAATATGTTACAATAGAGTTGCACGGCGTGTTTTTTTTTGGTCAAACTCATTCATAAAGGAACCCTGTGTCTGCTCTTGGTGGTGAACCACACACATTTAATGTCTGTAACAGACAGTAATGCTGAATGAATATATATTGGCTTCCAGAAGGTCTGACTAAGCGGTACGGTGTAGAGCTTGCTTGTGGTTCAGAGGCTTGGTTTGGGTTCCCCCTCGCTATATCCTGAGACCACATCCCTCGCCCACTGGGGAAATTTACTGCCACCGAAATGCCTATTTCATTACTTTTTTTCATTTCATTTTAATAAGCCGGCCCTATGAAGTAATGGAGTGCTAAAATAACGCCGATATTAATAGAGACGTCTCCTTTTCCCAACTCTGATGCTACAGCTATTCTCCAGATACTGAATGGGAGACGACTGGTTGGTACAGACTTATTAAAAAAAGGCGTTTATTTAGATGAATGACAATGAGCTTTTATCATGCCAAGCCTGGGGCCATCTGCTCTCAAACATCCCCCCTTTCCCAGATTAAATTTGACAAGTGAAACTGATTTTTAAGACCTGGGCCTAACCACGCAAATGTGGGGGCAACTTGGTGAATGCTGACATTTTCAAGGACGAGCCCGTCTTCTGTCAACTCCACCCCCCCGCCAAAATTGAATGCTGTTGGGTGGCAAAAGCTGTTTCCCATGGGGAGTCACCTGATGGTCCCCGTACTCCTTTGATATGCTCACTGTTGAGTCAATGAGATGCTTGAGTACAAAGTGAAGCCCGCAGGTCTGTTTTTGCTGAGAAGAATAATATGATCACAGGAAAGTACACCAGGTTACCCTGTTCTGGTGGTTATGGGTTTTATTTGTTTCCTGCCTTTAGGACCCTTGGTTGCACAGTACATGATGGGAGGAGGATTGGCAATTATTCCATTTTTGTTTTTGTTTTACATTCTGTGACTCCGGAGTGAGCACTCTTGTAATTTTTCTAAACATCCAAACCATAGTCAGTGAAAAAGAAACGATGGGCTTTCTCCATGTAGAGTATTAAACAGGGAAAAATGCAAATTGGCCATCATTTCAGTTGGCATGTATATGCATTAACCTAATGCGTTGGTGGAGATAAAACACCCTGTCTGCCTCGGCAAATATCGCTCCAGTTCAGCTGCCCTGGCTACCTAGTTGGGTTTTATGCTTTTTTCATTAACAACTGTGTACAAAAATAAACAATTTCCAGGTGGTCACCATAGTTAAACTATTTATTATATATATTAGTATAATATATAATATATATATATGACTATATATTGTACTAATATATAATATGTATAATAGTATAATATAATATAAATAATAATAATTATTATTAAATGCACCTCACACGTTTGGTTTTAAATGGTCGAGGGCACAATTGCCCGTCCTATGTATGTCAGGTCAGTGTGGCCTCTGGTTCTACATGCACATCTACATTCATCATAGATGTCTTCAGCTCACCTGAGGAATATGTCACACGTGCACAGACACACACACACACACACACACACACACACACACACACACACACACACACACACACACACACACAGAGTCAGGTGGTCTTCATGCCTCAGGAGCCCTCAGACAAACTATCTCATGGAGCTCAAGGAAATCAGCTGCTAATTGTTGGCCTTAATTACGATTTTTTTCTGGTCGGTCATGCGGTATCGGTTAATTTGGTGAGGGATTTGGGATGGATCCGAGGTACACTATGTTGTCCTTTGGTTGTACAATACTAATAACTTTAAATGCACAATACATTGTTGATCAGAAGAGTGTTGTCCAGACTTTGTTTATCTGGCCTTCCGTTTGCCCAGCCTCAGGTATTTTTTGTCTTTTTCTTTTTACAATTTGCAAAATAATTGATTGAAAACCTGTCCAGTTTAGAACTACGTGCCAGCGTCAAGCAGTGGTGTTCGCCCCCTGTAAACATCTACATGGAGACTTGTTAAATTAGTTTCTTTAACCTTTGTAATTTGTGTGCTGTATTGTGACAATGTAATACCATTAGTTTTTGCTCTTTTTTTTTTCTGCTTGAGGTGACATTTCAAAAACATAAAATGATGAGAGGCATGGTGACACAGTGTGTGGCGCTGTCACCTCGCACCACTTGGGCTGTAGGTTTGAATCCTGTTCTGTCTTTGTAGAGTTCCCATGATCTGTCTATGTATGTATGGGTTTCTTTCTGGTGCTCTGGTTTCCTCACACACACACTAAATTGACTCCCTTGATAATGACAAGGATATATGGTTAAGGGAAATGGAGGGGGAAAATAAGAATTACTGCTTAGGGTTGAAAATGAATCAATAAAGGTTTTTACCTCTTATTTCATTAGTGTAAGAACGTATGTACAAACACAGCTCATATTACATAGGGCTTGTTATCTGGATTTTTGTTATCCTGCCCATTGCCGTTCCTGTTTAGGGTTGATTATTGAGACTCTGCTGTAACTGTGAAATGCTCACTTGTAAAATTTGCCCACAGCTAACAGTAAAATGTACACGAAGTCACTGGATATAGAATAGAGAGGGAACAAAGAAGGAATAACTACAATGTATTCTGGTTTTCAAAGAATTCATATCCAAAGGTGTGTATAAAATACATAAAGGTGTGGGGATTGAACCATGATAGTATATTAATTGGTGAGTGAAGAGCAGATGGGAGATAGCATGGCAGCTAATGACATGCACTTATAATGTAAAGGTTGCTTGTTTAAGTCTCATTCCCAAATGTTCCCAGGAGTTTATCGCATTTAATGTGAATTACTGTGGTAAGACACCCAGCTGATAAATGGGTCAAATAATGTGAGTCATTTAGTATAAAAAACATCGGCTCAGAAGTGCGCGATTAGTAGAAATAAAAATAATGTAAATAGGAGGTCATACAGGGTGCTCTATTCACTGTAGCTGGTTGCTGATGATGTTCATCTCTTTGAATTCTCTAATGATAAAAGCACTCGAAAATTCTTTGCTGTTTTATTCAACAGTTACAATCATTTCTCTTTCAAGTTATGCGAGGTTGTGTGGGTCTTTCCTCCTTCAGTAACTCAGAAAATTTCTTTTTTTTAAAAAAAATGTATTCTGTTTGTATCGCACATAGTTTTTAACATATGGTAAGACTGGGCACAGTCTATGTTCCGGAATCTTGATTAAAGTATGAGGCATTTTGAGTCATCACAAACACTCCGGGAAATGTCCTTAAATATGTTTATTAGAAACCTTTCAGTATGCGTTTTGCACCATTTGCGTGTTGTTTCCCTCTCGACATGCTTTTGGCACTGTTCCTGTGGTTTGAAAAAGCAAGATGCAAAGTGCAAACTGTGTGTTGCAGTTGCGAGTACTGGAGGAGATCGAGACGCCCCGAGTCACGCTATTCCAAGTGAATTGCGCTCAAGTCTGTCACTCTTGAAGATTTACGGTGTGAATGTTCGAAAACTACCGAACATCCCGCAAGCCAGTACCCTTCGCTGAACTGCAGAAGTTGGCCACCCACTGCAGAGACAGCTGTGTGTTTTGCAAAGTGATGAAATACGACTTTAGAGACTGAGAAATGCCTGCCAGAGATGGAGCAGTGGCAAAGGAACGTAGCTGAGGCTACAGGTTGAGTTTAGCTTAGCAACTGAGCCTCGCAAGCCATAAGGTTGTTGCTTCCAGTCCGTGACAGAGCCCTGCTCCAGTAGCCTTTATCAAGGCACTTGAAATAAAATTGCTCTGGTAGAATATCAACGTGCATTAACACCTGCAGTCATAATTTTTTTGCTTAACGGTGCCTGCTGAGAAATAAAACAATGGTAAATGTAGGTAGGTATGGCGCTCACACTGAAATGCTGTCATTCGGATGGGTTTGGTTACTCAATCTCCACACCCATGTTTTTAAAGTCCAAACTGAATGGCCACTGTTTTCAATTCCTCTGCACCAGACAAAAGCTGAGATAGGGCTTGGCAGAGCACAGGTGGGTCAGTGCCCAGGAGCCGCTGGCACGTGGTTTGACTGGTAGTGCTGCAGGCCCCCACTTCCCGCCTCTGACTGAGCTTTTGGCTGTTGGGATGGAACACCATGCAGGGCTGCCTGACAAGACACCCGGAGGATACAGGGATTGCAGTGTGTTGGGTGCTGCCACAAACAGCTTGAAGTCGTCTTTGATGGATGACTTGCAGAAAGATACAAATGAAGTGGAAACCTTGTGAAAGCCTTGGCTGTTGCCACTGTGAGACCAGGCCACATGGATCCCTGTAAACAAAGCTGAAATATACTTGTGTCGCACATGAGAGTAGACCCTCGAGAGAACAGCTTCAGTGTTTTTCTATCGCCTTTTATATTGTTTTATAAGTAAAATGGATTGCTTGAGCTCTTCTTGTTTTATTAATATTGAGTCGAATTCAGTCAGCTTCATAGGCTGGCTTGGAAAACGTGTCCAAAACATTACAGTGTTTTCTTGTAAAGCAGGCACGATTCCTCAGGTCTGTGAAAAGTCCTGCTTTCTGCCTTTGAGGGGAAAAGAAACAGAAGTTATGGTGCAGCTGCTTTCGGTTTCAGTCCCTTGGGTATATTTGGTCACAACAGGCAGGCTTTTGGGATTGCCAAGTCTATTCCAGAGCAATGGTTGTCATATCACAAAGGAAACTCAACCATACAGCTGACTTGAGCCTTAGTAGAACTCCAAGGACTATGAGCTCCACTGTAGGATGCCAACAAATAGCACAATCTTTTATACTCTTAAAGCAAATATGTGTATTGTTTTGTATGCAAATGTTCTGCAAATATGTTCTCAGTAGGATTATTCAATTAAATTGTGCATATGGTCACCGGTCGGAGTGTTCCAAAATTAGATTTCATTCAAATTAATATTTCATGTTTTGCAGATTTTCCTGAAACATTTTTTCAGTACTTTAGATATAGAATGTTGCAGGCTTTTAAAATCTAGGAGATGTACAATTTATTACCAATGAGCCAATTTGTGACAACAGCTAAATACAGACTGTAATAGTTTTCCTCAATGTCCTGCCGTTCAAAGTTTGTCGTTCGGATTAAACTTCCAGTGCGGCGTCCTACTGGATGAATGTATATCAGGTTTGTGTCATGGTATGGCCTTCAAAAATTCAGTTTGACCTTGGCTGAATTGTTAATCTCCAGATCTCTCCCCGTTTTTCTTGTTGTTTGTCATGAAGACCTAATGCAGCGCTGCAGTTAACACTGCTTCAATCCTTTGCTCATCAATTTCGTTTTACAATCAAGTATCTCTCTTCAAAAAAGAAGCGGGGGAATGGAGCTTGTACTTTTTAATAGAGGCATTCACCCGCACCTAACTTCAAAGCGGCAGATGCAAGTCTCACTTATCCCCTGGGTCTGTAGATAGCTGTGTGACTTCCACATTTAGCAGAGGATGGGGCAGCACAGGGCATACAACAGAGGAACTCGGGGAGGGTTAAGTCCCAGGGAGCTCTGCTCTCGATTCTGTGACCTCCCCATGAGCAATTGTCAAAAAATAGTAATACAAGGTGAGAAAATTACAAGTACATTAGTCTCTTTATTTGTATATTACTCAAGGTAACTTACAGTGTGATAATTATGTTTTGACGAGTTTATGGCGCTCGATATTATGTTGGTGCACACTGGGTTGTTAGGGAGAAAACTGTCTTTGGCGCAAGGGCAGTTTCACGCCAGGGACTTTAATTTGTACCCAATTCACTGAGCACTTTAGTACTTCCTGTCCTTTATGTACAGTCTGTGAAATTCTACAGTCCGCCCATTGTGTGGCATGCTGTAGAAGTGGTGTGAATGGGAGCTTCGTATGAAGCGAATTACATTCCCTTCGGTGACTCAGCTGTCGATTGGAAAAGATGCATCCAAATGAAGCCGTGAATAAACAGTGCAGCATGCTCCCGGTGGACCCCTTGTCCCTAATACGTTGCTTCGGGGTGAGTTGACGGGCTCCGGGGTGTGATTCCAGATTGTCTCACTGCGGGAGACCCTGGCAGCCACCTTGTCTGGGACAGCCAAAGCTCCCGGCTCGCGGTGGGCAGGAGGTTGAGGTCGTCTCGGGAAGCTCAGCCGCAGCTGCTTCACCGCAACCCACCTGGCTTGGGCTTCAAACTGAACGGGGGGGGGGGTTGGTGTTCATTGGGGGGAAAAAAAAGACTATAGGACTACTACAAGCCTTTTTTGCGTCCAGGCCCAGCCCTGTTACTCTGGAGCTTGAATCGATTAGCATTAGCATTTAGCATCACTGCTCGGAGGTATGATGTGGGCGCAAAGGAGTGGAGATGTATGAAAACACGATTCTTCTGGCTTTATTCTGGAAATCCCTTCAGGCCTTGCCGCAGAGTGTCATAATACAAAGGGCACAGCGGCACACTTGTCAAGGTATGGTGAAGCCTCGCAGTTCTGCTTGTTAAGGCACCAGCTATTGACTGAAATTTAAAACGTACAGCCTGTACTTACTGTACACCCCAGAGTTCCTTAAAAATGTCAATGCCATTAGAGCCCCATTTGTCCCGCCCGCATTAAGCGTTCTGCCTTCTGTTGTTAATAACAGCTTGTCTGCTAAAAGCCTTTCGCTGCCTCCCTCCATAGGTCTTTGAACATACAGCGCTAATATGAAGGGAATGCAAATGAAAGAGCTCATAACGCAGCCACATTGTGTGCCGTTAGCATCTATGCAGTAAGAGCAGAAAAAAAGAAAATAGATCAAGTTTAGCTGAATGCCGTGCCCACAAGTTCTGACTTCCACCATGTTTTACCTCATACAGCTGAGGACAGTTTTCCATGGGTTCCAAAATGTGAGACAATGCAGATGGCTGAGTGTGTTCTGGCTGGGAATCCTGCCCTCAGCTTTAGTGCGATGATGGAAAGGTCCAAATTGCAAACAGTGCACATTTCCAATCCCCAAAACCATCCCATAACCCTTCCAGCTCAGTCAGACATTAAGAGACCAGCACCGCATCCTGCATGAAGCGAACACTAGGCTTATGAAATTGGAATTTCTGTGTTTTCTCTTTGCTTTGGTTTGATGATGACTTACCCAAGGTGCTTTTTTCTGTGTGCAATGGTAGTAACATACTTCAGAGAACATCTTCAGCTTGTATTACAAATCTTGCTCCAGACTCCCCGTATAGCGTGATAAGAAAAGCGAAATAGGACCATTTTCTGTGATTGCGATATGTCGTAGAAGGTAGTGAAGTTTGCAGTTTTCAGACGAGCACACTTTCGAAACAGATTGTAGAGGACGACGATGGCCTGCTGCACTGTGTGACCCGAGTACAACTGATCCCGCAGTGTCCGCCACTCTTACCTTACTGACACGGACACCGTCGCCTGTGTAAGGACAACCTGTCAAGACCTGTCGCTTTGCTTCTGAATGTTGGACTTCACACCTCTCCCAGCAGTGGTACATTCTCCTCCTGGCAGCTGAAAGCCTGTGACTCATTTCTCGATCGCTTTATTTAAAATGCGAGCGCAATCATTTTGCGCTTATTTGTATGGGGAAATTCTCCTGCATGCATCCGTACACACAGTCCCTCATTAGGTCTTTTGCAGATTTCAGTATCCACAAAGCATTTGTGATGGCAGACTCCCCTCTGCTCCCAGGGTCAAGAACGAGCCCATCTGCGAACACGCGGCACACACGGGCAGAAAATGACGTAAGTGAAGGTCACAGCTGACTGTCATACCTGCAGTATCGCAAATCACTGAGAAACCATAAAAGCAATCAATTTAGTGGGAGGTAAAATGTGCAATTCTTTTCCAGTCAAGGCACAGATTTCAACTTAAATAACGCATTACAAGAACTGCCACTTTGCCGTTAAAATTGTTCTCATTCTCATAAAAGTTATTTAGGAGCGAAGTAGGACCCTGTGGTCCGTCTCCCCATGTATGCTTCCTGCCGCAACCTTTCTCATATAAAGGCTTTTCTCTGTGTGATGTTTGCAGCAGTGTGTGCTTGTCAGAGTGACATTTCCCACCCCATCGTAATCATCCGCAGTCATGCACACCCGGTTCTGGGTAAACAGGAAAGCATCTCCCCTTTTCCACCCGCCTTAGAGTCACACTTTTATTTATATATTTAAATGGAGCTAACGATGCTGATAAGTGCTCGGTGGGTGTTATCAGCTCAATCCTCTTTGGTTCCCTCGCTTCCTCACTCCACCCACCCCTCCCTCCTCGCCTGGGTTGAGATTTCCATAATCTGGTGAGTGCGGGGGAGTGCGGCGGCGCGCGGCCCGGCCCACAGAGAGATAATAAAATAATGGAGCTTATCAGAGGCTGCACAGCGAGCGGAGCTGCTCTCCGGAGCTGCCGCTACCGCGCTGAGAGGCAAGGACGTCTGCCTCTGACCCCCACCTCATCGCCGCTGCCGTGGGCCGCTTCCGGCGTCCCGGACGTTCACGTGTTCATCCGAACCGGGGGATTGGAAATAGATGGTTGGTGTCAAAATGGTTAAGGGCACAGATTTGTTCAGGGAAGGGGGCTGGCTGAAGTCCACGACAGAGCCCTGCTGTGACACAATGAGCAGTGTAGCTTATGCGAATCGCTACTGTAAAGTAGGTAACCAGGGGAAGCTACTTTATTCTTATTGTTATTTTTTACGAGAGGACACTGTATGCAACGGGCGTTGCGAGTTTACGGAGCTCAACTTTATTTCGCTGTTTGGCAGTGTTTTACACTCTCGCCCAGTCCTTGTCGAGAGAGAAAGCACCTTCAGGGAGAATTGTCGATTGAAGTGCTGTGAGAGTGGATTGCTTGTGTGTGTGTGTTTTTTTTTTTTTTTTTTTAATTTATTTTTTTTAGTTACATCAGTAGATTTGTACCAGGACGCCGATGGGCAGCACTCAAACATGTAATTAAACCCGTATCGCGTTATTGTGTGAAGAAAATCTGAATATGACTTTAATGCTGTCTGACCGCTGGATTGTGTTTTTAATTCTTAGGAGACCGTCTGGATATATGGGTTTGGAAGTATCATGTGGAGGGACGAAAAGGAAAAAAAAAAAAAAAAATCAAAAAATCTCCACTGCCCTAATGCGTCAATCTTCAGACAGATAACGGAAATGTTCTTCATTTAAATTATTCAAACTTGAACCAAACAAATGAGATTTGAAATTAAAGAAAAATCTGTCAGAGAGGAGCACTTTGATGTCCTGGACTTCAAATAAAGGGCAGTTCTTTGTCGTATTGTAAGAAAACTGCAGGCTTCATTACTTAGCTTTTAATGGAGAGGTACCCAATGCTGTAAATCTAATTTACTTCAGCTGCTGGGCCTGATACGGAACCGACCGCCCCAGAACTGGGCTTTTTTCTCTCTGGTTCCGCTCAGCAAAGCACGGTGCTTCCATAGCTCTTCTCTCATTTACTGTTTTTTTTTTGTTTCTTTTTTCTCCCCCCACCCCCTCCCGCTCATCATACAGTGTGAAACTGCAGCAGGAGAAGCGAGGGCACAGGGAAAAGGAAGAGGAAGCCTAAATGAGCCTGACAGGGACACATTAGCTACAGAGATGTGGAATTGTGTTGTGTGAAATCGAAACGGCGGAGCATCAGGAGTCGTTACTTGTGATAAATTTCAAGTGCGACACTTGGCCCCCTCCCCTACCGACCTCACTCAAGCTTTGACAGGTGACGACAGGCTTGCGGTCCCCCACAGAGTGCCCTCCTCCCTCCCTGCTCCCACCCTGCTCCCACCCTGTCCCTCACCTCATTGTTTCATGCTAAAGCACAATGACAGCCGCTCCGGCACCCATTAGACCATCAGCCACTCAAAACGCAGTATTAATTTGTTTAATTTTCGTACCTTTTCAATCCCTTTCATAACGGTCCGGCTGTGAGATGTCAAAACATCCAATAAATTTCACGCGTTTTGCATTTTAAGAAGATGGCCCTGTGATTGAAGGAGGATTTGGTAGGAGGTGGGTGCTGGAGTGGGAGGGAAGACAGGACATTTGCACCTTTCATAGATTTAATGTATTTATATCAAGGTTTAATGGAGTGTTGCTAATAAAAAAAGGCAATTTCCTGAATCACTTTAGCCAACTGATTATATTGGTCCATTTGAGCCTTCAAGGGCTTATAATAACATTGCCTAAAAATCTGTTACATGAAAATGGGAAGTGGCATAAAGTTTAGTGCTGTGACCTTATCTTGCTCTGACAGGTTTTAAAGAGCTTAAATTCACTGTTATGAAATTATTAATTACCCAGACCATATTTAAATACCCTTTTCTTTTTGTGTTGACTGTTTATGACTGCTGTCAAATGATCGGTATTCACTCATTAAGAAATGCTAGATATTTCTGCACAGTCGCTCTTTAAGGTGACACAAAACAGCTTTCAGTTCTCCTATAACGTAGGGAACATTGATCTGTTAGGAAGAAACGGTGGATCTGTGTGTAGATTTTTGCACCCAAGCATCCAAAAACGTCTCGCCTCCAGTACCTGTACTGCCAAGCAGGTTGTGGCCAGTGGCTAAATGAAGTCAAGATGAGCATGTATAGAAATGGAAGCGAAGAGGGTCAGTGAAAAAATGGCTGATGAATTCTTTATGAATCCTTAATACTTGCATTTCAGGGTTAGCAGTGATGAAGGTTCCTATTTCCGGCACCACATTGGGGTAAATATAATTAGACAATTAAGTCTGCTTACAGGCCTGGTGTTGAGGGAGTTGCATCTTGACTGAACTGCAACATAAGACGTATTTGAACAATAAAAAGAAAATATGCTTTAAGATATGTGGCAAAGTAGTTTGTATTATGCTGAAGCTGGAATTTATGCTGATACTGGAATTCATGCACAACAATAATGAAAACCTGTGAGTAAAGAAACGCAATTCCACGCTTAGGGAATTTCCTCAGCAATGAACAGGCAAAATGAAAGACGCATCCAGACCGGTGCGCAGACACACACGTATGCACAGGCACACACAGTCGCCCAAATACCCAGCAGCTGTCTGCGGTGTGTCTTCCAGATATCTGTGGCATGCAAGACCTATCTCGTGAAATTAAGTCTTGTTACGAACACTCCTGGCCCGCATCAGGAGTTTCAGCTGTCCTTCATTTGAGAGCTCTCACACAATTTGCCTGCCAGCTACCTTGAAGAAAATCATATCTTTTGCTGGGGAAACATCCATTTCGAGTCACCTGATCCCTGGCACCAACTCTTTGTTTACCAGGGTGGGGCTCAGCGGTCCGCTAAGTACCACAGTTGACCATGTGATGTGAAGAGTGCGCTTAAATACAGGCTTTGTAACCTGTCCCCCTCACCCTGTTCTCTGCATGCTCCTATATGTGTGTGTGTGTGTGTGTCTTCTCGCAACAGGTTACTGGTCTTTTTCGCGACTGAACGGATAACCTTGATAAAACCCCGATGAGGATTTGGCAGCAGAACAATACCTGGAATCATGCAGGATTCACACAAATGAGATGTCTAGTGTTTTTTTTTTTCACCGCACACTTTGTGAGGCATAGTGTACGGCAAAGTGACGGCCTGAGAAGGATGCCATGCCTGTGTAAAAGCAGTGGAACGGTAATGAGTGAGACTGCCCATTACGGCTGCTGAAACAGCCGTTTTCCTCAAAGCTGTTGGATCCAAAACATGTTCCGAGTGAGCGACTCCACATGTGCTGTGAAATAAATGACCGGTCGACAATAAGCCACAATTGCACAGTGGACTCAGTGGCACGTCGGAAGAAATGAAATTGTCACACGCATTGTTGTTCGCTCTGCATTCGTAGTACAAGGACAGCCTTATTGTAAATGACAGTGCATGTAAAGAAACCTAGATCGATGGCAGTCACATTTTTTCGCCCCCAGCACTCATGAATGGCAGGAGGAATGGACAGGTCTGGGTCCCAGACCGTGCCCCAGATACTGGGGTGATAAAGGTCACCCATGGCTTTGCTAGCTTTCTCTTCACACTCTACTTTGCACTATTCCTATGGACACAATTTTGGTGAATGTAATATTTCGGGGACATGGTCACATTTATTCTTCCACGGTACTGCATTTGTCATCCTTAGCTGAGCTTGGTGACAAAGCTATTGATTGTGACAAGGCCACTGCACTGGATGACTAATATATACATCCTATAGATGCTGAGACAGACACTCGGTGGAAGCCTCGTGTCCCTCCTTGACTCTTAGGGTTACGGCCAGCTTATGACTGCTCTGACAGACTTGCATAATCGTGCATTCGATCCACTTGAGGAATTATCCTTCTGTGAACGCTGGTTGTTGAGTGTCTGATGAGAGGATTGAGTGATCGTTTGTGAAATATTCAACAATTTCCTTTTAATATTTCGTCTTCCCATCGGACTGACATGTTTATACAAGTGACTCATTGCTTTGCTTTCTTCTCTACTGTAAATGGGGAGCTAATTCCCTTCAACATATGTTTGAAAGCTAATTAATTTTTGTCAATTTGCTGTGAAAAAAGTAAAGCCAGTGGAGATCACAGTGTGTTTTCTCACCCCTCACCTGACATCAGTAGGGAGACTATAATTAGGCCACTAATTATGATCTGGCTGTAGACCGTGTAGCCGTCGGTTCTGATGGCTGACATTACGGAACGGGTCGCGTACACTTGTACCTCTTACATGGTTCAAGGCGCACGCTGACCGTGCCAATTTCACATGCAAATACAGGACCTGTGTTTGGATTTTTATTTGTATTCTGTGTGCACGTCCCGTACGTGAGACTAGAGTTGACCCTCAGTTTGGCGGTTCCGCCAGGACCCTGGAGAATTCGGGTGTGTCCAGCTGCAATGGACACTGGAGGCTGTGATAGAACAAGACACACCCCCCTCCCCTGACCATTGCCTTCTCCATCCTTACACGTGTGTGTGTGAGGAGAGCCCTGAGCCGGAGGCCTGTTTTAAAGTGGCCAGTCTAGTGAAGCTAAAATTGTTTGATGTGTAATTGTAGGAGGAAATGGAAAACCTGACGCGCGTGGCGGGAAGTAGGGGCTTTATTGGCCTTTATGTGCCGCCATCACGGGGGGCCCCTGAAAATTGCTCACAGATCTACGGTTGCGGTGGAACGGCGGTATTTTTTATAGGCTGTCGTCCCCAGAAATCAGCGCTGTGCTGCCGCGATTAGAACACCTACAGTGGGCGAGGTAATGTGCGCGCGTGTAACAGATCACCCCGGCCCTTTGCCGCTGTTCATCGTACGCTCCTGTTGTCTGTGATATGCAAAGCAGACCCCCCCCACACGCGCACACCACACCGAACACCCCGCTTTAACTTACAAATTGAATTCCGCACAGGTGTCGGGGAGACAATTTGCAAGCCATACTGATCGAACCCCCTCCTCATACCAAGTATGGAAAAAAGCTGATTATCAGGGTTTTTCTGTCTGGTTTTCACTTATAATGTCTCAGATTAATTCAGTTTTATGTGTGTCATCTGTCATTTTGCAGGTGACAATAAAACTTAATGAAATCCTCGCTCTCCCAGCTCTGCCTTGGGCCTTATTCAGGTGCATTTGCCCTTCGTCTTAGGCTGATGTGACATGATTTTCATATCCACATGCGTACGCAGACCTCTCTTTCAGAGCCTTTCGCCATTGTCCGTTGCTGAATATCTGCACATATTCATGGGGAGTGCATGTGAAAATAAAAGACAGAAAAAAAGGGAAAAAAAAAAAAAAACGGGGTTCGGTGACAATGAGACAAACAGTTAAAGCAGCACTCAGCTGTGATGACAAAGGAGTCATGTGCCTAGTCTTTAATTGCCATGGTGACGTTATGTGAAGTGGCTGACGGAATTTATAAAAAAAAAAAACCACCCGAGTGTTACCCCCTAGCATAACACTTGGAGACACGACTGAGGTGCGTGTCGCTTTCGAGAGAAGCGTGTGCTAAATGAATAAATGAATAAATTCGCCGGTGGGCGCGACCGAGGCTTTCTGCGTCGGCCTCGGTCTGCGTTCGCACGGGACGGGCCTGGTGCCGTGAGGAACCGTCCCCGTCCGCTCGCACCGTCAACGGAACCACTGGCGTGAGGAGATGTGTGTGACAGTGAAAAATGGCATCCCTTGCTGAAGCAGCACCCGAGCGCTCCGTCCCCAACGCAGGCTTCTGGGGAAAAAAAAAAAAAAAAAACCACACGAATCATGCTGCGGCCGCTCCGAATCTCCAGCGTCTCTTTGTTGCACGCGCACGGTGGATCCCGTTGACCCAGCACACGCAGCCCTTAAGAGAAAATCAGCATTAGTAGGGGAGATTTGTACCTCGAAAAACACTAATCACAGACACGTTGTCGACTTTATTTTTGCGTTAAAGCAGCAACACTGAGTCACGGCAACATCGAAAAGGTAACAGCTGCATAGCTACATGATTAAAACATCCGCATATATGAAACAAGGGGAAAAAACTGCAATATTTCTAAAGTGTCAAGTATCCTGCGATGGACTGGTTTCCTGTCCAGGTTCCTCCCGACCCCCAGTCCTTTGGCCAGTAATACCAGGATAGGCTCTGGACCACCGCGACCTTCACCGGAGTGAGTGAGTGAGTCAGTCACCATCGAGAGAGAGTGATAAACCGTCCAAGAAGTTGACGGTCCAAAAAGGTATGCCGAGTATGTATGAGTTATCGTACAGATGAAATGCTATTTTTTTCTAGCGTTTGGAAGCGAATGTTTTGAGTCACCCCTATACTGTTTTTACAGAAGGAAATTCAAGTACAGACACAAAATATATACCGCTACTGATTCATTAAGGCTGAAAGGAGTCAAGCTTGCACAGGACCTTGTAAGGACTGTCGAGCAGTTAGTTTAGGAATATTGGAACGTTGCTGGCTTTGATGCAAGAGGGAATTTTAATTCCTCTTGTCACACGGCAGTAAGAGTCGCTCGTAGTCGAAGCTCGTAGCACACGGACGCACGTCAAACAAACAGAGCCCTTTCATGGGACGTCCTGTTTCTACTATATTATGCAGCGTTACTTTGAATAGATGAAGAGCTGGGCGAGGTTTGCATTGCGGGAAGGGGCTCTCTGTTCCGTGACATGTGTCAGATTGCGAAGCTTGGCTCTCCTAACCCTAGTGATGTATTAATGGCTAGAGCCTCCCATTTATTAAGCTACAGATTGTCCGCTAGCAGCCCCTCCGTTGGCCCGACAGGGGCCCTCTGAAGAGGACATGATCTTTACTGTAGAGGAAGATCAAGCGCTGCTCGGCGGCGGAGCCTCGGAAGCCGTCGGACCGTCCAGGCCATCTGTGCAAGGCGTCTCCGTGGCCCAGTTCTGGGCCGTGTCAGCGGCGCCTGCTGTTGTTTCATCTCGCATGCAAAGTGCAAAGGAGCTGTGCGGAGTGTTGGAAATGTCAAGCGGTTTGCCTGCGTGGAGGCTGAGAGAGAGAACTGGTTCCCAGGCTCAATTAATTGCGCTCTTCATTTAACAACTGCACTACCGTGTGCTGCAAAAATAGAGAGTTTTAATTGTGTGACTTTTGACTAGTGAGTTTAACAGAGCACTACGGGGATGCGGAGTCAGGCTCAGCCAGGCTGGTTTACATAAGGTGGTTGACGAGGCGATTTTCTCCTTCCCGCTTTACTCTATTCTGCTCTCGATGGTCTCCGCTGATACTCTGCTTGCTTGTCGTTCCAAGGCAGCCCCTTCCCCACGCTGGCTGCGCTGGTACCATTCTTTGCACGGCTTGTACCCTATCAGTTTTTTTTCCCCTTACCTGCCATCATGCTAACCATGAAACTGCACGTCACGATATAATTTGATCCCCAAACAAAGTCTTGAGTCTTTCATTTGCTCCAAGCGGACACAATGGGGGCCTGCGTTCTGGGTCAGCGCCCAGGTTAAATGAACAAGCTCGGAACAAGAAATAACAGCAACAGAACGGGTTCCAATTTCCTCGAGGTAGCGCTGCAAAGCGAAGTGCAGGGTCACCCAATCTCCCCCTGCTCCCAGAGGCCCGCACAGCTTCTGATTACCTTGTTTAACGCAAGAGCCAGAGCCCATCCGTGCTGTGTTCTGTGATAAGACCTCATCTGACTGCATATTGGGAAAGGGAGCTTTCCCACTTAGGGCAGAAGTGGACAGGCCAAACAGAAGGTTGCTGGTTCAAGTCCATTGCCTTGATTTTCTTGGGTGATATAGCCAGGGCAGCAGGTAGTGTAGTGGTATGAAGTGATGCCTTGCAGTTGCAGTTCCTGGGCTCAAATCCCACCGTAGTACTCTCGAGTAAGGTACTTACTTTGCATCGCACTGGTTGGCATATAATAATAATAAGGGAAAATCTGGATAAACTGCTTTAAAGAAAAGCATCAGCTAAATAATGCCTGCCTGTTTGAGTGGAGATTGTTCTTTGGACATATTGACAACTAATGTGTTGAAAATGGTGGCGAGAGCTAGTGAAGGTAATGACAGCTTCTGTCTCCATTGAAGCCCTTCCGCATTCTAAGCTTTCCTCCTAATTGTCTTATCCCTCCGCGGCTGTCCCCTGCGCCACTCCGTACAGCGTCCTCCAGGGCCTCGTCCCTCCCCTGTGGGTGCTGGCTGTCAGTCACAGCTGAGGACGCGCTGTGCCGCGAGCTGTCTACCTGCTACCTGAACTCTACGAGGATGTCCTCTGCCGATAGAGAGTTCGACATCGGCAGGGGACGATCGCAACCGAGTGGCTCGCTCGCACTCGCTCGCTCGAACACCCAGAGAGTTTTCCGGCCGCATTATAAGTCAGGTCTGATGTGTCCCAGCTCGGAGGAAGATTTATGCATTCGCTGCCTTGCACACCTGCCCAGAGTCTTATGTGTACATTTAGCCTGCTTCCCTGGCCTAATTAAATCAAAGATGCATCCCTGCCCCGTAACCCACAGGTCCCAGATGGAATTAATGTTAGGGGGAAACGGCAGAGAAGTGAAGGAGAGAGCTAATACCATCTCCGACGATCACCTCCGGTGCCTTTATGTCCGCGCACTCATGGGTGAAATGAAGTAGTGCTGCCGGTTTAGTCAGAGTAGGACCCGGGCCCAAACCTGAAGATGGACACCTAGCCAGACTCGCCGGCAAGAAGGTGGCTCTGGGTTTACGAGGAGCCTGAAAGCACGTAGACATGTGGTCGAGTAAGAGCGCTTGCTCTGGTAAGGTTAGGCAACTTGTGGTCGTAGATTCAGAAGTGGATTCTGGGTAAGCAAGGCAGCAAGATCCACATGGAGATATGTGTCAATATGTGGAGGTGTATTCTTGTTGAAATCTTTGGTGTTGGACCAGTTCAGGAGTGCTTTCAAAACCGTTAACAAAAGCTCACGCTGCGTGTGCATAAGGGAGATGATCAAACAGGTGCTGCCAGATCACCCGTCTGTGGGTCTCGGAGGTCGTTTTACTCGGCCAAGTACGGTATGCCGTTCTGTGAAAAGTACGGTAAAACCAGGCTACGTCTGCTTGCGGTCCTTGACAGGGAAAAGTGCGCAGGGGACCTGCCGGGCGGCGTGGTGTGAATTTCCCGAAAGTGCTCAATTTGAAGATTCATTGCTTCCACTTTGGCCACAAAGAGCATTTCCGTCCCCGAAGGCGATTCTCCCAGCTCACGGCCACTTCCCAGCTTGCACTGGCGTGTGTATGCGTGTGTGTTTGTTTCTCCTCCTCCTCCTCCTCCTCCTCCTCCTCTGCACGCCTCCTCTCTTCAAGGAGCAAAAGACCATTAAAGTGCTTTTTATATGAGTGAGGAGACGCAAGGATGAGACAGGGGGATCATAGCGGCCCAGCGACACGCAGTGCTCTCGGTGCATCATTTATTGATGAGCTCCCATCCCTGCTTCCAGTAGCCCCCTCCCCTGAAGCCTGCCTCGCTCCTTGAGAGCGGGCCCTGCTTTACCCTATCTAGACAGCCTGCACACATCTCCCACGGACCACCATCTCTCACCGGGCCCTATTGGGGAACCCACTCCGTGAATCCCATTTACTAGGCTGTGAAAGGAAGTTCCGCACGTGATGATATATCCCGACACTTGACACATGTGAGGTAGTGTTTACTTTGCACCGAAGAGCAAGAAGTACAAGCATACTGTTGACATCTAAAGATCTCCCTTACTGGGAATAGCAATGACTGATGTTTCTGGAAATTTCCAGTGCTGCGTTTGAAACCAAGGGATTATCTTATGTTCTTCTTATTTTTTATCTCAGATGCAATTTTAAGTAAGATTAATTATTAACTAAGGTTAGTTTGGAAGATGCATCAATGAGTATATTTACTTCTGAAGGTATTTATAGTTATGCGATAAAGAATGAGGTTAAAAATGAGCTGCTAGCTGTCTGGTGATGTGTCATAATGTGATGCGGACCCTAATTGCCTGGCAGGGAAGGCTTTTTCTCCGATTTTTTGCCCGCGCTTTTGTCAGACATCGCATCTGAGGGAGAAGATGGCCTTGTCAGTGGCTTGAACAAAGGCAGGGAGGTGTGCGAAAGCGCTGCCGCCACGAGCTGAAATGGATCTTCAAGGTGGATCTCTTCCTGTCACCATGACTGGAAACAAAAGGATTCATTATGTTCACAACAGCACTGTTGAGGAATTCTGTAATTGGATATTTCTGAAAACTCAGCTCATTTCACTTCTTGCTGCTGTTTTTCCTCACGCTGCTTTGGTAATGTCAGTCTCTTTTTCTACTTTTTGTTTTAGGACGGCATGCAAATAAAAGAGGGCAGTCAGTGTCAATAAAGAGTATGTAATTTCTCATTTTAAGTCCAGTTAATAAACTGTCATCTCATTTGCGTGCGTCTATACTGAATCTATGCCTTTATGTCAAGGTGTATAAAAGAAAGTATAAAATTAATTTATGAAAATGAATTGCAATCACTGGTGCCTGTTTGGTATAGACAGCAGAACGGACAGTCTCTATAATATCAGGACAACAGGCAGCTTTCTGGTCTGTTGCATAGCTTTACATGTAAAAGAGCTGGGTTCAAATCCTGCTCCAGCTGCAATACCCTTAAGAAAGACACTTATCCTGAATTACTCCAATAAAAATTACCCAGCTGTATAAACGGGTAAGTGATTGTTTGTAGCTTAGTCTATAGACCTCATCTTGTAAATTACTTTGGAGAAATGTGTGAGCTAAATTAATAAATGTATTAGACACAGTGTCAGTTCCATGCTTTCGAGATTATTTTCTGGTTATGATCCACCGAGGATGGTTGAGTAGGGAGGCTTTTTCGTTGCGCATGTGTGTTGAATTAAGAGCCATTCACCAAGAAATGTAAGCACTTTAATTGAAAACACAGATAGTGGGGTTCACATGGTTCATTAAGCAGACACATTACAACCTATCAATGTTTTATTAAGAATCTGATGTGCTTTGTTTGCTTCTCATTTGTGCGCAATGGAAACAGATACAGTAATGAGCTTTTTTATTGTAACACTTGATTAACTTTATTCCGTGTTCCACCTAATAGGCATAACACAGAGATTTTGCAAAATCCAAATTTCATCCTAGACAATTGGCTTATTGGGCACCGACAACCTCTCCAGTGTGAAGTTTCTTGGCATACTGCGGTCAGACGGAGACCCTAGCTTTGATTGCCGAGTAATACCTTTAAATGGTGCACAAGGTGAAGACCCATTTTTGCTGAAGCTAGTGAAGCAGGGAGTGGTTTAGGCCACACCCCATCTCCTGGATTAATGATCACCCTTGGTAGGGCTTACTCGGAGGAAGTAAGGACCCACGTTTGCTCTTACAGAATTGCACCGGACATCACAGTGATTTGAGGAAAGGCCTTCTGCTGGAACTCATGTTCAAATCCCAACTCCTCCTTATTGAGTAAGGTGCTCCTCCTGAAATGCTTCAGTAAGAGTTACCTGCTTGGTGACCCCATTCACTAAGGGTCCAGAACAAAAAGTCTGTTTTGATTCTGATGTGGTGCAGTGAGCTCCCTCTCTCCCTCAAAACTGCTGAATCTTGTCCGGCATTAAAGAGGGGTTTCAAACACATCTCAGTTTGTATAAATTTCCATCACATCATCTGTCGTGATCATCATTTTATTTATTACATAACTGAATTCTATAGGCAGCTATTTGTGAGTTTTGTGCATTGGCAAAAAGTGTACTTAGAGAAACAAACTGTTCTTCGACAATTGTGTGTGTGTATCTGAAACAGCTTGTGGTAATGCGCATTTGTTTAGAGAAAAGCATTTGGGTAATGAATAAATGTAAATGGAAATGGACATAGATGTATAAAAGGGTAAATAAGTAAAGTATGCAAACCTAACATTTAGCTGACACTGGAGAAAAGTGTAAACAACACTAATAATAATAATAATAATAATAATAATAATAATAATAAAACATTTAGACCAGAGAAGGACCTTTCAGAATGTTAAACAAACAAACAAATATATATATATATAAATAAAGTGTGTGTGTGTGTGTGTGTGTATATGTATGTATGTATAATTACGGTTGAAGTTTAGATTATTTTTCTATTTGTACACACACACACACATTTTCAGAACCGCTTGTCCCTTACGGGGTCACGGGGAACCGGAGCCTACCCGGCAACACAGGGCGTAAGGCCGGAGGGGGAAGGGGACACACCCAGGACGGGACGCCAGTCCGCCACAAGGCACCCCAAGCGGGACTCGAACCCCAGACCCACCGGAGAGCAGGACTGCGGTCCAACCCACTGCGCCACCGCACCCCCTTTTCTATTTGTAGTTATGTTGAATTTTTCAGGTCTGTTTTTCACCTGACAGGACTTCTCTGTTTTTCATTTCTACTGTTTGGGAAAATGTGTTTTGTACAGCTCCTTGGCAGCGTTAAGTTGCAATATATACGTAATGATCCAATATTAGTCCGCCCATCGCAACCTCATGCCTGGCAATTCTGTGGATAAGACATGGCGATATGTCATGCTTCATCGCAACAGTGTGTTCCCTTGGACGCTGCACAGATGTTTGCATTTTTTTTTTAAATCATGCACAAAACAGTTTTGAACTTAATGTCTTGCCCATTAGTGCAGTGGGTTGGACCACAGTCCTGCTCTCCGGTGGGTCTGGGGTTCGCGTCCTGCTTGGAGTGCCTTGCGATGGACTGGCGTCCCGTCCTGAGTGTGTCTCCTTCCCCTCCAGCCTTACACCCTGAGTTGCCGGGTTAGGCTCCGGTTCCCCGCGACCCCGTATGGGACAAGCGGTTCTGAAAATGTGTGTTGTGTGTGTGTGTGTGTGTGTGTGTGTGTGTGTGTCTTGCCCATTCGGACGTTCCCTAGGCCTGCTCTGCTGGCCGCTTCTGAAAAACCGGGGAACTTCTCATCCAGGGAGGGGGGACTCCTGTCACTCTATATCAGCTTGACCTCTGACCTGCACATACAAACAGGACTTTTCTGTGGCTTTGAAGGACGTTACTGGCTAATCTCGGCACATCATTATCGATGAGTCTTGTTGGCAGTCTACTAGCGCGGTCTGGAGATTCCAGGCCTAAGGAAAATCAATGTGTGCTCCACAGAGCAGGACTGATCTGGAAACAGGGCACTTGCTGTGTTGATAACTTGTCCTGATAAATTATGAACAAAGAACCTTTTCATGATTTAATTATTGCTGAAGTACAGCCATGATTAGGCAATATATAGATTACACAGCATCACGCAGCCGAGCTCAGTTAAGTAGCATAATTTACATTGCCATAATGATTGTCACAATGAGTTTGCTGTCTTTATTATTGAGTTTACACTCAGGGGAGCATAAATTCTTTGCCTTTTTTTTTTTTGAACCGGTGGGGGTGTGGACATTTCCTTGGGAAGTGTTTCAGGAAAGATATCGGAAGAGCAAGGCGGTCGATTTGTGCAAATACACGTTTCACCTCCTTTATGGACTGATTCCATATACCCAATGCACGGGCGCAGAATCCTCATTTGTCAAATAATGATTCTGGTGCCTCCCACAAACCAAGCGTAGCACCCGGGTCTTAATGATGGAAGGCAAAGCAAATGAATCCTCAGACTTTTCTACGATCCTCTCTCCTCTTGTCTCCACTCCTCTGCTCTCCCACCGCGTCTGAATCGGGCTGAATCGAGTCGGCGCAGTTGGCAGTGTAACATTACATCTCTGAATGAGGAGCGTGCTTTCCTCTGCACCCGGCCTCTCACACTTGAAGCTTTAATTAATAGCTTGCATCGAACCTCAGTGATAAATAACTGGGAGCAGTAAATACGTATTCAAATATGCTGTGGGTGGTCTGAGTGGGAATAAATCACTGACAGCTTCGAGCTACTTGTGCTTGCAAAACCTACAAATTGTTGCACTTGGTAATTTACACGAACAAAGGCATCTCCAGCAGCAGAGAGACTGCATTGTCAAGCAAACATGTAAAATTTCTGTTTTTCTTCAAGTATGGATACCACTAACCCTCATATATAATATTCATTTAGCTGATGCTTTCCATCAAAGCAAATGACAGTGTTAAGATGCCTACAATTATTTACCCATTTATACGCCCTGTGTTGCCGGGTAGGCTCCGGTTCCCCGTGACCCCGTATGGGACAAGCGGTTCGGAAAATGTGTGCGTGTGTGTATACAGCTGGGTAACTTTACTGGAGTAAGGATCTTGTGCAAGGGTACTACAGCTGGAGGTGGGATTCAAACCTTTGGGATCCAAAGGCAGCAGCTCTAACCACCGTGACATTCCAGTAACAAAATAAATTTTTAGAGTCGCTTTGCATAGTATGCAATGTGCACAATAAGAAACGTCTGCAAAAGAAAGGAAGTCTTGAAGAAAAAGAACGGAAACCTTTTTTTTTTTTTTTTTAAATTTGCTTTTCCGAGTTTTGCTTTTTTTTATTATGTTCTCATATGACATTTGACAAAGGGTCCTAATAGTAAAGCATGGGCTGTATTGAAGTTTTCTTTAAAAACAGAAAAGGAAAAAGAAGACAAACAACCTATTGAAATTTAAACAAATATCGGGCAAGACCCAGAGTCTTGTGTGTAGCGATGGTTTAAACACACACGGAGGTTTGCTGGAGGGGGAAAAGGATAGTGCTGGCTGTGGAGAGCTCTCCTCATCCTGCCGCACACTTTTTGTCCTCTAGGTAGTGGAGTGGAGGATCAAAAAGTGGAGTGTCTGAGCTCACCTGAACTCTCAGGGTCACCTGTGAGTCCACAGGGAAGTACATCCGCCTAACCTCTGAGGGTCTGGTCTCTAAAAAGTGTGGTCTTTGGGAGCAGCATCTTCCCCACTCGGCTGGAGTCAGCGGGACCCTAGCATCCCTCTTATTTTTATTGGCTTACGTTTGAGAAATGAGTTATCCCACAATCCCATTTTGCCATCCCAGAATATTTTAGTGCCTTTACGTGGCAGTAATCTTGTTTTAACCCTCCGCAGTAGCAGCGCGGCGTAATTTGTAAAGTTTGCGTACGGCACATAATCCCGTAATAAAGTTACCAAGTGGCTGATGTTTCAGATTTATGTCATCCGGTCCGTGTGAAGAACGCTATTAAGGCTGAAGAAGCAGCAGCACAGCTGTGATTTGTAGACATCCTGTCCTTGCAGCATCTTCGGAAACGCCGTCCAGGTTCGTTCGACTCGTTGCTCATGCAGAGGCTGCCGAGGCAGCTTCGGCAAACAAACACAGTGAGTTGAGTCTAGAGCAAAAGGTGAACAGTCCAGCCACACGTCAAGTAGCGGGGATGCAGCGATACCCGTGAACTGGCCAGGTGATGAATCGTTCCTTGGCCACTGCAGAAGCTGCCAGTCACTGTGCCGTACAGATGGCGCTCAAGGAAGGGAGTCGTACTCAATCTCCGCTCAGCTTGTTTGCTCCCTTTTCGGAACCTATACCACCTTCCTTGTCCTTGGAACCTTTCAGCATGTGAAGCTATATGTCTCCTTGGCTTGAGTTGGGCCTCTTACATTTACCTCAATTCATGTAGTTGATGCTTTTCTCCAAAGCGACTTACAGCTTTAAGGTACACACATACACACGCACACATTTTGTGAAACCGCTTGTCCGTTATGGACACACCCAGGAGGGGACGCCAGTCCGTCGCAAGGCGACCCAAGCGGGACTCTAACCCCAGACCCACTGGAGAGCAGGACCCGGTCAAACCCACCGCACCCCCCGCTTTAAGAGTTCTTTTACTGCTGGATAATTTCATTGGAGCAATTCTGGGTAAGTAACTTTGCTGAAGGTGGGATTCAAACCTCTGAGCTTTGGGTCCAAAAGCAGCAGATCTAATTACTAAGCTACCAGTTGCAGCATTTCACTCCCTCCCTACGGCACACGGGTTCTTGCATACTGACACACAGTGGACCGGCGTAGCTGTTTGTTACTTACGTTGTAATGGGCACATTTTATTTCATTATGCATCCCGTTCATTTCTTTAATGAAGTGAAATGGAACAGCGTGCAATAAAGTCATTATTGACAAAGTACGTGGCTGGACGTGTGCACATAAACACACGCGCACGTGCCTGTGCTAACACACACACACACACACACACACACACACACACACACACATCCTCCGTTGGTTCCAGTAATTACAGCTGTCACCACTCGTTTCCAGTTTTTTTTTTAATTTTTTTTTTTTGTTTACATTTAAGTGGCTGTTCCTCCACACTGACGAGGAATGGTACATAATGAAGTATTAAATATTTAACGCTATTGGATTTTCACAGCTAACAAAAGCCACGTGTCTCCATTAAGCACGTCTGAAGGAGAGCATTACTGCTCCGTCGCGTGGCGTAAATCACGGGCATTGCGAGGCCTTGAATTATTAACAGCGCGCCGCCGCGTTCGGGTGCGAGTCCAGGGTACGACGGTCTCCATTAGCTTTCAGCATTTTCTCTTATTGTCGCACTGCTCCTGTCTGGGTGTAGATGACTTTTCTCCTTTGGCGCCAGCACCTGGTTAAGAGCCTTTCATCGCCATTATCGAGTTGTGTTAAAGGAAACATTTTTTTGCCAAGAACATTAAAAACAGGCCTGTATGGGTAATTGGTACCTGTGCGAAGTTGCCAGTAGAGCAGTTTAAGTGAAAGGGAATTAGTCGCTCCCAGTAGGCTGCTTTCATGACTCATTTTGTCTTCACTCTTCGTTTGCTTATTTGTTTGCATGGGGGGGGTTGGGGGGGTGGTTGGGGCTTTGGGAGCGATGGAAGGCTGAAAGCTGAGAGATTTGTACTGAAGTGTCACCAAATGTGCGACTCCACTTTTTTCTAATTGGAGTAACATTGCTGTTAACTTGCAGGGTCGCCCGAGCCCCTGCGCGCGGTTGAACGGAAAAAGGCGGAGAGCTGATCCGCCAGGCCTTGCTTTGTCTCTGATATCGGAGAGTCACTGAGATGCAACTTCTGGGTTCTTTGGAGGTGGCTCTCTTTTTGTTAATAATTGACTGCTTTTATTTCTTCTCGGGGTGTTTGTATTGATTTGGCAGCCTTGGACGTGAAGGCCGTCGAGGAAAGTTTTGATGGAAGTTTTAGTGAATTGCAGCTGTCATCTCCTAAAGACCTGCACACCCCTAGTATTGTTCACGTGACAAAGAGGATCCCCAGCTGTCTTTGTTTTGGTTATTTATTTATCTTTTTGTTTGTTTATTCATGCTTTTTTTTAAAAAAAAAAAAAAAAACCCAATAATTTATTGAATTCCTGCTTTGGTATTACCTGCATTCTTGTACGTACATCCGACACGCTACTGTACCAGCGAGGAATGAAGCACGTGCTTGCAGGTGAGGTCTAGAGCAAATGTTTTGATTTTGCGCGCAGTGGAAGAAAAAATGTCAGGGTCACGGAAGAGACGATCGCTGGGACAGGATCCTGGGAGAATCAGCTTCACTCCTCCGCTCCGCCCACCTTCTCTGTTGAATGCGCTGCACGCACGGTGACCTGTTGGTCTGGGCGCACACAGTCAGCTGATGCGGGAGGGCTGACTCTTGTCGACCCATCACTGGGGTACCAGGGGGCCCCCGACGGGAAAAAGTAGCCTTTGGCTGGATGGGCTCATAGTAGCACACAGGATGGCAGGGTGTTGACAGAGAGGAGATGCTGGTGGTGTGAAACACTCTGTTCCAAGTGCTCTTGTCTCATCTGTGGTCCTGTTCAGACGTAAGGGTTCCGGAGCAAATCTGACATAAACTGCAGAAGGGACTGCAGGCCCCCACCCCCTGCAGACAGGTGTTGCCACTGAATTGTAACCCTGATGCCTGGAGTCAGTGGCAGTCAGATCTGGCCAGACAGCAGAGCTCATTACTCTCCTTTCATAAAAGTGACTTATGAACACATATAAATATGCACTGCTACTCTTGTATAGCATATAGCCAGAGTATATATCATTTGTAGAGTATATTGAATTTGTCACAGCTGTATGTATTATTGAAGGATTTTTTAAATATACTAAAATTTTCAAAGTGTAAATGGCAAAGAGAAATCCAAGCCAGTGCGTGATTACTGGTGAAACTATAAGAATACACACACACACACACACACACACATTTTCAGAACCGCTTGTCCCATATGGGGTCACGGGGAACCGGAGCCTAACCCGGCAACTCAGGGCGCAAGGCTGGAGGGGGGAGGGGACACACCCAGGACGGGACGCCAGTCCGTCGCAAGGCACCCCAAGCGGGACTCGAACCCCAGACCCACCGAAGAGCAGGACTGTGGTCCAACCCACTGCGCCACCGCACCCCCCCCACTATAAGAATACTAGTTGAAAAATTTTGAATCTACATGAACAATTCTATTAATATATCAAAACATAAAAACAATAATTCGTACATGCACTGACTTGAAACTGCATACTGTTTTGCCTCCACTTGTTGCATGACATTTTTGAATAAAAGTGCAAGGTATAAAACAAGAGTGTCAGATGCAAGTCTTGGAAAGGGCTTTTTAAACCCATGTCGACACACAACAGCACACTGCAGCAGAAATTGCAGCAGACGGCCCCCAAATCAATCAGGAGTTTCACTCTAGAGACCAGTTTCCTCTGGTGAGGAGTGGCTCTTTAATAAGGCTTCGGCTTCAGCCCGTCACTTCTCTCATTGTAACGCCCAGCAGAGAAGCAAAATACGTACGCTAACACATAAAGTCAATGTTTTATGATCCCGACCTATGGAGGTCCCCTGTCGTCAGTTGCTCGTGTGTGCCGTGTGTGATGTGGTGTGCGAACTAGCATTTTCTACTAAGTGAAGTGTGAAAAAGTAGTGTTTAATCTCCATACAAATACGGTATGGTATTGTACAGAATGGTAAACATTATATGGTCATTTTATATTAAATTCAAGACTGAGTGCACCCATGCTGTTGGAATTAAAAATGTATATATAAATAACTACAAAAAAAAAAAAAAAGTGATATTCTTATTAGGTTTATATTTCTATAACCCACACATCATGGTTCTGCAGCGGAATGATATGTCACTTTGTGACTCGCAACCTTTTAGTTATTATTTTCTCACGTACGGAGCTGATGCAGACTGGCCGGCGTTACCCGTATTCATCACATTAATTAGTCGAGGGGTAGAGCACATTACGGTAATCTATTTCTCTCACACGGAGACCACTTGAGAAAATGACATTTGCAGACAGGTAATTGAACTGTTTGGAAGTTAATATTTCTTTACCACAAAGTTAATGTCCTCTCTTGGTAGCAAAGGGACACCTTGGTGTGCTCCTCCTAATGAAAGCAGTCACATGCTTGAGATTGCTGACCAAAGACTAATTTTTGAAAGCAATTATGTTCTGTGGAAACAATTAAACCTAGGAGTATTAAAAGCATGCAGCCGGTGGGAAAACATGGGTTTGAAGGGCGGCTGTTTCCGGATTAACACCTCCTTTTCTGTACCTTTTTTTTCATTTTCACAGTAGAGCTTAAGCAAATTCACACTTTCCTGGAGGCAATTCAGGTCGTGTGCCTTTCTCAAGGGTACAACAGCAGGGCCCCTTCAGGTTTGTATTAACCACCAGGCTACCGAGCCAAATGCCCTAATAAAATTAATAGAATAGTACAATAGCAATCTGTACCTGTAGAATTGTAAACATTTAACTTTGTTTGTTACAGATAATTTTAGCCTTAAATAATTTCACACTTATTAGCTGTGTTAGTTATTATGTTTTGCTCTACGTATGCTGTTTCCTCGCAATCTCAGCTCTCAGTTGCTTTCGTGAAGTAATTATATATAGTAGGGGACTTCACCTAGTCTACTGGGTGTCAGTCAGGTGCTAATTAAAGTTTATTTTCTAAAACAGGGATCTGAAACAGTCCTCAGAGAGACAGTCACTACGCCCATTTTTTTTTTCTGATCAATACTTGCCTTAATTAGTTCAATTAGTCCTCAATGTATATACTGTTAGTCACCTGCAAAGTTCTTCACATGGTCTGCTGTTTTGTTCTTCTTGTATTTTTACAATGAAAAATCTGGTAATTGAGACACATTGAAGAATTAAGCGACTGCTAATGTGCCAATTAAGTGTGGTGGCTGATAACAAATCCAGCAAATACACTGGTCCTCCACGGTGCAAGTCTGAGAACCCCGCTCCTCGCCCGCGGGACTCCAGTCCTCGAGGGCCAGCACGTGACGAGGCCCTTATTTTATGGTGACAGACTGAGACCCATGGGAACAGCGAATTGTTTTTAATGCAGCACAAGATAAATATGCATTAAAGCCTGAACGCGGAAAATACAAGTCACACCATTTCTGTGTTCCGGAGAGAGCCTGTTATTTGCATGGATTTCATTCACAGTGATCTCTCAATGTCATGTTTTATTTGACACCCTAGACGCCATGTCTGTTTGAATCAGTGTTTGAAAAACAGGAGTATCACACTGATGTGACAGTTCTGTGGAGGTGTATCTAAGCCAAGAGATGCCTGTCTGGGTTTGCTTGGGTCCACTTTACCAGGTAAGGATGACCGCTCTATTGCATAGGGCCTCATTTCTCGGTGCCCCAAACCACAAATCGAGTTGTAAAATGCAACAACGGAAACGAAAGTCAATTTTTCTTATGACGTTAGAACCATGCCATTCCGGAAGCACCTGGAAATTGATGACCGAGATGCATCCCGTTTACACCGATACTGGAAATTATGCCATATGATATTCGTTCCTCTGGAGTGAGAAGCACCAGGAGACCTGGTATGTTCCCATGTGGTTTTTACAACGTGCCCACTTTGATCTTCAAAAACGCCAAAACCGGGGGGCCTTAGGCCTTCTCTATAAGAGCTCATCCACGGAAGGGAGAAATGGACACGCAGCCGCGCTGCTCTGAACTCACCCGATCAGAAGGACTGGCGCTGGTGTTGGCGCCGTTTAAAGATAATGCACATCTATGTGTGCGCGCGCATCCTGTGATGATGGCAGCATCGCGCGGTCACCCGGGGTTTCTGACGGAAATGACAGCTTCACTTAGCGAGAAACGGGACAGCGCGTCTGGTGTTATCACGGTCTCCAGCAGAGCCGAGCGACCGAGCGCTACTATAACACCTCGCAACGGACGGCCGCCGCCTTTGTTGCGGAGCTGCGCCTCGACTCACCGCGGCGAGATGTGACCGAGGAAGGGGACGGACACCGTAGCGTTAGAGCTAGCCGCGAACAGACGGGGAAGGAGTAATTTTTCTCAATTTGACATTTCTCCGGGGCTGGAACCTACTGATTCAGGCCTCGTAATAGCTGGCTGACTGTCGTCACACATGAAAAGAATTGTGTCCGCTCTCTTTGGAGAGAACGAGAAAGTCACAGAGCCAAGGTCTTTAGCAAACTGAAAGAAAATTCCGTAGCCTTAATTCCCACAACCGGCCGCCCCCCCCCCAACACCCCCATACCCCCTTTTCCCATTTGTCTTTCTGTTGTGCCGGTTGTTCGCAGGTTTCTCCACCGATCTTTCTCATGGAGATGTTCCGCGGCTCGGAGACAGCTGATAAGTCATTTATAGATCTCTGATTCTAATCGCGTTTCTCGCTCTCGGAGCGCTCGGGCAGGCAGGCGGGAAGAAAAATGTTGTGAGTGCTGACGATGATGGCGACGGAGATGCAGCGAGGGCACTTCTTTATCATATTCTGTTTTCGTCCTTCCATCATTTCAGCCCCTTTCCAGACTCCCGCCGCTCTCGGCACAACGATGCGATGTCCAGGCCTGAGACGTGGCTTGTCGGCTCACCCGTTTACGCTTAATTAAATGCACCCCCCACTAATGGAATGTGTGCTTGGAGGAGGACTGTCTGATATCAGCCTATGAGAATTGCTATGCACACGCTTGGAACTATGATAAAAAGTATTTATGGCAGACACTGCGCTCTGTCACCATCACAATTCCTCCAGAAGGAATATGTATTTTTTTTTTTCCTCCCAATATTGCCCTCAGTTTTTCCTCATACTGTAATTGAATTTTTAATGATCCTGTGTATTGCTTGCATAATACATCTGGGGGAAGGTTACAATAAAATATGTAAATTTGTAAATACAAATTTAATTTCTCTCCCTTGTTGATTGCTCTGGGTGTTTCTTGAAAGATGGCAGCTCTCTTTGGAAAATCAGGAGAAATTTTTTCATCATCTCCACTGATCTTACTTTCGCCTGTGTGTTGGGTTAACGCTTATTCTCAAGGATTCGCAGTAACCTTACCTTTAACTCAGCACCTCAAGGTTTTCCCTTGGATGTCAACTAAAAGAGAATATATTCATGGGCAAGAAGCAAAATAACATAAAATAAAGTAGTTGCACACATGACTCGGAAGTGCTCGCCGTGTTGCCATATATACATATATGTGTTTGTTTAGGTATGTCTATGTATATAGGGGGGCACAATGGCGCAGTGGGTTGGACCAGGTCCTCCTCTCTGGTGGGTCTGGGGTTCGAGTCCCGCTTGGGGTGCCTTGCTGCGGACTGGCGTCCCGTCCTGGGTGTGTCCCCTCCCCCTCCAGCCTTACGCCCTGTGTTGCCGGGTTAGGCTCCGGTTCCCCGCAACCCCGTATGGGACAAGCGGTTCAGAAAATGTGTGTGTGTGTGTGTGTATATATATATCTATATATACATATGTATGAGAGATGGTTTATTGTCAATGTATGCAATGCAGCAAAATGTTTAAAAGTGTTTTAAAACTTTATATATATATACATATATACATACGTGTATAATGTTTTTATTCATGTTTATGTGTATGCTGTGCAGTATGTGTGTTTGGGAGGGTAAGGCTTACTCCCTGCAGTCTGTGGATATTTATCTGACAGTGCTGTGCTGTCAGGCCTCCATACAAAAGACTTCCTCTGATAGTTATTTCCTCAGATCTTCTCTCTCAAACACTCACAGAAACACTCACAGACACCCGCACATGACGGCTCAAGCAGACCATCACCTTTGTACTGATTCCCAGGGAGATGGGTGACAGTGAAACAGGTTCAGGGATTACAGTCTCTTGCATCCAAATGCAAAAGGCGTGTGTGTGTGTGTGTGTGGCCTCCTGCTTTGCAGGCTTGCACTTTGTGCTGAAGTGGGTCATGGAGGAGGGAAAGAGTGGAAGGCAGCCTGGATGAGCGAAATCTAATTAAATGTAAAAAAACTGTGTCTTCGCTTAAAGCAAGAAAACAGCAAACACACACAGACACACACACACACACACACACAGAGTCCTGTTCATTTGCAAAAGGGACATGGTTAGATAAAAGATAAGAATAAAGGCTCCTTTTGTCACATGAGCAATGAAGCTGAATATGATTACTTTTTTAATCTAGGTATTGGGCTTCTGGACGAGGATGTTGCTTTGTACTTTTCTAGTTGCGGAAAACAAGAAAAAGAAATAAAATTAGGGCAGCTGGAATTCTCTGATCATTTGCAGACAGGTAATTGAACTTCTCTGTTTGATAAAATCAAAACAGAATGCAACATTATAACAACCACTGTAAAAATATAGTGCCAAGTAATTTACTGGTTTCTAACAAAAAAGTAGAAACATTGTTCTGGAAGGAATAATAATCAATAATTAATATATTAAAATCAATTAAAAAATTTAATTGACATTGAAATAAAATAAACATTAAAGTTAAGAAAATAATTAATTTAAGTAAAATAAATCAATTCAAGATTCCCCTTATTAATAATTAATAAAGTAATAAAAACTTTGTTAACTTTGATTTACTAGTAACTTCTATAACTGTTCCATTTATTATTTGTTCTTTGCAATTAGTCTGACTGAACAGTAGAGATGGTGTTATGCTATGGTGTATTGTGGTGCCATATCATGAGTAAACTACATACTACATATTGATCCCTGCCCATTTCTCCGATGGATAATATGTACAAGTGCAGTTGGTAATTGTTTTCTTTCCTTTTCCACTGAACTGAAACATGTTACCTGTGTGGAATTATACTAGTTCTGAAGGCTGAGTTTTACCTGTTTTTCACCTTTGATGTGGTGCTTAAATCACATATTTTAGTAATCAATCAATGTGTTGGTTTCCATGGTTGCGCTGGGTGTGTGGGAAGTGGAGGTACCTTTACGTTGTTGTGTGTTAGCTGATGAAATTAGCATCTGAATGAAAACAAAATGAAAACTTTGTTCCCAGCATTTAATTTGGTACAGTTTTATGTTGCATCTTTCACAACATGATGACCAAAAACACAAGATCTCTCAGGATTGTGTAAAATTACAAGTTGTAATTATAAGCAGGCAATACCTCGCATTAATGATTGGTATTGTTTGCAGAATCACAGATGTACGGTTACACAGACACTATAAAATTAAAAACAAGTGTGGGGGAAAAGCCACTGAGGCTTCAAGGCCAAACCATCAGCTTTACCCCGGGTAGGATATACACACACACACAGTCTGAAAACGCTTTTCCTAAGCAGGGTCATGGCATACCGGAGCCTGGGGCAGGGGGCTGGAGGAGACACACCCAGCACGGGACACCAGGCCATCACAAGGCACCCCACGCAAGACTCGAACCCTGAACCCACCAGAGAGCAGGACCCAGTCTAACCGGGTAGAAAAAAAGTAGAAGTAAAGTAGGATACAATAAAGGCAGCTAGGCTGATCCAGTTTACCAGGAGCCAATGAATTGACTTGAGAACTGGTTCAATATGATAAAATTGTTTAGCTCCTGTTGTAATCGCTCTAGCATTTTATATTTCTTTTAAAGAGAGAGAAGGGCAGTACTCAGGTCTAATCTGCTGTAGGTCTGTGATTGTGTTAATTTTTCTACATCTTGAGTGGTCAGAAGTCATCTTTATCTGTATCCTGTCCAGTAAGGAAATCTCTGTTTTTCCCTTTAAAACACGTTGCCATGGCTGCCACGTGAATGAGCCCCTGAAGTTCAGGCAACAACGCGGTTGTGTGTGCTAGTGCCTGTCATGAGATCCTGGAGAAATCTCATGTTTATGATGCAGTGCAGGCCCAGTTCACAAGTATTTATGGACAGTTCTTTATGATATCTTTGTCCATCCTGGGAAGTGCATGGTGCAAAGCAGGGTGCACCCTGGATGGGATGCCGGGCTGCCACACAGCTATCCCGCTGGCATGCACATGGCATGTGTCTCTCTTAAGCAGTTGTTAGTTTGTTAAACTGTGGTGCGATTTTATCTATAAATCCTAGCTTTTTAAATAGTTTTTTGCAAAGTAGCTTTAATTCCATTTGAAAGTGGAATAGCCTTAATGAACCATCAGGATTACAGTGCCAAATAATGTATTGTTTTCCAACAAAACACTAGAAACATTGTTCTGGAAAAAAATTAATAATGCAACTAATCATGTAGAAAACGAACAATGAATAAATAACAATCCATCCAACAAATTAAAAAAAAAAAAGAAATGAGTCATCACAGTAATAAAAGAAATATCTCTCTGTGGTCTCTTTCCCATTTTTTATGTTGGACACAAATACTAAAGTTGATTAATTTATTACATTTCACATTATTAACTTGGATGTCAGGCCAAATTTTACTCCATTCTACTGTGAAACTGCTAGAAAGCGGCTTCCAGAAAACACTCGGGGCACGCTTCTTGTTAACACTGGCTTTCCATCGCCTGGAGAAGATTGTGAACATTTCATGTTATCAGTAAACTGTGAGAAAGCGCAACCATTAAGGTGCCTTGTTGTGACAGATATTTCCTGCAGGTTGGTGAAACACTACAGAATCCAGTAGGGAAACAATAAAGAAACTGAAATCATGGTGCACAATTTATACAGGAGATATTTGAAGCAATGAGATTTTTCTAAACTAGCCTAAGGATACAAGTATGGGACAGAACATTCTGGAAATGCTCTATTTATGTGTGGTTGCCACGAGTCGACATCGGTTCAATGGCACTTAATGACAGGGGAAAGAAAGCATTTTCTCAGAACATCAACGTGAGGTTTTATAGAGGGATAAAACCAGATTACCTGTTTTAATGAAGTATTTTGACTGTTTTCCTGGGAGCATATTAACATGTTTACTGTATGGAGCAGAGGGTAAGTGTACAAGTTAGTACTGTCAGGTTTGAATCTCTTGTCCCACTGCCACTCCCATGTTCAGGGTACTTGTCCTGAGCTGCTGCATTAAAAATGACCTGCTATTTAAATCGGCAATTCAGAGTAAGTAGCCTATTAATGAAACTTCGCTTTAATCTGCTTTGGACTGAGACCTCAGCTCAATAATAGTTTATTACTGTATAAGCTATGGACATTTTACGTAGACCGTATAACATTTCCGCACCAAAATCACAAAAATTTGTGTAGACCTTTAGCATGTATCTGCTCATTTTCAGTAAAGTCAGCTGGGAGTTTGACTCCATGCTGTGAGTTATAAGCAATTTATGAAAAGTGCCAAGGTCTTGGGTAGAGTTTCACCTGGATGCATGCGATGTGAGAGCCTTAGCCAGGATTTAATAAGGAGGTAGAGGTCCAAACTGCTGCTTACTTTTATATAACTAACCATAGAAGCTTTTTTTTTTTCCCCCAGAGGATGAATGTTTTAATAAAGAGCGCCTTAAATACCCTGACATTCTTTATATAATATTGATTTATTTTTTTCTGGTGTCCCAGAAATCACATTACTGATACAGTGGCTCCTGGAGGGTTATCTGCATTTCAGTTCAGCTAGGTGTTTAGCGTCACAGGTGTTCAGTCCAGCGCACCTTCCTCAGCCAGATGTGCCAATGTGTCTGCACCAGCGAGCAAAGAGGGCTCAAGAGCTCTTGCAGGTGAATAGTTAAGAACTCTGAGAGAACCAGCAGTAGAATAACATGCTCTGACAGTGTCTATACTTAGGGAGCACGCGCTTGTCTTTAGATCTGAATGGTTATGTAATGTGGGGGATGTGGGTGATGTCTAACATGCAGGTAGATGTTGTCAGTACTGCAACATCACATCTATCTGAGCACCTGTGTGTTTCGGTGACTAACAAAAACCAGTATGCTACTCTTCAGGTGTTTTTAATGTGGAATTTAAAATAGGTGCGACAGCACGAATGTTACTTTGTTTAGATTGTTACATCATCTAAAGATATTAAATATATGTTCAATATAGCGATGCGTTAGTGTTTATACCTCCGATGTAAGTTTCTTGGTGCATTTGGGTGCTTGAAAACAGAAGGTGGAGAAGGGTGATGAGAAGGACAAGGATGCACGTTCGAGTCCCGGGGGAGATCTTGTTGCCATTCCCTTGAGAGAGGTACTTATCCTGAACGGCTCCAGTGAAGTTTCCAGTTATATAAACAGTTTCAAATAAAAGTTTAGTGCGGAAAGTAAAGGAAAAAAGTTATGCTGCTGGAGTTGAGCCTCACTGTGGGCAGTGTGCCGCAGAAGGTGTGTGTAAGAGGAGCGAGCCCACAGGCCTGTCCGTGCTGAACCCCTCCTGCTCCCTTTGGGGAAGGGAGAAATTGTTACTACCGCCCTGTTCAGTTTTATGTGCTCCAGCCAGCTGGGTTTCTGTGTCTTTGATATTTTTGTTGTCTCTTACTGTGTCCAGAAACAAGGATTGTGAATGCGTGCATTATTAAACCCTCCCAAAGTGCGCTTTGTAAAAATCCTGTTTGGTACCCTTTCTCAGTTCCCGGCTTTGCTCAGAGCACATGGACCGAGGAGTTGGTTGAGGTGGACAGTGTCAGATGACCAGGGGGCGGCGATCGTAGAATTCACAGATGAATGGCAAAAAGACCATTGCAGTTGGTGGGGGTTTAGTAGTGACTGGTGGACATTATGACCTCTCTGTCTGTCTGATTGTCCACCCATCCGCCCATCCATCCATCCATCCATCCCTCCAGTGATCATCACATTAGGGCTGTGTCAAGGAGAAACCAAAGAATTTTGGATGGCTTCCTCCTTCTATGTTAAAATGATTGAGGCAAACAAGCATGCAGCAGTATAAGATATTTCCACTCTTTTTCTCACCCCAGAAGCTGCTGACAACTCAATCAATTTTCCTCAATGGAGTTTATTCAGCTGCGCAGCTCCAGCTCTCTGGACAATATGCTGACTTGTTTCCTCTTTGTCCTTTTCTGTGCGCTCTGTTTATTACCATATCTACATGTTTATCATTTTCTCTCGCTGACATTCAAACAGTTTCAATAAAGCATCCATCAGTGTTGTGCAGTGAGAAAGCAGCCGAATTTGTTTTGAATTTTAAAATGTCAGCAGAAAGAAAGCCAACATCAATAGAAGAATACTTGGCATTCCATTAAATGGATCAGAGGGAACAGCAGCAACAAGGCGTGGTAATTAGTTGCATATTGATGGAATTTCTGAAACCTTTCAAACAGGATTTTGTTATGAAAATAACAAAATTTGGATTTTGTTGCATGCCTTCAAGAAGGATAACTATAGTACGGAGGCATATTCGGTGTTACAGAACTGGCAATGTGAATTGGAGGGGCACCCAATTCTCATTTAGTGGCTGCTGTAGTGGAGATGCCTCTGCACTGCTTTGATTTGAGGTGCTTTGGGTGGAGAATTGAGTTAGGAGTCTATTCTCCTTCCTGTGGTTCTAACCACTTATTGGCCACTTTTCTTCCATGCTTCCTGCCTTCCACCCATGGCGGATTGGTGCCACTGCTAGCTTGGTTCAACTGGAACGTCCCAGATTTGTGATCCTTCTTTTTACGCAGATTTGTTTCCCTCCTTCAAGCTGTGCCCCCGTGAGACACATGTAGATCACTAACACAGTGGCTGCCCATCTGACAGTGAGAGCAGATCCCTGGCAAAATACCCCAAAGATCAGAGCTTCAAATGACAGATTAAATGTTGCATAATATGCCATAAAATCACTCTCCAGCATAATATTATACTGTGTCACGGTGGACTGAACCACCTCTATCTTACTGAGTTCTATACCGTATACTACAGATATCAGATGAAAACAACACAGCTCTTGCAATGGGGGTGACAGTTAAAAAAAAATGTTTCCTACAAAAAATTTCTAGTTTCTACTAAGCTTTGTTGTTTGAAGAAATCAGGGCGACAAAGTGGTCCGAAGTACTTGATGGCGTTGTTTCAAAACCCTCCCACGGCACTCGAGAGCTTTAAGAATGAAGGGTTGTGAGAAGGCATGAATTCAGGGGGATGGAAAACTTTGATTTTATTTGTTCAAGGATCCTTCAGATACAGAATTCATGCTGGAGAGATCTGGAGTAATCAGGTTTCCTCAGTCTCTCCTCAGCTTGTCGGATAATGGTCCAATTATCCAAAATAAAGCTTTTTAAAGACCTCTTTTTTCACTCACGACTCTGTCCACTTGTGTTCAGGAACTTTGGGACAACCACAACGGGGTATTAGAAACTGATACAAGTATAATCAAATGAAGGAAAGTAACTGTTAATATCCAAACAGTTAAAAATGACTGTTCTTTGCGGTATCATTTCAGCTGCTGTCATCAAACATTGTTCATCTTACCTTCAGGAGTATATTCATCAGAGTTCTTTATGTACAGGAAAAATACCACTAGTCAGTGTCATTGTTTCTTTTGTGTGCTGTAGGCCCGCATGGCTATGGTTTCTGGTAGGAACTGGGGAACCTAACACCATTAGACATGTACTGTCAGCAGCAGGACTTTCCTGATAGCAGCACACATGTTGCCACCAAAGCCTGGCAACAGCTCACTGAAGTCCTGGCCCATCCTTCTTCATCTCACCCCTGATGTGGCAGAAAAGTTTTTTTTTTTTTTTTTCACCTTTTCCAATTTGCAAAGAGTATTTCATTCATGGGGGTGCGGTGGTGCAGTGGGTTGGACCACAGTCCTGCTCTCCGGTGGGTCTGGGGTTCGTGTCCCGCTTGGGGTGCCTTGCGACGGACTGGCGTCCCGTCCAGGGTGTGTCCCCTTCCCCTCCGGCCTTACGCCCTTTGTTACCGGGTAGGCTCCGGTTCCCTGGGACAAGCGGTTCTGAAAGTGTGTGTGTGTATTTCATTCATCCCATCAAATTTTACACCTGTTCAATTTTGGAACATATTGGAAAGACATAAATAAGTAAATAAGTCTGTTTACAAAACCCTTGTAATCTGTAATCAAAGCAAGGCAATTGGAAAGACAGCAAAATGAAGCATACTTACAAAAGGCTAAAACATTCTTACAAATTGCCAAAATAGCATGTTTTCTGGGGCAGTTTCACTTTATTTATGACAAATTTGGCCACTTCATAGGAAGAAACCAATTTCAACACACAAATGTATATCATGTGATTTCTTTATTATAGTGGCAGTTGTTATTTTGCAGTGAGTTTCTTAGTATTTTATATTCAGTCATTTTCTACCTGTCCAACTATGAAAATTCAAGCAAATTATATGTCCCAGACAACTGGTCAGCCGTCAGTACTGAACCCCAGGGGTGTGCTAAAACACACACACACACACACACACACACACACACACACATTTTCAGAACCGCTTGTCCCATACAGGGTCACGGGGAACCGGAGCCTACCCGGCAACACAGGGCGTAAGGCCGGAGGGGGAGGGGACACACCCAGGACGGGACGCCAGTTCGTCGCAAGGCACCCCAAGCGGGACTCGAACCCCAGACCCACCGGAGAGCAGGACTATGGTCCAACCCACTGCGCCACTGCGCCACCGCACCCCCTCTGTGCTAAAACATTGTGCTAAAATACATTCTTGGGTTGATTAGTGTGTTGATGCTGTTGACGTAGAATATGTGGCAGAACCAAGACACACGGTCATTTCTTGGTCGTGCACTTGCTTTTCTCCTCACCACTTTTTTTGTCTGAACTATAGCAATATAACAAAAAGGAAGTGAAAATGACTCAATATACCCTTATTACTGTTGGAAGCAGTGTGGTAGGGGCCAAATTACCTTCGATTAAGTGTAAGCAGCTGAATTTAACTCTTCTCTTTTATTTTAGGAACCAGTGCTATGTGAGCACCTATGCCTTATAACAGAAATGGTATAGGAATCATTGAGCTGTAGCTTATAGGATATAATTATATTTCCTTAGTAAATTGCCCACAGGAGTGGTGCAATCGTCAGGAATGGATTAATACAATTTAATACAATTTAAACTGATTGTACCTGACTGCATTTTCGCAGTTGATTAATCATTTTCCTTGAGCTCTTGATCTTACCATGAAGTCTTAATATGATTGCCTGATTTTTTAGGGAAATGTTAGATTACATTATTTATGCAATGCATGATGCTGTAGCGGGAGCAAAGGGGAACAGGGCTGGGAGGGTAGCTACTGTAATCAAATGACGGGGAGGATGGTTATCAAGGCTGCTTTGCAAATGTGACCTTTGAGGGTGGGAAGGTTGAAGTCTGTGTGGTTTGCACTTACTGTTTTGTCAATTAAACTTTCTCCTCTGAGGATCCACTGTGATGTTACTTATACCGTTAACTGACATTCTAACTCCTAAATTGCAGTTGGCATGTAACTATAACCAGTGACAAATACTCTTGTGAAATGGGTGAGTCTTTCCATCTTTACTCATAATAATAAAATATGAGAAAATGAAATAAAGATGCTGTTTATTTAGCAATGTTACCCAGTGGAAGGGATAAAGTTCCCATTAATAGCGGGTGATGGGATATTATACAGGATTATAGTCAGTGGAGAATAAATAGGCCTTGACATTCCGTGCGCACCAGGGGAAGTTTTCCTACTCATTAAACGACCCAGTTTTTTAAATAAGCTCAAAATAACTCAACCCATGACTCTTAAACTTTTGGGAACAACTTTTTGGGGGAAAAGTACCCCAGTTGCTAATCATAATCATATTTGGCATATGCGAAACAAGTTATGAACCTTCATTTAAAATGCTGCTGTGACCTATGTGACTATTTCTGAAAATTTTATAGACAGGATGCTGTTGCAGCATTTTAGATAATCAGAACACTTGACAGAATATTGGTGGTTAGTAAATTATAGTATTGGCGAAGGGGTGAACCCAGGTAACCGAGTGCTATAGGTGGCTAAAGTCTATAAACAATGAAAGATGTTGCAAATATGACCCTTTTGGAAGTTAACAGATGATGGTTAACAGATTTACTCTATTTGGACATTGATGTTGCTCTCGGAAACAGTTTAGCCAGGTGCTAAACTACTGAGTGAACCCTTCAGAGAAATATTTTGCTCTCCATTTAATTACATTGCTCCTCTACAAGGTTCACCAGTACTCAGTCTCTTCCTTAAACAGATAATGTGCCGGACCTGGCGTACAGACCGCTGTAAGGCTACCCTCCCTCCTGTGGTAAACTGAATTATGTCCGGCTGTCGTATCTGCAGTATTGAATTATCTGGTGAATGAATGTGTGTTGGCGAAAGAGAGAAGGTTTCACCCATCTTTGGGAACACCACCTTTGAGAGGGCTGCTCTGTAGAGGATTTGCAATGAATAATTTAAAATGATTGAATTATTCATATGGAAATATAATGTTCACTTTTAGGAGTAATTAGCTCCGCAGCTTCATCCTTGGCTTTACAGCAGTTGTGTTTTGCCCTTCAGATACCTGCGTTAAGGCTTATCGATACTCTTCAGCTTTCAGTCACCTTATTTTTTCATTCAGTATGTTTTACTCCCGTTTTATTTTTGGCATTTGTTGAGATGTGGTGGTGGCAGCTCTGGATAAAATGACAACAGGTTTTCCTGGTTCCTCCGCCTGTGCATTGCTTTGCTGTGTGTGGCAGAGCTGGGTGGCTGAGATCTCAGCGAGAGGCTAGGAGAACTGTGTGTGGAGAGATGGGTCTCTTGCATGACAACCGCTGCTTACAGTAATGACTCCCACATCCACTGCTGGCTTTGACCACTGAGAAATGACCTCTGTTTCTCACCACTGCGAGAAGTGCAAAAAAAAAGATAAGAACTGTCAGTCATTGAAATTTTAATGAAACATTGTTTGTAATATATCCACAGTTCATAAAATACTTATGTTTTCGAAAACTCAACCAAGGTGAGACTCACCTAACTCTTTCCAAAAAAAGATTTGTTTTTGCACTGGGGCGCTTGGCTGCAGTAGCAGTTCAATCATAAGAGGAACTTGTCTACTGAGCAGTTAGAGAGAGTCGTTCAACCTGTCCACCCCCAAACCACTCAGATACATGTGTGCCTGTTTTCACATGGGCCGTGGGGAGGGCGGACGGCCTGGGCAGAGTCAACACTAGACTCTTGATGGATCACGTGTCCTTACCACTGCTGAGTCATGGCTATACATGAGACGATATGACAGCAGTGCACCCAGCCTCTCTGCTCTTAAACAATCCCAAGTGCAGTGAGAGCGAGAGCAAGAGAGAGAGAGAGAGAGAGAGAGAGAGAGAGAGAGAGAGAGACATACAAAGGATAGACAGCATAATGAAGAGGCCAATTCAATTTGTAGCTTCATTTCAGGTACTTGACTGTACTGATCTGAGTATCCTGTTACAGAGCACGGGAAACTAAATTTACTTGATAAATAAAAAAACAAATCCTTATAAATACTTTCTATCTGCTGCATAATAGATGTTGGCATGTAGTACATCAGCAGATGTGTGATAAGAGCATTGATGCTCCGGCTGGAATGCATCCCCAAGCACTGATCCGCGATCAGATTACACTCCGCTAATCCTTACCTCCACAATTTAAAAACGTAATAGTGTAACCAATCTGCAGCCAGTGTCCCGAGGGAAATTTCTGCATTTACTAAAAAAGACACATTATGAATGGATCTTTTCCAATCATGGATCTCAAGGGGTGTGAGGGCCGGGTCTTCCGCCTTGGCAAGGCTGAGTTAGTGGGCGCCAATGAGGAAAGGGAGGAAGGGTCCTTATCTCTTTTGGAAATGGTCTGTGGAGTGTTGCCAGCCCCAGCTGCTTTCCATTTGACCTTGAACTCTCAGTGCCCTTCCCCTTACTTAGCTGGCTGGTACATAGTATGCAAAAACACAGTGTGGCAAAATGACAAGTTACTCCATCCTTGGCTTTTTTTTTTTTTTCATTTTTGTGTCCTACTACATAGTGTGCAAGTATGCGTCCAACATTATGCAGTTTGATAATATTGTCAAGACTTTGCTATGAACAATCCAAAGTGAAGGTGAGAGAAGAGATATGAAAGTCAAACATTTCAAGAACACCGTGGATTAAAGATCCTTCATTGTATCTCAGGGAGTGACTCATGGGCAGCTTTAAGTTGTTCAGGTTCTGTTTTCAGACCACTGTCTAAATCCGAAGTTCTCTTCTGATAGTAAACAGATTCAAATCTCTACTCCCAGCTGTGCAGCCCCAGGTACTTATCCAGAATTGCTTCAGTAAAAATGAGAAAAAAACAAAAAGACACGCTCACCTTGTAGTAAAACGAGGAATGAAGGGCTTGTGTGCTGGAAACCCGATGTTGTATATTAGATTTTGAGCAACGTTTTGGCAGGAAAGCCTTCTTCAGCATACGGCTTTAAATATACTCTCCTGCCATTGCTCAAAATCCAGTAAAAATGACCCAGATCTATAAGTGGTAAATAGCTAACATACTTTGCATCATGATAAATATTAGTAAATAACTGACAGTCAAGTCACTGTCCTTGTCTTTCAGTGGTACGGGAAAAAGTGCACGAAAGAGTTCCCCCCACTGCTGTCCTTCTGAAGGCACTGTCTCCTCTTTGTCAGAGTATGTGGAAGAAAGCGTTAGACCGCTGTTGTCATGATCCCAGTTCGTCATCATGATAGCACCAGTTTTTGGCCCATTCTCCTTCCTTCCTGTGCGGTGCACAAACAAATTCCAGGGAGTGTGCAATGCTCTCCAATGACCAATTAGTTTATTAATTACCTCTCATATCCCATTTATAATCCTGGTAAATGAATACTCGTTTTTCTCTCTGAGCAATGGAGAGGGCTGGTGTCGCATACCGCTCCCCCCAATTCTGCAAAACGAAGCCATTAAATTGTTTAATTGCTAAGTGCTTGCTAATTTTCCTCTCAAAATATCCCCTTGTCTAATCATCTTTCCCCACGTGTCACTTAATTCTGCGGGCTGTCCCTGAGGTACCAGCCGACTGCTGCATTAACCCCACCGCGCTCCCAGCCTTCCCTGCGCAGGGTGGCCCGCGACATTGACCCCGAGGGGTCACGAGGGCCTTTAATTGATGATGATCGTCACGTATTTCCATTCTGTCGTTGCTAAACATTACTGACATCTCTGTCATTGTATAAGGCCTCATTTTTGGTGCAGCAAGACAGTGTGTGGGTGTTATTCTTCACGCTGATATCTCAGCCTTTGCATTGCTGAGCTGTGGAACACGAAGCTACGCGGCCAGAATGGGCAAATAAGAGACAGGTCGCAGGTGACACCATGCTGAGCCCTCGAACTTCAGCAAGACGGGCTGGGTAGTAGGACTGAAAAATGATGATGATTAACAACAACAGGAACAACAACAACAATAGTGGTCAGTCCAGAACGTTGCACACGCTACAGCAGCATCCAGGCACAAAACAGACACACCCAAGCAAACACACTAATACACAAAGCTCAAAGTGGAAAGAGCAAAAGAAGTCATCTCACCATGCTGATCTGGCGGAAGCGGAGAAGACATGCAGATACACGAAGACAATAAATCATTTACACATCTGAGCCCTTTTATTTTGTCTCTCTGGCTCTCTGTCTTCCTCTTTCTCTCTCTATATATTTGATGTGCTCACTATGATGACCTGACATGAGGGATCAGAATAAAGGCTCTGAGATATGTTGCACGTGGCATTAATACTTTGGGAGGAGGAAGGCACATCACTTTTTTTTTGTTGTTGTTGTTGGCAATGCCCATTACTGCGGAATAGCAATGAGATGTGTGTGACTTAAAAAATGCACAATGCATTTATCAGTTTTCTCTTCGTGTCAGTAGAGTAACTGTCAAAACCTAATTATGCCACAGGGAATTGAAGGCCTGCGAACGGGTGCCTGATATAGCGAGGGCAGTTGTGTTATGTGTGGAGCTCTGAAAGCAATGAGTGTTACATGCAGTGACCTGCAGAATCATTCTATGTGTGACAGAAGTTTTCACATGTGGTACATGATGAAGCTCTGACAATATTTTGTTCTGCATTTTCCTGGCTGGGAGTGGCATGGTGGTGCAGCAGGTAGCACTTGCACCTCGCAATTCTTGGGATGCGATTTTCAATGTGGGGTCTAATCTGGCATGGTGCAAAGTTTGCATGGCCTTCTCCAGAGTGCTCCAGTTTCCTCCCACAGTGCAAAGATATGTATCATAGATAAATGGGAGATTGTAAAATTTCATTTCTGCGTATGTTTGTGTGAGAGAGATTGTATGGACAAGTGAGTGGAAGCCTAGACCTGATATAGAATTCTGATGCAAGGCAACAGAACTTATACCTAAATAACACTTAATAGTAACAGTAAAGCTAGTTTTCACATCCAGTGTTGGTGGCATCTACAAGCCGGCATCAGCATTAAGATGGGGGACTAAAGGGTGTGCTTGTGAACTACAGCCCAAATTGAGCTCCTGCATGAGCCCTTGAACCCACAGGTTCAAGGTAAAGTTGCTTTGAGAACAGGGCCAAGGGGTCACTGCTCCACACCACTTGCCTTGTCCAAGTGTCGAGCTTAGCAGCATCTAGCCTTGTTTCTTGGGACCAGATGGACTGTGTTTGATGGAGCTAGCCATGAGATCATCTTGGCAGTCTCTGTACACCATCTCAATGGGTCGGTCATTTATTCCGCCAGCACACTGTCTTCTTCCTAGTATAATTACTTGAGAAAAATCCTTTTGAAAAAGTGGAGAGCTGTTGAGAAACTTTTAGCCTTGTACTGGGCACTTCTGTAGACTTAAGATATATTACATTATGCCATTGTAAATTGCCATGGAGTGGGTGGCATGTCAAACGTAGTTTAACCTTATTCTGTATTTTATTGAGTGTAATAAATAATCTCAACGTTAATGTGACAGGTGAATAACATTTCTATAACCACAGAGGGGAAAAAAAAAGCCTGCCAGTTTACTTTTGTCCATTTAGCTGATACCCTTGTCCAAGGCACTTTGAAATGTTAGCTTTACATACTTAGTTCCCTGCAGTGATTTACCCATTTCTACAGCTGGGTTTTTTTTAGCATTTTCTCTTCATACATATATGTTACATGTGGTTTGCTTTGCATCAGTTATATAAATGTACAAATCCACTTTATAATGTTTGGCTTTTAATTCAAGCTGGAGTTTCCTCATGTGGTAACACACATTACACATTACGACAATGTTCACTGATAATACTTTAACTGTCTGCAACTGCATAAACAATACTGGTATTTCTAAATGAGTGCCCTTTAACGAAAGGACCTGACATATAATGTCTTAAAAGAAACATCCATGTTTTGTTACTCAAAGAGCAAGAAGCTTTGGCTATTGCTGTTTGTTAGCACAACCGTGAATCCTCTGTAATATACGTAACGCGTGGCACGTGGATGTAAATTGCAAGTCTTGTGTCAAGGCCAGTAAAAGCTACGTATATACACACACACACACACATCTTCAGAACTGCTCGTCCCATACGGGGTCACGGAGCCTACCCGGTGACACAGGGCATAAGGCCGGAGGGAGAGGGGACACACCCAGGACGGGACGCCAGTCCGTCGCAAGGCACCCCAAGCGGGACTCGAACCCCAGACCCACGGGAGAGCAGGACTGTGGTCCAACCCACTGCGCCACCGCACCCCCATCCGCTACGTATATATTAAATAGAAAATAGTGATCTTTTAATGCCAGCTTTCGTGGCACAGCTCTGTGGGGTCCATTTCACACGTAAAACAACATTGATGTTTATGAGTTTAGTCGGCCACAGTTTCATTTTAACCTCCACTAGGCGTTAAGGGTCTTTCAGACAGAGCTCTGCAGATTGTAACGCCAATTATGATTTTACAAATTATGCACTACATTATAACTGGAGTGGAGGCTGCAAATATAATTACACTGATTTCTTACTGATGGCTACAATAATGACATTTCCTTTGATCTTGGAAGGGGAATGAGTTATAAAACAGGAGCCTGGCACTTTTATATTCACTCATTGCTTCCTCCTCGCTTTTGTCTGGGTTTCCCCCTAAGGGTTTGTTTTAGATGAAATGTCAGTTTTAATGGAAAACGGAATGGAATAACAAAGGAACAGTGTGGAGTATTGCTTGTGTTGGAGGAGGGGAAAAAAGGTGTTTCTTTTTGATTGTTCCGTTAGAAATTCATTGGATGACTCTGATATTATGTTTTAGGGAATGTAACCCCGGGCGAAGCGTGCCACTTTTTTTTATGGACGTTGTTTAAAAGTTTCAGTTCATCTGTAGTCGGGGCCCCGTGTGCAGGCTGATCGAGACGAGGTTGACAGCAGAGCCTCACTGAGCAACGTGGGTTGGGGGGTCATGCGGGCTTTTCGAGAGGCGAGAAGCGATCCTGTCCTCTCTCCATCCAGGTGACAGTACCACACCAGACTGCCATCTGTGGAACGTACAGCATCTACGATACACGCACATACACATACGTAGCTCACATGTGACACACAATACCGGTGAGTCAGGAAATGATGCTGGGGAAGCAATTAAAGTTTGATTTTTCTCAAACAATTCTACAGTCGTAGACATAAAACCACAAAGGAAAAACGTAAACACTTTGTCTTTAACTTGTTCTCAGCGGTATTGCACAATGGTGCGAGTTTACAGAAAAGGAGAGCCTCTAAATGGTGGGTATCCTATTGAGAATCTCTCTGAGTAACATGATGAGTTCCCTGGATTGGATTTCTGAAAAAAGAAAAACAGAAAAAAAGACAAAGGGGGGTGGGGTGGGGGGGGGGGAAACTCCGGTTCTTTCAGATTCTCAGATCACACCAGATTCTCATGCCCTTGTTCTCTAACTTGCTTCTTTGCCAGAAGGATGAAGCTCAAGTGCTCAGTTATATCAGCTTGGCAAAAAGCTTCAAAGGAAAAAAAAATGTCCTAATATGTTTTAAGAATATATTGTTTCTTTCGCTCCCTCGCGTTCTCTTTTGTAAAACCAGTGCGGAGGGTTGCACGGCTCACATGAAACAAAACAACCAAGTGCGAACGCACCGCGAGTTAGCTGCTGAGCGGCGCGACACTCGCGGTAGAGAAACGCAGCAGGCTGCCGCATTTAACCCCAGCCGCAGGAGAGCGTTCGTGGCCTCCCGCCAGGTCTTTTTGATGAACGATTCGCTGAACTTCCCCAGAGTTCCCCTGTCTGGCAGCATCCTCTGAGCATCACTCCACACTTGACTTCAGACCTTCAATGCCGCTAGCTCCATCCGTAACACCAGCCTCGCATTGTTGACACACACACTGGTTTCCTAACAATGCCACAATGTCCCATCAGTGCCATTCACTCCAATCCACCTTTATTGTCGTTATACAAATATAACACATTTCCGTTTCTGCAACTCCTAGATACTATGTGATACTATGTACAAAATATACAGAATACAGAATATTTAGTACTGTATGTAGGGCCAAACCCTTAGTTTTGTCCCACTCGCTGTTATTGTCCTTTATTTGGCTGACACCTTTGTCCAAGGTAGTTTACAGTGTTTTACAGGTATGTTAAGCTGCTTATAATTAGTACCCATTATACAGCTGGGTAACATCTATTGCAGCTATTCAGGGCAGGGAATTGCTCAGGGTTACTACAGCGGGCGCAAGCATTCGAACCCAGGACCTTCCCATTTCAAGGAAAAAGGCACTAAGCAGTAAGGCACCTGCTGGCCCATAGCTGGAAGCCTTTCTCTTTGGAAATGCGTTTCCCACGTGGAACGCCCGATGGACACATTCCTTCTGTGTCTTCTAGACACACCTTAGGCCTTCCTAATATCCCGTGAGCAGCGGATGACTCACCTCCACTTAAATGATTTGCACACTCAGGTTACAGGTGTAAGAATAGCTCTTTGCCCTAGGTACGAACAACAGTAGTGCTTCATGAACAACACATCTCGCACTCCCCCCCGCAACCAGACAAAACAACAAGTGAACAAAAGCTTGCGCGCAGCCAGCGGGGACAGGCTGCGTAGGCCGAGAGCAGAGCAGCGCGCGCGGTGCGAACATACCGTGTGGCCGTTTGCCGCGCCGCCGGCCGGGGCCGCTTTGTTGTTTGGACAGCCGGAGATCAAGGTGAACTTGTTTGTACACGCTTGTCAGGAGTGAGGAACACCTGCTCGGGTGGATAGTTGAAAGCTGCGCTCCGGAGCAGACGCGCAACCGGGTTCACCTTTGACCTCCCCTCCTTGACAAGGTCCTCGCGCTTCCATCTGCGGGGCTGCCCACCTCCTCGCTCAACATCCCAGAATGTGTGCTACCTATCAGTCGTGCTGCGACCAGGTGATCTCAGTGTGGGTGACAGTTATGAATTTGTTCTGCTTATGCCTTGGGTACTTTTGCTGGTGTTCTTTCAAGCTCCTGCGGATGTTTGTGTGTTCAGTAAGTGCCGGATGCTGCGCTGAAAATGTCCAGGGCATTATTTTCCACCAAGGCTCCCAGTGTAGCTCTGAGTGGCCTCATTTCATCTGGCTGCCTGTGGTATCACCTGTGATACTTCTTAAATTGCAGTTATCATATTTATGGCAGCGTTGGCTCAATATTTTGGCCCATAAACTTTGCTGATTGAGTTGAGAAGAGTGCAGAGAGTGTGTCCATCGACAGGATGTTGATGATGTCAGCAGGAAGCATCGCGCCCGGCCTCATCTGATCCCAGTGGTGTGCGAAACACACGCACAAGGGTGCGTATACAAATAGACACACGCGAGGCAGTTCATGTTGTCACTGTGCGATAGCTCAGGCCGTCAAATCGATTGCTTAACACTTCACGTTTTATGGTATTTTTCTGAATCTGGCATTATTTTTCCCCCCTTCAACTGCATATCTATGTCTGCGCTCGAGTCCGGCTGCTTTCTCGCTCAGATAAATTCGTTTTGGGGGTGGATGCGCGATGTCTCTGCGGAGGCTGGTAGGGGTGGGGACATTCACGAGCGAAGCGGAGAGGGCATCGTGTGTGAAAAAGCAGTGAATAGCCCCCTCCCTGCCCGCCCCTGCTCCGCCGTCTCCCATCCCCCGCTGACATTTTAGGAGCAGTTCTCCTGGCAGTCCCTTTCTTTCTGAGCATATGAATTATTTAATGAAGCTCCTCAAGTCCTGCTTTAATGGCACTGAAAAAAGTAGATGAACTCCGTGGCGAAGGAAGGCGGCGCATTCCTCGTGGCCTGACTCCTCCGGGCCGACGAGTCCCGTTTCGCTGTGCGATCGGCTCGGTTCCTCCGTCGCACCCGGGGTCTGTGCCGTTCCGCGATGGCCCTTCATGCCGCTCTACCGCTGAACCGGAGCGATAATTAGTACTTAACATTAATGGATAATTATACTATTCCGAGAGCTGTTTTACAATTTGAATTCTGCGAGCGTGGCAGGATGAAAAGAAGCAAACAGAAAGCAATTTCCAAGCTTTAGAAAAGAGTAGCCCCTCCCCGGCTGTAAATGGGCATCGCTATACTGTTTTTCATTCTTTAAAGGACACTCCCGGTGCCGTCCTGCTGGCCGCTTGTTTCCAGTACGCGCGTCCCATCGTTCAGCCTGCCGTTCCCGGTCACCGAGTTCCAGAGAGCAGACTTCTCACATGCATTTCCCTTCCGCTTCCATCGAGCGCTGTGTTTGCTCTGGTAAGACTCTGAGCTGAGTGGTGGCTTACCGAGGCAGCGGTGGAGTTTATTAATCACCATCTGATCTGCGCACTTTCTTCCGCGGCGGCGGAAGTGAACGAGACAGTGCTCACAGAGGCTCCTCGCTCTCCGCTCGCTTTTACCACTGATTTGGCAGCCGGGTTGGACCGGGAGGTTTGGCGGAGTTGGAAGTGACTCGCTGTCATGGCTCCTTTCAGGACTCGTGTCCCGTGTAAGTTGGCCAGGGATCGTGCACTAGTGCACATGTCTACGGAGCAGCGGATGAACAGGATGGATGAGCCACATGCTGAAGCGCCGTGGCATTTTTAATGGCCTCCCGTGCCAAAAAAAAGCATTATACATTTTAAATCTCTTAGGTTGGTCTGACTTTACTGGTCTCTGCCTGCCAGCTCATGTCTTATTTGAATATTTAAATATGCAATGAAAAATATTAACATCTATGATAATCCAATGTTACTGTCACATGGAGCAGAGGACGTGGGGACAGCTGGACCCAAGTGCAGAATCGTTTGTCAGGAACCAAGGGGTCAGGCGAGTTCTCATTGTCGGGGACAGGCGGAGAGTCGGTCGATCGGCGGTCGGAGTGAGAACGAGGATCCGCGGCGTTATCAGGACACAAGGTGAACGGTCATAAGCCGGGGAACGAAGAACAGGAACTAGGAATGAAGGCGACCGGGACGTAGGCGCAAAGGGGACGGTTGTCTCGGTGAGATTCCGCGAGTGCAGAGGGGCTGAAGAGGATCTTTTAAAGCTCTAATCGTCATCAGGTGCTTGATCGGTGTGAGGTGCTGCCGATTACGCTGCGGGTTTGGGCGTGGACGTGACACGTTTCACTTTTGACACGGGGAGCCTAGAGCACAAAAACAAAAACACCTTTCGGCAGTTTAAAGATTCCCGACCGAACCCTGACCGAAAATTCCTACGTTCCGAAAAGAGGAGGCTGTCAACAGAACGGAGCAGGGCGGGAAGGGAGGGCGCTCTGCTGTCTGCTTGATCCGGGTGTCATCTGGCTGCAAAGTTTGGGTTCTGCTGCGAGGGAATCGTCCAGAGCTGTCACTATGGAAACAGACTCAGGAAGTGTAGTCAAGTAGGCCTTAAACAGGAGGACAGAGAATACTAATACAAATGTCATCTTAAGAAGAGGGGGGTCGGATAAAAAAATAAAAGCAGCAAAAGTTGTGCACGGCTGCCCGTTGTAACAGTGCCTCACTTCAAAGTGCTCAGATTTTTTTTTTCTCTTGAGTTTTACTCTCCGTGCCCTGAAAGGATATGCAAGAGAGCAAACCGCACCTGTGTAACCAATGCATTTATAACTGTAATTTTTAACGGACCCACTGCCCGAAAATAGTAACTGAATTTTTTATAATGTGTTTTTAATGCCGCTCCCTATAACTTTTCAAGCACATTAAGATTTTCACAACATTCGCTTCAACTGGAGGGAAGATAGCGACACTTTTTGGTGAAAGTCCCTGCGTACAAAAGATGCTCTAGAAATGCGATTGCTACTCAAAACCCTAAATATTAGTTCAGCAGGTATCACAGAGGGTAAAAAGGGCACATCTGATTGTTGCTGTAGTACCCTTGAGCAAAAACCCTCCCACGGCATTTTTTCAGTAACACATTCAGTATAATTCTTTTTGGATAAAAGTGTCATGTAACGACAGCAATGACAACAACAACAACAATAATAATAATAATAATAATAATAATAATAATAATAGGGGGGGTGCGGTGGCGGAGTGGGTTGGACCGGGTCCTGCTCTCCAGTGGGTCTGGGGTTAGAGTCCCGCTTGGGGTGCCTTGCGACGGACTGGCGTCCCGTCCTGGGTGTGTCCCCTCCCCCTCCGGCCTTATGCCCTGTGTTGCCGGGTAGGCTCCGGTTCCCCGCGACCCCGTATGGGACAAGCGGTTCTGAAAATGTGTGTAATAATAATAATAATAATGCAGGCTCGGAACTGGCTCATTTCATTTCTTTAATGCAGAATGATCCTAATGTGAGTCAGACTTCTATGTTTAGGCCAGAGGCCAGTAAACCAGCCGTAAACGCTCGTTCCATTCCATATGTAAGGGGACTGAAAAGGAAGGCAGCGAGCACCAGGAAGGCATTCGTCTGCCTGATGGTTATGACATGCGGCTCTGTGTGTCTCGCTTCAGTTTTTCTGGGATCCTTCTCAGGGATGATGTTCACTGCACGGCTCATTATGCATGGGCATATTCATCCCCACGTGCACGGCGATGGGCGACTGAAGGTCCTCGCAGGGTAATGTGGGTTTTTTGGCCGGTCTGGCTGAATGTCCAAAGCAGCCTTATTAGAACATCGCTTGACAGCAGAGAAGATGAAACGTGACACCGCCCGCTGATTTCCCACGCTCTCTGGTGGTTCCTGGCCCGAGGGGCTACGGGCTAACTCAGATCGGCAGCGTTTCTAAACGCGTCACCTGGTGCAAGAGAGACCAAATAAGTTTGTGTAATACGCCTGGCCCGCATCACCCTGCGCCGAGTCTGTCTCGCGGTGCCGCCGCAGTCTAATTAAAGGTGAGCCCTTATCGGTTCCATACATTGCAAGGTGTAATCACAAGTCTGTCATGTCAGCTTGGCGCAAGCAAATTTATTTTGGCTGGATTCATTATGGTGATGAGAATTTGCTCAGATGGAGTGAGCGTATGAAGATATTTGGACGTGCAGCAGCGCACTCATGTCTACTGTTCTAATGGGTTCGCACCTCTGTCGGACAGGCTTTGACCCCAACTGACCCCGGCGGTCACGGCGGCCCTCTATTAACTGAAGGGTCGCCGGCTGCAGAACCCAGAACTGCCTAGCTCAACAAAGCCGCTCCCTCACCAGGGAGATGCGCCAGACAGGCTTCAGCACTGCACGCGGGGTGGGGGTGGGCGTAAAGTGACCACTGCTAATGGCGCTGCTTTTAAAATGGACCCTTCAGCACTTCTGAGACAGAACAGGAGCTCCTTCTGGGCCTGGATCCAAGCTGCTGGCCTAGCTTTCCGCCACAGGGACTAGAGATGCGTGCACAGACTCCTTCGGGGATAAGTGTATGTGCGGGTGTACCCTTTTCTGCGTGTGACCGTGACATGTCAGAGTCATTAAACACACCCTTGAGTTATTTGATATACAATTTACTTCCTCTAGTTTAAATTGCAACGCGTCAGTCCTGGTTCTGTGGGCTAGTTTGTGACGGGCTGCAAAGAAGAAGTGCAGCACCTCAGCGTCCACCCGTTTCAACGATGTTGGCTCCTCGGCTCTCCTTATTGCACACCTCGGGTTATCTAGGTCAGAACATTAATCCAAATCGGGCGCGATCCCTTGGTGTGGGCGAGTGGTCTCCGGCTCCTCAGGAACTTCCAATTCAGCATTTTATTTTGGGTCGCAGGTAATTAGGTGGAATGTGGCTGAATGGAAAGAAATACAAACTGAAGATATATGTCTTTCCATCCATCCCTTTGGCATAAAGGTTTTTTCGTTCTTCTCTTACATCCTTTTAATAAACATTTGAAAACGTAACCAACAATAGAGATGCTCATGACCATGAGTGTAAAAAAGTGCGTGAGCCAGTGGCGTCACTAGAGGGGGTGTGTGTGGGTGACACCAAAATGACTGTCTATAAAATCCATGTGCAGTGTTTCGGCAGACATGTATTATTTTTTATTAAAATATCCCTCTAGTTAGTTATTACAGTGAAAACATTTTTCATAATAAAGCCCAGCTTACACACATCAATATACCCAGAAGGCTAAAACTCTATGCTCATTTACTTTTTGAACCTTCTAATGCGTTCTGGTCAGAGCTCTCATTACCACCCAATTAAAATGACGCTTCGAATCACGTGGTTTCGTCTGCACGCGCTGCAAACACACACTCTTGTTTTCGTTGCTGCTGCTGTTTTTATAGTCGCTGATTTTGCCAAATTTTCGGATGTTTCAGCTACAATATTGAGCTAATTAGTATTTGTGAACCTACATCAATATCGTTAAAATAAACTTAATTTTGATGTAATCCTTAAACCTTTTTACTTCGAATTCTGTTCTTTTTATACCGAATTTTCGCTTAAACCACATGAAACATGTAAATACATTTAGGCTGAGCGTATGATATTCTAATTTAGAGGTGTTATTTTAATTTTGCTAGTTGTTTATGTCACTGCTATTGCCATTACGTTCAGTGATATAGGGGAATTACAATTAACGAGTAACATTAGTACAAAAAACATTACTAAGGATTCTGTACGATCTGGTACCGGAGGAGGTCCATGGGGGAGGGTGACACCATGAGTTACCGCACTGGGTGACACCGACCCTACTGACACCACTGGCGTGAGCTCTTCGGCTAAGGAAATTAACGCTCGTATATGCTGAGGTGTAGTACTGTATGGTCTTCTGTCTTACACTGCAGAAGCCTCTGTGTAGGAGAAGAAAAGGGCCATTACAACAAACATCCCCTGCAGCAGAGTCAGGGCTAAATAGCATGATGGATTAGTCTTGAAAAGTGCCTGCTCATTTAATCTGAGGTCCATCACGGCCATAAAGATGTTTTTAATCATATTTGCTTCCTCATTACCTTTCCCACCACTAGCCGTGTTCTCCAGCCGGATATCGATATCCAATACACAATATGTACAGAACCGGCTGGACCCGAGGACAAAGCGCCCACGCTTTGGCCTAAATGTGAAATTCTGATCTTACCCCTCCAATGAGATTGAAACCGTTGACCCGTGTCGGATTCCGGCGGAAGGAGAGACCTAGGCGGTGCCTTGCGGTGCCGTGCCTGCATTCGGAGGCTCGGAAGTCACACTGCGTCAGGCGGCATGGCACACAAAAGGGCTGATCAGTGATTACAGCGTTAGACGCCCGAGAGCCCAACACGGAGGTGTCGGCTGGCGAGTTCGATTTTCAGAACAAATTATTTTTTAATGGCCGTTGGCCACATCTCTTTTTCAGCAGGCGGTACGGTGGATTGCTTGCAATCTGATGGTCCAGGGTTCTAATCGCCTTCACACGGTAGTTTGAGCAAGAGCAAGGTATACTCATTGCTCAGTTAATGCCATACACGGTTAAGGATGGAGCACTTTTATGACAGTGCCATTTTTATACCATGTTGACTACTGTTCACTTTAGTGACTTGCCTCATAAGTACGTTTTCACTGACAGAATGACCCATCAATTACAATAGCCTCTGGTGGTGTAGTTCGTGTACAAGCATTGTGTGCACGCATAAAAAGAAAAAAAAAAAATATATATATTATATATATATATATATATATATATTATATTCTTTATTCATTTCCAAATGCAGACCTAAAACATAAATTATAATGTACCTAGCTTTAAGTGAAGAAATTAAGGCTTTTCAGTTTCTGTTTTTTTTTTTTTTTTTTCTGGGGGAAGTAAATAAACAGTTTACAAACTGACTATACTCTAGAATCATGTGCCTCCATCCAAATCTGTCCTTCTTTTGATGTAATGCACTTTTTTGTATTGTTCTCAGAGATGTGCGTTACTTTGGAGAGAATCATCCTTTAAACAGAATAAATGTAAATGTAATAAGCAGTAAACACTTGAGCTATCAAGGTTACCTTGCAAATTGCTACCTTACAGTCATCCTAGAAGCCTCAGTAAGAGATCCTGTCCTACTGATGTTGAGGTTAGTTTGCCTTAGCTGTGGAGGTCTATATACGTGTGTGTGTGTGTGTGTGCGTGCGTGTGCGTGTCATTGCTTCTGAGGCTTTGAACGCAAGTGAAACGGACAAACTCTTTGTTTCACTGAATGCGTAGTGAATCGCTTTTTCATTTTGTTTTGTTTTTAAACATTTTTATTCCTTTTTGTACACAGTATGCCCAAAGGTTTCTAAAGGAATGAAAAGAGGCCAAGACAAGAGGTTTTTGTGGATGTTGTGTGCTGGAATGTGTTGTGGGTCCCCATGCATTTCTTCAGCTGACGTGCCGAAAGGTCCGGCTATGTGTCTTGGTTTCACTGCGACCTTGAGGATGGCAAACACGGCAGAGGCAGCAGGAGCCATTCAGCCTCTTATCTCCATAGTGATGATATGGGAATCTCTGGGCTGACATTGTGTCTATCACTCATTTAGCCTTGACTGAGGTGTGAAACCGCTGTGGCAACGTGAAAATGTCTTTATCTCCGCTATTGCTCTTTTTAATATAAATAGAAGTTCAGAAGTGTTCTCATGCTGCATGAGGGTGCATCTGAATACCTTAAATACGCTACGGTCTTGGTAAATAAAAGTTTTTATAACTTAGGGAACTTCCCACAGGGATATTGGTTCTTTGCTGGATTTCTCCAATAATTTATTCATTAAATTGTACTTGGAGGGTGGTGCGGTGGGGCAGTGGGGTCCTGCTCTCCGCTGGTTCTGGGGTTCGAGTCCCGCTTGGGGTGCCTTGCGATGGCCTGGTGCCCCGTCCTGGATGTGCCCCCCCCCCCCCCAGCCTTTTGCCCTCTATTGCCGGGTTAGGCTACGGCTCCCCGCGCCCCCTTATGGGACAAGCGGTTTCAGAAGATGTGTGTGATGGTGCGAAATTGTACTTGGGAGGGCACGGTGGCACAGGGGGTTTGGCCTGTGCCTGCTGTGTGGCAGGTCTGGGGTTTGAGCTCTCCTTGGGGTGTCTTGCAGTGAACTGGTGTCTTGTCTAGAATCTGTCCCCTCCCCCTTTGGCCTTCCGCTCTGTGTTGCCAGGTAGGCTCCAACTCGCTGCAAACCCGCTCAGGACAAGCAGTAGCCATTGCAAGAAGAAAATTGTACTTATAAACATACTGTATTTTTTTCTAGTATAACCCTGGCATCTAAAAGTCAGTCTTGGGAATTTATGCTTTCCGCAGTTCAGATGTGACAGTGACACATTGGGAGCTATTACATAGGATAAAGATGTTAATATCTTCAGTCTTGGCTGTGGGTTGCACTAGTTGTACTGCACTTGTCCACAGCTCTGCCCTGTACAGTACAGAGCTGGTCTTCTGTTGGACTGTGGTAAAGGCAGGCAGTCAGCTGCAGTGGTGCTTTGGCTTTTCTTGTTAAAAACTTGAATTTCTTGTCCATTGTTCCATCTGGAGGGAAATTCCTTTACACCTGTAGATCAGTCGCACACCATTTCTCATATAAGTGTATACTCACTTTTTTTACATTGGCTGTCAGGACCCATTCAGGTTGGGGCAGGAAGAGGAGGAGGTTATGAAGAAGTCTTGGCCTGAATGCAGGAGTGACACCGTTCTTCATAAGTCATCAAACAGTGCCTATGCTTTGGTACTCGCTGGCTCTTAAACCTAAACCTCTTTCCAATCTGGGAGGTTTAACCTGTTGTTTAGTCTTGATCAAAGAATGGGACATTACTCTAGTTACAGGAAAAAGTGAAAAAAAATCACAAACCAACTAGAAGATAAATCATCCAAATCCCATGTTTACGTACTTAATAACGAGAAAAAAAAATCAGGAAAATTGCACGAGGTCTCCTAGCAATGGATTGGCCTGGGTCCTTCGTGGCTTTGCGTCATGCTGTCCGTGCTGCGGACGTGTGGTTAGCTCAATGGACCAGCGCCCTAGGCTGGAGTTGACTGTCTGCTAAAGAGTGTCCCACTAGAGGGGTGTAATTGGGGCTTCGGGAGAGAGGCGGCCAAACAAGCCCAATGTGTCAACTCTTTTTCCACCATCGGCGTCTCTCTGCAGGACGCTGTCGGGGGTGGGGGTCTAACCGTAAGCCCTCCTATGTGTATTAGATTGAGGAGGAACAGATGTCTTTGTCGGGCAGAATGTCCATGTTACAGTTCAAAAGCTCCTATTTCCGAGAGTGCAGTCTTGGGGATTGAGACACGATGTCCGTGTAATTGCACTGAAAGTGTCCTGCAATTTATTGCTACAGTGAGCTTGTGTGGATTACGTACATCATATTTGTGTGGATTAAATGCGCCGTCCTGTGTCACGGACAGGGGAAATAACGGGAGAGAGGCATCATTTACTAAATGTTAGTAAGGGCCTCCCTTCTGCTTTGAAAGCAGCAGAAAAAGCCCTGCGGTGAGGCTGGCAGACCAGTGTGTTTACTGTCTACACTGGAGCAAAAATCAGACCTCCTCGCCAGAAATACCCCCATTAAACTGTAAGAGTGGCTTACCTTGGGGGACAAACACGGAAAGGGTTGGAGTTGGACTTGGGAATGTGTATAAGGGGCGACATCCACTGAAACCTCCTCTCATGCCCAAGTGGTGACCCCTTCATATTCCATCTTGTTTTTATTATTTCTTTGGGGGGTAGAACATCTGAAAGTGCAGCTGTACAACACAGTATCTGTTATTGCTTTCATGGATCTATGACACCCGTGCTATCAAAGCAATGTCCCGCTGTCTTCGGGGTGGCAGTGGGGGGTGGGGGGTGGTGGTGTTCGGTGTGCTGCGTCAGCTCAGCCTGCCTCGCTCTGTTTGCTCGTAGCACCTGATGCCTGCCAGGCCCACGTTTCATCGACGGCGTGGAGTATGGCCCCTGGAAGTGTTCCAGGCTATCGATATCTTCTTTAATAAAGCTTTGCGGCAGCCCACGGTGCTGGAGAGCAGCATGCCATGTTGCCTTGCCTCAGGGTTATGTGTTTGAGAGATAAAAAAAAAAAAAAAAAAATAATAATAATAATAAATCAAACAAAAATCCCTGGCACATAATGTTGGCTCCCATTATTAATACAGAACCTTGCAGAGAAGAAAGGGGAGTAATAACCTATCCACCAGCATCCTGACTCGGGGCTCTTATATTATAACAGTTTTTGGTTCTGTTATATATTTATTTATTTGCCCACCCATCCCCCAAAGACTTTATTTATCACAGGCCTCAGTGGCAACCTTTGAGGATGAGATGTGATGCCGAGATGAATCTTCTGCAGGCCTACGGTTCCCCGGAACCTCTTATCGTGCTGTTCAGGAAGGGAAGTTTTCATTCCCTGCGGTGATTAATTCATTTGGCTTCGGGGGCTTTACCGCCCTACCTGCAGCCTCTGCTTCGGCGCCGGCACAAATGCTCCCGCTGTATGGAAATGCTTCACACTCCAGTGCTCGTGTCCCCTTTTTGGGTCTAATTTATATTAGCCTCTCCATAGCTGGGAGCCATACGAGAAGGCTTAATTGCTTTGGCAGCACCCCATTAATGACAACATTAAATGGCTTTGCAATGATTACATTGACTTTCAGCAGTGCCATTTTAGTAATCATCAAATACAACTACCATTTGCTTAAAAGCTTTTGCCCTTTTTTTGGAAAATAGGCTGTTGCCTATTTACAGTATTTCAAAACCAGACCTTTGCTATTTAGGGATTTTGCTGCTGTCGATGAAATGAATTCAGAATGATTGCTGGGGGTTAGTGGGGGGGGGGCTACATTTTCTTGGTCTAAATCTGCTTGCTGGGTCCACAATCATTATTTAAATGACTGCAATGTAGGAATGGGCACATCCTTGATAATGGCCTCTGCTAAAGCAGGGATTAGTGTAAGAAAAACAAATAACACTATCAACAGCTGCGTAATGTCCCATCCCCAGAACATACCAATAAACAGTCATATCCTAGTTTAGCAAAATAATTAATGGCGTACAAAGCTGCTTGTTTTGTAACACTCTTCCCCCCATACATTTTAGCATTACACACACTTAGACACTTTCACATCAGCATTTTTGAATATACAACTGTAACTCGTAGATTCCTTCGTTCATTATCAGTAGCTGCTTGTCAAATGCAGGGTCATGGTGGCCCGGAGCCTCTTCTGGAAGTGTGGGGCATGAGGCAGGGTACACCACGGACAGAACGCCAGTGCAATGTAGGACATACAGCTACATATAATAAATGTTAGTGATTATTTCAATTAGTAAATTTAATGTAATTAAGTAATTAACTTATTGCTAGTGTTGTTCTGTGTAAGTAGCATGTGAGTCGCCATACCTCCCCCAACCCCTGCTGGAGTCATTCCGCAGCATGCCGTCTTCACACATCATCTCCTTCTGTTTCCTTTGCGTTCCAGGCAAGTGTTGGAAATCTGTTCTTATCTTCATTTGGCTTCATTACTATCAGTGCTTCTCTTCTTATCGCTATGGCAATGAACTTATCGTTGCCAGCGAGCTTTTCATGCAGAACTTGGGGCACTTCTTTCAGTGGGTTCACGACACTGCTGTTCTGGAACCAAAAGGAAGGGGGGGGGGCCTCTTCTGTCATCTATTTATTTCATTCTGATCGCAACTAAACAAAAAAACGGGAGCAAGTGAGGTCTTTCATTGCACCCGAGGAACACCTGGGAAAAGGAGGTGCCTACTGCTCACTTTTGACCGTACAGTCTGTTTGCTCACCGTACTCAGCCACAGATTTTCCTCTTTCACTGCTTGGACTCCACGGGTCCTCATGGATTTCACCATCTGGCTCTCTGTGATGGTTTCTGCATTTGTGTGGAGTGAGCATTCTTGCACCCACACTTCCTAAGGGCAGTTTGAAGGCCCTGCTACTCTCAGTGCACTTACTTGTGTGTGGTTGTGAGTGTGTATTTGTGTGTTGGGTGGGGGTTGTGCATCGGTGACACGCGTACACATCCTTTTTCTTCTCTCCCGATGGAATGCGATGAGAGCGTGTCGTGCCTTGTTGTGGCCACACTGGGAGAAGTGACAGCCGTGCCTGTGGGGGTGAGACAATGTGACACGGCCTCAAAAGACCCCTTCCCCCCTTTCATGGGTTTCTGTATGACAAGACGTCCCTCTGCTCACTCAGACACGTCTCCTTTTCGGGTGGCCCTGATTGTCTCAGACAGATCCGCTCTGCCCGGACCTCCCGGGAACATGCGCACGTGCCCATCCGCACCAGGCGCCCTCGCAAGTGGGGCGCCACTGCACACCCTGCGGGCACCGACTGCTTCGGCTGGAGACATGCATCACTCTCACAAGCTCTCCCTGCCTCTCTGCATGCAGATCACTTCCCGCTCCTCGGTGATGAAAGCACGTCTAAATCATATCTGCTCGACGTTACGGAATTCGGGGTTCGCTTGCGTTTGAGAGGCCTCCGGTGCATGGCACCAGGTAGCTGGAGCATCTGTGCGCTTCCTAAACCCTGCTGTATAGTCTGCGTACTGCTGTGCAATTGACACAGCCAAGCATAGTCAACGCAAAGAACCACTGATGCAATCCAACATAGTCAAGGCCACGTGCATAGATGATGCGGTCCGGCGCAGCTGTGGCAGTGTTGCGTAGCCTGTAGAATCGCTGGCGCCAGCGCAGCGGCATGACGCCCACAGGCAATCAGATCCACTTTTGCTGCTAGCTCCCCATTTCCCCTGATTTTCGGAGTGACCTGTGTGTGCTCCTCTGTACGTGAGAGACGTAAGCCGGTTGTGTTAGCGCTACGCGCTAATGAGTTTCCCAGCTGATCCCTCTATCAAGTGCAGCTGATGACCCCGTTGGAGGACCTCCTGTCTGCTGCTCTCCTTATTCTATTCATTACAACCTAATGGGGTTTCTTGGGATCTAGACAGCTTGATATATCTACTCCTTGAAGGAGGCAGCAGGAAGCCTGGGGGAGGACCGACATTGCCGGTTCCAGAAGAACCCGCAGATTGAGCTGCAGGTGCATCACAGGTGAAGCTCTTACGTTTAAGTGTTCCCCCTCCAACCCCCAGGTACATCAGTTTATACAATTAAAAAAAAAAACAACTGAAGTGTAGCAGAGAAGACTTGAGTTGAGTTCGGTTCAGTCAGTGTACGTAGCTACCCTGTACTTAGACTGAGAGCCTCCATCTGCCCTCCATTTAAGGGTCCTTCTGGACTGCTGGCCATCGGTGACGGTACTTTCATCTGTCAGTAGTCGCTGTATTTAATCTGGGGTGTGACTTTTGGCGTGTAACAACTGGCAGCCTGTATTCTCGGTGCAAGCACACTATCTTTGAGGCATGCAATTGAAAATCAAGCCAGCTGCAAAGCTGCAATACACATCAGCTAGTCCAGTCTGGGTAGTAGCAGAGAATGTGCCTCTTTTTTTTTCTTTTTTCAAGGAGAAGTAAAGCATAATCTTTTGAGAAACCGTTGTCAGCCGTAAGAAAAGTAAAATGCTGAGAAAAGGACCGTTTTTGTCCACTGTTGGCCAAGTGCATCTGAAGGGTCTCAAAATGGCTGTCTGTGCTCCTGTGGGAGATGATGTGCCGTGTGCTGCGAAACGTCTCCCTGGAAACAGGCAAACGCACTTTGGTTCTGCAAGATGGCCACTACATCGCCAGAAATAACGTAAAGCTTTTGAGGTACAGACCAGCACCGCTCATGCATTCCGTCTCCAGACTGTGAGTGCGATTGCTGAGTAAGCAGTTCTCCTGCTCAGTGACATGATGTGACCTAAACCCACTGTGTTCTTCACATTCTGGAAAGGCAGAGTTTTCACCCTTCTTAGGGGTGCAAAGCAAAATACGCAAGGTTGGCCTTTGCTATAAAACTCCATTCAACGAGGTATTGTTTTGCTCCATCCTGTGTATTCTGAGGTGGGAGAAAATCAATCAAGTATTTTGCACCGCGCCGCTGCCTTGGAGCTGAGGTGAATTGCGCTATGGCGCATTAGCCGGAGGAGCCGTCCATAGCGGGCCCTGCCGCGTCCGGCACACACCGGGGTCGTGCCCGGCTTCTGTCTCGCTCCTTCCGCTGCGGTGACAAGCGGGCTAGTGGAGCATTTTGAGTTTGTATCCCTGGCGTTGCCGGAGACAAGATTAGCTTTGGCTGCTTACACCTGTGCTGGAATGTTCAGCCTGGAAGCGCAAGGAGCCCGCAGTTGAGGTCTCTCCTAATGTTCGCCTTCGCCGAAAAGAATTTCAAGAGGCAAAGTTAAGCCCTCTTTAGGATTCAACTTCATATCTTGGTCACTAGTGGGAATTGTTCTTTTAAAAAAGAAAAAAAGAACTCCCACTTGGGGTCTGGAGGAATGGGGCAGAAGGTGTGGTGCAGCGCTGAAATGTCATGATAGCGTCCTCAGTGTTGTGAAGACATCCTGCAATGCTTGTCCTTACGGAGTCCGCTTACGCCGCTGCTGCTCGTGTCGTCCTCTCATTTTAAGCCCCTGTACCTCGGGCCCATTGGCTTTTGCGAGTCGGAATGGGTTCTCGTGGAATTATGGCCAGGGACTTGAGAGGTAGCGAATAGCTGCTTCATGCACGTAAATATGTATTGATTGCATACAGAAATTGCTTCAGTGTGCAATTCTTTTGAGAATGAGATATGTTTTTTTTTTTTTTTTTTTGGAAAAGTTGGGTGTTCCTGATGCGCAGATGGCCATGCGTTTCTGCTGACATCACCAGCCGAAGTGGCTGATAGCAGGAAATGGGGGAGCGCGCACATTGTTTCGATCCATCCTTTGTGTCTATTTTCAATGATATTTAACAAGACAGTGATTTGACACAAGCATTTACCAAAAAGAAGCAAGAGAAAAAGAGGAACCCTCAGCTTTTTAAAGCCTGTAAGGTTTGCTTTACCCCACACAGGGCTGTGCATTTTATAGAACATCTGCCACTGTCAAGACTGGTTAATCACAGTTGGGATTTAACAGCCTCTTTCTGTGTGTGCCTGAAAAGCACATTAAAAGTGCATGTAGCTGAACCAGGCATTAACATGATTTCCTTTATGGTGGATTGTAAATTTGTATACACACACACACACACACACACACACACACACACACACACACACACACACACTTATTCATCAGTTCCTGTACTTAGTTATTTATAATTTGAAAATGTGTCACTGATGCAAGAAAGTAAAAGGGGAATCAATGCACTCTCGAGTTCCTTATTAATTATGGGATTTTGTCGTGTATGCGTAAAATCACTTACTACAGCGATATATGTTGTGTGTGTCATTTCTGCTTTATTGTAAAAGAAACTATTAAGTTTAGTTTTTTAAATTTTAAAAACGTTGGACTTTTTTACTGTGACAGTCATCGGCAAAACACACATATGGTGTATATTGTAAATGCATTTTCATTGATTTCTTTTTTACAATCTAGGGTTTATTTGTATGGTATAGAAGATTACAGGTTTACATTCCATCTCATGCTGTAGTGCCCTAGAGCAGTGTACTTATCCTGAATTGCTCCTGTAAAAACTGCCTTCCTATATAAATGGGGAAAATCATTCTAACCCCCTTCGGAGAAAAGCAGCAGTTAGATGAATACATGTATACAGCAAGCTGGTCCTAGAAGGCTTGTACAGTATGTAAGGAAAGCTAGCTGGTATTATATTCTTTGATCATGTACTATCTACAGTGCTCTACATATCTTATTGTTAGACATTATTTAACTAATTGTTTCTTTACAAGGCGGGTTACAAATGTAGGTTTGTACAATAACTTACAATGTGTTTTTTCTCCGGGGGTGCGGTGGCGCAGTGGGTTGGACCGCAGTCCTGCTCTCCGGTGGGTCTGGGGTTCGAGTCCTGCTTGGGGTGCCTTGCGATGGACTGGCGTCCCGTCCTGGGTGTGTCCCCTCCCCCTCCGGCCTTATGCCCTGTGTTTCCGGGTAGGCTCCGGTTCCCCGTGACCCCGTATGGGACAAGCGGTTCTGAAGATGTGTGTGTGTGTGTGTGTGTGTGTGTGTGTGTGTGTGTGTGTGTGTGTGTGTGTGTGTGTGTGTGTGTGTGTGTGTGTGTGTGTGTGTGTGTGTTTGTTTGTTTTTTCTCCTCCATTTATAGACTTGGGTGGAATGCAGGTTTTGCAAGGGCAAAACAGTGGGTCTAACCATTGCACTAGCTGTTGACCTAAGTGTGCAATACCTTCATTGATTTTTACTATTATAGCATAGTGGTTAGTACTGCTGCCTTTAGACCCAAAGGTTGCAGGTTTAGTTCCTAGCTGTACTACCCATGAGCAACATACTTACCCTTAACTTGCTCCAGTAAAATTACCCATCTCTGTAAATGGGGTGAATAACTGTAGGTAGATTAACATTGTAAGTTTCTTTGCAAAAAAAAGTGTCAGGTAAATGTAAATTATTATAGTTTGTTTTGTTCTATAGTTCCGACATTGGGCAGAGCTTTGTTTCTGCAAAAGTTCCACAGTTGTCATCTGTTGGTTGTTGGTTATACTTTGAATAGTTTGTAGGTGTTATTGTAAAATGACACAACTGCTCACCTTGTTATCATGGAAGAATTAATCCATTCTTTACCAGAACATTTTTCATAAATGCCTCAGGCATACCTCCTGGACACGGCCTCCGAATGTAGTCACAGTAATTATCCCAGATCCTGATTTCTGTTTCAAGGTAACTTCTCTAAGTACCTTCTGCCAAATTATTTCTAGTTTCAAACCCAATATTCATCTCACATATTTTGCAAACATGAAGGACGAAAGTTCTGCCAAAAAGTTTCACTGTAATGTGGCAATGATATGGTCATTCATTGTGACAGTTAACAGTGAAAAATGAATTTAATTACATTGTTTTGCCACTTTGATTTACATCCGAGATGTATCCCTCTGGGAGAAAATGATATGCGTCGGAGTGCTGTTAAGATGCTGACATTTGTCTTTCAATTTGTTTGGGGCAGGGGTAAACAACACAGATGATTAATGAGTGTTAGTATCTCTTTTTTTTGAGAGTCAAAGGAATTGTCGTTCAGTTAAACATCTCATTAATTTTTGTGGGGCGTTTTATAGCTGTGGCAGCATGAGATGGAGAGCTCGCTCACCTGCAGCCCTGTGTCAGCTCAAGGTCCACGTTGGAGAGGACTGCTGCACCTGGCTCTAAGGTCAAAAGAACTGGCTCAAGTGGGCCATACCTGACGAGAGGTTACGTGACTTCTGTCAGTGATAATTCCAGTCGCGCTGGTCCTTGTTCCCTTCAGAAAGGGTCACGCAGCCGTGCGTCTGAAGTCTGTCAAGCGTTCGCTAATACAAGTTGTTTTATACAGCTTGAAAATAGTACAGTTTCTTGCGAAATCAAAACAACTTGTGAGGAAGCACTCAGTCCCCCCTGCAATGCCGGAAAGTCTGTTTGTCTGTGTTATTTTCACGTAAAGGAGTGGACTCCTCTGGCGTTTGTCCGTCAAGTGGCTGAATCATTGGAATTACTATGTTCTTGTTCTCAAATTTCACGCCTAATCTATGATTAGAAAATTGCAGTTTCTTTTTTTTTCCCCAGCTTTTCACAACATGCAGTTTAAGGCCATTCCAGACTAGTATAAAAAGACCTGCATTAAGCAAAGTGGATGCTCTTAGCTATTGTTTCTTATGAATGCTCTAATCAAAAGGGGCTTATCTGGGGCTCAAGAGCTCATCAGCATTGATTCACAAAAGATCAGCGACAAATAATGAAAGCCGGGTATTATTGGTGCCATCTTGGGAGCCCCACACCCTACCCAGCATGCCGCAGGCCCCGAGAACAATCACTAATAATACGGGAGGAAGGTAAAAAAGCTACAAGGACACATTAGGCTGCCCGGGAGATTACAAAGTACCTGAAATCCTCATTTTCTCCAACTTTTAGTAGAGTAATTTCTAATGATGCTTTTAAAATATTTTCCTCCTCTGCGAGACAGATTATTGCATCCTCCTCCGCACCCCCTGCCTGATGGCTGCGGGCTACTCCGATGCCCTCCCAGGGCTCTCTATTTATAAACCCACGCATTTTCAAGACCATCACGGGAGCTGGGGGTGTGTGTGTGTGTGTGTGTGTGATGGGGGTGGGGGGTTGATCAGTGACTGATTGTACTGATGGATCAGAGTTTTTGCTCAGTTGCAGGGGTCACGTTTAAAGCTTCTGCATGTGCTGGGTGGTCACAGTAAAATAAATAAAATAAAATAAAATAAATAAAATGAGTGCTCTTGTTTATTCACTTTTATGTTTTTTAATATCCGAAACATCGGGGAGCAAATGCACCATTTCAAAGGGAAAGGCTTCGGGCTGCACATATGGGGACTGGGGAATGCTGTTCTCTTGATGTGTGTGGACTGCATACATTTTAAGATCATTATTAAAATTGAATTCTACATTTAAAAAAATAATCACATACCGGAAATCTCTCGTAAAAATTACAGTTGCAGCCAAGCATTATTTTTTGCATGTGCCATAATGCAGAAATAAATCTAAAATTATTTGTAGACAGTACAGCTATTTACAGTTGGTTGATGTCTGAGGCATGGATGGCAGCCATGCGAATTGCGGCCCTTTCAAAAGCATCCCCATTGCTGAGCTTTGACCTTTCTTACCCAAGAAATTGAAATGCACTCACTGTAATATTAATTCCATATTTAAACTGTTTCAATATTCCACCAACCTTGTTTTACAATATTTGTTTTCTACACTTAAATTAAATGTTTATCTTACTGGAATTAAAAGGGATTTTTCATGGCAGGTCACACTTGAAGCCCGAGTATTGCTTTTTGAATACAAATGAATCCGTGCATAATCCCTTTGGTGGGCTGACAGTATTGAGCTTACTGTAACGTAAGCCGGAGGACGTATGAGGAATTTCTTTAAGGTTTCGAGTCCGCATGACGAAGCATTGCCCTACAGAGGCACTCTGCGTGCGGCTGTGTTTGTCTAATAGCGGGCAGTAAGGACAGTGTAGTTTAGGAAGCTCTATTCCTCCCCTGATTGCTCCTGTTATTTCAATAATGGCTCCATCAATATTAATCTAGTGCTGACTACTCTGGGGAGGCTTCCTCAGAGGTGTGATTCCAGCGGAGGGTTTATCTGCATCCCAGTCACCCTGGCAAGTACGTAGCCTGTGCTGTAGAATATGTGGCTGTGTTTTTGCTTTCAGCATTTGACTTGCACTCATTCACTTTCGTTAATCGTTTATCTCTATCGGGGTCACGGTCCGGAGCCATCTCATTATCACTGGGTGCTTGTCTAGGAGAGGTACACCCTGGATGTGACACCGGTCCGTTGCAGAGTAGCCACGCACACAGACACTCACTCTCTCACCTATTTAGAGTCACAAATCACCCTTTTATTAAAACCTGTGTCTTTGGACTGTTGATAGAAACCCTGAGGACACAGAGAGAAAATTAGAGAAACTCCATACTAGCTAAGCTGGATTTGATCCTCCACCTGCACCGCCTAGGTGCTGTGAGGCACCAGGTCTGTCTGCTGCACCACCTTGCTGCCCTTGTTTTCTTTAATCAAGATGATTATGTACTGAACTTTTTGAACTCGGGGGGGTCTTGAGAGCACAGAGGTTGTGTTCTTTCGATCAAACAAAGTGTATGAACGGGCTGATGACAAGGTAGTGTTTATGACCCTTTTGCGTGGATACTCTGTGCAGCAGTAACCATTTAAAGTAGAGTTGATGTAATACCTTCTCTGTAATAGGAATTCTTTGTGGGAACTGCTGAGAAAGAGCTGGGAAGACGTGTCAGCTGATTTCACGCTAACATTTGTTAACCAAATCAAGTGCACGCACACTTTTCACTGTATCTTCACATCATGGTGGGAGCGGGGACAGGCCGATGGGGTTCAAAGCTGTAGTGTCCTCTGAAATCCTGTAAAATCTGACTCACTCACTCCAATGGACCTTAACTTTCGGAGCTCCGGGTTGCAGGAGACATCGGGAATCACAACCCTTCTCCATACCCCAGCACGTCTCCCCGCTCCACAGTCACCCCCCCATGCAGTCACCTGTCAGCAGCCCACAGGGACAAAGCTGGGGCACTAGAGTGACTCCTCCAGGTAGAGCAAAATGCCCAGCAGCTATTCGCCCTCACACTGAAACCCCAGTGTCTGTGTGACAGCCATCTGTTCAATGACGCTCCACTTACCGGTGGCCCATTGTGACCCCAGACAAACTCCAGCAGGAAAAACTGCCTCTCGGCTGCTGATTACAGTACCAATGGTAACCATTTGGAGCAAAATACTGTTGTAGGAAATTAAACTGTTGTTGCAATGTTGTGATTTTATTTATTTATTTCCTTCCTGGTACCGATATGGCCAATTTTGCCTCCATGCTTCCCCGATAAGCATGTAATGGAGAAGCTATAAATCTCCAAATCTTTTCTATCCATAACCACCAGATTTAATTGTGCTGAAGCTGTACGATTTCGTATTCATTTATATATCCAGTCTCTCAGAGTTGTGTTTGTTATTTTCATTTGTATTGATCTCGGCCAGTGACAAATTGCAAATGATATTGACAGGCCACACGGGGTGGTGGGAACTCAAGAGATGTTCTGGATCTCAGTTATGAGCAGTGTAATTAGTTTGGAATGGCTTTTTACTGTATTGTATGGGTTGCAAAAGTAAATCTTGACTCCTTCGATTAAGCAGCACAATTATCTGTACTGGAACGTGTACCCGGAGCTTCTCGGCAGGAGGTCTGTTGACGGGGCTGAAGATAGCATTTACATCTCTATTTTCTGACCAGGCCCAACAAGAAAAGAGCCTTTTGTAGCCAGTGGCAGAACCTTAATGTAAACCTCTGACATTAAATATACACATTTACATACTTAATGGGGCAGCAGGTAGCAAAGCTATTAGAGCCTTAGCCTTGCAGTTAAAAGCCTTGGGTTTGAATCCCTGCTCTTGATAGTAGCCTTAGGCAATGTTGAATCACTCCAGTAAAAGTTATCCAGCTGTATAAATGGGTAAATAATTGTCATCATGACCCTCCATGGAACAAGAGGCTTAACTTACATCATCTTAAGAGTCATGCTTCACAGTCCAGTTGTAAATGTTCAGCTCCCAGTGCCAAGAAGCGTGTGGTGGTGTGTAACATATTAAACGTCCCATCTTCATAACATGATATCAGCCCCCGCCAAATTTGCTGTTTTTCTTTTTTAAGAGGCCGTCATTGTTCTTGACAACTGTTGCCTAGCGAGAAGTATGCATTCTTGAAATGTTAATGTTTTCCTTTATTGTGTTTCCATTCCATTGCATTAGTACAATAATTAATCCAAATGAACCCTTAGTGCTCCACAATAAATGTTTTCCATATTCATTAATAGACAGCTCATTAGTAAATAATGAGCTGGCTCTCTCAACGTGCTCCCTGTGTTGCTGGAAATGACTGGAGCAGGGTACACCCCGCTTGTGCAATTCCGTTCTAATTAAAGCTGAATTCTGCTTGGAAAGAGTGAGGGCATACGCTTTTGCAGCACTCCGCCTATGAATAATTAATCGTTCATGCAAGTGTTTGGAAAAAATACACTTCTATCTCTGATGGTAAATTTGTTATACATGCTCTGCTGCAAATGTGCATTTTAGGTTTGACTGAAACATTGCACTCTCCAAGCGCCACGCTCATCTGCATACGCGCAGAAGGGAACGGTTAAGGGAGGTCACTGCCGGAAGGTGAGAAGGATTCTTTTAAGAACTGGGTTGTCCATCAGTTGGGTTCTTTAGAAGGCCATCAGCCTGGAACAACAATGCAAGGGCAAAGTGGGCACAGGCAGGTGCTCTCTCCAGCTCCATGGACTCACTCTCAGTAGGTTTCTGCTTGCCAGTCGATCAAAGGTCGTTGCTCCTTTAGCTTTCCTTAATTGTCCTGCTACACCTGCCAGGCACGTTGAAGCTGACTTTGTAAGAAAAGGTGTCGGCATGTAGAAAAGTCCGAACTGCCCGTGCCACACTACTCCTGATCATTCCCAGAGCACACAGAGAACTCTCCTTGTCGCCCCGTAACTAATGGTAACAAGTTAGACGCCACTCGCCTTCTGTAAGTCAGCAGATGTTGCCCTGCACTGGAAGCCTGTGATGCAGATGTAGGTCAAGCCCTGTTAGGAAGAAGGACTCTGTGTGATTTATTGGAGAAAATCGCAATGACCTTTCCTTGGGAGATGGGAGGGGGAGAAAGAAGAAACTCTCCTTCCACCCCTCACACTACCAAAGTCTGACATTACATTGCTGTTGCACCAGTTTTAACAAGGACACCACTAGACCTCAAAAGCACCTTCACTAACACTGTATAATCTCCATAATAAAAAAATACCCAAGGCAATACATATTTAAATTCTCTTGTTTCTGTAGATATATTTTTGCAGAAGAGTAGATAAGGAGCTTAAGTGAATAAATTATCTTTAAGCTGTAACTTAAAATAACTAATTTATAGATAAAGGAATTCATTAGAATTGACCCTCAGTTAATAATATTTTTCTTTCTTAAATCATAGTTTTAATTTAAAATTCAGGACGGCTATCCACGTGTCCATCTATTTTTTTGCCATTTATTAATATTCTATTTTTAAGGTTCTTCTATCTAGACTTTTACATTCCTCTTGGGATTACGATGAAGAAATGCACAGCTCAGTACAGCGGGGCCTCCACTAGTTATTCGTGTTTGTTAATATTTTGCTAACTGTTTATCATCTCTGCCATTGATGGAGCTTTAGTTTAGTTTAGCAGATGGGACCATGGCAATGCTTGAACACAGTGTACATCACACAGAAATATGAAAGCACATCTGGTCTTGACATCAGTGAGACATCAAAGGTCACTTGGTCTATATATTTCGATTACCATACAAAGTAATTATTGTGGCTGAAATGAGCATGTTTGTATGAATGGAGGTCCATGTTATTTGCATGGATACTGATATAGATTAAAAGCTGTGGGCAAAGGTAACAACAGTGACATAGAACTAAAGTAATGATGACACTACTGAGTTTTTATTTCAAGGAAGGAAATTGTATTATGCTATCTGTAGAAAGTTAACATTTAAATTACTGATTGTTTAGTTTTGTTGTTTTTTTTTTAATTTATTTGTTTTATTATTTCCGTGCTCATTTTAAAGTAATTTTACCCGAATAACATTATGAGCTCTAACTGGCTGCGGCAGTGAGGCTGTTGAGAAATTAATTTGTCTTTTGTTTTGATCAGCTGATAGTTGGAACAAGGCAAAAAGTGAGGGAAACAAATTCTACTGAAGCTGTTTCCCAGAAATATTCTGTCTTTGCTATGGAAATGCTTGTACGCTGGGTCAGCTTGTTAGGTCAGAGTTTTGTTTCATTTTATTCGAGTTATCTTGACAAATGAATCTGCATTTTTTTCACTAGTCCAGACTTGTGATACGGGCAAACTGTAATGTTTCCAAATAAAAATAAATTATAATACTTCACCCAGTTCAGAAAGAAATAGTAGAATGTATGACACACTGTAATTTTTCCTTTCAGAAAATAAATACAGGCATTTGAAAAAAAGATATATATGTATATACAGTATATATTATATATAATTTTTTTTTTTCTGATAATTAAATGCAATGAACTTATGGACAGCTACTTGTAAATGTACCCTTATTTATATCATATCTATATATACTGTACATACTGTATGGATATAGGGGGCATGGTGGCACAGTAGGTTTGGCCAGGTCCCGCATTCTGGTGGGTCTGGGGTTTGAGTCCCGCTTGGGGTGACTTGCGATGGACTGGCTTCCCGTCCTGGGTCTGTCCCCTCCCTCTCCAGCCTTGTGCCCTGTGTTGCCAGGTTAGGCTCCGGTTCGCCACGACCCCACTTGGGACAAGTGGTTTCAGCCAGTGTGGTTTTATATGTATAATATATATATATATATGAAAATAAGGGTACATTTATAACTAACTGTCCATAAGTTCACTGAATTTAATTATCAGGGTTTCAGATAATCTTTCTGCATTACTTGCCCGGCAGAAATTCTTATCCAAGGCCAGTGCAAATTTTCTGCATTATATATCCCTTTCATTGAGTTATCTTTTTACTTGAGTGATTAAGGTTGCTTAGAAAAACGTCATCTGGTATGATACAGTTTAGTTTGAGTTACTGGCAGTCAGCACTGGGTTTCAAAGCTCATTTGCGACTTAGTCAAGGCCAGAGAGATCAGGTCAGACCCAGATCCCCTTGGGAGTGTGACTAATATATCCTGCTGGAATGCTAATGATGCTTTCTTCCAGAAGTTCTGATGATGAACTTGCTCATCGTGCCGTGACCTGCCAGCCCAACCTCATAGCCTCGTAGACTTCTAGTGGGCCGTGTTTCAAAGCTGGTATCGAGTGCCAGCATACTTCAGTACTGGGATAATTACCTGTAGGCCAAAGGGCGCTGACCACTGGGGTCATGCTGTCAATACCACACTGTTTTAATCCAGTCACTGATATGAGCCTTCTCTCTCGCTCATTAATTTCTATATGGCGGGTAAATCCATCCGTTTATTGGCTGCTTGAAAAAGGATGGTATAAATATAAAGGGATGAACATAAAGTTTTTACATATAAATTAGGACTGCGCCCTTGTCGGTTTTGTAGACGTGAATTTTTCTGTGTTCAGTCCACTTCATTATTAAAAAAGGCTGCTTGCTGGTATGAGTCAGAGTGTAACTGGCAGACCTTGACCAGAAAGACCAATCGGGGTCTTTCATGGGACAGAGCCCAGTCATGTCTCTGGATGACGCTGAGAAGGACGCGTCTGGCGCCGTGATCCCTCCCCTGAGGCCCAGCCTCTGACAGACACGGCCCCAGTTCAGCTCAAATCCCTCTGGAAGGTGCCCAGAGCAGGCGATGGCTCATCAGGCCTGCACCTGTAGTGATGAAGTGCAGACCTTCCGGCGTCGGAACAGATCAGGTCACCGTGAAGGAGACCTGTGGCACGACTGGGGAGGCTGGCCTGAATTCAACATCGCAGGACATGACTGAAGGACTGCAGTGTGTAGCTGAATTTAGCAGTACCAGTGTCAAAGATCTTTCCACCTGCTTCATATTAATACAAAATATTAAAAAAATCTATATTTAGTCAGTCAACCGAAAACTATGCCGCTGATTGCAGTTTAATAGTTCTTTTTCAGAAAAGTGTGAATCTGCCTGTTTCATGCATCTCTTTGCTTGGTAGAGCTGTAAATTCATTTGTGTAGAGAGGAAAGTTTAGACATCGCTGAGTTTGTCTGCTTGTTTCCTTTTTCTTTAATGCTATGTTATTTAAGGCTCTGAATCTGGTCCCCAAAGTCAAGAATCTGCTGAAATGGACATTTGAGCTCTGCGACTGGAGGTCCATTGGACAGCCAGTGGGTGTCGTGCCATGTCAGCGTCAGAGAGGACATTCGCTGTCAGTTTGGGGCTTGACTGAGGAGACAGGGGTTGACCGTACTCCTCCCTTGGATGGACCGCTCAGATGAACACGACTTGCAGTGGATACCCCGCTCTCCAGTCCCCCTGCTCGTGGACACAGGCGATCGATATCTTTAATTGAACCACATGACCAAAGCAGTGCAGCGCACAGATTTATGGTGATATGATAAGTGTAGGCTATCGCAAACGTGCAAGGGACAAGAATAGACAGGGAAAGTTTGATGAAGCTGCAGAACATAGTTTTTGTGTCTCATATTCAAAACATTAATCCCCCATATAATGATTTTCAATAATTATTTTTTGCTTCAACATACAAAGATTGGTCTTTTTTAGTAACTAAAAATGTCTTGGTGTAATTGGGTTTACTTTAATTATACTTGTTTCTGCATCACGTTCTGAGGCCGAAACTTAACGGAGGTTAGTTCTCACAGCTTTCCCAGGGAAATACACCTCAGCTCGCCTGTAGGGGGCACTGATTCCAGCCCTGGGCTTCCTCAGTTAGCACACAGTGCCCCCCTCCCACTCACACTGCCCTGATCGCGCTGCCCGCTCTCGTACCCCCAGCTGCTCCGCTGACTGAGCCTGTTGGCCTGGCGGACCCCTTTTGGACCCCCGTCGGCCCTTATTGCCCTCAGGTTGGTGCGCTGCCCCCCGGCTGCATGGGGCCGGCAGATGCCATCCTGCTGCGTTTCCGTCCACATGGAAGATGACTAGTTTTCAGTGGCGGATGGAAGGGGGGGGGTTGGGGGGCTGCAGGACTGATGTTTCTAAATGAAGGAGAGAAAAGAGCTTTGTTCGGTGCCGCTTGTCAAACACAGGCATCGGCAGCATCTGTATCTGGAGGGAGCGCTTCCATAAGTTGAAATATGTACATTTAACACCTGCAAGTGACAAATGTGTAAGAGCCCAGTAAAGACTGCATGCATTAATGAAATGTGTGCAATCAGGAGCATCTTAAGAACAAACTAAAAGTACTGTATGTTGGGTAATTTCCTTAACCTCCTCCAGACTGCAGAACCATCAATCGGAGCGAAAAACTGTCGTGTTTCGTGAGTTACGTTTGTGCGTATTTCAGTGTGTTTTGAATTGGCTCAGATAATCCTTCTTGTGCGATGTGTGGTTCATAAATATGAGCTTTGCGTGTGGATGCTTTCTTTAATAAACATATGTCAGTTATTGTTTCAAGAACTGCTTATTCAAAACAGCTGAGTTTGTCAGAGCAAAACAACTGGCATCTAATCGGGATTTCAAAATAGGAAAACCAAAAAACTGACAGGCACGTTTAGGGAGGAAATGTGCAATACGAGCCACACATGAATTTCAGAAACCTTATTCTGGTAGATACATAAGATGAACAAAAAAAAAATTTGAAAACCATTTTTTTATTATGATTTTTTTCATTTATCTGACGCCTTTCTTAAAAGCCACTTTAACAGGAATATGCTTACAATGATTCACTCATCTATGGAGTGCGCCAGTTTTTACTGTATTAGTTCAGGGTAAATACTTTGATCAAGGGCACTACAGTGGGAGCGGGGAACTGGCCCTGGGACCTTTTGATTGTGAGATGGGACCTCTAACCGCTACTCTTCCTGCTGCTCCTACTGAAGTAGTTAAGACACATAGAGTATAGACTATTAAGGTCACATTTGCGTTTGAAGGTGTGTTCGAACATCCTAGACTTCCCGCTTTCCCGTGTCACGAGCAAGCGAGGCCGTACCGTTGGACAGACCGTTGCCGCCGCCACGCTCGGACCTCCACCCACGACCGTGGGAAACAAGTAACTCGGGAGCAGCGGGATGCCTGACTAGTGCTGCTCGAGCAATGTGACTGTGACGTGAACTCTTCAAGCCCTGGTGCTGAATGGCGGGTGAGACCGTTGAAAGAGGAGATGCAGGATCGCCGATGAGCGAGCGCGAACTGACCCCTGTGAACGGTTTTCGCTCCCCGAGCGCAGAAAGACTCCCCTGTTGCTCGCGCTTTAATTCCCCTACACTAAGTAAATAAAATGCACGTTGGCACAAAGGCCTCTTTGTGCCGCTTTTCCCCCCCATCAGATTAGAGAAGTAAACAGTGACAAGTCTGCTGCTGATCCCCAGTCATGCCCAGGGGTTGAGCTGTAATGAGACAGGCAGCAGCTCCGTTTTACGAGTAGCCCGGGGCCAACTGCGCCATGAATCAGGCAACAAAGACGCCGTTATTACATTCATATTCCTCCTGATTAAAAGTGACTGCGCGGCTGCGCTGCAAAGAACACGGTGCCGCTGAGGAATGCGCGGGGCTTAGATGTCGGCAGACAAAGGACGGCATGCAATTAGAGCACGCGGTGACGGGGCCCTCGGCACACGGGGTGCAGGCGTGCCATCTCCCGGTGACACTCGAGCGCGGGGTACACGCGTTCCGAGGGCCGCGCCGTCTCTTTCTGTCACGCGCACACGCACACGCGTGCACACACAGACATACACGCGCTCGCGTTACGTGCGTTTGTGCAGCCGCGTGCTCTTGCCGTCACTCGCACATACACACTCGCTGCATGTTCCCGTTCCTGTGGCCTTGCTCTCTTGCTCTCACTTTGTGTCTTTGTCACACGCGCGGTGCTTAATGCACGTTCCTACTGGGAAGCTGTCACGCAGCCCCTCGCCCCTTTTGAAAAACACGCACGCGCGCGCACAAATATAGAAGGAACGCAGCACACATTCTCGCATCCGCACACGTCGGGCCCAGATGTGGGTGGCGTCAGAAAGAAAAGCCATTCGAATGAGCTTTATTTTGGTGACTTTTCTGTGCTTTGTAGCTCTTTCTCTGAAGTCTTTTGCATCATGGCGCTGCGCATAGTTTGAGCGCGAAGCGCGTGATGGAGTTTGACCCATCCTCGGGAGCAGCGGGACACGGGCAGGTGGGGCGCGGATCCAAGAGCCCACCACCGCGGAGGAGGTCGCCGAAGCGCCAGATGCCGATTGTCCGCGCGGTGATGCAAATGAGCAAGGTGACCTTGGAGAGCCGCTTTCCTTCGAGAACCGGACTCCGTTGCAGGCCGCCGTTCTCTCTTCCTGCCTAAGTAACGCCCAGCGGGTCGTTCGTGTCGATGCTCTCCGTATTTACACGAGACGGGGCTGCCGGGGGCCGAAGGGGACACGTTGCTGGATAAAATGGACTTAGATGGTCACTGAACATTAGCGTTGAAATCAAGCTAAGCCGCCACTGACGCGAATGGAAATCGAGAAGCCGATAGCAGGAGATCTATAGCTTACCTGAGAGCAAAGCATTTGTGTTTACGCAGCCTGCCACCTCGACGTTTTGTCACTCGCCTAACGGCTCGGATTCCAAACCGCCTTTTTTTGTTCCGCCATCCATCACTGTCGCCTGCTTTTGAGAATAAATAATCACCATACTTCTTTCATTTTGCGCTATCATGAGTTGCCATCATAACCGCTCGCGCTGTAATAAAAACACTCATTTGTATGTATGTCTGTGTGGCTCGGAAAAGGACAACGGTGGAATTGTTCTTGGAAATGAGCGCAGGTCACATCCATTTTTGAGCTGCGATGCTGGAGAACGGACGAGAGGTACGCGTGCATTCTTTCGCGCGCTGCTTCACGGGCTATTCATATCAAGTGCCTCAGCAGCCCTGTGCTTCTTTTAAAGAAAGCGTATGTCGGGCTAAGCGCTTTTATTAAATATGAAGAAAAGGGCGATCGGGTCGAGAAGTGTTGCTGGCTTGGTGCGCTGTAAAAAATTTGCACACGCATTTATATTTAAATGGATTTTTGCTACATGGGTAAACAGAGCACTCCGAAGCGCTGAGCGGAATGGACGCTGGCTTTCACCGGGGGTCCTAAATTAAACTGGAAGTGTTTATCATCTCCAGGAAGGACCGCCAGGGCTGAGACAGCCTGGATGCTGCACACTTGCCAGGATGCATCTGGCTGGCAAAGTCTCTGCCCCAATTATGAGCTTACAGGCATCTTGCATGCCTTATTTTGGATGCTGAACACTTGACCACGTGCAAATTATTACAGTCTGAGTCAAATATTCGCATCATTACAGTGAGATGGATCCTGCTCTGCTTAACCGCTGCCCTGCTGAACAAAAAGGCGAAACGCAAGACGAGTAGGGCGTTTGAGGGACTCGGGCAGCGAGCGCTATCGCTTTGTGATGTGCGAGGGGTGCTTTCTGGGGAGTGATTCAGAGATCAAGTAGAGTGACCTGCACCGGAGCTAAATGGAGGATTGATGAACAAGTCATTTACAGGAAATGAAACCCAGGTTTTGTAATGCTCCATAATAAAGGCCACTGGGGAGGAAAGGCATCTCTGGAAATCCAGTGTGATGGAGGCATGCTGAGCCTGGCAGTTTCTCTGTGTGCATGTGTGTGCAACAGAGGGAGAGAACGTAAAGAGGTTCTGCATGGCAGCTCTACGGAAGTTACAGAAATTAAGCTTTCCATTCGGCACAGTATATTTTCAGGTCAGAGAATATTTTCAAAGCCCACAGCTTCCGTGCACCGGTTGGGTTGAGCAGAACATCGGGCGATGTGAATAAACCATAAACCACTTGTCTTAATGCCGACCTGACATTTGTCTTCTGCAATAACAACACCTTTTAGTGTTTCCAAGCACCGTTCTGTCTCTTTTGTGCGCATTCTTCCTGGCCAGCTGTGTGTCTGTACATTAATGCGTAGTTGGTGCAAAGTTTAAGTAAATGAACAATACGGTGAAAACGCTCAACTGCGCAATTGTTTGTCATGCTGCTGCTGTATTATGTTACAGGTTTTGTGGTAAAGTGTCATAACACATATTGTTATGGCATGTAGAAAATCGGAAAAATCAGAAGTCGTAGTTCCTTCAAACATACATATACACATTGGTACATTCGATGACGATATGCATATACGTTTAAGTTTAAAATGTATTTCTTTCTGAGTACACAAAACAATCAAGGATCTTACCATTAATCTTTATCCCATACATTACCTGCATGTTTTTGTCTACCTCATGTTTTGTCTAGTATTAATTAAAACTGAAAAGCTGTGAAACATTTAGAACTATAATAATAATAATAATAATAATAATAATAATAATAATTCTGTTCACTGCTGCTGCTTTTACTTTTTTCTCAAGAAGATTGCATTTATGGTTAACTTTGACTCATGACAGTTATGGTTTATTTTTTGCAGCTATTTGTAGGTCCAAGCTCCCTCCTGATGCCTTTCTAAAATAGAGAAGAACAATTTCTTGTCACCTCTTAAGCACACTTCTTTTAGATATTTTTATTTCTATACCCATTCATATACACATTACAAGGCTAGTGTTTGGAGCAACTTTTCTCAAAGCATAATGTGTGTAAACATTTTAGACAAATTTTACTTTACGGTGATTATCATTGGTCTAGTAGGCTGATGGCGCCTCCCAGAATTTGGCCTGCAATGAAGGGAAGCATATGGTGAACACCAACCAATACAGCTCTTGTCCATATATCTGAAAATGTGTTTTGTCTTAAATGGATTTAGGTCCCTATTTTTTAATCATGGAGTCCATGGAGTCTTTTCTATTTTAAACTTTATATTCACATTTTTTAAATACACACACACACGCAGCAATTTTCAGTAACCAACTGTCCAGTGCAGATTCATGTTGATCATGCATGATGCAGGGCACATCCTGGACAGTCCACCTTAGGGAAATTACACACGCCAACTCTTTCACTCACACACATGCACACACTAAGGGCTACTTGGACTTCACCTGAAACACATGATGGACTAAATTAGATTCATTGGAGGAAACCATGTGAACATGGGGAGAACATCCAAACTCCACACAGAATGAGACATGTTCAAACCCATGACCACATGCACAACTCTGGAGTGCTACCAGCTGCACCACTGCTCCTCCCAAAGCACACATATGTATATACTAATTGCAAAGTCTGTATATGACGGAAAATTGATTATCAGTCAGCCTGGGAGGTGTGATCTTTTTCCTTTCTTGATGTCATTGATTAATTGATTAAAACGGCACATAATTCTCAAAGTGCTGTGAATCATTAAACCTTGCAGTTACATTTTTTTCAGTAAGCTTTGGCCTCACGATTTGTCCTAATTTCTCAGTATTTAGAGACACTTTTGCCTTGCATCAGGTATATACTTAAGGGAAAACACATTCCATATCCTGGTCATTCATCCAGTTTTACTTTCCTCTTCCTGTATGAAAAATAAGCTTTGAAAATTATGTTTTTATACATGCTTCATTGGTCACTTTGCTGCCAAATAAAAAGCAAATGCTGTATGAACATGTTTCTGATTGAGGAGTTATGGACCAGATGGAATGTCTGTAGACCCCTTCTATTAACGTTAAAGCAGTATGTACATCACCAACTGCTGCCTTTACTGTATGCTTCAGTGGCTGTTTTTGAGTTTTTGAGCAACATATGAACACAATCCTGGAACAGAAAGTTCCACAGAATAAGAGGGCGAAATCAAAAGCTAAGCACGTACTGATAATGCATAGCTGTAGCGCATCGCCAAATAAAATGATGTTCTTATCCATGTGATTTGAACAGGAGAGGGGAGAGCCATATGAATAAAATGCATTGACATATAATGCGAAGTTTGTAAAAGTCTGGCCTGAGCAGCTTACAAAGCAGCATCCTGAAATCGTGAAGCTGCAGTCATACCCGTACCTCCCAGCTGGAATTGAATCTATTCATGAAAGACCATGTTCTTTCCTACAGCAGGCCAGTGCAGTGAAAATTCTACAGTAGAAGAGGCAAGATTCAGTAAATGAGCTTTTGTATGTTTCTCTGCTTCTGTTTGGAGATCTAGCAGATACGTTGTGCACCTATCACACCTGTGCAATGCGACTTTAGACTGGAGGGAGCTTGGCTTGCATAGTTATTTTTCATGTCTCGAAAGATGAGCCTTTGCAAATCTAACATACTTCTCCCTTTTCTTTTCCCTTCCTGCTAAACTTCAGATACGACTGTGTCTTCAGGACGTGGTGAGTACAAACATGGCACCTACGTTTCCGATGAACGTCACATACATGTGGCGTGTTGTGTTCCAGAGGCTGAATGTGTTTTCCAAGATATCGATTTCAAAGGGAATTACGGCCGATAAGGTTTTGCGCATGGCATCTTACGCACACAAACCGCAGTCAAGACCGTGACAGGAATCTGCGCAGTGTGTAGCAGCAAAACCTTAACACGCTTTCCTTTGAGGGCTGCTGAAATCCACCAAAACATGCTTCACATTGTCGCCTGTGCAGTTTTGTCCTTTCCTTCGAAGCAGTCGTGGTCGATCGGGTTTCCAGCAACCAGCATCACTCTCTGAAACTACAGAAAGGCTTTAAAGATGGCAAAGATGAATATGGACCTTCTGTGGACTTGTCCACTACTGGGACTGAATAAGATCTGCTCTTTCACACAGGCAGGATGGAAGGCTGTGGTCTTCAACATGAAGTGATGCCATGGTCATCAGGCTTATAGACTCAGTTGCATTTATGTGCTTTCGAACTTTGCTAAAATGATAGCGGTTCTAAGAATGGTCCTACAGATGCTACACTCACAGAGGTTCACACACACCCTCTTCCAAGAAAGGCAACAGGGAGGAACAGCATGGGCTATGTCAGAAGCTAATAAAGCTAAGTGACGGTGACTCCTACCCTGATGAATGGCGTTTGGATGGCGGGCCCGCCCAGGGGAATGGAGCAGCCATGTGCTTCTTCAGAGAGACGGGATAGATAAGCAGTGGGGTATACCCATCTCAGTACAAGCATCGCTTCAGTTCTACCAATGCTAGCCGTGCAAACGCACAGATGTGCAGCATTTGTTGGGCCGTCTGCTACCTGCAGCCCCGATGGCTCAGTTGTGGGGAGGGAGAGGAGGCCACAAGCTGCAGAGCGACGGAAAGGAGCTTCCGGCTCTGGCAGTGAGTAAGTAAGCGTAATCTGACTTCCCTGGCAACATCGTCGGCGTCAAAATGCCTGTCGACCCGAAAGGAGAGATAAAACACAAAATGTGTGATTCAGCTTTCCTTTCCTGCGACCGAGTGGCTTGATGGATAAATTTTTTGTTTTTTACTTCATTTATTTCAGTTTTAGCATAAACACATATCAAGTGAATAAAGTAACCACACATATATTCATCTATCCACACTGGCACGGAGGAGTATAGCCATGCCCCCTTCTGGATTTTTTGGCCGAACCTGATAGAAATGAAGGTCATGTGGAGATGGAATGACGGAGAACAAAAGATTTTCATTTTTTGTTTAATAGAAGCTCTCTAAGTCTAAGACCTCCCTGTACTGCCTCATGCCTCATCAGTCCCCCAGCCCTGGCATGCAACTCACACATATGTGTAAACACACTCATGCACGCACACATATACACACACACACACACACACACGCACTGGCTGAAACCACTTGTCCCAAGCTGGGTCATGGCAAGCCAGAGTAACCTGGCAACACAGGGCACAAGGCTGGGGTGGGCACACCCAGGACGGGATGCCAGTCGGTCGCAAGGCACCCCAAGCAGGACTCGAACTCCAGACCCACCAGAGAGCGGGACCCAGCCAAACCCACTGCACCACCATGCCCCCACTACCTGTAAACCTCACAGGCAAATTGAACATCCTTTGATGCTCCTCATGAGGACATATCATGCATTAAATTATTAGGTGTCACAGAGTGTAAATCTGTCCGTCATATTGAACAGAAAATGCACCTGTACTTATTTCCCTGTACACAAATAGAATTGCCACGTTGTTAGCGGTGGTACAGCATATTGCGTGTAATTTTTCTATTGTGTTAGTCAGTACACACACAATGCGAGTCTCACACACACCTTCTCCAGGTTCTTTACTGGGAAACTCTGTGTTGGTCTCACCCTCTCAGTCGGTCTCCCTCTCTCCATCTTTTATACTGAGGCAAATGAAATGTATTTATGGCACCTACGCTGGAAAACAGTCTCTGTGAGACGTCCCTTTAATTTCATTTTCAAAATGCCAGCGATAAATTTATCAAATGAGCTGAATCGAATCAGGATTTTTCAGAGCTCCATCCGTCATGCCGTTTCCTCGGGGGAGCTGTGGGCGTAGCTGACCCCGCTCACAGCCATTGATGGCAAAGATGGGAGAGGGGGAGCGTGCGGGGCCGAGGGGACCCAGGGCGCCGGATTAACATTATTCGTCTTATCAACAGCGGCCCATCATTTGCACTTACTTTTAGTTGGAAAATGGGAAGAATTTTTTTTTTTTTTTTTTTCTCCTTCTCCTTCTTAATCCATACTGCCCTCTTCTCTGCATGATCTGATCTGCCATATTTGGCACGAGATAGCATCCGCATTGTGGAGTGGCTCCCAGCTTTCTCTGTCAGCCTAATTGGTTGCACCTGAGGCCAGAGATGTAGGTGTAATTGCGGTACTAGAGAACTCCAAGGCAACGGTGCTTTTAGTGCACTTATGTGTTTCTCTGCAGTGATTATGGTCCGCTAGCACCCCAGCAACGAGTTTAGCTTCATCAACAATTCACCAACATCCAACTCTTGCGGAAACTTGTGGAAAACTAAGTTAACTGTATCGCGGCCGGCTGCTGCAGAGGGGGATTTGGTGTAGGGAACAAAGCTCGTGCCATCTACCGCACGCACGTCCGTCTCGTAGCAGCGCCACGCAGCAGGCAGCTTATATACGGACTTTGGAATGTGGACTGTAATGGAATTGCCTTTAATCTTTTACCCCTTTTCTCTCGGCTTTAAAATCTCCATCTGAATTAGGTCAAGCTTACAGCTCAAGGGGTATTGTACTAATTTTCTTTTCAGTATCAAATTATGTTAACTTCTACAGGCTACTTGTAATTCAGTCAATTTAAGCATTAGTCATATTTTCGTACGTAATTATTTTATATAGCAAATACAGAAGCAAGCGACGGCAGCGGCCGTGTCCATGCAGACATGCGCGCGTGCGCATGCGTTTAATGTCCGCGCTTCGTGCGGCGCTTTACGCCCTGACTGGGGAGCGCCGGCACCTGCAGCACCGCTGGGCGTATATTATATCTGTGATATGGAAATGAGTGCGTGAGAGAGCTGGGTTGGCCTGTTCCATAGGCGTGAGGAATTAGTGAAAATTTGATCTCTTTTGTTTGAGCATCAAAGGTCAGCGCCGATCCTCTAATGCTGTGTGGCTCCTGGGAAGCAGCTAAGCACTGCATCTCCTGATTGGCAGCCTTGATAATTGATTAATCACAACACAAGTTAATTGATTCCCGGCTCATCAATACACCGCGTAAGCCTGCTTTGTTTAGTATGCGCCTATTCCCCCCTTTATTATTGTTTTTTTTTTTTTAAGGAACGGTCCCTGGATTCACCCGGCGCCGTTCACACGCTCCCTCCTCCTATTCGTGAAATCTGCCGCTCGTGGTGCGTGTGCCACAGCTAAGCTTCTTACTGGTCCCTGGGCTAATGAAGTCTACCCTCTATCTGTCTAAAACAAGCTCAGTGCTTTTCAGACTGCGGGGCTTGTCGCTGTTTAATGGCTGGATGAAACAGCAGAGGAGCGCTTCGTGAAAATAAAGACACGTATGACATCTAATGTCCCAGCTCGAGGGTCCTGCTGGCGATCCTGTATTCGCGCTCCACATATTCGCTGATCATTCGCAAATGTGTGCTAAAAGAGTAATTGGAGGTGAAACAATGACTTTGAAAGTTTCCGTAGAAGAAAAAAAAATATTAATCACTCCAAAGCAAGCAACCAAGAAGTTAAAGGGCAGGCTAAAGACCGAAGCCATGATGACACACAGTGTCTGATTGTTTTGAACAAAATAACAGAATATTGTTCCATGAGGAGTTCAAATTACCTAGGAGCTTAGATAGCATTCGTCTCAGACATTCTGACTCCTGGTGACCCTGACCGTGGCTCCCTGCGACGGGGACGGGGGCAGTAAGTGCTAATGATGAGACGGCAGTGACCCTGGCTTTAGTGGGGGGTCAACCAACTGCTTCTCAGAGGTGGTCAAGGGCCAGTGGGAGGGGTTCGTCTTCTTGAGGGTGGGATGTTAATCATCCCGTCAGCAGTCTGTGCAACCTACACACCTCAAACCCTCTCATTCCTCTTGCTTCGCTTTCAGAGAATTTCCAAAAGTCTCAGTCATCAGCAAAGCTCATCAGCAGTTTTTCTGGACTAAAATCCAAGTGGGCTTTGACCAAACGCCAGGGCTGGAACTCATGTGGCTTGGCCAGCGTTTTGTAGCACACATCACAGATGGAGCGCTTACAGTATCTACTGACATCATCAATCTACACACACCTGAAGATGACCCACAAGGCTCATTATCTGCTTTTTTTTAATTTTCCCACAATTTTCTCATAAAGGATTGGGAAGTATGGTAATCATGGTGTCTTTATTTCAATATGGGAAAGTGCTGCAAGTGTCTCTAATCAAAAGCATTAGTATTACAGTTTATTGAAGCGTGTGATTTTTATCCACTGTAGAGATGAGATGATTAATATCACTTCAGTCTCTACTTAAATCAATGTGTGTTAGCCTGGTCCATCTGAGAGCTCTGCTAATGGCTTTACAACACTGCACAACTACTTTCTGCCACCGATGCTATAGAACGTGAAAAATGCATATGCTTAAATTTAATTTCAGCACTGGCCATCTCTCTCGACTGAATCGAAGCGGTATTTGCTGTTCGTTTTCTCCTGAAGTGCCCTAATTGCGTGCTGAGCTGGAAGTTGTTTCTGCCGATCAGATGGTGTAGATCAGATCTCTCTCTCTCTCTCTCTCTCTCTCTCGCTCTCTCTCTCTCTTTCTCACACACACACACACACACACGCATACACAAATGCTGGTCTGCTTCTTAAGGTCTCCAAGTGGGCCGGTGGTAAATCGTAGCACAGGAACCATCTACATCAGCAAAAGTCTCAGAAGGCTCAGAAATGGGGAGCGGCACGTCGTTCCGGGGAGCTGCACATGTCAGCGAGTACGCAGAGTGCTCTTGTAGCCACGGAGATGTCCAGATGTTCAGCATTTCTTCGGGACCTCCTTTCTTTGGACACGTCAGTCTGCTCGTGGGATTGCCTGAACATCTGTCACGCTGTTTGCGGCTTTGTTTCATATCCTTTATATATGTAAACTTTTTTGTATTTTCGAAGCTGTATGTTTGCTCCAGGATTCAAATCTAAAACCCAACACACACTCATCCTCAGACTCAAAACTTTCAACATCTGGTGGTTTTCTCCATCGTTGCTGGCATGTTCCTTCTCAGCCTTGCCTTTGGAACACTCATTGGTTTACTGTGCTACTTTGGGTTTACTGTGACCACACCTTCTTCTTTACCTTCTGTCCAGGCACAGGGGTCACGCACAGGTGCATCCTGGCCGTAGGAAGGCCAGTATGCAGAACGGGAACCCTACACTGAGGGCGCGAGCAGACTACTGTATCACGTATTCTCCATCATCCAGGGGGGTAAAACCCAGGGAGTCCACCTGAATTTTGTTATTAGGTGTTTTCCACAAAGCTGCTTGCGAGATGTCTTTTTTTTATCCCCATTGCTTAATGCAATGTATTTTTTTGCTTTTGGAAACAGCGACATGTTGACCATGCTGTGACTTCCAGCAGAGCAGCTATATTGCATTTGACTTCTTAAGACAGAACGAGCCGTACGACATTGCTGCATCTCTGTCCGCTGCAATAGAAACGGTAATTCCGCCACACGTCACCGTGCATGTGGGCAGGGCTCCGTGACTGTGAGCCTGTGCGGTAATGTACGAGCAGTTGTTTTCCCTGTGATACCGTCAGTTGGTGGAGCGATGAATGTGGGGGTTGCGAATGTTGAGGTTTTTGTGGCATGTTTGCGACCCCATTTGTAACGATCGTAAATCTCGACCTAATTGTCGTGGCGCACTGGGGCTGAGCCTCAGTGGAACTAGGGAGGCCCTGTGGTCTTGGCAGCAGAAGGAGATGGGTGGCATATTGCACCCAGCAGGGGCACTCCTTCGAGGCTCAGACAGTCTGGGCTGGGAACAGCTCCCACGAGCAAGGGATGGGTGCGGGGGGGTAAACGTGTGGGGGAGTTGTGTGCTCGCCAGTTCTCTGTTCCCAAAACATTTATTTGTTTAGCAGACATTTTTCTGAAAAGCAGCCTACAACATTAGGTAATTTGTAATGTCGATAACCACCTTGCTGCTACTTGTTGCCCATGAAACTGCGACCATGCTTAGTTATGCGGGCTCTGGAGATGGGAAGCATCGGTGAGCTGAGCTGAGCTGCGCTATGCAGCTGGACGTGGGTTCGATCACCACTAGATTTTTATTGAGTTTGCCTCACCTGTGCACCAGTCCTCCCTGTGTCTGCCAAAGTTTCCTCCAGTTACTCTGGTGTCCTTCCACAATCCAAAGATGTGTGTTTCAGGTGAGATGGTAACTAAATGGCCTCTAGTGTGTGTGTGTTATTTGTTGTTGTTGTTGTTGTAAAATAGGCAAATGACTATGGAGTTTTGTGCAGTGCATATTCATGTATGCCTTTAGCAGATGCTTTTCTCCAAAGTGACTTCGAATGAACACTGTGTAGTGTTATCAGCCCACACCAAATTCACCCAAGCCACCTTGGATAAAGGTTTCGGCAAAGTCTTTCATAGTAATCACTGTATGTCACTTGGAACAGAAGTGCCTCCTAAGTGAAAAAATATAAACTGGGACCCAGCTTCTTGTGATGGGCCTTCCTATCTTCCACTGTCGCAATGTCTGTTCACGCAGTGCTGTGGAGTGTAGGGTGAGCTTCCATTGCATTTTGTCGTAACATCACAGCGGCGTGTTTTCCACGCTCCGTCGCAGCAGGGCGCGTGCCGCACCTCTCCACATAGGCGGATACCTACGGAACATTGTCGATGCTTCCCTGAACGCAGCAGCCTGCAGAAAGCCATGCTGCTCGCCGCTCCTTTTCCTCGGCCCGGAAACTCTTTGTCTTTGCTGCGCGGAGGAACTGTTTCAGCGTGGCGGTTAGCACGCCGCCAGAGAAGCGTGGAGCTGTAGGTTCATCCAACCCACCCCCACAGTCATGGCAATTAAGCAGCCGCTTCATTTTTTATCTGCCAGAGTTTTGAGCTGTGAACGCAGTCGACTTGAGCGCTTGAAGTGGTGTCACAGGAGATGCAGCAGATGGGTGGTTTCAGAGTCCTCCGGAAAAAGCCAACAAACAAACAAGCAAATAAACAAGAAAGCTCTGAAGTTTCTGACAGACTGTTTTTTTTTTTTTTTCCCTTTTTTCTTTTTTTTTTTTTTCTGAAAAATCTGCCTTCTTACTTAAGCGACTTTCCTTTGGCCGGCCTAGAATGTACAAGGGAAAGCTCATCGCTGAACTTCAAGCGTAAATCACTCTCGCTCCTGGCAGTGTAGCTCATAGCTGAAGAGTCAAAAGTCAAAATGGAAATTGGCATCAATTGTGCTGCGGAAGAGGGAAGCTTTGCCTAAAAGCCCTTTCTGGTTAAAAATTCCAGCCACAGCGACAGAGTGCTTTGCGCTCAGGTCATCTTGTTTGAGTAGTAATACCGAGTCCACATTACACCCAGAATGGCTTCACACGGCCAGAACTAGTTATGCCTTTCAAACGGGAGGCAGCAGGTGGCGTAGCGGTTAGAGCTGTTGCCTTGCAACTGGGGGACCTGGGTTTCAGTCCTGCTGCAGTACCATTGCTTAAGCTACTTGCATTGAATCGATGTAGTAAGAATAATGGACTGTGTAAATGGGTAAAGCATTGGGAGTACCTTAGTCCTCAAATTTTACATAGTATATTGCTTTAGAGAAGCGTGTCAGCTAAATGAACGAAGAATAAAAGGGTCGGTGGGTAACATAATGTGCCCGTCCGCCCAATTGAGTGCTATTGCCGTTTTGAATTTCCCAGTATTCCTATGGTTTTCTGCATTTCGAGCACATCTGCCTCTGACAGCCACAGACCGTGGAGAGGACAAGTGAGAAGAAACCCCAAACAGGTCATCTTCATGGGTGGTCCCACCTGCTGCTGCATTCTATCATACCCCCAATACACTGCTGTTGTGGTACATGTACTGCGGTACATGCGCTTTCCACACATGGAGGCTGTGTGCTGCACAGTGTGCGCTCCTCTGCTTTCTATTTTTCATTTTTGTTGTACACATCTATATGCTCACTATTACTAAAAGTTACATAAGCGTACCCCTAACCCCTAAACTTGTTTTATTATACAGCTAATAAAGAATCCTACCCCGAGTCCAGTAGCCCCGCCCCTTCCGGTCACTGACCAATCAGAGGGGGTTTTCATCTCACATTTCTTGTCTTGCCAAGGACTGCGTTTATTGTAGTCTCTCAGATTTTTCAGTCTGAAATGCAGGCTGTCTGGGGGGTTTTTACAGGCACAGTGCTCAGGAGAGCCCAGGAAGCATAGTTGTGGTTCAGAGGCGTTGGGTGGGGAGCTCCTGTCGGATACCTGGAAGAAGAACTCAGCCGTGTGGATTGTTCAAAAACTAATTCTTGCTGGAAATCGTCGCTTTTCATCAATAATTCATAATCCCTTTTCAAAGCAAACATGACTTAGCCTATTAAATGAGTAGACAAGCTGAAAACTGTGTCAAAATATTACACGCCTCAAAATGTGTATTTTTCTTCTTGAGGTGCCACCGTAAGTGAGAGTATTATATCGAATCAGTGTCCTCATTAGTAGAGGCAGATGAAATGGAAGTCAAGGGAGTGGTAATGATGAAGAAAGACTTTAATAAGAATCGCAATTAAAATGGCTTTTCCGTGGCACTCAGGCCTGTTTGGCACAGATCTGATTTGAAGCAGTGTCGGTTTTTGTTTGCGGAAACGTGACCGCAGCCCCCAAAGCAGGAATCCGTCGCTCATTGTTTCCTTTCTTCTCCTTTTTGTTTTCTTTTAAACGTTGTTTGTGCCCCTCTTCCTGTGACACAGTTGCCGGGATGCATCGCGATTAAGCTTGAAAGGCGGCGTTTTTTTACCGCGCTTTGTGTTCGCATATAATTCCCACCTGAGTTCGAGCGCTGCCCTCCCCCCCCCCCAACCAATGCACAGGGGACTGCCATCGGATTTGAAGAGCATCTGTTTGAATGAGAAATTATATCTTAATCGGCCTCCGGGGACGTCCAATAAAACGTGCCGGTGGTGACTCGGAGCTGGAAATTAAGACGCACAAAGGAGTCTGTATATGGGAGCTGGAGGCTGTGGCTGCGCTTGCCCGTGTCGGGGGGGGGGGGAGTCCCTGTGAGGGGAGCGACTCGCAGCGGCGTCATGCAACGAGAGAGAGCTGCTGGGGTCCCTGTTTCATGTCTTCACGTTCAGCTAGGCCTCAGCTGTATCCTGTCAAAACAACTTCAGTAACGCAGATTAAATGCGTCTTTATTTTGGCTTTGGTGAACAGAATCTTTCACCCAGAGACCTGTGCTGTTTAAAGTTGTGCTCGGGATGTGAGCTGAAAATGTTCTGGTCTTGCGCCAAGTTCACCGCGGTTGCCTTCATGCTCACGGCTGCCACCTACAGCAGTACAGAAGAAAAACGCAGTTACTTATGTGTGAATTCACAAACGTGCGTGCAAGGCGGAAATCAATTATGTGAGTTAATAGATAACCAGTTGGAATGGATGCACCGATGAGGAGTTCGGCTGGAAGGAGCGATGAAGATCCGACCGAACTGCACAAGTTCAAAAGGAAATGACTGGAATAAAGTGCTGAGCTGTTTCTTTTTCTGCACCGCACTCATAGCTGGTATATCAGAGTCTGGAAGCGTCACTCATTATTCTCTACAAAGACTTTAGCTGGAAGACAGAGAGGAGGGAATGTCTACTGGGCTTACACTTTACCACGCAGGCAGGTGGAAATCAAACTGAAAGTTCTCCTTGAGGGACTCGACTGAAAGACCAGAATTGCAGGGAGTTTGGGCTTCCTATGGATTTATGTCTCGGTCTGAAGCAGACAGGGACCGAAGGATGTTGTTGCTAAATATTCTCCCGGGTGGATTTAAGGCTCAAACAGTGGGTGTATGTGTTTTAGTGTCGCTCCAGCGTTTGCCACTGTTACCGATTCCCCCTCAGCCCCTGCGCATCCTGAAACGGAATTGAGAACCATAGAAACAAGGTCAAGAGGGGAAATATATAGAACCACCCACGTGTTTGGATAAGGGGTTCTCTGCAGTGGCTTATGTGAGAATTTGCCCACGTTCTTTGTCTAGATCTTTCCCTGAGCGGACAAAAAGACACGCGAGGTAAAGCATGCGGAATGCAGTAGAGGCTGGCTGCAAGCAGGGGCTATTTATTTTCTCAGCCCTACTGATCTATTCTGTGTGGAAAAAAGGTTAAAACAAAAGGTGATGTAAATCTTCCTTTGTATAAGCTTGCCTTCTGCAAGGTCCCAGAGCCACGTTAGCTGCTATTTAGCGTAGCTGTCAGAGGCCACCGATGACTTTCTTGCCCTGGTGCCGTCCTTCGAGTGGTAACGACCACACAATCTTGCCAACTACAAATCAGGCAGCCGTGATTGTGGCCCCCCTGCAGGCCTTTTTCGGGGAAATGTATGTGATTTTCCCCTCGGGGCTGGGTTGTCCTGGCCGCTTCCCGCGCCGCTCCTCCGCCCAGCCTGTTAGCGCAGCGCGGGGCTCTGAGCCCGTGTGGGCCTTGTGCGCAGTGTGCAATGTGCTGTCCCTGAGGCCAGGTGATGGAGGGTAATAGAGGGAGGAAGACAGCCAGCAGGTGAGCTTGACAGCCCCTGAGATTGATTTTGCTGGGAAGCGAGGAAACAGACCTGCGCTGCATCTCCCCCCCGCTCGCTCTCGCTTTGTCTCTCACCCTGACTCCTTCCCGTCCTCTTTCTCTCTCATCACGGCTCTGTGCTTGCCGTTAGATTGCTGGGATTACTTCCGAGTGCACTCTAGCTGCATGGCGCTTGATTAATAAAGTAAATCGCAGTACAAACACAGCAAACTCTTTCAAATCATGCAGATTTTTTTTCAGCTGTCATGGAGCTCCTGTTGAGGCCTCAAGTCATGTGAAGCGTTTACCTACAATTGATGAAGATAGATAGAGCACTGAAACAGAAATGATATGAAAACAGAAATATATTATATTATGTCTGTCTTTTGTTTTTAGGTAAAACCCAGCCCCATGTATACAGTATACTTGTTTATGCATACAGTAAGCGCACATATATCGGTGTATGTCTGCTGTATGTTTCTATATGTGTGATACGCATAAGTTTTTCAAAAATAAATATTTAATATTTAGGTATAGTAGATGTCCATTGTTTTATCATGATTTACAGTCCTAACAGGAACAATTTTGAGGGGAAGCATCTATGATCTGCATGCAGACAAGAGTTTTCAGTGGTTCACCTGGTTTTACACTGTCATCCTTTACAGTCCATTATTGGGATATTATGATAGCCCATTAAATATAGCTGAGGATGAGAAGATATGTACCTGTCACTCATAGGGAAAAGCAACAAAAAAAACTACTTTTTGATTCTGACAATAACTGTTTCCGTGTGCAGTTTATGAGGCTTTTTAGAAAATCCTACATTATCATTTAATGAAGTTGTGTAATGTGTTGTTTATAAAGATAAACACAGATGTTAGATGCTTTTAATGTCTGAAATCACTCTCCACCAATTGTCTAATGGCACTTAATTACTGAAGGTAAAACAAATGGAAGGAGGCCATTAAGCACCTTGCATTTTACTTTTCCAGTATTGCAGAGTGATCCATAACTCTCCAGTCTGCCCTTTAATTGGTGCTATTAATATTAGTTAAACTTTTAATACCTATTTATTAAAACTTAAAATTTTCAACTTGGCTAATGTGAACAGAATTATGAATCTCAAAGGCCATGTTCTATAAAAAGATTTTTAAATAAATTATTTATGCACTACCACTTCACTTAATCTGCGAGAACTCGTTTCGAAAAGGTTTTTTCTTTTTCTAAAAAAATTGCCCAAAGGTCCATTATTAGATTGAATTTCTAACATTAAATACGGGGAAGTTCCTTTGTTCTCTGAAGAATCGTATTTAAACTGGTTAAGTTGCTCTACTTCGCTCTATTTCTCGTCGCCACTTCTTTTGAAAACCCCGAAATGCACTGGCGGAACTAAAATGCTGATGCTGAGAGGGGTTCTTTAACCATTTTTTCTCTTAAGAAAAAGGGAAGTAACTACGTCTGTGTGTGTTTCTGAAGAGAATTCACAGTCTCCAGATAAGTACAAACACGCTGCATTTAAAGGGAAGCTCAGGAATCCTGTTCCAGGTTCCTTTTGCTTCTAATGTAACAGAAACCAATTAATATTCCATCTTCTATCTGTTCATTCCAAAGTGTGAGCAGTATTTGTGTGAGACAAAGTGGACAGACAAGTGAAAGAAAATCAAGTGTGCTCTATCTTTGGGAACTGGGAACTGGGAACACATGCTGGCTGATTTCCTGCTCAAACTTAGTAACCAAATGCCTTCTTATATATATATAAAATAATAATAATAAAAAAAAAAGTTTCCACCAAGTGTAATCACACTCTTCTCTGGTCCTGTGCTGCAGGAAATGTCCGAATTAATTTTTGATGTGACTCTTCTTGGCGATGTCACCAGTCGTATCCCAAAGACACGAGAATGAAAAAGAAGTCACTCTTTGCCATTATCTGGCCGTAGTTTTTTCAACTGTGTGCACTGTCTTGTGGGTCGCGTGGTGCAGCAGAGCCGGTTCAATAGCAGGAGCGGCTTTCCGGCATCTTGACGTACTGCCTGCCAATGAGCGTGCGGTGCTGACCCCCCCCGACAGAAATGTACACTTCACTCTCCTGCCGAGTAGGAGTCAGACCATGCCTTGTCATTAATACAAATATCATTGCTTTAAATATACAGAGTCTAACGTGCTCTGTATGAAATGTCACTCAAGTATGATGAGCATATCAATTATATGTCTCGCTGATGTAACCAAAGTACAGAATTTATTGCAGTTGCTCATAGATAATTTACACCACTTCTTCAGAACTGGGAATCCAGTCAGGCTTCAGACCTGCATGTATTGTGGATTACATTTAAAGGATACAATAGGTTGAAAATATTTCAGGACTGAAACCCAATTACTGCACCATGACCTCAAAGACACTGCTATTATGAGAGCTTCTGTTGACACCTGGTTATCATCATGCTTTTTTCCAGGGCGTCATACAGTATTAATAAGCTTTACAATGGTTTCCCCATTTATACAGCAGGGTATTCACACTGTATCAGTTTTGGCTAACTTTCTTTTTCACGCGTACAACAGCAAAGAGCGATTTTGCAGTAACCCTTGAATTGCAAGGCACGAGACCAAACACAATGCTGCCTGATGTCCTTGTTGCAGTAGTGGAAATTCAATTGACTAGTTAATGTCAAGACTTGCTGATTCTTATTTAATTGGGTTTGACAAGTGCAAAGTAAACTACACACACACACACACACACACACACACACACACACACACACACATATATATATATATTTGTTGTTGATGCCATCCAGTCAAACCTGACCCATAGTGACCACTTGAGTGGTTTTCATGGCAAGGGGGGAACAGAAGGGGGTTGTCAGTGCTGTCTTCTGTATGTTGAGGGAGGCATATGCAAGGAGAGCCACGGAACCACCGCGCACCCGGAGCAGGGCTCGAACCCCATATCTGCCAAAGAGCTAGATAGTGGTCACACCTGCCATGCCACAACATCCCCCATATATCTATATATACCATTCCTATTTATTAGTTAGTTTGTTTTCAATTTATATTCTGTTTTAAGAAAAACTGTCATGTAAAGTGTGGGCTAAATAAGGATGGGTTGCAGCACATGTGATGTGTATCCTGTCCTCAGAAGCTTATGTTGGCCCTGTGCTAAGCAAAATGCTCCAGTGCTGCAGTCCAGAGAAACTGTGGACAGAGGCTGGATCCTAAATTAAGCATCTGCCTAATTGTGGTTTTTATATCACTAAAACACCAGTTGATGATCATGTACATCTCTTGTGCAAAACTCAGTGCTTATCTATAAAACGTCTGCATAATTTGGAAGGCTGAAAAATCCCACCTTCCACATTATTAGAGTCATTGCTCAGTGGCAATTACAGTAATGTGTACATTTTTCTGCTGCAGCTTCTCCAAACTCGTAATAAGAAGCAAACGCTTTCTGGCTCACTTTGTAATATTTTCACAGCAGGTTTTTACCGTGTTTCAGTTCTTGTTCTCTGTTGGAACTTCTGACCTGTGCCTTTGTATTCATGCAGCCTACAGGACAACTGTTCTGTGTGTGACACACTGTAAACTAAACATCGCTTCAGTTATCTTATTTGTTAAGGCATGCCGGGGGCTGCTGAGAATATCACATTTGGACTTCTTGCAGCCCCTCTGGCACTAGAGATTCTTCTGCACTTGTGATGAGATGAGATACTTTATTGTCGTTGTATGCAATACAATGAAATTTTGTGTGGCAGCCGCCACAGAACAACAGCAGCTGAATTAAAGAGCACTTAAAAAAAATAAATACACACACCTTCCCCCATACAGGGTCGCGGGGAACCAGAGCTTGACCCGGCAACTCCGGGTATAAGGACGGAGGGGGAGGGGACACACCCAGGACGGAACGCCAGTCTGTCGCAAGGCACCCCAAGCGGGACTCAAACCCCAGACCCACCGGAGAGCAGGACCCGGTCCAACCCACTGCGCCCCCCAATAAATAAGTAAATAAAGTAAAGAAATAAACAAATAAGAATGCGATTGAAATGTTGAAGTCCTTTCATGTAGCTTTCCTAATGCTATCGTCGCCTCGGATTGTGGGCTAATGCATAGTATAGCCTCCTGCACCAACTGTTGTTCACATAGGCCACATTCCTCCTCCTCTGCTCTTCCCGGAGTCCCTCGTTCAATCCGCTTCTGATCTCATCCATCTCGTTGGCAATAGACCTGGAGGTGGCGAGGAACAGGCTCGGAAGTGCTGGTCTATACGGGTTAGTCTGTAGCCGAGCACGTGGCCCAGGTTCGCCTCCCTGCTTCTGTTTCCTCTCCCTCCGCCGTCCGCACTGCTTCGCTGGTGGGATGGCAATTCCGATGGGCTTTGGGGAGCTTAGGATCTGCGACGGGATGAAAGTGGTGTCAAATCTGAAGCTGTGTGGTGGTCTCTGGTGAAAAGTAACTGGGATCGGTAATATGCAATGAAAGCTACTGCTGTACTGAGGGAGAGCCGGGCCGCTGTGTCTGCACGGACCATCATCTCGTCTGCTTTACCTTGTGTTTTTACTCTGTTTTACTACTGCATTGCCCGTTCTCGCCTGCCAATTCTGCCTGGTTTTCCCTTTCCTGGTCTTCTTCTCATCCTCGTCCTCCTCCTGCTTTTCCCTCCATCACTGTGCCTGCCTTTTGCTCTCTTTCTCTGGATTGGGGAGCTGCCCTTGTTTAATTAAATATTAACCAGTTACTTATTAAGGGACTGAATGGATGTGGCGATGGCTCCTCGTTCCCCTGGCCTACTTTAGAATGCTAATGAGACACACATTATTAATTCAGCACCCTAACCTTTCCGGGGCACCCCCAGAGTCAGCGCTGGGGGGTGCTGCAGAGTGCAGGGTCACAAACCCTGAAATAAAAATAATGGCTGGGGAGTCGAGGTGTCCTCTCTGCCTGTGCGGAAGGAGCCGCTGCGGTGCTCTGCGTTTCTGCAAGCCTCATGGTGCTGACAGCTGTGGGTCTTGTTCTGCTTACCGCTGTTTTCAGCAGCAGAACGACACGGTGGATCCCTCCATGTGGGTGGCAGAGTGGCACAGCGAGTAGCACCTGGGTGGTGCGAGAGAATGTGGGTTCGATCCCCACTCAGTCTGTGTGGAGTTTGCATGCTGTCTGCCTGGGTTCCTCCCACACCCCAAAAACATGCTGTTCAGGTTCCCCCATAGTGTGTGAGTGACAGAGAGAGTGTGTTCCACTGATGTATGGATGAGTGACCCAGTGTAAGTAGTGTATCTAGCAGTGTAAGTCACCTTGGTGAATAAGGCATGTGGGCACATAACACTACATAGAGTGTATTGGAAGTTGCTTTGGAGAAAAGCATCTGCTAAATATATAAATGTAAGTGATGATAGCCAGGTAAGCTTTAACGTCATCTGAAGGGCTCCACAGGCATATGGTCTCTCTCAAGCCACCTTAGAAAGGTTGGCCAAGACTGGGGTGAAGGGGATCACAGTGGTTCAAGACCCAAAGCTGTCATACGAAAAGTCTAAGTTTCAGGAGAGCATTACACGGTATATGAGAAATTTTTTTTCACAGTTGATTAAAAAAGTGTCAGCTGATGAAATAACAGTACAAAATGTAAACTGTTTCACTCTGACAAGTGCTACATATCTGTGAGAAGACTATGAAGTTGTGGAAGTACTGGCGGTAGTAGTGGTTAAAGTTGAGATGGAATGTCCAGAGAATAGGATGTGTGTGTAAAAAAGCCTTCTAGCAAAATTCTCATTCTGAATATACAAAGGAAGCAACTGGTGAGCTATGGCGATAAAATCTATAGAAAGTTTTTGGCTCCTTTTATTGCTTTTGCCTTCTGTGATTCTGTGAATCATGTGGACGAGAGTCAACAATTTGACATAGTGGTCGCAATGAGTACAATAAAAATAAATTAATTAATTAATTAAAAATTCAGCATCCAGTAGCATTAATGCAGAACGTTGGGTCTGCGGACTGGGAAAAGGGCAGGCACCATCTTCTGGTCTATGTGTGTGTCTGTGTGTGTGTGCGTGTGTGTGTGTTTGCGTGAGAGAGAGAGAGAGAGAGAGTGAGAGAGAGAGAGAGAGAGAGAGAGAGAGAGAGAGAGAGAGAGAGAGAGAGAGAGAGAGAGAGAAAAGAGCTTACAGCAGGAACTGAAGTGTCCAGGCTGTACCATTCTTCTGGGATTGGAGAGAGGCGCAGGGTGCGGGTGGGGGTTGTCCGTTCGAAACTCTTTGAACAGCACAAAGAATCTCAGGACAGCACACCGCATCTTGTAAATCACCCTGCATGTAAAGGAATTACCGCATGCTAGTAGGCCCATAGCGCATGTCTTTTGCTCCAAATGAGCTTCCCATCGCCTAAGGCAATTGACTCTGAGATAAAAAGAGAACTCTCAATTCCTGGCGGCAATGAAATCAAAGGCTGAGGTACGGCTCGCTGCACCACACTGAGAGCGGCTATGGGAGAGCTGGCCGGAGTCACAAGCTCCGAAGTCAGGGTGACTTTTTGCTTATGCTCTGCGGTCACGGAGCAGCCCCAAAGACAGCCGACCGCCTCGGATTACCGGGACCGAGGCGCTTGAATTACCCCTTCCTGTTCTGTTTGCCTGCCATTTTGCATTTCAGAATACTGTTGGGCTCTGGGGAGAACTTCCATAAAGTTGTGATGTACTACAGGGGAGCACAGGAAATGTAAACATGATTTTTAGTCTACATTTGTTTTCGATCCTAAGGAGCAAAATTCAAATGAGCGAAAGAGAACGTTCCAAAAGCCCGGCTGCGTCCTGCGTCCTAAAGGAGCAGTCCTCACGCAGAATGTCAGCGCTGTATAAAAAGCCCCAGCTCCCTGCGCTGCGTAAGACCGGGTGGAGATTGGATTCTGGTGAAAGGCTTCTGGAGTTTGGCCAGAGCTGGCCGGGGGCACGGACATGGTCTCTCAAGGGTGTTCGGATGTCTGAAGGGCCGCCTGCTCTGTCAGCATCTCTGATGAGCACTGCTCCTCGGGGGGAGATTTCCACTGCCGATGCCCCCTGTCTCTCCACTGCACCCCTCCCCCGGCACCTCTTTGTTCCTTCATCTGAGATCTGAGCCGGCCCGTGGCTCTCTGTGGCCTCCTGGAATCGATACAACTCTGAGCTGCTCGGATCACCACGCACCTGCTCCTCAGCGGTGATCCCCCCTCTTGGATTTCCCTCCACCGAGGCCTTGTTGGCTCCCTAGGCACGGACTTCCAGCCCCAACGCTCAGATCAACCCTGGCTCTCCATCGTTGCCCTCATTCCTGCGCGCACTTCCATAGCCCTCAACCAAGAGCTCTCGTGCGGCAGCTTCCGAGGCTGCGCTCGGCGAGGGCTGCCGTCCCAGCGTTCTCCCAGCATGCCTCAGCAGTACGCATGCAGCTGGGGGGATTAAGCGACTTTCTGCTCCAGCGAGTGCGGCATTTTGCAGCGCGCAGTCCTTTCGCCTCGAACAGGATTTGCTGCGCAAAGAGTTCATTGAATAATTTCAAAGAAACAGCTTCCCTCCTGCAATTTTTATTGAGGAGTGGCAAGGCGCCCAAGACGGAGGGCAGCCCGCGCGTCCCGTTCCCGAGACGTAGGAGGAGGAGACCGTGCCGCGCTGCTTGTCCTTGAGAGAGAGCAGGTGTCTATCTACCGCCGGAGAGTCCTTCCCATCAGAAATCAATGCCTATCATCAGGCCTTTATTTGTGCCCTTCGGTGACATTTTTATCAGCAGAGACAGAAGGCTGCATATTGAACACAGCCCCTCGATGTCACTCTTCCTGGGAAGCCGGGCAAGCAATTAGCACAAATTAAGTTGCCTCACTTTATCTGGAAGAAAGAGCTTCGCACACAACCTTGAAACTCGGAGGAGGTGTGAAAGTTGCGATACTTTGATACCGCTGTTCGACACACGCCCTGCCACCCCCGGTACCCCATCCCGATTTTAAGGCGCCTGGCACTTGGAGGCGTCATTATCAGTCCCGTGAAAGAGAGTCGGTGATGATTTCCCTGGACGCTGCTCCGACTTTGAAGAGTAAACGCAATAATCGCCCTCACCTAAGAATCGTCTTGGGCAGCCAGGAGCCCAGTCAAACACAATATTACTCTTTCCTCACTTGCTCTGTGTTAAATTACTCATTAATGTTGGGGATTTTAATCAGATAACAAAGCCCAGGAGTCCTTATTCAGCAGGTACAGTACTTAATAAGGCAATTTTATCTGTTCTGCTTGCTGCTGTCTCTGCTGGCCGTGTGGTTTTATTGCAGACAGTTGAGAACGGGGCCTTTTTGCACAGACGCCTTGTCTCTTTGTGACAATAAAACAGCAGCACAAGCAATGGGCGATGCCTTCTCTGGCATCTGTTCCTGCGCCATGGGAGGCATTTGAAGACCCCCCCACTCCTCCAAGTCGACGTCTTACACAATTTCTTGCCAACGATCCCTTGGATGGCTGAATTTTAAAAAAAAAAAAAAAAGAAAAACAAACACACACACACACACACACACACAGAGAGTTAAGCACTGCTCTCCGGCACTTTGGCAGATGGCTGTCACCTTTCAGAGCAAACGCTGGCCTGTAGAGCTCCAGCCTGGATCCCGCTGTGTCAGCGCCAGCAGCCTCTCTGCCCAACGGCCTGCCAGTTTAGCGGCAGGTGTGGGAGGGACAAAATGCAGCAGATAAGGCCGGGTGAACTGCAGGTGAATGCAGCGCGTCCGAGGCATCAGCGTGGAGATTGGGGCTGTCTGATCCAACCTTGCACTTCCTTCAACCTAAGGGAGGAAAATGAAAGGGCCAAACAGCTACACTGTATGTTTGTGGATTAAAATTCTGTGTTTTGGAAGACCGATAATACAAAAAGCAGCGCGGTTCCAATTTTTTCTTTATCCAGCTGACTCTTTTCTCCAAAGCAACTTGCAATGTGAGGTTTATATGCTAACCTAAAATTATTTACTTATTTTTGGAGAAGTTTACTCTTACTCTGTGGGGGATGTGGTGGCGCAGTGGGTTGGACTGGGTCCTGCTCTCAGGTGGGTCTGGGGTTTGAGTCCCACTTGGGGTGCCTTGTGACGGACTGGAGTCCCGTCCTGGTTGTGTCCCCCTCTCCTTCAGCATTTCACCCTGTATTGCTGGGTTAGGCTTTGGCTCCCTGTGACCCTGTATGGGACAAGGAGTTTCAGATGGTGTGTGTGTGTGTGAGAGTGAGTGATGATGTATGTACTCTTACTCTATCTGTTCAGAGTAAGAACCTTGATCAATGGTACTGTAATAAGAGGTGGATTTCAGACCTAGCTCTTTGATTGTAAGGCTGCAGCTCTAACCATTAGTGTCTGCTGGCCCTTCTCTGTTTCAGCTTTGATAATTTTTAAATGCTTACTTATAATTTACATGTACACTTCATATTATTACTTACTAATTTTCCCACAAGGATTAACAAAGTATGATGATGACATTATTATTATTATTATTATTATTATTGACTAAACACATGGTTCTGTTTGGCTCAGTGTTAAAAACTCTTATGCAGGGTCAGATACTGCTAGAAAGAAGAAAAACAAGGCCCAGTATCTAGAAACTAATGTTTGCGCTATACATATATATTGTAACGACCCGCGTTACTGGCATTTAGGTGGGGAGATATTTTGTGTAGGGGGCGCGGTGGCGCAGTGGGTTGGACCACGGTCCTGCTCTCTGGTGGGTCTGGGGTTTGAGTCCCGCTTGGGGTGCCTTGCGACGGACTGGCGTCCCGTCCTTGGTGTGTCCCCTCCCCCTCCGGCCTTATGCCCTGTGTTACCGGGTAGGCTCTGGTTCCCTGTGACCCCGTATGGGACAAGTGGTTCTGAAACACTGTGTGTGTGTGTGTGTGTGTGTGTGTGTGTGTGTGTGTGTGTGTGTGTGTGTGTGTGTGTGTGTGTGTGTGATGTTTTGTGTAAATAGTTGCATTGTGGGTAACTTGTAAATAGCATGTGTAACCACTGGGGGCACTTAGAGAGAAAATGAAGAGGTGACTGTGCTTAGGAGTGTGTTGGAGAGAGGGTTTGGGGGTGCTAAAAAAAAAAAAAAAAAAAAAAAACACTTGGAAGGCTGGCTGTAGGCATATGTCCTGAAGGAAATGGGGTTCTTGTACCAAGAGCATTATTTCTCTGGTGCTGCTGTTCAAGTAGACCATTTGTGGTGAATGCTGTCTCTGTGTCTTTCTTCGCCCCATCCAAATCCATGGTGCTGTGTGCTGCTATATATATGTATATATAGAGAGTATCTTTAAACATAGAATTCAAATACATTCATTTTGTCTTACAATAATGAGATGACTTTCATTTGAACTTCTCAATCATTTGAATAATATTCACATTTTTATTCTGGGCTGGGGTCTTGGGTTCTCCCAGACCAATGTGTAATTCATCATTGAAGGACCAAGTGTTAATCTAGATTTTTTTGCAACAATTCCAAAAACAGAACAGGTGATAACTTTAGAAAATGGTGTGACAGTGCAAATTTTCCTTTTAGGTTTCAGAAATGGAAAATAAATTAAAAAAAAGGGACCACACCAACTTTCAAGGTAAACTGGAACTTGAAATATTTGTTTATTCAAATAGGGGGGTGCGGTGGCACAGTGGGTTGGACCGGGTCCTGCTCTCTGGTAGGTCTGGGGTTCGAGTCCCGCTTGGGGTGCCTTGCGGCGGACTGGTGTCCCATCCTGGGTGTGTCCCCTCCCCCTCTAGCCTTACGCTCTGAGTTGCCGGGTTAGGCTCTGGTTCCCCGTGACCCCGTATAGGACAAGCGGTTCTGAAAATGTGTGTGTGTGTGTTTATTAAAATATCCAGTGAACAATGTGACCCTGATAGTATGTGAAACATTGTAATGAAATCAAATGGAAAAGTCAAGAAGTTCACAGCCTTTCTGAACAACAGAAATATCCAGAGTTTATTCTGTTTTCTTCAGGTATGATAGCTGGAGAACACTAAATAAATAAATACCCAACAGTTTGACTGCTTTGATGGCAATCAGGGTCTGGATATGGTATCCATTAGCCAACAACACTGGGCATCTCTTTATAAATTAAACACGGCTTTCTCCCTGGCTTTTAGGCATACTGTATATCCTGCACATATGAAATATGTTACAAAACATTCATTATGTCACTTTGAAAGGTTTGTAGTCACTTCTTTTTACTGTGCCTTAAAAGTGTTTTTGAAGTTTTTTTTTTTTATTTACTTTTGCAAAATAGTGGACTTCCGTAAGATTTGAAACCTTTATTGATGACTAAAAACGGTGTTATCCAGTGTTATGACTATCTTCTCAATAGTCACAGATAATTACTGTGGTGAAGTGTTACCAAAAATCACTGCAACTTTTCCTCCACAAGAGTTATTCTCATACCCTCCATTGCTTTCTAAATGGGACTGATAATAGTTCAAGTCTCAGAAGAGAAAATGCGAAGACCCATTAGCAGACTGTTTGTGTGTTTTATAACGTGGTCTCTTGGAGCAGAGATATTTCATTTTTAGCCCCTAATGGTTCCATAATAGAGCAATGAAGTGAAACTTCCTTCAGGTTATTTGCCATTTCCTACATTTCACAGAGATTATTTAGCCAGTCTTTCTTTAAGTTATAGCACACATGCATTATTGTTGTTGTTGTTATTATTATCATTATTAATAGGCTTTGAACATTTCCACCGTTGCAGCTGTGCTGACTGTATTATGATGTCGCCTGTGTTACTGCTAATACTGCTAATGATAGTATTAATGAGGCTGGGAGTGTGAGCGTTGCCCCAAGTGAAGCTGGGCTTGTTTCGGAATGGCTGAACATGCACCTGCCATCTCCAGAGATGCTCATTAAAACAAGATGCTACATCTCACCAACAGCGTGCTGTAATTCAGGCTAAATACAGCAATGTGGGAGGCCTGTTCTTTCCCTTAGTGGCCGCCTGAATGGGTGTCACCCTGTCTTACACACACTCACACACGCGCGCACACACACACACACACACATACACACACACACACACAGAAATCTAGGACGTATCAGTGAAAAGCACATGTGCTCATTGGGAGAAGGGAGTTTCACCTTCCGAGCTACCTCCCTGTGCGCACCCAGGTACTGAGCAGTAATATATGATGTTTTTACCGGGGAGACAAATTGCCATCTATGTGCATTGTCGGACTTTGCTTCTGCTGGCATGGTCTGGGTATGGCGAGATCTCTAACTCCCATGCTAGCATGTCCTCTAAGATGAAGGTGGAGTGATAGTGTTCGGTCTACTTTAACCTAAACTGTGAGAGTTAAGGTCCACCTTGATGCTCATCTCATCCAATAGGAGAACAATTCAGCAGATGAGGGGGTGGGATCAAGGGACATTGACAGGGTCCATGACTGCAATTTTTCCTTTCTAGGGATCATCTCTTTTTGATCTCACCACCCTGTCTATTTTTGATCTATTCAGCACACGCTCAGGTCATAGGACGTAGCCAAAGGTGTTTGATCCTAGCTGCCCGGCAGGATTGCTCTCGATGGACAAGTAACCCCATGCTTTCCACACAGTTCAACGCTGAGATGAGTTCAGGTCACCGGGCGCCTGCTCACAGTCAGGGTCAGTAAACATACACAGAGTCAGATGGTCCGCGGGCTGCTGTAGCTGTACTGTACAGCACTGGCACATGGAACCACAGCAGTCCATTCATGCTCTATGTGTCACAGAGAAGAAGAAAGAATCTGAATTTTCCATAGAAAATCAATGTATTGAATGAATGAATTAATTAATTAGTTAATTAAAGTTTATTAACCCAGAGGGAAAGTCACTTTGGTTGCATCAGCATAACAATGTACAACATACGTTCATACACGCATACCACACATATGTACAGTCATACACATGTAATTGAAAATAATGAAAAAAAATGTGCTAAAAACCACAGACAGAGCTCTTTAGTAGGAGAGAAACAAGGAAAAAAATATGAGGAAAAAGGAAACATAGAAACATGGAAACATTAGAAGAGACTCGAAAAGCTGCTAAAACAAAAAGATGTATGGAGCTGTTGAACTTGGCTACAACCTGACACGGTGCCATCTTAAAAAAATATATATTCCTTTGGTATGCATACATATTTATGTGTGTTTATGGGTTAATTACGCTAAGAATTGTGTGCCAGATTTTTTCCTCATTATGTTCATGTGAAATAGTTTACATCTGTTCATTAAAAACTACAAAAAAAAAAAAATCCTGCTCCATGTGTCCATTGGGCACCAGTTACATGGCAGGACTTGTGGCTACTAGGCATCATGGTGAAGGGGGAGGGGGGTATTCAAACAAAATGCTGCACACGATATTGCTGTGGGTCTTGATTGAAAATGAAATGCCAGCTGTCTAGGGTGCTCAGGGCAAGGTTTTGTCATTGGAGTGCAGTTCACAATGTATTCAGTGGCTAAAGCAAACTGCACAGTGCTGCTATTGTCCAGCTGATACCCCAGGAAATAGGGTTTCCTACGGTCTTCTATTAGCCTGAACATCCCCACCTTTGCCCCATGTTTCAAAGGCAGCGTTAGTGCTGGATGTCATGCATATCAACTGAAATGCAGCGGTTATATTAACGCTTTTAAAGGAACTGGAAGTAGAGTCTTGGAAACTGCAGCAAGTGAGGTGGCGGGAAGCCCTTGGTTCGACAGTAGAAGTTCTTGTACAGCAGTTAAAGAGATACAGCAGGTGAGCTTTCCAGAGATTTACATCAGGTTTGAGGAAAACACGGCTGAGCTTTTAATCCAGGGAGGTGACAAAGAAAATGGAAAAGAAGTAAAAGTGCCTTTGCCTTCTGCGTTAGACCTCTGGCCGTGTATCTCTGAAAGTACACTTCTACCAAAGGCCATGATTTATCCCCATAAAACTGGTGAGCGAACACTCTTATCTATAATTTCATGCGCACACTTATTTGGCTTGAGTTGACTGTATATCAGAAAGGCTTTGTCAGAGAAGCACACGGTTTCCTGGCATTGCACATGCTGGCGGGCGCTGTCTCTCTACCTGCCCGCCGAGGTGTCGTGGCTCTGGGGAAGGTGAGGAATCGTAATGACAGCTCGTGCGAGTGGCGGTGGCGAGTGGCACCGGTGGCAGGTGTGCTGGGGGATCAGAGCGTCCCTGCCAGTCTTGGCCCCCCTGTCACATGTGTGAACGAAGACGGGAGCTCCGGAAGCCAGAGTAAACAGCCGCAGAGCGCCAAGATGTCTGGAGAAGACTTCTATCCCAGAACTTCTCACAGAGCACTGCTACAGCCTGAGCGCCGTCAACAACAGCAGCAAGGTGCTAATCATCGTTGGGCCCTCGAGTAGCACAATTTTTGGCAGAGCAAAATGCCTTGCAAAAAATGTTCCCTATGTAGCTCTACAGGAGCAACGTAAGAAAAACTCATTTGTTTGAAACTTATGGTTTCTTGGGACTAAAGTGGCGATGAAGTGGTGATTCACTTAATTCAGAATCATTCAGTCATCACAGTGTTATCAGTTTTTACCATGCTAAAGCAGTGAGACCTTTCCTGTCTGCCTTAAAAAACCCCTAAGAACCATGTGAAATACTGCACGTACCTAAAGTCAACTCAGCATTTTCTGCGTTAAGCGTTTTGCGTTTGTAGACTCAGGGAGAAATTATGTATATGGTTCAGTTAAAGGTGTTGCAGTTATTTACGTGGAGGCAATTATGAATTTAATTTGAAATGACTCATAGCTGTGTTAAAAAGAATCTAATTTCTATATATGGTATTGTAGCTGATCCCGCACTGCCTCTATATTTTCTCTTTTGTTCAGAATTGACAGCTGCAGACCTGCAGAATTTAATTATTTAATTCAATTATTTTTTATATGAGAAAAATGAAAATGCTTTAAAAATGAAGATTATAGTGTCTACCAACAAGACATCATACTGAGTACAGTATAAAGGTTCCTTCAGTCATTTCCCTTTATAAATGATAATTTATTGAAAGGAGTGTAGAAGGTCAAACTTTCATAGCACCTTTAAAGACCTTGAGCTACATCCATTTCACTGTCTTAGTAACCACAGACCGAGATGGCAATGAAAAGAACTCAAAACATTTTCGCTTCATATTTTTCCATTCATTTTTTTTTTTTTTTAAATACCAGTACTGAACCTTTATCTAATGACTTCTGGAGCAGTCAGTGCTGGATCTTAAAATCTAAACAATTTGATAGTTTGCCATTTGCCAGTTTTGCTTTAATGTGTGTCCTTACCAAAAATATGACTCTGCTGGTTCTACTCCAGAATGGCTTTCCTCAAAGTTCATACGTTTGGTACAGTCCTGGATTGTAGAGAATGTTTATCAACATTCAAGATACACGAGACAAGATGTTAAGCCCCATGTGTATTTATCAACAGCTAAAGACCCAGTCCAACCAGATGAAGCTACAGAGAGCATCCAGCGTAGCCAACAGACATCTTCATGACCCCGAGACCAAGAAGCTTAGCTGCCTTCTCCAACAAACCAACAAATCCAAACCACTGAACCCACCAGACCAACAAATCTACGAAACATAATAATAATAATAATAATAATAATAATAATAATAATAATAATAATAATAACATATTTGAGCTCTAGTGGTCTGCTAGCCTGTCTAGTGTGTCCTGCAGAGGCCTGGTTAGGAGAGGCTCTGTATGTGCTTTAAACACAGTGTGCCAACTTGTGTTTGGCATTAGTGAACAAAGAACACAGTGGACTGGTGAGTTAGTCTTATCCTTTGTGAATTGAACCCAGGGAATCAGCTGGACAATTGCAGCACTGTGCAGTTTGCTTTAGCCACTGAATACGCTGTGCTGCAGAAAAACAGTCATTCACATGCCACACACGTGGAAAAAAAGGCACATAAATTCATCATCCGATTACAGTTTGTTTGCATTTGATTAGTTGCTATCACAGTTTGACCATTCCCTGTGGCCTTGTTGAAATTGGCGGAGCTTTGATGTGTCAAAGAGCCATTTTTGTCATTATGTGGCGAGGAAAATTAGAGTGTACTGAACAGGAAGGTACAGTCTTCCAGGACATTCTTAAAGAAAGCATTTTCAAAGAACAAGGTGCGGAGACAAGAGCATGGGTCTTTTGCCAGGTGTAACTTTTGTACACTGATGCTCAGCTTAATTGGACAAGTCACAATGGCTCTCTCTCCAGATTAATTATGCATAGGTGGCCTAGAAATGTTTCCTGTAGTTGGAACCACTCTGTCATTGAGGGCCCGCAGATGATGTAGTGATACGACAGGCAGTCATGTCCTGCTCTTATCGTGAACCATGGGGTTTCCCGGTCTCAGATGCAGGGGCCTTACTGTGCATCTCAGTGTAAAAAATGACTGACTGCCCGAGTGTGGCAGAACCAGGGCATGTTTGTTTATTTGTTGGGTGTTTAAAATCGCATTGCAATGTTCATAGTACTGTTTGGATGAGATCTTGGGCAGTCTCAGTACAGCTGAAGTTTACTGCATCTACCATAAAACCATGATCATCATAATACCACCACAATATGGAAAATATTTGTACACTCTGTCTTTTTTATATGCTATGAAATGCTTCTCAGCTCTTTTCTTTTTATATATGGGTGTTATATTTATTCAGGAAAGCTGCTCCGAGGTTGGGTGAGCATTATTTAGTGGGTTCTCAGACTTAATTTAGGGGAAATAGCATCAACTGTTGGGTAGCACGGATACTGTTAAAACTGAAGGCTGTTTTACAGTATAAACGCCAAGATTTACTCAAGTCCTCCATTAGCAGCAGGCTCGCAGAAATTTTGTGTTTCTTCCCGTCCTGTGCACGCTCCCACCAAATAGTGACTCTCACCAGAACAATACCTCCCTCTAAAAACAGTGAGCTGCTACCACTGCACTTTTTATAAAAATTGCACTTGTTAATGCGCTGTGTGATGTGTCTGTCGTGTTCCACAAAGGAGCCACAGGCAGGACTCAAATGCAGGTGCGTCTTTATTGAGGGATGGACGAGAGAATAGTCGGGGACAGGCAAGGGTCGGTCGATCGTCGTTCGTTGTCCGAGGGAGCGTGCGGGAGCCGGAGTCAAGAGGATGTGAGCAAGAGGTCGGGGAGCCAGGGGATTTGTATCCAGGGGCAGGGGAGGTAGGGGCGAAGGAGAGCACAAGATAGAAAACAGAGAGATCGCACGGGGTTACGGTTTGCTTGGACAAAGTTCTGCAGAGCTGGGTGTCCGAGCAGCCTCTTTATACCCGTCCTCTGTGATTCGTTGCAGGCGCGGTGGTTGGGCACGCGGTCAGGGGCGTGACAGTATCCTTTTTAAAGGCCTTATCCCGGAACGAGAGGTTACAGGCCCCGCGGCCGTTACACTCTTCGCCCATTCCGCTATGTCCAGTCTTAAGGTCACGTTATTAGTGTTCTTAAAGGTCACCCTTGAAAGCAAGCCAAGGAAACAGAAGAGCCCAAACTGACATTTGTACGCGTTAGAGAAGTGCCTGGAGGGATATGACACTGTGTGAAATTAGTTTCTGCCTTTGCTGTGCGATACAATGAGAATTCTTCGCCGATTGTGTTTAAATCTCTGGATTTGAGATGGAATTTCTTTTTCAACGTAAAGCCCCATATGCGGCCTGAAACCTGTGGGTGCCGGTGGACCGTCCCCTGCTCTGATTTATCGTGGTGAGTCACGGTGACATGGGCCTCTTGGACACACAGTAAATCTGAAGGAAGTGCATCGCTGCACGTCCACTTTAATTTCTACTTCCCAAGAGTCAGAAAACAGCCATTTCTGCTCCTGAAATATTCACCGTTATCAAACATTTTTTTTCAGCCTCACAACTTCAGTAGCAGGCGTGCAACAATGAAAGAGATAAACAACTGCCTCTCAGCGCTTCCCTCTCCCGCGATACCATCAGCACCGTCAGGGGACTTCAGTTGTAATCTTACACCAGTCGTCTTGCGTTTGACGTATCGGGAGATGTCCTGCCTGGGTTTTTGAGACACTGTTCATTTCAGCAGTGCTGCATCCCGCTGTGCTGGTGGGAACATGAGGCCGAAACAGCCAAAAGGATAACTATATGGGGCAGACAAGTGGGGATAACACCACTGGGACGCGCATTGCCAAGTGGGGCTTTATTTGATCATTTCTGTGTCTCCACATCCCTGTTTATGCATTTCTCTGTTTATTCCAGCCTTAGTAACTCAAATAAGATACTCCACAGGGAAGCAAGAAAGAGATTAAGTTAGTATGTTATGCTCTGCCATGTTGCAAAGTAGATTATTCTCTCAAATCCACAGGAGCCTCCAATAATCCCGCACAGAATCCTATTCACTGAAGTTCATGTGCCGCCCATGAACTAATTTATGCCAGAAAGTCACCGAAGTCAACTAATACAACAACATATTGAAAACAGTAGCCACAGGTAGAAGTGACGTGTCTTTCGACGTTCTAAAAAAGTACTCGTACGGCACCTTTGTTGGGCGCATAATGTGCAGTAATGTCTCTGTACAGTCCATTTGTCCTTGACTTGAGCTTGACCTGAATGTTTTAACTCCCATTTTGCATTTATTTAAAACCACAGGCTATTACCAAAAGGTTTGCCGTGGGTCGCTCAATGGCTTTCAAATTGGCAAGATAAATTCTGAGCGTGTCAGGGATTCATAAAATATAGAGGGCGGCAGACATCGGAATTTTGTAAAACCTACCTGAGTACAAGCTGTTATTATTAGAGTGTGTGCAGCAAAGAAAGAAGATGTAGAGGAAAAGCAAAAAAAAAAAAAAAGCAGCGGATGTGAGGTGGACGTGTGCGTTGCTCTGGGGATCGAGGAGGAACGTGAGCTGTCTCTTTAGGCATGGCTGTGGGTAATTTGGCGAGTGCTCGAGTTGGAGCCACGTGAGAGAACACACGGATGCCACTCAATTAGGCCGTTCACGTTCAGCTCTTTCCTCTCATTAGACCATCAAATTACCGTGTTTTTAAATGTATGATACTTATGCATATTACACTGAGAAATCCATTAACACCAATATAAGAAGTATGTTTATTTTATGATTAGACAGCTAATTAGGAATTTCAGGCATGTTGGGCAATCCCGTTATATATTCTGTATGTGTGTGTTTGTGTGTACGTGTGTGTATATTGCCTTTAGATAAGTACCACACTTTAGGTTGACTGCAAAAGTTTTTTTTTTTTTTTTTTTCCCCCCCCAATTATCCACTGTATTTTTCTCTGGTTGTAATTACAAGTCTTTGTGCTACAAAGTAAAGTAATATAACTGCAAATGGTTTTAATAAGAATAATTTTGTACGTCAGGGGAAACATTGTGTGTGATGACCTATAGCACCTGACACCTATCTCTCTGCAGGACTGTTCCCTTCAGTGAGAAAGATGAGCTTGTTGACACTTCTCTACCTTAATGACTCACCAGAAAAAGAACCTGTCTTGGGGACCGAGGTTCACGACGACCGCCATTGAAATGTCACGCCTGATACTGTGTTATTGAAGCATAGATGTTTGACTTTCCTCTAAAAAAGGAAACTCAAGAGGGGAGAATGAAGACCGCAACCTCCCGAGCTGCATTAAGGTCACAGCATTTAGTCCTTTTTCATACATCTCTCCTTTTCAAATGAAGATATGCTTTTTCTTTGATTTTCTTATTACACTCTGATGCGCTGTTGCTATTTTTTCCATGCCGTTCCCTCTTGATTGATGGCTTGGCCAGCACACTGTGTAGTTCATTACTTTGATTCGGCATGTCTTGGACAGGAGCTGCTTTGAGGAGACAGTGTGTGGGGAATTCGGAATGTGTCAGGGGAGGCGGGCGCCCGGCCGACCGGCCTCGCCGTGGACTGCCAGTTCGAGACTCCCTTTTCTGCCCTAGCTGTGTCTCAGACCACGGGATCATCGCTCTAATGGATAGAGGTGCACGCGAAACCATGGTGGACCTGTAGGCACCTTGGAGCCGCTGCCTTGCTTGTGTGTGTCAGTGTGTGTATGAAATTCGAGAGGGTGCTTCACTCTAGAGAGCTTATTCCAGGCTGTATTCTTGGGAAAGCTGAATGTAGGCCTGCACTGCAGTTCATTAAATCACTCATCTGCTTGCACAGTCAAATTTTAACATGCCTTTTCATGGTCCTGATGGAGGAGAGCCGAATTTACCTCTTAAATATCCAAATGCGTGTAATGCGTCGCTACCTTGAAGTGTTAAGCAGCTCTAAACTCTGGCTTCCGAGTTTGACGCTCCCTCCGTTAAGTACAATGCACTTTCAGATTAAAGAATTCCTCCATCTGGGATTACTTTTATCTCTAATTATATTATTCAACAAAGAATTTCATGGAACACATTTTTTTTTTAAGTTTCTTTTTTTAAATTCTTTAAAAAAAAATGTATGGGTGTCTCGCGTTGCATAGATTCCCCTGGGTCCCCAGTGTAAAGCAGAGCAGTTTAATTACCTAGTCAGTCAGCCTTTATAAGTTACTCTCTTCATCTCTTCTGTGGGGACAAGCAATCTTCAAATCGAACCTGCTGCCACTCCATGGAGTTTCCTTGCAAAACCATGCTAACGTGGTTGTCTGTGGGTCTGTGCTTCCGCTGCACTTTTCAAGAACGTGCAATGTCTTTTTGTGTGTGTGTGTGTGTGTGTGTGTGTGTGTGTGTTTGTGTGTGTGGGGGGGGGCGGTTGCGGCTAGTTTGAGAACCTGACTCCATATCAGAGCTGTGCTGTCAAGGGCTCAGGGCAAAATTTGGCTTTTTGTTTGAAGCCGTGTCTGTTTGACATCACGTTCCTCAGTTCCTGACAACGGTATTTGCATTCTTATGCAAAGCTTGGGAAATTCTAGCACATTTGTAGCGGCAGCAGCATTAACCTTTCTTCTGCTCTGCTCTGCCACTCAAGTTGTCATGTGATTCTGTGTCTCGCACGAGTCAGAGGAGGGCCTTCTGGAGAACTTTCATCAAGGCAGGCTGTAAGGGAGATAAAGAAGACAGAAGTTGTGAACCTCATTAGCAAGTGGCTTTTCATTGGACTCGGAGCGACACAATGGGGAGTACCTTAGTGAAACCCGTGTTGCGGCATCTCTGTGAAACTGCTTTTGTGAAGCCTGCACTGCAAACCAGGGTAATAAGCAGTGATTGAAGGCCTCTGTTTTTCATTCTGTTTGCCAAGGGTCGGACGCTCCCCAGCGGTCATGTGTTCATCACATGATGACGAGAGCCCTTTTTCCTGCAGCCAGACTCAAAAACCACATCCCAGGATGATCAGCGGAAGCCTTCAGTTCCTGAGGGATCCCCTTGATCATGTTCTGTATCCATGCATTCGAGTGAACACCTCTTTCCTTCACCAGCACCACGTACCCTGCGCATTACTCAGGGGTCTGACCTGAAACACGCACTCAAGGGAAATATTTGCCAGTAACATTTCCATAATACTAATGTGTAATAAAAGTATTCCCATCTTTCCCCACTATGTTGAAAATGGAAAAATTAGGCCTGTTTTCAAAGGAGAGCTATGGCCTTGAAGAGAGTATGAAAAAAGTCAGCAGACAGTCATGACAGTCAGTTTGACATTTCCCTACCATGTCTGTCATTTAAAATATCTATTATTAATATTTATTATATACCATGCAGAAGAATAAAGAAGACAGTGGAAATCTCTCTGTGCCATAGTGACTGCCAAGTGAGATCTCCCTGGCTTTTTTGGACATCCAAAATGAAAAATTGAGCTATGTTTTCAATTAATAACACTGAATTGGATACCAGTTTTTGTTTGTTCTGGAATTATCCATCTCAGAAAGACACAGAAGTTACCATCAGCCTTTTTCACCTCAAACAGCCCCAGTCAGAATGACGGCTTGGCAGTATCGGGGTGAAATGTCCACGTTAGTCTTCATTCCCTCACTGTTTTTCTCGTCTCTCCCGGACCACATCTGATGTATGGCTCCAGGCCTGAAGAACACAGCTCTGCCTGGATTGTGATCAAAGCAGTACGTCTTGGGCGCAGCGAAGCGGGGAAAATCCTCGTTTCCGCCACCGCCGGCCTATCTGAAGTGGCGACCCTCATAAGCTGCTGCACCTCCAGGACTGAGCTAATTTCTCTGTGGGCCGCTGGCAAACTCATGAAATCTTTTTTTCCAATCACTCCAGTATGGTGCTCCACCTCTGTGACCGTGGTCTTGAATATTTCAGGATAGAGGATAAAATAATCAACAGCGAGAGCAGACTACTACACATAAATTGCAATAAATAGATAAATGGAAATCTGGTATGTCTGCTAGGCAAACAGCTTTATATATATATATATATATTTTTTTAAAGACAAGCTATTCAAGCTGACAGAACCCACACCAACTGGTTTTCATAGATTTTTGCCATAACAAGAAACTTTACCCATCTGCAGAAAATGCCAAGAGTTTGTCAGATGATTGCGCAATTATTGCACTGCAGATATTCAGTCTTGCCCATGAGTCATTTCAAAATATAATTTCCAAAGTACACACTAAAGTCATTATCATCGTGTTTCATAGTACAAAAGTTTTATGGGTTTTAATAGTGCCCTTGTTTAACTGCCCTTTTTGTCCACCCATGGTAAATACCAGGTTACCAACATGATTTCTTTAGACTGTGACTTCTGCAGTTATTCAAAGAACTTGCCCAGTAAAGAGAGGAGTTATAGCAAGAGACACCGAAGGATGTGCATTTCCTTTAGTTGTTTTCTTTTTTTGTTTTGTTTTGTTAACATCACTTTTCACATTGAAGTAATTCACTAAAAAGCATCATTAAGTATCAAAGTGAGAGACACTCAGGCTTTGTATGGGAGTGAATGGATGCGTTAACTGTCCTGTGGATTGCCTGGTGGGGTTCCTTCCTTCCTTCTCCGTAAAAATGGTGTGGAGTTGTTGTTACTGCAATATTAATGTGGCACTTGTCATCCTTAGTGCTGCAGACACATGGCTGTTGCCCTCCTTTGGCTTCCCACTGAAGTAAATGGCCTGTCGGTGTTCCTTGCTCATGCGGAGTGTGCAAGTGGAGTGCTTTGTCATCGACAGAGTAATGTGCGGCATGAAGGTGACCTCTGACCCTTGTGCATTAGCCCTTAGCCACATTAGCACATCAGCACTCCTCGTGCTCAGCAGAGGCCTGCGCTGAGTGAGGTGTGTGCGAAGTAGGGGGGGAAAGGGTGTATTTTTGCAGGTGAGCAGAAACAGAAGGCTAGCGAAGGCGCATTGCAGTGGGCGCTACGAGGTAAGTCCGGGCGACGCCGAGGCAAGATTAATGAGTGTATTGTTTTGAGCGTATGAGCTGCCATTCAGGAGCTGTTCCAGGATTGGCTCCTGATAACTGCTGACAGAAGCGAAAGCGAAATGTCACACTTCAGATGGAGCTGGCGGAGCTGGGGGCCCAGGGCAGCCCGAGGAGACTGACAGCCGAATTCCTCATTTGCCTCTGTCGGCGCGGCACGGCGCGGCAACGAGACAAAGAGCACAAGGGACGAATTCCCCAGAACGAGGGGCCAGTTAAAGGCTACAGGGGACGACGCTCCTGTCCATCTCGTTACGGGATGTCTTGTGTCTGAAGCAGGAGGCGGGCAGTGGTGGGACTCGCTTCGCCACTCATAGGCGACTCAAGGGGAGGTATCGCACACTGGACCGTAATGACCGAACCTGGCTTTGCGGACAGTCCTTCACCTGCCCTCATCGGCAGCCACTCGGACCAGTGTCCGGTGCAGATAAGACCCATGAGTGGGAGCAGCACACTGGCATTGAGGTTTGGGGGATGGTGGAGCATGGTACTTGGGCAGGGAGGGGATGCACAAGGCCTGGTCATCTGGTACTGGCCTCAGTTCTCTGTCCTCAGACAATCTGCTCAGAGACAGAAATCCAATAATGGTCAGTCTGTGTGTTTATTTTCCCAAACAAATTTTTAGGTATTATGCTTTTGCTGTGAATGAAAATTATTTTAATTTTTGCATTGTAAAACAGTTAAAGATCTGTGACCCTTTAAGAGGGACATGCATCAGCAGTGAAAAGTGAGAGTACAACTGGGCACACTGGACAGTACTTGAATGGGCCAAAATGACAGAAGAGTAAAAGCAAATCAAGCCACAAGTGTCCTATATCTCTGGGAACTGCTGCAGAAGAGCTGGGAACACATCAACTGTTGGTACTGACCAAACTTGTTAACCAAGTATCTTGTAAGAAAAAGCAACATTTGGGCCTCCTCTTACAACAGGGTTCTGATCCAAGGACCCCATTGTGAGTAAAAAATCCCCTAAAACTGAATTAAATAAACCATTTAGGCATATAAACAATTAACATGCATGAATACTACATTGCATCATAAGGGTAGTTTTTTTTTTAAATTTTTTTCACTATTTTCACACATAACTCATTTTGAAAATACTTTTAACAAAGTATAATAACATATATTAGAATATAATATTAGAAACACAGTACAATAATTATAAACTGAAATGCAATTATTTATGAGTATTGTACAATATGCAGTTAAAACTGTACAATATTCATTAATGAATAATGAATACTGACTTTTTCGCTTGCCAGCCATTTTATTGAAAAAGAAACTTGGAGGAAATTACAAACCAAAGGTTTCATAACTTAAACACAATGCTGCTAGACACCCAAACACTGAGTGAGGCCCAAACAATAACAGGTACGGGTGTTGATTTGGCAACGCAGTGAGCCAATGTTATTGTACAGCAGATGGAGCGGACGTTATTAGAGGATACAACCAAACGTCGGGACTCGAACATAATGTAATAAACTTAATGGAACAGCTGTTGTAACTCCAAGTCATTGCTAGTCCCATGTAACTCAAGGACCACCTGTAGTTTACAGCAAATGTAGTCAAACTTTTCACTGGTACGGTTAATCTGTAAAGTCGATATGTTGACAGAAAAATACGGCATTAACTCAAACCTGTACCAAGGTGTATGAGTGAAAACCAGGTTCACAGTTGATCCTTTCATCTCTTATTTTAATTTTGAGACTTAAGCACGGGGGCAGTTTGACGGAGTGAAGGTCAGCACCATGGGGTTTGGACTGTGCAGTGAAACTCAGGTGGAGATTGGGGAGTTTTAAAATGAGTAGGCCATTGGAGTCAGTCCAGACTGTTGTTCCTGTGAAAGGCTGTAGAAGAAGCTTTTAGCGTCCTTTTGATGCCTATGCTTATTTATTTCTCTTTTCATTTATTACTTATGTCCTTTATGATGAGACGCAGTGAAATTAGTGAAAGCTCAGCAAACTCTCGCTTCCACTCTTGATCTGTGGGTGGGCTTTTATTCCTCTTAAAATTATTGTTTTTATGCTGGGCTGAATTCGAGATCAAGGGCATCATTAAGCAAGGTAAGAAGGAAGGGTTGAGGTGTAAGTACTCTTAAGTAAGTAAATTGATTCATACATTTTTTTTTTTCTTTAAGAAGAAAGACTTTCCAAGTGGTAGAAGTATTTTGAAAAAAAAAAAAAAAAAAAAAAACGTTGAAGTTGGTTGAATAGGATTCTCGTGTCCATTCAGCCATGTTGGTTTATATGGAGTAGTAATGAAACATTTCACATACTGCACAATTTCTTTTTACATAATAAGAGACATGCCACATCTTTTATGTGTCCTCTTCCCTTTTGTGTCAGCTCTGAAAGGTTTCATGTATATGATTTCATGCTTTTCAGTTTACAGCATGTTCTGTTCTGTTGAGTTCTGAGCCACATTCTCCTGTTTTTAGATGGAGGAAGGAACAAGTAGTTTGATGGTAAATCACAATTTCCAATGATGACGTGATGGACGAGGCAGGGGTCTGTGGAGCTGACTTTCATTGAGCTGGGCCTCTTGGTCTGTGGGTGTCTGCTATGGCGTGGACCTACCTGGTTCATCTCAGCGGCTCCGGCCTTGAATTTTTTTGCTGTTCTCTTTTCAAATTTTATTACCCCAAAAGGCCAGCACAATAGATCCTCATAATGCATAGTTTTAAAAATTTATTTTCATTATTTTTTAATGGTCTTTCAAAGCTGCATTGTTCCCACACTCTTGAAGTAGCTTGTGTCAGTGTTGCTCTAGAACAGTAGGGTGCAATTAAACCAAGAGAAAAGAGCTTTTCTGTGCTTGGCAAGTAATTATAGAGATTCGCCGTGTTAGCCCACGAGTCCGTCCGCACTCAAAATTGTGCATAGACATGGATTTTATTAAATCCTCTGGTTTTACCAATTGAGTGGGACCTTGGGGAAACAGTACCCCCCGATCCTCACTAACAAACAACGCACCTGTGTGTCCATAAGAATGGGGGTAGTCCTACCTCATTCATCCCTGTATTTCTCTGTAATTCATGCTCTTTTGTGTTCAGTATTATAAACCAGCATCAGAGGAGACAGATCATTTCTCTTATTGTCAAGTTTTAGCACATTTCCTTTGAGCTCATTTTGTTCCCGCTCTTCTATTGTGTCCCCAGGACCAAGGCAGTTACTGCTGACATCACTGGTAAATTGCTGACGCTGATCGAGGGACATGGGTAAATGGTCTGTGGAGATGTTGAAATGTGGAGAGGAAGAGAACCCTTTCTTGATGTCCAGTTTCTAAGGCTGGATGCTTTTACTACTTGTCTGGTCTTGAAAGTTATGGATTCATTGTTGCTAAGGGACGGTCAAAATGATGAGCGGAACACAGGCTCAGAGGAATGATGGAAAACAGAGCAAACTGAGATCATGTCCGAGCTTCAATACAGGGTCACAGTGGGGAGATGTTATAGCGAAGTGTGTGTGGTCTTTGTCAGGTTTGCTGGGATCCTGTTAGCAGCCGCCAGCTGCAGTAAGTGCATGTGTGTATGCCTTTTCTTCATTTTAAGGACATGGCCCTTCGAATAAAATGTAGTTTGTCGGAAACAGCCGCATCTTTAGAAAAAAAAATCATCTGCACAGACAAGTTTGTTCGAGAGAGTTCTAGTCTCCGAAATCCTGCTTCTGGGTTTTTGTTTCCTGCATGAATATGAGAGGTGTGTCTCGGTACCTTGTCCTGACCTGTCCAGTTTGCAGTGCAGCCCTTTCCAATCGGTCATTCGTAAATGTTCCTACACATATGTAAGTAATCACACAGAGAGTAAGTAGACATTGCCCCGGTCCTGTTCCCAACATCCCAGTCAGTGTAACATTCCATCCCAACATGTCTGCAGTCAGGGTAACATTTCCTTGTGTCAGCATTTATCTGCCTCCTGCAGACACAGAGGCCAGACACACATTTAAAATGGCCTGTCAGCAGTCGAGTATCAGTTAACATTGATTTTTTTCACTGCAATACGAAACTAACTAGGTAGGTCTAGTAAATATTAATTATCATTAATGCAATCCCTCTTGTATCAAATATATTTGTTCAGAAAATGTGTGTGTGTGTGTGTATTATTGTTATTATTATTATCATTATTATTATTATTATTAATAACATTAGTAATACATTCAGCTTCACTGCAGAAGACAGAATCTGAAATAAGCCTTCCAAGCGCAGTTAAACAATCATGACGTTCATTTGCACGGATGTCAATTTATTCCCCTGAAGTAATTATAATGGTGAGCAGAACAGAATACAGATGAATTTGACCCTTTTGCGCTGGGCCGTTACAGTATAAGTGTGTGCCTGTGATATCTAGCAGTCAGTTTCTTCACGATTGCCTCTCTTCAGACGTTGTATAAATGGAGGATTAGGCTCTTAATGAGAAGGCTGTGTGGGATGGAGGGAGATAGCTGGAGAGTGATCTCCTAAGGAAGATGCCATCCTCCATAAAGGATTAGGCTGTTAGGGGAACAGGGAACTTTTTCCCTTCCTGTGCCAGGCCTGCTGTGGAGATAGAAGGGGCGGGTACTTGGAGGCCTACCATTCCCGATCCAGGTTTACATCGAACCTCAGCCGTCGCACCGCCAGTCGCAGCCCCCCGGTGGCCTCACGGGGTAGTTCAGCAGCAGAAGAGCATCTTGATCGTTCACATTCGGGATGCTGTTGCAGACCTGTTCAGTTGCCTCTTCCCTTAATGTGCTCACTTTGCATTAGTGATTAAAATGTTAGTGGGCAGTTTCCTGAACTATGACCACAATCCACCCGTGCAGCAATGGCCCTCGGGACACTAAGAGCCTCAGCTGTGCCCAGTCCAGGTCGGTGTGGCGTCGCAGTCCCTCCAGGGTGCGAGAGCGGAGGCAATCGCCGCTTCTCTCACGTCCTTTGCGGCCACAACCTCATACTTAAGAACCTCCATCAGATTTCAGTGAAATGTCAGCTGGTCTGCAGTTTTTCTGTGCCTTGAATTACTCTGATGAAAAGGAAGAGCAAATCAGGCTGCCAGGCTTTCCATCTTCAACCACCTTTCTCAGGCCCGCCAAAGTCGTCTGTTTCATACAGAGATGATACTGCTATCTGTGCAGGATATCGCCTTCCGCTGTACGCAAGACCGCGGGCAGAGACGGACAGAGTTTGAACCAGCATTGTCCTCCTGTCCTTCCAATTCTCACATGGTGCCACAATGGAAATTCAATTTTCTTCCTTAAAAAATGAGATGACACCACCACCTCTGAAAAAGAAAATGAAACAACACTGTGTGTCATAGGACCGATGTGTGAACCAGAGGACAATACCCCTGGCCCGGAGAAGTCACGCTGCTGTATCGCACGGTGACATAATGCAGCTGCCACACATCCAAGCTGAATAGGTCTCCCCAGACTTGGAAGGAAACAAACTGGGTTGCGACAATGTTTCGCTAAACTTTCCTTAAAAGAGGGTCTTTATTCTTTAAAAACTGAAATATCTGTCTTCTCATGTTGGAGGCACAGTGTAGGGCTGGTGCCTCGCAGCTCTTTGCTGCTGGGCTTGGACATGAGTTTCAGTCCAGCTGAGTGTGTGTGCAGTTTTCATGTTCTCTCCATATTTGCCTCTTTCATTGGTTTCCTTCAGAGGCTCTGGTTTCCTGCCTTATACTCCATACTTCTAACAATAGTCAATTTTCTTTACCAAATGCCTGAAATGAAGCATTTGTAATGTAAATATAAGTTCTGAATAAACTACAGTTTTTCTCTCCCCCCCCCCCCCCCCCCCCAGCTTCAGCTTTTCTTCAGCATACACTGATTCCAGATCAAGAGTAATGATTGATGACTAAAATTCTCTTGGCAAAAAAACGTCCAAGTCAATGTTTATAAAAACGGAATCTTCAAAATCCATCTTTGGCTGGCAGTGTATCATAAATAAAACACTTATGTGAAATGTCTATTGCCGGGCCAGAAATGAAAGATTTATATTCCATTCATCTGGCAGTATGGAGCGCAGTTATTATTTTAATTTAAACTGTGCTTGTGAAAGTTTAGCAAAATTAAAATAAGGACACGAAGAGCCACTGGTGCTGACAGAAAAATTGCACAACGGCAGTTGCAAGTTAATCTTTAAGAAGTGTTATGTGTTTGAAGGAGAGAAGAGCCCGGGTGCCCTGACACGGTGTAATCTTACCAGTTTAGGATATGTCATCCCATCATGTGTGCTCCCCACTTGCCGTGTGCGAGGCCTGAGCCGCTTATCTGACCGACGTCTGCGTCCGATCAATCTGTAAACGCGGCAGGAGGATCCGCCCCCTCCAGAGCCGGGCCGCCCTCTTCTCGCCGGATCTTTGCGGCCCAAATGAAAAAATGGAAATGGAGGTGCTATATTTATCTCTGTGGTAGACGGCTTTCTGATAAGGGATGAACTGAGCCCGGATGTCATCCACAGAGCCACTGGGCCAAGAAATGCATTTTTGTCTACATCTCCACCTATGCCATAAAAAGGGAGGAAAGAGGAAGTTGTATGTGGCGTGCGCCGTTGTGTCAGTAAACGCCCTCGAGGTGATGCGCCGTTGAAAACGGAGGTTCGGTTAAGGGTTAGCTTTCAGGGTTGGGTTGGGTTGGGTTGGGTTGGGAAGATTTGCTGAAAATGTAGTGTTTTTCTGGGCCTTTCCTGTTTAGCATCACCTGTGATTATGTTTTTATTAAAGTTTTCATGTGACTTTTTCTTGTGCCATACTCTTAGTGAGACCTAATAAGACAAAATTATACAAACAGCCTGACAGGTAATCGTTTGTATTCGGTGGATCTTATTTCTCTCAGGGGGGCACGGGAGCGCAGCGGGTTTGGCCAGGTCCTGCTCTCTGCTGGGTCTGCCGTTCAAGTCCCGCTTGGGTCACCTTGCAATGGACTGGCGTCCTGTCCTGGGTGTGTCCCTTCCCCTTTCAGCCCTGCGTAGCTGAGTTAGGCTCCGGCTCGCTGTGACCCTGCTTGGACAAGCGGTTTCAGGCAGTGTGTGTGTGTGCTATTTCTCTCGCTGTTAAAGGTTAATTTCCTCATGCTTTCTTGTTATTAAAATAGAAGCATAATTGTATTTATTTTCTTCCCAGTAAGAAAAGTCAATGATTGCATATTAGAAAATGAAAAACAGCAAAGTGCTGCTGACCTCCTTTGAGCCACACATGCAGAACAGAGGCCCATCGGTGAAGTCTTTCTGTGAAGTTAATTCACCCCCCTGCTGTCTGCTCTATTAAAAAATGAGTGCGCCCCCTACGCTCTCGAGCTGTTACACCCACAGGTGCCCATCCTCCCGCCACGGGCTGCTCTGGCCGCCAGAGTTTACAACTGTTCAAGTGTCAAGGGCGGTTCATTATCCATTTTCTCAGCCATGGGTTGAGCTCAGGGTTCGACCGCTTTTACGCGGCGCGAGTACCCTGCTCTTGTTGGGAGGCCAAGGGTGAGCAACGGGGAGCCCGATGGCACCGCTGTAATTTAACATAATGAAGCATTTTACAAGGAAACTGAATGGGCTAATAACTGGATCCATAAATAGAAAGTAAGAAATGACTTGCGGCTCCGGTGAGGAGGGGACGTTACCAGTTAAGAATGTCACACTGTGAAAAAGGCGTTAGAGCTGGAGTTCCTGCCAAGCTGTGGCACAAATCCGATTTTGGTGATGCTCTCGTACCGTCGTGCTTTCCAGAAGGCTGTGCCCAGCTCCGAGTGTGTCACCTACGCGAAGTGGGTGGAGTCTGAGCCAAACTCCTCCCCTGCTCAGTTGAAGAATATGACTAGTGACCTGACGTACAGGAATCGTGTATGAAAGTGGTACAGTACCAGTCGAAAGGCTGTGTGCACTTGCTGGAAACTGTTTCTTGTTTGAATAATTGACCGTTTATAGACGATCGTGAGTTTGAGCTGTATGTCACAATTCCATTTATTCGTTTAGTAGATGTTTTTCTGCAAAGCTACGTGCAATGATTACTAAGTGGTACACATTTAACTGTTGCCTTCATTGAAGGTGACTGACACTGCTAGGTACCCTACACTGAACTCCCTACAGTCATTCATCCATTTATACAGCAGGTCAACGTAACACACCCACACTGGCTCAACTGGACACTTTCCTGGTTGACTCGATAGTTCTTGTATAACTGAGCTGTATTTCAGGTTCTCAGCTTGCTGATGGATAAAGGGCTGCACATCTGGACATAATCCTTGAGGAATGGTCTGTCTCTAGAATGGAATGGTGTACTGTGACTGCCATGCCAACTGAGATGGTCATGGACGTGGTAAAGATGGTCAACTCTGAGAAGTAGTAGTAAGGTAACTGCTGACCATGTCATTACCTCTTCCATGCTGGACAGTTGGAGCAATACTGGTTTCAAACAATTTTTTGTTCGTACTGCATGTTCACTAGGATACTGTCTTGTGGGTTAACTTTTTCTCAAGATCAAGCTTCCCATATTAGCTGGTGGTGCACATTTGTCCCAGATATGCTTGTATTCTGTTGTCTCCAAGCATTCATCTCCAGTTCCGTTGACATGTACGTTTGCATTTATTCTTTTAACAGACACTTTTAGCATCAAAAGCAGAGATTTGGATGCAGACGTGATTATTTGGTATAGTCAGTTTGATGCACATACCACCATACAAACCAGTATACATTACACAAGTTGCTGGATAAAGGCTTTTCCTCTATTACACAATGGAATTGTTATTCAAAATTATTAAACATAAACACACAATTATCATGTACTTACAAAATCGGGGAGAAGTGAGTCTGAGTGAGGTGACCCTTTTTAAACGTAGAGAGAAATTCAACAGTTTTGAGTTGGGGTGGGGGGGGATGTCATTCCGCTACAGCTTTTGATTTTGAATCTCTTGTTCATGGGTCTACCAAACAGGTCAATGTGGAAGAGCATAATGTTGTTAGAGATCAACATGTTTTTTTTTAGGTTGAGTTTATTTCTCTTTAATTTTGACTTGTATGCTGTTGCTATTGCCATATTCATTATTGTATTTTATTAAGTCATGTCTTTGAGTTCTGTAGGACTCATTTTCTGTTTGGTGTGATTTCGCGGTTGAAGGGAGTGCAGCACCGGAAGTCATTTACTCCGGATGGAAAAAAAGTTGAAGCTATCCTTAGTAGACCTGCAGTGTGGCAGTAGATGCTGAAAGCCAGGATTTCTCTCTAATGAATTTGTGCATATCTCCTGGAACAGCTGAATTATGCCACCTCATGCACAATGTCAAGGTGCAAGCTGTTTGATACACTACTGCCGTTATGGCTGTAATTAATACCAGCTCACTCTTTTAGCTCGTCTGCTCCCTTAAATCCATTTCTTCAACACTAATAAACAGCAATTATATCTCAGTGCACAAAAGTTAATCCCAGGAAGTCCAAGTAGACACGAATCTGCTTAAAATATGATGAAAATTTCCTATATCAAATTAATACGGATGAGGTCAAAGTTGTGCAACACTGTCGGAATACAAGATTTCATGCGACAACATTTAAGCGGAAAATCATTTTGCCAAATTAAACTGATATTGAATTTTAATATTTTAGAAATCTGTGGATTCAACACAAGGTGCTTTTTTTTTTTTTTTGCATTCTGCACAAAGCAGAAACATCCCACCTTCATGGCAGGGGATTCAGGCTGCTTAGTAATAGCATGCATAGTTGAATTTTTATTTGTTGCCTTGTTTTCCTCACAAAGTATCTTTATCCATCCACATATTTCACTTTAGCATTTTAGGCCAAGTGTCTTGCTCAAGGGTACTGCAGCAGAGCACCTCACCAGACTGGAATGGTATCACCATCCTTAACATCTGTAGTATCAGCTGCCCTGATTAATGCAACAGGTTCTTTTTTCTTATATAGGGGCAGCTGGTAGCATAGTGGTTAGAGCTACTACCTTTGGACCCGAAGATCTCACGGTTGAACTTCAGCTCACGTTGGTATTTGGTGTGGTGAGAAATGGTCTTGAGATGGTAAAGGTGATCCGGCCCCTTCCAGCTTGCGTTTAGACCTATTCATTTCCCTAAATTTGTCACTGTGCTCTCAGAGCAGGTCGCCCAGCTCTAACCTGTGAGTGATCTGCATATGAACTCTCTAATGGAGATGTTGAGAGGTCTCAGCCCAGGCACGTGGCCTGGAGTTTTCCACACCGCTGCTTAATAAATTATACCGCCTGTGTGTAAACCCACGTTTCAACCAGCAGAGTAAAAGTAAACGGCTGTACAACCAGCAGGGACGTCTGAAAACATTTTTATGCTAATGATAGCTGGAGAGAGAGTCTGAGAGAATCCTATTTCTTTCTCGTAATGTGTCCCGCGAGACGGTGAGAAAACACTTTTTGATGCTTAATTATTTATAAAGAGGTGCCTCGTGGGACTCCAAGCTGGTGACTAAAAATACCACGGGTGTGCTGTTAGACACTGAGCAGGCAGAGCAGTGCATGTGAAAAGACTGACTGCGTGTGACTGGCCCACAGTGTCCCAGCTGTACCTGGTCCACAATAGTCCGTGGTTATGGGGGTATTTTTCCATCTCAGTCTCTGGGTTGCTCAGCTCTTGTACTGATACGCAGTTCTGAAGGAGATCAATAGGGGCAGCAGGAACTGTCAACTTCATAGCCAGTCATAGTACTATCTGAAGGCTCTTAGTTTGAATCCCACTCCTGCTGTAGAGCCCTTCATCAAGATCCACACTTCAGACTGATACAGTAAAAAACCATTTCTACATGAATTGGTAAATCAGTGTAAAGCTCACTATCATAATTGATGCAGTAAGAATGCACTGTTGTATAAATGGGCTAATCATTGTAAAGTTGACTAGAATTTGAATATAAGTATAAGCTAAATAAAAAGTAAAAATAATCACATCTGAAGGCTGCACTCTGGATGCCGAGTCTTGGTTTTGAAAAATACAGTGCGCAGATGATTCCTCCAGTGTGGTGCATTATTGTCATTTGGGTAAGCAAATCGCACAGCTCTTGTCTCAGGAGTGCAGCAGCCAGTCCAAAGTGGCACCGCTTGGAAATGCACACATTTGCACTGGGAATTTTATATGGTAGCTATCATTGTCTCGCCAGAAAGACTGAGGTGTCAAAACACGCGATTGTACATTCCAGCTGACAGATGTTAATGTCCTTTTCCCCAGATGCTATTGACTTTCTATTTTATTGCAGCTTAAACTTATTTACTCATTTTTTGTTCTGTGGCATGAAACGGTGAGGTCAATTAAGTCATATTGAGCCTTAAATGCCCAGTATAACTGTCTGCTTTATGTTGATTTAATGTAGCAAAAAGCATACAATGTAAGTGTTGGAAATACCATGAACAGATTCCCTCTGGAATATAAATTGTGAATTGTTTTTGAATTATCACTTTGTATATTTTTCATGTAAATTTGATTGATTCATTCATTGGATGGATGGATGGATGGATGGATGGATGGATGGATGGATGGATGGATGGATGGATGGATGGAAAGTCCATACAAAAGCTATTTTATGTTATTTAAATCGTCCACAAAATGATTAAAACTAAAAACAAAAGTGGTGAACCCTTGAAGGCTAATGTGGAGTGCATGTCATACTCCACTACCAGTTTTTGGAATATTATTTTTCCAAACTTTATAACAGCACCATGTGCTTTTAGGTATCTGTCCATAACAGTTTTCTTTTTTTTTTTTTTTTTTTCTTTTCCATTTATTGATGTCCCTTCCTTCTTGATATATGGTCCCGTGACTGATTTAATGACACAGTCATTGTTCAGCATGTAGTGGCAAGGTTTTCTTTTATAGAAGTTCCAAAACTTACAGATTGGATGGAGGATGATACTTCACATGCTGAATTTGTCATGTTTCACAACAGGTTTCTTTAGAAGTAGGTGTTAGTGGAGACAGTGATTCTGTTCTGCTGCTGGTGAGAAGAAAGATGGTAAGTATTTGTCTGTGGGTCAAAATCAACAAGAGATGGTTTTTCTTCTATCAAAAGGTGGTAATACTAAATGGAGCACCATGTAGCACCATGGAGCCATAGACACAAAAGAAACGCTCAGCAGATGAAGTTGTCTGAAAACCTGCTGGCCATGTTGCTGGAGTAGAGCAGCAGTTTTAATCAGGATCACTGATTATTGACCTTCTGTAGGTCCAAAGCTGAGAACAGAAATGCTCACCATTGTGCATTTACATTTGTTTTTATTTGTTTATTTGAACTAATGTAACCTTTATCTGGAACCCTAAAACTTCAAGGGATGAAAAATTCACCGCATGTTATCCAGGATGGGATGTTTCAGGGGGCAACAGGAATTGCATAGATTGCTATGTGTACTTACAGGGATGGGGCAGCTGGCAGCATAGTGGTTAGAAGGGTTGCAGGTTTGAATCCCACCTCCAGCTGTAGTACCCTTGAGCAAGGTACTTACTGTCACGTCCGGACGAAAGTCTGACACGGGTAACTGTGAAAGTATAGTGACGCCCAAGTCCAGAGTGTATTTATAAGTACACAGTACAAATTGTAAAGTACATTGTAGAGGTGAAACGAGACAAGGAGACACGCGGTGTATTTTCACAAAGGTGAAAAGTGAAACACGAATCTGTAAGTGGGACTTGAATACGGAGGTGTGTTGAGAAACCGGACTGGAACACTAGACCTGCACAAGAGTACAAGAGGCAGGATGAGACAGGACAGGCACTCGGGACCGGAACATGAACACCTATGGAACAGGACTTGAGAAACACATACCAAAGGTTCAGTAGGAACTCACAACAGACTCTGATTAAGAATCTGCAATCCTGCCTTAGTTTTTGGTCCTTGTATGCTCCTCTAATAACCAAATTGTGGACAGACTCACCGGTCTGGGCTAGTGGCATGGAGTGGTATTGTCCCTGTGGGTCATGACATGCTAAATTTTGCTTTGGAGAAAAGTGTCAGTGAAATGTAGAGATTGTTTTTTTTTTTTTAAATTATTTTTCCAAATGGAATCAATTCAATTTGAGTTTGTTGATATACATAACAAATATTTTAACGTGTCACATTCAAGGTGGTAGAAAACACACACACACAGACTGAAACCGCTTGTCCTAAGCAGGGTTGCGGCAAACTGGAGCCTAACCCGGTAACACGGGGCGGAAGGGGGCACACCCAGGATGAGATGCCAGTCTCTCTCAAGGCACCCCAAGCAGGACTCGAACCCCAGACCCACCGGAGAGCAGGATCTGCCCAAATCCGCTGCGCCACTGCCCCCCCCGGTTGGTAGAGAAGAGTGCAAGTTAAATATTATGCTGGGGTTCTGAGCTGAGCTGTGCTGTGTGTTTAATTTATACCGAAAGCAGCTGCTGACCAGACACGTGGGTTCTGCTATTGTAATATGGCTGTGGGCCATCCTTAAGTGTTACATTGTTCTTCGACATTACAGTCCACGCTGCCCTGAGGCACAAGGTGCTTTTTTGTGTAAGAGATATTGTAATAATAAACCGGCCTACTCTTAGCGAGGGGCTGAGGTAACCTTGAAAACAAAGCTTTTTGAAAGGTAATAAAAATAGAAGAGGCTGTCCACTATTCATGGGGTGCGAGCAGCATGCGAACACACAATTGAATTTCTAAAGGATTTACCTGTTTTTAGGCACATCACCTGTGGACAGTCGTCTAATACCTCATCGCTATACGGACAAGTGCTTCTGAGTAGTGTTTGTTTCTCTCTTTTCTCTTTGTGGACAATTGAGTTTACACTTTTATGCTGTGTTCTTGAGAAATGCATTTTCGTAAATCCCAGTTCTTGGAAGAGCGCCGGAAAAAACATTGAGAACTATTTGAATTTGGAATTAATTAGTGAAATATGGCGCAAACCATTAAGCCGAAGCACTCGTTGGCTCTGAATTCGAATGAGTTGTGTACTGTCGCATGGCCGCTCTGTGTCTGTTTATACCGGGGGTTTGTGTATTTGTGTGTGTGTGTGTGTGTGTGTGTGTGTGTTTTGGGGGTTAGTTCAAGAGTCTTTCATACAGATGAAAAATACAGCTTTTTACAGTTTCTCTGATGAGGTTTATTACTTAATTATTGTTTAAAAGACATGGGGAGTGCGGTGGTGCAGTGGGTTGGACCAGGTCCTGCTCTCCGGTGGGTCTGGGGTTCGAGTCCCACTTGGGGTGCATTCTGACAGACTGGCGTCCCATCCTGGGTGTGTCCCCTCCCCCTCCAGGCTTACGCCCTGTGTTGCCGGGTTAGGCTCCGGCTCCCCGTGACCCCGAATGAGACAAGTGGTTCAGAAAGTGTGTGTGTTTAAAAGACTTTTTAATTACTTTTATAACCAACTAGTAAGAAAGTTCTTGCTGTTAGAAATATGAACTATACATCTGCGCATCACTGCAAAGCAATGAGATGCATTGGGAGAGTGCACATTCAGAGGGCACTCTGGAGATGTTTCTAGAAGTTTTCAAGCCTTCTACAAGCCTTTTTACTGAGCACCCTCTTGTTGGCTATCGGTGGTTCGAGGTGTTGCGGACCCAGCATGCTGCCCGGTGCCGAGGCTGCAGTTTGTCCCGAAAACTACGAGTCATGCCAGTCATTCAGCCTGCATGAATCACACACATTCGAACACACTAACGCAATCGCATACACACAGTCAGACTCGGTGTTACACACACTGCCTCTCACACACAGACATACTTTTACACACACATACACACACGCAGTTTTACACACTGAAAGATGTGCTGACACGCACAGTATGGTGAGACACGCAAGCACAGTCACACAGAAGCAAGCACTTGCGGAAACACACACACACACACACACACACAGGTACGCAGACTAAAATCACAGATACACACTCGTACTTTCATTCATGCACAAACACAGACACGGAGCCGCAGAGACAGGCAAAGAGAGGAAGCGTGTAGCCAGTGCGTGACCTGTTGGAGATCTCCGGAGATGTGCTGCTACTGCTGCTGCTGTTATTGTGCTCCTCCTGGAAGTGCTGCGTAAGGGAGCGCCGTATTAATCATTGCCATGTCTGCGATGCACCAGGTGACCCCGTCTTTTAATTGCATCCGTGCTCCCTCTCTCTCGCAGCCTTCTAATACTTCTCTTACCCCTTTTCTCTTGTGTTGTTTTTATTGTTATTTGGCTTCGATCTGCGGCTCCTTGAGAGGGTGCCGAACGTGGAGATAAGGGGGACGTGCATCAGTCTCCTGTCACCCTAGCAGGCAGTGCGCCAGTGTTTCCCATTTCCTTCCGAAAACTTCTTTGTCGTCTTGCGGCTTTGGCGGTCAAAAAGACGCACTTAAAAAATTGAAGAGAACCGATAACACGTGCGTCTAGATTTGTGCTGCTGCATCAGTCTCTGTCGTCTTCCTGCCGGTGTGATGAAGAGGCATATCTACCCCAGCAATGGTGACAAGATGCCGTCTTCCCCAACTGTGATAGTCCTACACTGGGACTCCCTGCGCTCCATCCTTGCCTGGATTCCCTTTGCTCAAAGAACTTGATGTGACATGTCAGGGAGTTCTGATGGCCCAGCAGCTGTATGTTGACATGTGACTCGAGATCTGGCTGCTGCAGAAAATTTTTGCACGGTGTCAATTAGCTCCTTCCCGCAACGCGGGACAGCAGATCCAAGCATGAGACCATTGTGAGGCCATTACGACAGAGGAGTGAAGTGAATGAAGCAGAGGCAAAGCAGAAACTCTCTGAATGCCACGCTTTTATGGGTTCTCGGCTGCGGTGCATCGCCGACACGTGCAGGCGGAGACCGGGGCTGCTGGAAACATACATGTGATTGCAGGAAAGACGCAATATCTTACGAATGTCTCATTTAAATGCAGCCAGCTGAGTGACAAGTGCTGAGCCTTGCCTGGAGCTCCCGAGGCATGGCGGGCATGTGCCAGAGCGGGCTGTTCCCAGCGTCGGGTCGGAGGACTCCGTACCTGGGGATGAGGTTGGCACTTGGCAGCTCTGTGTGAAGGAGGTAGGGTTGGAGCTTAGAAGGGAGAGCACACGGCACACGGCACATGGCACATGGGGGAGACAGGCAGTGCCGCCGATTAGCATTTCCACTCAGAGCATGGGGAGTTGGGAGTCAGTCCCCACACCCCTGACGGGCCCTGGGCTACACGCAATGAGCTTTTTTCACATCCTAGGTCTCCCTGGACTCGAAGGTTGAGCTCAGATACTGTGATAATGTGATATTAATGCATTTTGATCCCTTATTATCTATGGCTTCATTAAGTGCTATAATGTTATTTCAGAGACACTTCTGTTTTAATTTTCACAGTTAGAATGTCATTACAGTTTATGGAAATGGGAGTGAATCCCAAAATCTCTGAAGTCACCTCCACTTCTAAAGGCAGTGAAAGGAAAGCTTTGATAAGAAGCATATCCAGCAAATCAAAACCTGCTCAGATGGCTCTGCATCCATCTGTCTGCTGGAGGTTTTGGTTTTTAACCTTCTACACTCAGCCGCTCATATTACCTTTGCGTTAATGACCCGGTGTTGAAAAGGGGTCATAGCATGTGATGGAGATGTTCTCCTTGCACAGAATCCTTCAAAGAATGTGCCCTCTGCCATGTAATCCTTTAGGTGCCAGACATATATAATTCTATAAAAGTTTTTTTTTTTCCTTTTCTTTGCTGAGATTGATGTGGGTCAGGTCAAAAGTAAAGGTCAGGTTCATTGACAGGACTAACTGAAGGCATTGTTGGCTCAGGCAGGAGGAGACAGTCAATGGGTTGGATGCTGTGCGGCCTTACGCTGCGGCCCCCAACCCCACCACTGCATGGCTCTAGGCCAGAGGAAATTCCTCACTAACGGCGAAATAATGGACTGCTGAGAGGTCTCCACGAGCCCCATTAGCCCTCGGCACCATGTCCACTGGAGAAATCTGACGGAGGGCAGCTCCTCCAAGCCCTTCATAACACCCATTTCTTCTGACTGAAGCCATTAATATGGCAGGGAGCTTGACAAGGAACTTGAGAAAGTCTTGCCTTTTTTACTCTAATGGGCTCCCATTCACCAGTTAACGCTTTCTTTATGACAGGCTTGCAAGTGCGAAGCTGTGCAGTTCAGCAGCACCGGTTCGGCAGACAGGATTGCAGTTTCCTGCCGATCTGGGGGAAAAATATTAAAGTTTAAATTCAATGTTTGCATAGCCGACGTGGGAGCTGTTGGAGAAATCCTTTCTCGTTTTATTCTTGATTAATGATGTTTCGGCTGTGAGATTTCTGCGTGCTTGCTGTTTTCCAGGTCGACGATGGGCACCTGCGCGATGTGAGATAGCGCTGCCGTACCACAGCCTTTGTGCTCCATCTTAAACAATGAGGTTTATTCATTAAAACCAGCACATGATTGATGTGCGTGTGTTGCGTTGCGCCAGAGACCTACAATTTTCCTTTAGAAAACAAAGCAGCTTATTTTTTCCCCCTTTTCTTTCTTCATTCCTTGTGGCGTAACTGTGCCATTAACTGCTACGCGCAGGACTGTTGTCGCAACCTGGCATCTGTTTCATATTTTACTCACTGGAAAAAAAAAAAAAATTGCACAGGGAGCATAAATCAAATTCCTGCAGAATGAAAATAATTGTGTTTGCATAGCATGCACTTGCCACTTAATTTATTTTTGTTTATTTGTTTGTTTTCCACATTAGAAGGCATTGTTAATTCAGTTGATTTTAATTGCCTGTCATTTTGTGTGTTGGCCCTTTGCGAGATCCCATTTTGTGCATTCTGTGTGACCAGTGCAGGCCGTGTTGTGGGTGGAAGTCAGGCCGCAGTGGACAGGCACAGGCTACTGTAACCCCTTTCTCAGTGGACTGTGGTTCTTTTTTCTTTTTTTTTTCTCTGTCCTCCATCACATTCTCATTGTGGCTTTATTGTCCAACTTGTACTCAGGCTTGCCCAGGTGAAGAATCCAGTTAGCGTCCCTTAATTCTCTTAAGCACTCTTGATGAAGCGATCTTAAGACAAACTGACAGTTGTAATAGTGGGTGAACATAAAGGTCTCATAGGACCTCCTGAAGAAATTTGTAAGTTTATATAAACATTAAGGCTCTTATTACATTTATCTGACACCTTTTTCCAAAGCATCTTACAGTTATTTGCACAAGTGGGTAATCTTACTGAACTATGAAAGGTGGCATAGCAGTTAGTGGTGCTGCCCTTTGCTCAGAGAACCCAGGTTTCATTTCCACCATCTGATGTTCTACCTGTGATCATGGTACATACATCACATTTGTTCATTTAGCCAACAGCTTTTCTCCCTAGCAACTTACAGTGTTCGTCTACCTAGAGTTACATACCCATTTGTACAGCAGGGTAATTTTTACTGCAGCAATTCAGGGTTAAGCACTTTGCTCAAAGGTGCTACTGGTGGAGGTGGGATTTGAACTTGTGGTTTTTGAGTCCAAAGGATACAGGGCTGATCACTACACTACCAGCTGTTCCACAAACTCGCTTCTTAAATTACACTCTACTAGCATGACAGACTCAAAATATGAGATTCACGGAGCTGCATTGCAGGTGCTATCGTGACACAGTAGGTAGCGCTTGGGCCTCATAGCTCCTGGGCTGTGTGCTCACATGTAGATTTGCACATGTCTCGGTGGAGTTTGCATGTTCTCCTCATGTTCATGTGGGTTTCCTTCCCACAACATGTTTTTCTGGTAGACTATTTTTTCACTCTAAATTGTGCTTTGTGTGAGTGATGTTGCGGTAATGTATTCATGAGGAAATGATAGATGGATATATTAGTATAGAATGTCCTACAGAGCAGCAGTTTAAACGTGGTGCCTTGTAGCTCTCCTCATTTTCTTGGATGGGCATGGGTTCAAATCCAGCTCAATGTGTGTGGAGCTTGCATGACCTCTACATGTTCAAAACCCAAAGACGTGTAGGAAAAAAAGCAATAGGAAACCACTTCCATACTCTCGTTCACCAAGGAAACCACGCAATCGGTGGCTAAGAGTCGAACTCAACTTGATGGCACTTCCAACACTAAGTATAGTGTCTGCCATAAACTAAATAAGAGGTAATAACAAAGGCATTATATGCTATCAAAAACGATAACTTTGTGTTATGAAGGTCTTGTTCACAATATTGCCTTCAATAAATATTACAGTCCAAAAGTAACAGTATTTTGGATGGGGGAAAATGTTCACCACCCATAGCTTTATGTGTGCACACAAACACAGAGGGATGTTGTGGGGTTGTGATGCTGAATACAGTTTCTTATGCTATGTTATTGAAGAAGACTTGAGACAAGCTGAATGCAAGACATTGGGGAATTGTGTACAAACTGTGAAGACAAGAACAGCATGTTACAGACAAAGACATTTTCAGCGATGCGCTCCCTATGTTTACTTTCTTGTGCCTAATGCTCCCCATAGCCAGGCGCTGACAAAATGGTATTAACGTCTGAGCTCAGCCCACACAAAACCTCCCTTCCATTCTCCTGATAAACCAGTGTCTTCCACCGGCGGATCAACGTGTGTGTGGGTGAAACCCTGCGTTCCTCGGCTGCCCCCTCCCCCCCCTTCGCGCACGGCGCTGTCAGCGGTGCTGTTCCACGCAGGAAAGTCCAAGCACGGAGCATGATGCTGGAGTCAGGCGCCCTCGGCGCCCCTTCTCGGCATCATCGCAACTGCTTCTTCCGCTGACTTGAGCGGGTGGAGGATGACGAGCAGAATGCCGTCATGTGGTAAAAGAGCTTTCGCACCTGGGGACCGCCAGGAGCAAATGGCAAGGCAGAACGTTAATGATGAGCCTTCTTCTGCCCTTGCTCTGCTAAAGGCGGTATTGGCCATAAATAACCACCATACGCTGTTCAGTGGGCACAGGCACATACCCAGACACACACAAACAAACATGCGCTTATACACATACAAAGGGATCCATCCAGGGAAAAACAAGCAAATTCATCCAAATGGGCCACAGCTACACAGATGGAGAATCACACAAACAGGGACAGGTACATAAAGTAATGTGCTATTTTATATAACAAGAGTCAGTGTCACTAGGTCATTCTTGGATACCCCTCACATGGTGTTCATGGTGAAGGAGGGTACAGAACTGGTTTGCCATTGCCTTTTTTACACAGAAACCTACACAGATACGAGGATAACATGTGAGGCAGCAATGTCACCCACTGTCTTATCATACCGCTATTACATATACACACCCACACACACACACACACACACACACACACACACACACACGCACGTACATGCTGTCTGCAACCGCTTGTCCCGAGCGGGATCGTGGCGAACCGCAGCCTAACCCGGCAACACAGGGTGCAAGGCTGGGGTGGTGGGGACACACCCAGGACGGGACGCCAGTTCGCCGCAAGGCATCCCAAGCAGGAGTCAAACCTCAGACCCACCACACAACAGGATTCAGCCAAACCCGCCGCACCACCGTGCCCCTCACCCCTCAACCACCGTTACAGTACATACAAAAGATATGCAAAACAAACATTTACTAGGTCATTCATACATAGCCGGTGACTTGACTTTTCTATTTTTAAGATGTAGAAGCAAATTTCTGTTTAGTTCCTTGATTTGTCGTTGTTGATCGTCTGTTTACGTTACATTTATTTATTTGGCAGGCGCTTTTCTCCAAAGCGACTTCCAATGAACTCTACGTAGTGTTATCAGCCCGCACACCTTATTCACCGCGGTGACTTACACTGCTAGATACACTACTTACACTGGCTCACTCATCCAGACATCAGTGTAACACACTATTTATTATTTACTGTTTATTATAGTTCAGTGTTTACTTTCAGTACATGAGGTGTCTGATGAGCTCGGTGGTCGGAACAGAGCGGGGTACCGCTGTTTGCTCCGTTGCGAAGTGGAAGCGTTAGGTCGGGACACAGGTGCGCTCAGACAGCGAAGGTGACGGGAAGTAGAACGCAGTTAGCCCAGAAACTCTCCCTCCCCTCTTTTCTGTCGCTAAAGTGCTGTTAAACAAATTGCAGCTGGTCCCCCGGTTTCATTACCCCTGGGGGCCTGGGGTTCATTCTGACATGATAAACGGCACAGGCTCTGAGCCCGGGCAGGTGTGACAGACTGCAGCATGACACCATTGCCCCAGCTTAAGCTGGTTTATACCCACTTCTGCATACTTGTTTGTAAACAGAGCATAGGATTAGCTAAACAGATTATGAGAAGCTTTCACAGTTTTATAAAAATCAACCATGGCAATGTCACAGACCAAAGCTTATTGCCTTTTAATGCTTCTGCACACTGGTTTTAAATACAAACCATGGAAGCCAGCTGGCCCTGCTGCCAAAACCCAGGTGGAGTGGCATTAGCTGTATTCGAGTTGGCTGGCATTTATTATTTATCATTGTTTTCTTATTGGTATCCTATCCACAGACAAGAGATGGAGAAAAAGTGATAGATTGCCATTTTATGAATCAGAATAAAAAAGGAAAATCGGAGCTGTGAAGAGTAAAGCACTTCGGTGCTCAGGACGCTCATTAGTAAATGTAATAAACTGAATCCGTTAAGTCCCCGGCATGCATGAGGTTGTATTTATAGTTGTATCTCAGAAAGGGAAGCTATAAAACAAAAAGAACTGTGCAAAGCATAATGAAAAATGTGCAGTATGCATCTTGTACGTTTTGGTTGTTTTGTTATTTCAGTATACAAATTGGATAAGAAAAAAAGTCGCCTTGCTCTACTTCCTCAGCCGCGACAATGCCGTGCTCTGGTTTTCCATCTAACTGCTTTTGATTGTTTAAGAAATGGTTTTGCAATGACATGCAACACAGATCATAAAACCTCTCTCCAGCTATTGCAACAGTGGAGAAACTTGTGTCCCCACTAGCAGTGGTTGAGTTGTCTCCGAGTGCTGAGATTGGCACACTTTTACAATTTCACACGATAAAGATGAATTCTTTTTTCCACTACATCTCTCTGTCTGTTGGTCACAACAACATAAGTATTCATGTTATTTCCTCCTGCAGATGTTACGGACTAATTGGTAAACCTTTTTCGTCTCTACACGTCCCTCCACTGCAATGAGCAGATGATTGTAAATCTGACCCCCACGGAAAACGACAACAGCAACAAAAAAAAATCGGGACACTGACAATGTTCTCATTAACAAGACAGTAACAGACAGTAACCTGCTGGCAATGGTAATTTACGTTTCTCTCTCTCCGGAAGCTGCGGCTCTTCCTGGTTCCTCGATGAACAATTAGCTCTGCTAAACTCTTCTGGCGTCTCAGACGGTAGCGATTTGAAGACGCATGTCTTCGCACTGCTGGGACCACCAGTAACCTCGTGTTCGTGCCGCAGCTGTCGCTCTCGACAGAATTAAACTGTGGGATTCCAAAGAACACCCACTTCCACCAAGCCAGTGGCAAGTTGATGCATGCCTTTCTCTGAGAGGAGCCTACAAAATAATAATACCTGCATTTCTAGTTGTAGGAGGCCCTATTTTTCTCCCATGAGCCTCGGCGAGTGGGGACATAGGGCATATGGTTGTTTGCCGGGAGAGTGGGAGACATGGCAGGCCTTGCCTAGATATCCCGTGACACTGCTGCTATATTGTGCTCCAAGTCATTTGTTCCACCGGTCTTGATTGGATTTTTTTTTCCTCCTCAGGGATTTACCCCCGCTAATTCCTTCAAAGCTTCAGAAACATTTAGCCGACAGGTTTAAGACCTATCCATCACGCCTGCAAAGTCCCTTTCTTTCAACAGAGGGCTCAACTCCTCAACTGCACCAGACATCCATCCATCGCCCCCGCTGGGGGTGTTGATGGCAATCATCATTGATAAATCACCTCCCTCACACTCATGTGACATCAGGAGCAAAGCATCCCGGTTCTGCCTTCAATTCTCTGTACACCACCCTGCGACAGTGTAGAAAGGACTGCCATAATTTGAGAGACACGTACATACAACGTGACAGGGTGTGAAGCATCATCTATGATGGTAGTTTCGATTGATCTTGTGGAGTCTTTGTGTTTCTTTGACGGCCTTCAACAGTCTGCTTCTTCATCCTGGAATTCTGAACTCTGTCTATGGAAAGCTGTCAAAGCGCTAATAGCCTGTGGTACTGAATCGGTGCTGGTTCCACTGGCATGGTTGCATTTGTGTGGGTGTAGAAACATCGCATAATGTATCTTTTTAGGAAAAGTAGGATAATATTATCGGTTCAAATGCAGCGTTGACCATGTTTTACAGGCTCTGCCTTCCATTCCCCATATTTTTCCGCGCGTACTTTTTTGTTCTTTTTATGTGTGTTCGTGTCTCATTTAAAAGTACATGTCGTGTTGGTGGGGGTGCAGTGGCACAGCGGGCTTGGCTGGGACATGCTGCGTGGTGGGTTTGCGATTCGAGTCCCACTTGGAGTGCCTTATGACGGACTGGTGTCCCATCCTGGGTGTGTCCCATGCGCCCTGCATTGCCAGGCTAGGCTCCGGCTCACCACGACCCCACTTGGGACAAGTGGTTCTAGATAGTTTGTGTGTGTGTGTGTGTGTTTGGCCCTGTGATGGACTTGCATCCTGTCCAGATTGTGCTGGACCTCACACCCTATGCTTCCAGCCTAGGCTGTGAACCAGTGTGACCATGCAATGGACAAGCTGTTAGTGATAATGCACGGATGGTTGTTTTATTTGAAACAACTTGGTGGTCTGAACAAATGTCTGTTTAAAAGTCACTCTGAAACTGATGTGTGGTAAAATGTTATATGGAACCTTTCTTCCAAAATAAATCAGTGCTTACTGTTTTTGTTTTGCTTAGATGTTTTGCTTAGCAAATGGTATATTACTTTCATAGCTGGTGATAATTTTGTCATCTTTTACTTTGACCATGGTATCTCACTTTGGCTTCTAGTGGCGGTTCTGTCATCACTGATGTTGATAGTGGTATCTCAGATTGTCTTCCAGTGCTGGCTCTATGATGATGTTAGTTTGACTGACACATGCAGTCTTTGTCTTCTTTCATGGGTAACGGCAGAGGGAACAGTTTGATATCTGTGTTTGTACAGCCTTATAGTAATAGCTGTCTTAGCTATTGAGAGCAGAGCAATAACAGTGATGACCGCTGAATTCACAGACAGCGGTGACGAGGGGCAGCGTGATGAATGAAGTGACAACCAGGCGCAGTGATGGCGACAGTGACAGATTGGGGCAGCTTGCTAGTCTGCTGGGACCATCCCACCCCTCCATCCCTGTGCGCCACCTGACCTTGGGGGTCCCCCAAAACGAGACAAATGGCAGCAGATCTGCGACGGGGGAAGAAAAATTAGAACCCCGGAAAAACAAACTCAAATCCTGAAGGGCCTGACCTAAAAGGAAGTGCTGAGAGCAGCAGTCTCCCACAATGTGAACCCGGCGCCTGCGACGGCGTCCAAGGACGCGGCGCACGGCTGAGTCCCTCCGCCCAACACTCACTCAGAGAGACCGCTGAACTTGTCCAAATCTGGAGCAGTGGACCAAGATGGTTGATTTATTTCCATGCTTGCATCCAGATGGGGCATTTTCTCTGGATTTATCTGTGTACTGTTTGCTTATTGCTTATATATACAACACATTGAATAACTCTTGAAGCAGCCATTCAGCCACAAAGTGACTGGAACCAACAACCAAAGCATAATTCAGTCATAATATATTTTGTTATTGTTTGTTGGAGGTTAAAAAGCGGGAAATGTAGGGTTGGATTTTTGTGCATGCGTTTGCCTTTAACGGAGAAATGAGAGTGATGGAATTACTAAGGGCTACAGCGGGGGAGGCATCCTTATTTTGACTGTGGTCTTGGCAGGAGAGAAGAATCCAGGGCAATGAAGAAGTTGAAACACATCCCCCCCTTCCACCCTCCTCCATTTTTCTCTGCAGCCCAACTCTCCAGCAGGCTCCTCCGTGCCTCGGAGGGGTTTTACGAGAGATGATCTTCAGCTTCCATTGCATCCTTCCTTAATCACCAGTAAAGCCGCTTCTAATTGCCAAATGAGTCCGCTGTCTAGCACCATTCTCCAGCCCCCCCGCCCCCCCCCATCCTCCTCTTCGTCTCCCTTTCTGTTCTCGCCACAGATACCCAAAGCAGAAGAGCATGAATCATTAATGAAACGGATCCCGAATGAAACAAATTTATAAATCCTTCTTTTTTTAATCATTTAGATATAATTTAATAAACACGCAAATGTTTGAGAAAACCGCTTTGAAGGCGGATAATGAAGGAGGAGTGTTGTGTGTAAGATAGCCCTCGCGAAAATATCAGAATTAATGTTGGGGCTCTATTCACAAAGGGGCGGCTTCTTGGTTTCTTCACCAGAGTAAGTGGTTTACAGGGCCTGTTGAAGCCAGTCGGCCACTCTGGAGTTCACTTAGAGGACCACTTATCCCTGAAAACCAGGGGTGATGAGTGTCTGTGTTTATGCGTGCGTGTTTCTGTGCGTGTGCATGCCCTCTTACTGTAGCGTCCGGACGGGAGTCCGACACGGACGCGCGTTGCTATTACGTCCAAACACAGACGAAATATATAATGACTTCACGTGCAGTGTGAGGTTAGACGTGTACGGTGAGTATTGTAAGACACTCGGTGGAAGTGAAACAAGAAACACGAGACCAGGAAACACACACGGTGTTGGAACTACGGTGAACAGTGAAACGCTAATCTGTGAGTCTGACCGCAACCCTGAGACGTGACGAAATACCGGACAGGAACGATGGACCAGGACTGAAGAACAAGAGGCAGGAACTGACGGGACGGGCACTCGGGACTGGAACATGCACACCTAGGAAACAAACTGAGGGAACAAGAGACTACCAATCGCCAACGAAGCACAAGAGAACTGCTGATTAAGAATCCGCGACTAGTTCTGCTCCGCTGGCTCCTTTTATACCTCCATGTCCTACGAGACTGTGAGGTGATAGGTAAGCGTTAGCTAGCGGCACTGAGTGGCGCCGCCTCTGACCAGGAGGGGCAGTGACCCCGTGGGATGTGACAGTACCCCCCCCTCCAGGGGCGGCTCCAGCCGCAGAACGCCGGCGGGTAGGCGGTCGCCCCCGCCGTCGCGGAGCAGGCCGATCTGGATGACACTCATGGAAGTCCTCAATAAGAGCTGGGTCCAAGATGTCCCGTGCTGGTACCCAAGACTGCTCCTCCGGCCCATAGCCCTCCCAGTCGACCAGATAGTACAGCGTACCCCGTCTCCGTTTGGAGTCCAGGAGGGCCCTGACGGAGTAGGCAGGAGAACCATCCACATCCAACGGTGGAGGTGGAGAGACTGCTGGGCTCTGCAGGGCGGAAACACAATGGGGCTTGAGGCGCGAAACATGAAACGTGGGACAGATACGATAATGCGAGGGCAACTGAAGACGGTAAGAAACCGGGTTGATCCTCTTCAGGATCTTGAAGGGGCCGATGAAACGGGGGGCAAGCTTCCTCGAGGGCAAATGCAGTTTGAGATCCTGGGTGGACAACCATACTCTCTGCCCTGGCTGGTACAATACAGTCCTACGCCTTTTGTCGGCCTTCTCCTTTTGGTTGGATACCACCTCCTGGAGACGGACATGTGCGGATTCCCACACCGACTCACTCCTCTTGTACCAGTCGTCCACAGCTGGCAACCCACTGGTCTCCATCGTCCACGGGAACAGCGGAGGCTGGTAACCGAGCACACACTGGAAAGGAGTTAAGTTTGTGGACGAATGGACCAGGGAGTTCTGGGCATACTCTGCCCAGGGGAGGTATCTGCTCCAATCCGCTTGATTCTGAGCACAGTAACTCCGCAGGTAACGTCCAACCTCCTGGTTGAGGCGTTCCACTTGCCCATTAGACTGTGGATGATAACCAGAGGAGAGGCTGACTGAGACTCCTAAGCGGGCAAAGAAGGCCTTCCAGACCCTTGAGGTGAACTGGGGTCCCCTGTCCGAGACGACATCCTCTGGCAGGCCATACAGCCGGAAGACATGTTGGAACAGCAGTTCCGCGGTCTCCAGGGCTGTAGGTAGACCTTTCAGAGGAATCAGTCGACAGGCCTTGGAAAAGCGATCTATGACGACCAATATGGTGGTGTTTCCATCAGAACACGGAAGATCAGTAAGGAAGTCCACCGCTATATGGGACCATGGACGGTTGGGAATCGGGAGTGGCTCTAAAAGCCCTGCTGGCAGCTGCCGTGGGACCTTGGCCTGGGCACATGTGGTGCAGGCAAGGACGAAGTCTCGTACGTCCTGTCTCATGGATGGCCACCAGAAGCGTTCAGCGAGAAGCTTCAGGGTTCGGTTGACCCCTGGGTGTCCTGTACTTGGACCATCATGGGCCCAGTGTAGGAGCTCGGACCGAACAGTGGACGGGACGTATTCTTTGTCTTGGGGCTGCTCGTTGGGACCGGGTTCTTGACGTTGGGCTGCTTGGATATCGTCCAATAAAGCCCAACGGATAGGAGCCACAAACTGCGTCGGGGACAAGATGGTGTCTGGTGGGGAGAGCTGAGGCGATACCTCGAACAAACGGGACAGGGCATCGGCCTTGCCGTTCTTGGAGCCAGGACGATAGGTCACCGTGAAACGGAACCTGGTGAAGAACATGGCCCACCGCGCCTGTCTGGAATTGAGCCTCTTTGCCTTCTGCAGATACTCCAGGTTCCGGTGATCAGTTAACACTAAGAATGGGTGCGTAGCCCCCTCTAACCAATGTCTCCACTCTTCTAAGGCCATCTTTATGGCTAAGAGCTCCCTGTTTCCTACATCATAATTCTGTTCAGTAGGCGACATCTTGTGTGAGAAATACGCACATGGATAGAGCTTCAGGGGACTTCCCTGGCGCTGTGAGAGCACTGCCCCTACCCCGGCCTCAGAAGCATCAACTTCCACAATAAAGGGCAGTTTGGGATCAGGGTGCTTCAGGATTGGGGCAGAAGTAAAACGCTTCTTTAGGTCTTCAAAGGCCTGACTCGCCTCAGGAGTCCAGGTCAGGCGCCTAGGGGCTCCTTTTAACAGAGCAGTCAACGGGGCTGCAACGGAACTGAAGTTCCTTATGAAGCGCCTATAGAAATTCGCAAAACCTAGGAACCGTTGCAGGTCCTTTACTGTCTTTGGCTGGGGCCATGACAGAACTGCCGAGACCTTCTGTGGATCCATCGTGACCCCGTTGGGTGTTAGGATGTACCCCAGGAAATCCACAGAATGCACATGGAACTGACACTTCTCCCCTTTCACGTACAGCTTATGTGCTGCCAGCTTTTGCAACACCTCCCTGACATGTCCAATATGCTCCTCACGGGACCGAGAAAAGATCAGGATATCATCCAGATACACTAATACTGAGCGATTAATTAGCTCTCTGAGTACTTCATTAACAAAAGCCTGGAATACGGAAGGTGCATTCGCCAGGCCAAAAGGCATGACCAGGTACTCATAATGGCCGAGGGCGGTGCTAAAAGCGGTCTTCCACTCATCCCCTTCCCTAACGCGAATCAGGTTATATGCGCTCCTAAGGTCCAGTTTCGTAAAGATGGTAGCACCGGAAACCTGTTCGAGGGCCGACGTGATAAGAGGCAAGGGGTGCGGGTACTTCACAGTAATGGCATTTAGCCCCCGATAATCAATACAGGGGCGCAAACCCCCGTCCTTTTTCTCAACAAAGAAAAAGCCAGCGGAAGCTGGAGAGGTAGACGGCCGGATGAGTCCGGCTTCTAGTGCCTCCGTTATATAAGCCTCCATTGCCTGATGTTCAGGTTGAGAAAGAGGGTATACCCGCCCCCTAGGGGGTGTAGTGCCCGAAAAAAGATCTATAGCACAATCCCAAGGTCTATGAGGAGGCAGTTCTGCAGCCTTGTGTTTGCTAAACACCGCCACTAGATCTGCATACTCCCTTGGAAGCTGCAGGGGCAGATCTGCATTAGGGCTCTCTATGGATGTGGAGTTACAAGACGTCTCCAGGTGTTTGGGACACTGCTGTCCCCAAGACAGCAGTTTCCCCTCACTCCAAGAGATAATAGGGTCATGGGTGCATAACCATGGGTATCCCAAAATAATGGGGTTATCAGGGGACTTAATCAGATAGAACCATATCTGTTCCTTATGGAGTGGCCCTACCTGCATAGTAACGGGCTCTGTGCGCTGCTCTACACGCCCCGACCCGATTGGAGCGCCATCAATAGCTTTAACAGCCAGGGGTTTTGGGCATCGGGCACAGGGCAAGCCCCAGGACGCGGCCATATCATGATCCATGAAATTCCCTGCAGCGCCACTGTCTACCATAGCTTTCGTCTGCTGCTGCTGGAAACCCCAGGATACTGTAACTGGTAATGTCAACAGGGAGGTATGGAGAGATACATCACTCACCAGTAAGTCGGTCCGTTGGGATCCACGGGGTGGCCGCACTGGGCAGGAAACCTGAACGTGATCCGCAGCTCCACAGTAAAAGCACAAGCGTTGCAGAAAACGGCGCCTCCTTTCCTCCTCTGTCACACGCCCGTTACTGAGTCGTATTATTCCCTGTCTGACGCACTGTTCTTCGAGCCCTGCACAGCTGACAAGGTTGCGTGCTTGAGCCGGCTCACTGTCCACAGGGCTGTAGGGCACCTGCTGCCCTGGCGGCGTCGGGGTCCGGCTGGAACCGGAGTTGCTCCGGTAATCCGGCGAGAACTCCTGAGAGAGTGGTCTTGACAATCGGGGGCTGGATGTCTTCTCCACTGGAGACCAGGAACGCACCTGAAAACTCTTGGTGCTGGGGAAGAACTGTCTCTCTGTCTTTCTGTCTGGGCTAGGGGGTGACTCAGGAGAGTAGGGCCCTGGGAACAGAGAGGCTGGACTGGAGATTGAGTATTCTGTGTAATTCTGGTTCTCACCTCTGCTACCTTGCAAAGCCTCCTGGAAGGGAACGGACAGCTGCTCAGTAGCGCTGATCCCATTGGTCTGCACAGGGCTCGTGGGCTCCGCGCGAGGACCCGAGGAAGCATAAAGACGATCAAAAAGACATGTCCGCCAATCATCATGCGTTTGCGAACTGGTCGGATCGGCGCCCCGCCCACCGTGACTGAGGAGTCGTGTCAACCGCTCCAACTGATCTGTGAGGCGGCTAGCGGCGTTTGTGCAAACCAGGAGTTGTTCTTGGTTCGCCTCTGTCAGATCCGCCAGCTCACGCCATTCCGCTGAAGTCATACTAGCAGGCGGATTCTTCTGTAGCGTCCGGACGGGAGTCCGACACGGACGCGCGTTGCTATTACGTCCAAACACAGACGAAATATATAATGACTTCACGTGCAGTGTGAGGTTAGACGTGTACGGTGAGTATTGTAAGACACTCGGTGGAAGTGAAACAAGAAACACGAGACCAGGAAACACACACGGTGTTGGAACTACGGTGAACAGTGAAACGCTAATCTGTGAGTCTGACCGCAACCCTGAGACGTGACGAAATACCGGACAGGAACGATGGACCAGGACTGAAGAACAAGAGGCAGGAACTGACGGGACGGGCACTCGGGACTGGAACATGCACACCTAGGAAACAAACTGAGGGAACAAGAGACTACCAATCGCCAACGAAGCACAAGAGAACTGCTGATTAAGAATCCGCGACTAGTTCTGCTCCGCTGGCTCCTTTTATACCTCCATGTCCTACGAGACTGTGAGGTGATAGGTAAGCGTTAGCTAGCGGCACTGAGTGGCGCCGCCTCTGACCAGGAGGGGCAGTGACCCCGTGGGATGTGACACTTACGACAGTATTGTACATTGTTCTCAAATATGACCCAGACGCAGCTGTCAACTGAGCTGGAAGAACAGTTTATGAAGAAAGAAAACTTTCTGGACCCTACAGTAGTGCTGCGCAATTTTGTTGCTTTATAAGTAGCGAATAAAAATAATTTGAATTGTTTTATATGAGTAAGAGCAAGCGATGCTGTAACAGAGGTGATGCTGTTAAATGTAGTTTCACTATGTTTATTAGAAATGTGGTAAAACCTACCCAAAGCATGCTGTTACATGCTGGGAGCCAACCTTTTCCCTTTTGTTAGAGAGCTTTTGCTCAGGAATAAAAGCAGGTGCCTGCTGGTTTATCTTGTTTGGACTTTCAGATGGAGACAGGTATTCTCTCCTGGGCATGCACACAGCCAAATGTTTCTCTCCCTCCTTCTTCCATGTCCATCATCTTTATGAGTGCCCCTGCTGGTCCCTGCTGTCCCTGCGCTCACACAACATCTCGTAGTGGCCTGCGTGGCCATGATCCTCTGTAGAGCTTAAAGCCCTGGCACCATGTAGCAGCTCAGCTCTAGCTGACATAGAAGGCCACTGAAGAGCCCTGCTCACTGAAACAGCCCCGTCTCCTTCCGTTGTGTGGATACAGATGCTCCTCCGATGATCAGAAGAAAGGACAAAGGCTGCAGTGAGGTCACTTCATCTTCTGTAGGGCCACATGTCAGCTCAGTCCCGCTGAAATGGTTCACAGGCCTCGGAGCAGGGACAATGCTTAATTAAGCCTGACCTTTTGTGTAAAGGGCAACAGAGAGGTAATAACCCACACACTGACCCAGCGAGTCCACCAGAGATATTCAGAATCACATTTAAAGGGCACCTGGCTTGTCCTCTGCAAAGATGACCAGTGCATGGTCTTGCCGCTCATACATATACATTCGTAAATGTTAACATTGAGGTGGAGATCCATCGGCGATAACCGGGAAAGCACGATCATTTGAATAAATTGAGCAGATGCAAAACCTTTGGTTGAGCATTAAAAAGACGCAAATCACGTTAGTGGGCCTTCTGAAGCCGACGAACTGTGCTTAACGCAGCTAAACAGTTTCCCTTAGTTTACTTCTCGCGGAGATCAATTCTCTCTGGCTGTTAACAAAAGGAGCGCAGCGCTTTAAGCGAGACCACTTGAGCCACAACCCTTTGTGAGCAACGGCTCAGTCCACTAGGTTTCAGACAAATTTCCTCAATCGATTCAGGGCAGAGATTCACTTTAGAGGCTTTATACTGGAGGAAATGTATTGCAAGTGAATCCTTTCACGGACAGATTTTAATAATGCCTCTGTGTATCGACCCAGTGGTGGAGAACAGGCATCTGCAGCGATTCTTGTACATTTGTATAAAAAAAAAAAAGAGAAGCACGGGTGGGTCCCGGGGCCGCCTGCCGCAGAGCGGAACTGACAGCACTCTCGATTGATCCAAGACAGTGACGGGAGCAATGCGCCGAGCCTGGGGACCGCTGGCTGGCTACTCGCTGCATCCCTCATTTGCATTGTTTGTTGCTGCGGAAACTGTTTGCGCATCTGTTCCTCCTCAGAAGGTCACGCATAGGTTGAAGGAACAGGAAACGTGCAAAAGGAAGTGAGTGATGGGGGAGTTTGCTATCGGTGTCAGTGTTTTGTAATTGTGGGTCATTCGTGTGGTGGATATGGATGGACGGCAGCGGATCATGTGTGGATCCCATTCATTCAGGTGTCAGGCTGGTGCTGCGGCTTGAAGAGAGCACATCAGCCCACCAGAGTCCCTCTCTATGTCCGAGACCCGGATGCTGAGCAGCTGCACCCGTTCGTGCGTTTTCGCCAACATGCGCTGACCCGCTGGCAGTGGGCAGAAGAGGAAGGGCATCTGTGTGTACTTGCCCACGCTTCTTCTTCCCAGGGCATGTGAAGACTTGCCAGGAATGGGTCTTGATCCTGCGCTGCAGACTGCCTTTGCTTTTTTACCCCTGTAACTTTAAAAAATGCATGAAAAACATTTCTCTTTCCTTTAACAAAGAGCCGGGATGCAGTTGCTGAGATAACAACCATACCCTTTGCACAAATAGCATATGTATTCAATGTGCTGTTCAATTCCCTGCTTACGTGGCTGACATGCGGTGTCAAAGGTGACACATGATGAAGAGAGGCTAGACGGCATGCTTTTTAGAGACATTTCTCAATGTTTACAGCTTTAGAAAATTATGTGAAAGATCAGAGTATCAGTTTTCTTCTGCATTGGGTCAATGAAGCGCAGTTATTTTCGTTGTTGGGGGGGTAAAATGTTCCCTGACACAGAAAAGACAACAAGCTAGGGAATCGGCGATAAATTGCAGCGGCGGGTGAGAGAGCGGAGTGTTTCTGGCGCGAGCACCAAGGCTCTGCTGACAGCCGCGTGTGCTGCAGTGTCCCGCATGTCGCTCTCTTACAGCTACAGGAGCCCAGGACAAGAGGCTGCGGAGCGTGATTTGTGAGCCGCAAGCCTGGGGAGGAGAGCGTCTCTATCTGGAGCCTCTGTGACATTTTCCGCTCAAGCTTCTGCACGTGGCCCCCTGACCCCTGTGTTTCCATGGAGGGCTACAGGAGTCATGCCGTGTCACGCAGCACCTCTCTCCCCTTAAAAGAGCCGACAGGAGCCGAAAGGAGTGGGCGTGCTGGCAGATGCTCTTTGTGTGATGGGATGTTGCCGGGGGACATGGCGAGGCAGAACATGCGGCAACCTGTAAAGAACAATGACATGGCACGGAGGGCAGGGGGGCAGCGGGGTTGGTGGCCAAATGCTGCCAGTTCCAGGGCTGTATGGATGTGAGGGAATGGCTGCAGGACCAAAATCTACAAACATACAAAGGAGGCCTGGCAAACCCTGTCAGCCATGTCATTACAGCGGGAAAGACATCAAGTGCTGACCTCCAGCCCACACCTCGCTGCCCTGGCTGAAAACACACAGAGTCCAAACTGAACGCAGTGACAAACACAGATGGGCAAACAGAGGGAAGGTGATGGACAGGGTGTGGAAGGAGACCGTGTAACAGCATAATAACATGTAACTGAAAATTCCAGCAGCATGTGAGGTCAATGACCAGCTGCTCAGAAAGTGTTCTTCTCCCAACTGTCTACTCCCCATGAATAGCTCTGCCATTGAACGGACACCTTTCTCTCCTTTTCTCACTCTCTAATTGGCAAATTACACACTACATTAATATGTCTAAATTCAAGGGTACTTATCTCATTATTGTGTGAGGTCTGAGAAGAAGAGGGAGGGAGAGAGACATTTTGAAATGCTTTTTTTTTCCTTGCAGTCCATCTATGATGTGTAAGGCACAGAATATAGAAAGAGTTGAAATAGGTATAAAAATTACACAATGGCCATGGCAGTTCTTGTGGACAGAAACCACAAGGGACATTGATTACAACCACAAGAAGCAGAGCTTTGTGGAGAGAGGCAGAGGAGGGAGGTGGAGGGGAGAGCCTGGCCAGGTAGCAGACGTTTGGATCTTGTCTTAATTCACTGTGTGTGTGTGTGTTGGGGAGGGGGGCTGGGTGGGGCCCTCAGGGGCTTCTGGCAAGAGCTGCACTCACACCTGCTCATTACGGCCCCTCTGTTCTCCATCTGCACACGCTGCTCGCTGTGCCTCGCCGTGTCGTGTCCAGGATGGGGACGTCCACACTTTTTTTCCCGGGTGCATGTGCCAGAGGAGTTGGCACCAACGGCCAGTGGCTGCAAGTGTCGTTGCAACATCGGCCCCAAATTCCATCCAGAGCGGGCTGCCAGATGAAATGCAGAGCCGAAGAGCTGCAGAGGGGCAACGTTTCTGCCCCCGGGCCTTCATAAGTCTTAATAGAGCCATGGTGAGAAGGTCACCGTCTGAGTAAACTGGCCATTTCTAGCAAGGCTGGGGAATCTGATGCTCTCCACAGACATGTTCACCCAAGCAAAATCAGCATGTGTCTTAGTCAAGCATGCATCATCATTTTGTGACTCACTCATGTTACTGGCTTCGATCCAGCAAGTCACTGCCTTTCCTGGACTGCCTTGACCCTCTTTCTTTTGTATGAAGTCTGGGTGCATGAAATCACAAAATCTACTCCAGCACTATACATTGCCTTTCAGTAGCATGGCTTCCAAAACATCCATTTAGCAGAGTTCAGCAACCTAAGAGCCGCTCTTATACACAGTTACTCACAACTGTCTGAGAAGTAATTAAATTCTTTCAGTTTATCATTCTAATCAAACCCATTTAACTGAGTGCTATTCTCACTGCAATTATTTCTTCCAAAGGGAAAAGATGACCATTAAATTCTCTGCAACATTTCCAAGAAAGCAAATATTTTAAAATAACTATGTAAATAACACTAATCGACACTAATTTTGGAATATTGCTAAGCTGAATGTTATTAACCTGGTACTTCATCAAACACTTTTAAACGTTCATGTAAAGTGAGCAACTTTGTTAAATTTGCACAATTAAAAATGTTTCTTTAAAATGAGAAAAAAATGTTCTAAATTGTCCACATTAATGCGATTTTCTAGCTTTTCTTTAGCATATCTGTAAATTTCCATTTGGCCTTGTGTTCTAAAAGCTCAGAGGGCAACTTTTAATGTTTAGGAAGTAGTGAGCGCTGTTTCCCTTTGCTCAAGAGAACCCAGCTTTCAATTCCACCATCTGATATACTACCTATGATAGTACATTGCATTTAGTCATTTAGCTGATGCTTTTCTCCAAAGCACCTTATAATGTTAATGTGCAGTAGCTATGATTATTTTCCCATTTGTACAGCTGGCTAATTTTTTACTGGAGCAAATGAGGGTAATTACCTTGCTCTACAGTATAGAAGCCCAATGTGAGAGCTGAACCTGTAACCCTTAGCTCTGAAGGCAGCAGCACTAACCACTACACTACCATCCGTCCCCTTGCCGCCCACTAGATACCGTAGATATCCAGAATTGCTGCAGTAGCAATCACCTAGCTGTAAAAATAGGTAATTCGTTGTAAGTAGCTTAGCACTGCAAATCTCTTTGGAGAAAAGCATCAGCTAAATAAATAAATGTAAAGTAGGTAAATTCCTGGCAGACCACTTACATCTGTAATGAAGCTGACAGCACCGATAGAAAGAAGGTCTCCTCAGAACCAGTATGTTGATACCTTCAGGTGGTAAAACAACTTTCATGTTTTCATCTTAAAAAGAGGTAGAGATGAGTTTGCGAAACGTGCAGAAATCTTTGCGAGCCGATGCAGACGTTGGATTCATCTGAAGGGGTGACATATTTAAGCAATACATCTTATCAGAGACAAGGCAGCAAGCAGATAATGTTTGATGAAAAGCTGTGTAACTGAGCGTTGGTGACCCATCCTTATACCTAGCCAATCTGCTGATAAATCGACGACATATTTTCTCGATTCGCAGCCAAGTGGGCAGGACTTTGCACCAGACTGCACTTGTTGCTAGGAAATGCTACGATGTGTGTTTTTCCTCACTTGCTTTTGCTGAAACGTTGCGTGACTCCGGCCCACCAGCCGGGTCTCAATGGCTCCTCAGACCCCGGAGAGGTGAGGCTTCGATGTATGGAAACGGAGCTGTTACCGCGGGGAGGCTCCGAATCCCAGTGTGTCTTTTGCGCACGAAAAAGAACAATCGCCGTGTTCTGAAATTTCAGACATAGCGCATTCATTCAGCAACAAGTGTGCAACCCGTTCCCAAGCGTATGACTCATCTACAGTATATTTCTGTGGATTCATTTCCTTTAAGGCTTTCTTTAGCTTGGGAATATAAACAGTCTTTACCTTGTTTCACAGTTAGCATGAGAATATGTAGCGAAGATGGGCAGCCTGGCCTCCGTGCAAATGCGAGCGTGGCGTAATGGGGATATTAGGATGCAGTCTTGCGAGTGAGCCTTTGCAGACTTGCATTTAGATTTCCTCATGACTTTAAAGATTCTGCTTTAATTTCTCCCAGGGTGGTACAGCTTGTGCATCAGGCTCGCTGGCTGTTGGCTAATAGATGTCATTATACTAATGGACGCCTCTTCTCCCCGTGTCAGACCTTGCCGCCATCCAGGCAGGAACCAGGGGGTGCTCCGCAAAAACAGAGCAAAACAAACAGAGTGGAACGATCGCTCCCCCGACAGCCTTCCGTTTGCCGCCTGCCGACCCGTTCCTCCGCACTCCGCCTCGCAGATGGAGAGAGTTCATTCTAATGCTCGTGTCGTCATGAAGGTCCTGTTGTCAGAGGACCTCGCGGCCGCGGGGGGTTTTCGCTCAATTTCGTACATATCCTCGCTTGCGAAAATGGGACGCGGATAAACGGCCGGAGCCACGTGGTCGCGGCGCCACGCGTTTGATGAAAACGGCTGGACTCCGGCCGTGTGGCGAAATCTCACCCCAGTCCCTCCTGCAGGGGCGCATCCGAATTCATCGCACCCATTACCTGGATTAAGCCAATGCCCGGCGAAGGACTCCCTCCTCCCTTGCTGCTCTCTGCTGCGTCTCATCCGACCCCACGGTGAAGCATTAAAGTCTGTAATGCAAAACCCCTTGGATGTGAGATAATGAAACGCTCCTCCCGCACCGCTCCGAGTGTGGGCGCAGATTGGCGAGGCCTTCGAAAGACTGCGCCGCTGAGTGCGGATTCGAGTGCTGAACCTGTGAATAGACGGTGCTCCTGGCTCGGAAACGCCGCTCTTATTTGTTTTATCTCATTTCCCTGAAATTACCTTGTCAGAACTGAGCACCGTATGTGTAAATGAGTAAAGCGAGTGTGTGCAAGAAATGGAAACGTTTCATGTAAACGCAGCGCCCGAGTATGAAAGCCTGGACTCCTGTGGTCAGACCGTCTGCGGCAACTGGTGTACCAGTTAGAAGATAAAGAGCTATAACCTGAAATATCCCAAATGTTGTCGACGCAAGTAGAAGCCATAGGTATGGCACTTAATCTTTCTTTGCTCCAGTAAAACATGCAGCTGAATAAATTTTTACAAACACACGTTTGGTACACTGATTCAAGGACAGGTGCTGGAATCTGCAAATCCTGGCAAAGATGAGCACTGAATGTGAGTGAGTGAGTGGTGAATATTTGGATAATTCCATCGCTGAGCAACATATTAATAAATGCTCTTTGACAGAACAATGTGGTGCTATCCTAAGAAAAAGTGCGTTTTCATATCCCATGTAATTTTGTCTGTAATTGCGGTCGCCGATCTATCTGCATTTCAGTTTTTGGCAGCACGCACAACGCTGTGACTAAAACCAAACAGGAAGGTTTGCCTTTTGACTTTGAAAGGTTTATCAAAAGTTTGAAACCTGCAAATGTAAAGAGGGGGCCTGTCGAAAGTTACAAGAAGTGGACTTTTCTGTGAAAGCATGTGCCCAAAATAATGAACGCTGAGAAGGACTAGAGGAGTCCGTAAATTACCCCAAAGGCTTAGTTTGATTTCGCAATTCAGTCTAGACCCGGTAATCCCAAGAAAAACAGGCTTTAATAAGAGAAAGAGTACTTCAGAGCAGAATGTACATTAAAATGGAGATTTCTGGACACTAGGCAAATAGTGAATGTGTTTGCTTGCGGGTGGCTGTTGAATTCTCCAGTCTGATGGAGTGCACCTCGCTATCTGCTCATGTCATAAGGCTAGGGCACTGATTGTAAAGCCTGCTCTCAACGGTAAACGCATGTCCAGTGCACATAAAACTGTCCAAAGCTTTCCCATCCAGGATAGTCCTGTTACAGATAGCATGATTTCTGAACACTTCTGTGGGTTGTCTGGGTGATGGGCAGAGATTTACATTTATTCATTTAGATGCTTTTGTCCAAAGCAACTTACAACAGATACTATGTAGTGTTACTAGCCCACACACCTTATTCACCAAGGTGACTACATTGCTAGATACTACTTACAAGGGGTTACTCATCCAAGTATCAGTGAAACACACTCCATGACACTCACACACCATGGGGAAACCTGAAGCATATCTTTGGACTGTGGGAGGAAACCAGAGCACCCAGAGGAAACCCACACAGACACAGGAAGAACATGCAAACTCCACACAGACTGAGCAGGGATCAAACCCATGTTCTCTCACACCACCCAGGCACTGTGAGACAGCAGCACTACTTGCTGTGCCACTGTGCTGCCCGTAACACCAGTGTGACTGATGCGGACTCATGACCTGGTGAAAGTGGTACTTAAAGAGTTCACAGGGCAGAACTTGATGCAACCATTCAGATTACTTTGTACTTCTTCAAAGCATCTCAGGGTGCTAGATTTACTGCACTGAAATCACTTGAAATGTATGTCGTTGGACTGTGGGAGTTAATACATGCAAATTCAGGGAGAACATTTAAACTCCACACAGACAGAGCCATATTCGCACCCATGTGCACCTGTACTTCAAAGTAGCCCTGGAACACATGCGCTACCCACTGCGCCACCGCCCTGCCTATATTACAGCTCTGTACAACAAGCATAGGTGATTTGGCCTTTTTTTCTGTCTCTTACTGGTTTGGGCTCAAGGCTGCTATACCAGTGTCCTGCTAATTTGCTGCATGTTAGATGGTGACCTTAATCAATAGTCAGAGCAGTCAGCCGTAGGGCACCTCATTGAGATATTTGGTAAGTTTGTATATTTTGTTTACTTTTGCTTTTAATAAACTGCACAGAAGAGCTGCTCCGAGAGCTGTATTAATGATCTGCTGTAATTAGAAAGTGGGAACAAAATTGTGTTATAAATAAAAGTTCCTACAGGCCATTGCACCAAAGGAAAAGCTCTTATTAAACTGACGCATCCCTTAACACAAATAAAAATGTTTTGTCGGGCACTCAATATGCATATATCCAGAGCTTTTGTTAGTACTTTGGTATTATTTTGTGGAAAATGTTTTATATAATTATAATTTTCAAGTGCACATTCTGTGTTGTATGCGTAGTCCCTGTGTGTTGCAGTGCTTATCTGATAGTGTTCTTTAAACACACGCGGTCTAAGCACGCAATTCAAAAACCCACACTTGAAAATAATATGGGAATATTTCACCAAACAATGTGCGTGTCACTGCCTGGCTGGCAATATTCTATAAACACGTTGTGATCAAGCTATGTGGAAAAGCAAGAGAATACATCTTTATTCATTTTTAAGTATGTTTTTTGAAAAAGTGTTTTGTTAGTATGGCATTTTTGAATATCAAATTAAAGTAATTTAATAAAAGTTAATTCTGTGTAGACGAAGGGTGGCTTTGCAAGCAAGCAGTGAGACTCCACCGAAACACAGTAAACATTGTCAGTATTTAACACAAATGAAAAGACGAGTTCTTTCCTTAACCGACTCTTTTTTCTGAGACAAAATCCAGGCCTGGATTTTTTGAGGCCTGTTCTTGTGATCCATAACGTCTCTCCGCTTTTCCAGATGTTGGCCGAAGCACAAAATTCTTTTATGACGCAAATGTTGTTATTCAATACCTTTTGTCGTGTTGTGATACCTCGATATGTGTTTCTTCTTATGCCGGCTTTTTAGCTCTGTTGCGATATCTCAATTTTCCCATGCCTTCTCTTTTTCTTTCTTTTACAGTCAAATTTGATACCTGCCGGGAGGACGAAGTCGTGGGGTTCGAGAGCAGCGACCCTAGCTTCAATGTGCGGATGGATGGCTCCATCTACACAGAGAGAGATGTCTCCAATCTCTCGGAGCCGGTGCAGTTCATGGTGACTGCCCGGAGCAGCCCCGACATGCCCATCTGGGAGACCACTGTCAAGCTGGCCTTGGCAGGATACTCTCCACCCACCTCTCAGGTAAGCACTGCCCACCCAGCAGCCCTCCAGTTTTTGGGTATAGATATCATCCTCCGCTTTGCACACATAAAGCCCCGTCACTCACTGGTGTTGCTAATCAAGTTACATCCCAGCATAATGAGGTCTTACATCCACGCAAGTGACCTCATACGTGCAAAATCCCAAGCTTAATTTACTTAAGTACAGAATTACATTCAATGAATCAGTTTGTGACCAATTTGGATCAATTTGTGATCTCTTTTAGTACAATATTTCTCTTGTTTCAAAAAAACAGCGTGAAGCCACTTGAATATTATGCTTTTTTCCCAGTCATCTATGCCTTTGCAGAGATATAAATCCATTCTCATAGAAAACATCCTTGGATGTCCCAGTATCTCATGTTCCTAAGGCGCCTGCAATCCAGGACAGTCCGAGCTCTGCCTGGTCCATGGGGGCATGGGTCATGTCTCTGGCTGTCGCCAAACTTCTCCCCAAAGAGGCTCAGCTGGTCAAAGCTGGGATACAGAGTGAAGAGGGGGACTGGGCCGGTCTGTCTTTCCCACTGGCGTGCGGTTCCTTCGTCCTCTGTGACCCACACAGAGACACCGAGGATGTTGGTGATCCTGGTTGGGCTTCATAAAGCTCGCCCGGGTCATTCCTTGTCACAGTACTCTCCCCACCCTGAATTAATAACTCATATTCTCATTCCTCCTCGATAACCTGGCACACTAGAGGATGTCGTTGTATCATTTGTAGTAGCTGAATAAGTAGCAGGAAGGAAGCTATAAAGTCCTTTGCTCGGCAGAGACTGATGGAGATTGGCATTGTACTCTACCTGGTCCACAGAGAGGCCCACAGTAAGATCTATCTTAGACTAATCACTCTTCACTGCAATCCTTAAATCATGGGTCTCCAGAGACAGGGTTTGGTTATTCTCCCTTCTGGGATGGTAATGTTACCATGGTAACAGACTGTTGACGTTAATGTGAATGCAGCTGTCTGCTGTCTTCAAGGTCCAGACAGTGAGTGTTTTAACTTGGGCTATACTCTCATTGTTTTAGCTGACCTCCCTTAGCCTCTTATCTATCAGATCTATCGGCTCTCCACATTTAGAAAACAAACCTAAATTACTGATAAAAATTAAAGTGTTGGACTGCTTTGCTTCCAGCAATACCAACATGGTCTTTTTTCATTCAACTGAGGTGTACATTCATGGCATTACATTTAGAAAATAATGACATCATATTTTGTATGAAATCAGTGATTGATAAGATCACATGGAAAGAATATAGCTGGAAGTTTTGAACCATAGTGTGCGGTCCTGCAACACTGCAAAGCCAGAGTATGAGTGGCTGCGAAACCAGACTTTCACGTGTGATAGTCAATAGCATGGAGTGCGGTGGCGGGGGGGTAATCAGATTAAGTAACAACAACATACACAATTATCTGGCTGTCACTGCAGAATTTAAGAAGAGTACAAAAAGAATGTGACAGATATCCTGCACCAGCCTGAGCAAAGCATCACCCCGAGCTGATTAAAGATATCAGTAACACTCATGGACTGCTGAGAACTTGCACTCCTTATTTCAGTTAACCTGTAATGGAATCACTCTTGTTGCTATCTGGCCTACCACAAATATTCTTCACCTGCCTGGTGGTCTCCCCTTGTGTCTGTGCCAGCGTGTGATGTACATATGAGACTTCCTGTGATTATGCTTAGCTCAGTAGGAGTGGAGCACTTGGAAGGTCCCACACTTTATTTATTTAAGATTTCATGCTCCACAGGTAGAGTCTCAAAATATCCTGAATTGATTTCACGCTGCTCTGATTTTCATTGGTTCAGCTTCAGGACTTCAAGGATGGAGGTAGTGCTTGTGTGTGGGAGGTTGGGGAATAAGGGTGGAGCAAGGTAGGGATGGATGTTGAGGCTGTTCTTAGATGTTATCTAACATTTATTCTTAATAGAATTTTAAAGGAGCAGCTGTTATTGTGGTCTTCTTGGTTTTGTTAATTTACCCCTGCCTCTCCACAGTCTGCCCTTTTGAGACAAAAGCTCTAGTTCTAGGAAGGAGAGCTGTGTGGAGCCCCTCTCTACGGTTTTTGGCAGCATTGATATCACCCCTAGGGCTCTTGCACAGTGATTTCCAGTCTTCACTGCCAGCCATGAGAAAGTCCATCATCTCCACATGCCCCAGAAAAGCCTGGAGGACACTGTCCCAGTTCTTCACCTACCATTGTGAGTGTGGCTGGCTGGCTCACGCCTTGTCCTTGGTTACAGATTCATCAGTATTCCTTCGAGAGATGTGCGTCACACCCCCCCACCCCCCCGAACCCTGCGATCATGGCCTATCCTATCTTCCATGTGGCTGAGCTCAAAGATGGACACCTGTGGACACAGCCTTGCTGAAGGGGCCTGGACTCACACGTCCTGTTTGCTCTGATGTTTGTGTTTGTTTTTTCTACATGCGTATTTATCGGCACACAATGGTCCTGGCAGGAGCTGGTGAAATCCCCATAGCAACCCTCCATCATGGCACACAGTAAAAGAGATGAGACAAGGGAGGTGGGTAGCTTCGCTTAACCTCCATCTTCTTAATTTCTCAAACGCTGCCTCCTTGAAAGTGATGGAGCATCCCTTTTTCCTAGAGGGAAAAGCACAGGGAAAGGAGTCTTCGTGTTTAGATTCTCAACCTCTTGCTGACTGAAGTCATCGTATCTTAGTCTTTATCTTCATCTTCCACTTTGTAGTCATTCTACAGTCATATCTCAGCAGGGTTTCAGCAGTTGGATGGAACCTCCTGCATCTGGAAGCATTCCTCAACTGAGGGCTTCTGTAGCTACACCTTGTTTGATTGAGCTCTGCAGAAAACTGCAAGTGTGTGAGATTTTACAAGAAGTGTAATTCTAGGTAGTGTGAAAAAACTCCAGTGCCCACGGTAAAGGCCTGTACTCAGCCATTACGCTTCGTGCTTTTCGGCTTATATCAAAGCAGATCGGTGGTGAACGAAGGCTCGTACATCATAAAGCAAAGTTTTCTGGGTGACTTCTGAGGACACTCTGCTAGCTGTGTTGCTGTCATTGAAATGTCTTTCAGTGGTGACAAATTAGGGTAGTACCAGCGGGTGGTCTAAGGACAAGGCTTTCTTCTGACTAGGGATAACCACTGTGTACATTTCTCACATTGCTGTGTGCATTTACGTTAATCAATTTACCTGACTTCAATATGGAAGAAAAAAGTGAAACTCAAAGATTTTTGAAAACAGTCTTTAGTTTGTGCCCAAGTGAAATGCCACAGATACCTGCAAATAGTTTACGTCAGGTGGAGGTGCAAAATACGCTGCTGCTCAAGGCTACTCTCTTCTCGGGATTCAAACCCAAGTCCTTGGATTACAAGACAATGGCACTAATCAGTGCACCACCTGCTGTGTGCGGACACACAGAGAAGGGCACAAAATGCACGACTGGATAGAAAGTTCGCCAAAGATCCTCACGGATTGCACCCAATTTCTACCCATTGCTGACTCCACTCACAGCTGTGTTAATAGCCGTCCTTCCCTGTGCTGTCTGCGCTAAAGTACTCTGCGCAAATAGAACTCCACTTTCACAAGGTAAATTTCAGAAGGTCATCTGTGTTGAGTTCCAAGAAGCTGGGGCATTCCTCCTGTGTCATTTTGAGAGATCCAAAGGCTGCCATCAAAACACCCAAAATGCTGGCAGCTGAGAATGGCAGCACTGTGTGTTAGTGTCAATAGCAAAGGGACAGGACAAGGGTCCGAATGAAGATGGTCCCATAACGAAAAACCAACCGAGCGTTATCACCATGAGAGAGCCGGAAAGGCGAGCTAAAACGTTATTTTTTTTGATATGGAAGTCTCTTTTTGTGCTGCACTCTGTTGAATAATAACATACAGATGTCTGCACAGCTACAGCGCGGGCTGATGGACATCAAAGCTTGTCTGGCTGGTAGACGAGGGGAGCCAGCTGGCGATGGCGGCGGCAGAGCCGAACTGGAGCTTCGGGCTGGTATTATTTCACACTCACTGACTCCTGTTTGCAGCACGGAGAGGGGAGGGTCACCGCATGCTGGAATGTCTGTTAACTTTTATTATGTAGCTCATCCAACACAAAGCATATGTTGGCCTAGGGTTTGCTTGTTATGATCTGGCCTGATTCTTTTTTTTTTACCCCTCAGTATCTCAGTACTTTTAAATTCTTGCCATTCTGTGCTGCCATGGCATGGCTGTGGTCTCTGTAATTAAATATGCTTGTATTAGTGCTGTCGAAATGCATAGGTGGAATGAAGTGGTGCAGTCCAGACTGCAATTTCATTTTGGCAAGGTATTTTAGCGGAATTTTTTAAGCAAATTGTGCAGGTACACATATGGGTGAAATTTCAAGTTGCTCTAGATGAAAATGCACAGTGAACAAATAAATTTAAGTGGCAACATGCACAGAAGGGAGCAGCTGGCTGCAGTTTATCGTTGCTAAATGGCTACCTTAACTGCGGTGTCACTGCCAGTGTGTCAATAGCCCCTTCGATGTGCTTCTTTTTTTTTTTTTTTAATTTCGGTGCTGTTGATACTGTGATTCGTCACACAGACCAACGCCATCAAGCATGTTTGGAGTGCAGGGCGATTGAGTCGATGGACACACAGCAGTACTGTTTAGGGAGATAAGTGCGTTATCATTGTTTGAGCAGCAGGCACAGATGAGGATTCCTGTACATGGGTTCATGGCGCTGAGAAATAGGAGCGGGAGGCTGGATCCCTGGTAATCTACAGGAGCAACTGGACACAGCTCCTGTCATACTGGCTCCTGACAACCCCCACAGTCACTGCCATCCACATGCTACCTGTAAAGGGAGGATCGCACCAGTGGTCTCCCATGAGCTACCTGCAAGCACAGGGGAGCAACAAGCAGCTGGAGCGAAATCAGTTTCATCAGGGGTTGCACATCTGTTCCCCTAACTTTGCCTCAAATGGGAATTATCAAAGGTGCAATCTCAACTGGAGCAGTCAGCCCCTAAAGTCAAACCCACCAAGCCAAGCTTACATAAAAAAGAATGAGTTTGCCTGGGTACAGCTCACATCTGTCGAATCCCTCCTGCTGACAGACATTGTTTGCATCGATAACTTTGCCTATGTGCATTTGGGTTGGCAGCTCATGACCTCTTAAGGCAGACCATATGTTGGTATTCAGTGCTGGAGCATGGTACAGTAATGCCCTTCATCCCAAAGAGCTGTTCTGTAATTTTTGGGTAGTGTGGGGAGACACTGCAGATCAACTCATATGCCTTGGAAAACTGCCCCTAGGCGAGACCTTGGTTTAGTCTCTGCATACTTTTAATCCACCATAAATAAGAACATTTAAGCAGGAATGGAGAAAGAAGAGGTAGCACTATACAAAAAAGCTAAAGCTCACTCACTGCCCATTGGAGATAAAACATTGCTTCTGCAGACTCACCACTGGGATGGGGTTCACAGTAATATTGACTCTGCTGGTGGGCACGATGTGGGTAGACTGAAGGCAGGCTGAAGGCAGTCCTCTCCTCATGGTTGCTCCAAATGTGCTCTAGCATCCTGCCAGTGATGTATCCACACTAAACTCAAACTTCCCTACCTATTCTACTTAAGATAGGCTCTGACTGAGCTTTAAGCACTTCTCCCGGAATCTCATCTGATGTGAGGACAAAAGCACCTATGATCCAAAAGATCCTTTCACTTCTGGAAACACCTTATACAAAAGCAGGCGTGTCCAAAAACCACTTGGAAAGTTTGAATTGGCTACTACAGAGTAAAAATCTAGAGGTGCGCTGCACCCCATTGTGTTCCATCAGCGTTGTGTCCTTGCCCATCAGGGCTGATTTTGTATTTTTATATTTTAAATAAAATAACCAGCAGTACAAGACTATTCGCAGGATGGATTTTTTTTCTTTTCTTTTCTTTTAGAAAAAAAAAGTAAGTGGTATTAAAACACAGCTTCTTTATATGTAAATATATGGTGATTGGGTCTTCTGGAGTACACTGTGAATTAATGAGCTGATCTCATTTTCATAGCTCCCTGACAGATTGTCATATTGGGACTTGCGACTGCAGTTCACCTATTTAGCTCAACATCATTCGTATTCATTTTCTACCTTTTGACAAAAGGAAACATGAAAACAAATGATTCAGCACCCCTCTGGGAAATAATGTTAGATACACGTTATCTCCACTCCGCAATGTATTTAACCTGTTCTAAATTGCATGGGCTTAGACAGTCAGAAACTCCCAGGGCCCTTATGAATTATTACTATTGAGATGACTGGTCACGATCTCCCAACACAAAACAGTGGTGGGCTGAAAAGGTTGTGAACCAAATGTTATAAATTACTTACGTCACACAATGATATTGATTAAATCCATCTGCGGCGCGTGTTTATCGTAGCATATGCCAGTTCAGTTTTATACTGTATGCAAATGTGCAGAAGGAAATCCTGGACCGCAGCAAAATTGTTGTTTCCAAATGACCACTGGCCATTTGATTCTGATTATAAAATAGTAATGCCCATTAATGCATTCAGGTAGGGTTGCAATTCATTGTATTATTATGCATTGTTATCTGCGTGCTCCATGCCTTCCAGTGTGGCTTTTAGTAGTGCTTAGAAAAACATAAATAGCTAAGTAAATAAATAATGGTAAGGCCAAGTCTAACATTCATTCCGCTTCATAAAATTCCACTGGATTATTATCATTGTATTGTTTATGGAAAGTGACAAAACTTTTGCCCGTTTATACAGCTGGCTATTTTACAGGAGCAAGTTCAGGATAAGTACCTTGTCAAGGATCATTTTCATTAACCACAGTGCAGACTGGTGCTGTACAAACATGAAGGAACATGTAGAAAGGCACAATTTGTATCACAGCAAAGTGCGAAAGCGTGAAATCCAGTCGTTTCATTGGAGCCATCTAGTTGGGAGCAGCAACACGTTGGCGTGTGTCACTGTAATGTGGTGTGTGCTGGCTTTTGCGCTGCACCCTTGTGTTTTACGAGTATAAGTCTAGCACAGCAAAGGAGGCACCAAGTGTTTTCATCGCCTGGTCATTTTAACAGGAGGGAGCCATTCATGCTGACTCTAGTACCCTTCAGTTAGGTGAAAATGGCTTGGCAGGGAGAGGTGTCTACTAGGCGCTCCCCACAGGTCGCACTGAACGAGGTTAGCACTACTGGAAAACAAATAAACGCTGAGGTTTCTGGGTGGAGCCGCTGGTGCCATTTGGACGACTTTGGCACGGTGGCTGGGCTAAGCCTTGCCTTTTGTCTCTCTTTCAGGCCAGGGATGGAGAGGACGGTGTCCATAAGGTCAACCAAGAGCTCGGCATCATCACATTTCCACAGAAACAACTGACCGGCTCCAGTGGGCTGCGACGGCAGAAGCGGGACTGGGTCATCCCACCAATCAATGTGCCAGAAAATTCCAGAGGGCCTTTCCCGCAGATGCTTGTCAGTGTAAGTAAAAGGACGAGGGCGAGCCAAGCGCCTCCGTTGTCTAATACTGAATAAGCAACATAGCGAATAACATGTTTTTCAGAAGACATGTTTTACCATGTCCGTCTCTGGCTCTGTCTTGTTCGGCGAACCGGGTTGACGATGAAACACGCTCACAAGCTGTGCGAATGCAACGCATTTTCTCACTTCCTCCAGTACTGATGTCAGCCACTCAGTCTGATGTTAACATTGTGTGCCGTATTTATCAGGGAATGAGCAAAGTGTGAGCTTGTGATGGTTGTAAATGGATTTCAGGAAGGCCTACAAAGAAGATTACGGCAGTCTGTTGTCATCAGCTTTGCAAATGATTACATCCTGTTTGTAAATGCGATTACACCAGTGTCTGTGGACAGGTACTCTAACTCCAGGGTGGCTGCTGAGAGCAGGGAACCTGAACTCCACACTGAACAGTATAAGACAATGGAAGGACTCTTACGGTATAATAAAACAAAGTGTAGCAGGTAAAATACTGGGTAGAACCATCAACTGACATCAACCTGGGTTCAAATCTCTGCTCCTGCTATAATACCCTTGCACAAGGAACTTACTCTGAACTGATACAGTAAAAATTACCCAGTTGCAGAAATAACACTGGTCAACAAAATTTTAACTTTTTTTGTCCCACAAACTAAAATAGGTGTACTTTATAGTACCTTTTAACGCTGAATTCAGATCTATTTTCAGAATTATTTTTATCAGGCATGGTTTAAGTTAGAAAGCAATTGAGTTCTGAAAAAAATGTAGATTACTTATTCATAAATAAGGCTCTTATTACACCTAAAATATGTACAAACTTACTTGTAAAACGTACAAGTGTATGCTTTCCGGTTGTATTTGCCCTCAGGAACATCCCCGTTCAGTGTTGAGCAAATGGTCTGCTGACATATCGGGACGCCACTTGCCTTGGTACTGTTTTTCCATATCTAAAATGTTTTGGTGAAATCTTTCACCATGCTTGTCAAAATAAGCTATTTCACTTAACAAACAATAGAAATAGCCATGTTTTGCAAACTTTTTGTTTCATATTCCCCATATAGTACCGGTACCAATATACTTGGTACTGCTGCCATGTAAATATACTGGTACATAAAAACTATGGGTAATGGTTGAGAAATTCTGAAACCATATTTGAATTCAGCATGCAAAAGACACAGAAAACAAGATTTTTTCATGGGACAAAAAACCTGTTAGCTCAGTGTAAAAATGTAACTGTGGACAAAGGTGTCAGCATAATAAATTATTTCTGTGAGGATCGTTTTTTAATCTGTAATAATACGAAACAACAGAAGTAGGCTTTGCGTAGTCTTGCTATAACACTGATCTCAACAAAACAGTGTTTGTACACAAAGAGCATATAAGGACATTTCTGCATAAATTCGTGACTGCAGGACAAAAACATATAAAGCACAAGATTTTATATTTTACATAATGACCCTCTTTAATATCCACAGGGCAAATAATTGTGTAATCAGGAGTAACACCTTCAGCACATTTTCTGCTAAATTTACTGTGGGTTACTGGGGTGTTTTTGTATTACAATTAAGTGACTAACACTGCATTCAAATACATTTCAGCAAAACTGCAAGTTTGGCAAAGTAAAGAAAATACATTGTGGGGAAAAGAAGTGCACAAAGGAAAATATCATGAATAAATAAACATGCACATAAGCGAACTGCAGTGCTGAAAGTGTTCGAGAGTTTCCAGAATGCTGAGGTGCTGTCAGAAAAGTTAAGTTGGTTTGTCTTACAATCCCCTGGAATTCAGCTGTGTGGTCAGGTTCAAGAAAAACATCACTCAGAATGAAAACATTTATTAGCTTTGCATGCAGTGGACTATCTAATACTCAGCTTTTTTTAACTAAACCTTTTTGACTTTTGCTTTGACTTTCAGTTTTGCTAAGGAGCTTTATTCTGTCCTGTTTTTATGCTCTCCCAAGGGAAAGCCTGCAGAACAACTTAAAGGGGTCTTTATAGAAGAAAGAAAATTGGAGGGAAAATATAAACTTTCGTCTTTTGTTACGAGAGAAGTTTTTGGCTACGAACAGAATGCAGAATCTCCAGCCATCTCCTGCAGGATTCCGGGGTCACGCGAAACCATGGGCAACATGGGGAAGAATAATATATGTATGAAATTGCATTTGGAAGGGGAAATGTAGAATGCGGATAAGAGAATACACTACCATGCTCTGAAGAAGGCCATCTGGAAGAGAGAGAGAGATCTCCCAGTAAACTGATTCAAGAACTGCAAAGTAGCAGAAAGCACAGCTACCGCTGTGCTACTTAAACCTGTGACATACATTTACTTGTTTAGCAGATGCATTTCTCCAAAGCAACTTCCAATGAACTCTATGGAGTGTAATCAGCCCACACACCTTATTCACCAAGGTGTCTTACACTGGTAGATACACAACTTACACTGGGTCACTCATCTCTACATCAGTGTAACACACTCTCTCTGGCATTCACACACCATAGGGGAACCTGAACAGCATGTCTTTGGGGTGTGGGAGGAAACCCATCCAGACAGAGGTAGAACATGCAAACTTTACAGAGACTAAGCAGGAACCGAACCCACACCCTCTTGCGCCGCCCAGGTGCTGTGAGACAGCAGCGCTACTTGCTGTGCCACCATGCTACCCATAGTAGTGATGCAGTAATACCTTCAGCACACTGTCGGCCACCCTAGTACTGAAGAACGGGTTGAACAAGGATGCGCTTCACAATTTGATTGGGGTGAGAGAGAATATTGGGGGGGCACTGGCATGGTGGCGTGGTGGTACAGTGTGTTTGACTGGGTCCTGTTCTCCAGTGGGTCTGAGGTTTGAGTCCCACTTGGGGTGCTGTATGACAGACTGGCATCCCGTCCTGGGTGTGTCCCCTTCCTCTCCAGCCCTATGCCCTGTGTTTCTGGGTTAGGCTCCTGCTCCCCGTGACACCACATGGGCGAAGCGGTTTCAGGCAGTGTGTGTGTGTGTGTGTGTGTGTGTGTGTGTGTGTGTGGGAATATTGGTCTTAGTTTGGCAGAAAAAGACTCAATACTCACTGTCAAATAATAGAGAAGTTTTTGGGAGAAATGGCCTTGGTTCGTACTCGTGTTAGTTTGGGTGAAATAACTCAAGTTTTCAGTGTAAAATAGCTGAGAATACTGGTGTTAGTTTGACAGACATGGTCTTGGTTATCACTGTAATGTCACTGAGAAAACTGGTGTTTTGTGGAAATGACCTCAATTCTCATTGCAAAATAGAGGAAAACGCTAGTCTTGCTTTTGCAGAAGTGGATTTAATTTTGAACACGAAATAAGTGAGAAAACTGGTATTTGGCGGAAAAGGCCTTAATGTTCATTGCAAAATAACTGAGAAAACTGGCATCAGTTGACTGAAATGACTACGATTCTCAGTGTGATACAACTGAGAAAACTTGTGCTTTTTTTTATCGAAAAGACCTTGGTTCTTATCGTTAAAAAACTGAACACTGGTCTTGGTTTGGCGGAAAGGTCTCCCCGTGGTCCTCATTATAATATAATGATCAAGGTTTAAAATGAATTTTTCCTCTTGGTTCATATCTTGTCCATTTTTTCTTGATGTTCTGCACACTGCGGCTTGGTGGTCAGATGGTCAAATCCTCAGAGTGTTGTGAATTGTGTTTATTTATTTTTGTGCAGATCAATTTCTTTCATGTCAGTGACTTAACAGTATTTCTTCTGTACCGAACATTATTTTTGGGGAGAGTGGTGTTTTGCTTTTTTTTTTTTTCCTCCCTACTATTGCCCGTGTTTTTTCCTCTTCCACACAGTTTGAAAACTTTTCATGCAACTTTGAAACAGCTCTCTGGAGTCAACAAGGTCAAAAAAAAAGTTGAAGAGTGAAGTAAATTTCCCCGAGTACGACCAGAAACGAAGGAGAAAGTTTAGACAAGTGCTTCCAGCCAGAATGTTCCAGACCTGGGCTATGACACTATTACTCAGTGTGCAGCCCTCTGCGACACGCTGATACTTACCTTGTTTAATGACCTGTGAAGCCAATACGCGCAGTAATGGGGTGTTCTGTCATCAGCCAGGCGGATGAGTGACGTTCCAGAGATGCAGACGCCTCCTGTCAGATGCCCATGTCTCTCCTGGGCCGCCCCGGTCGTCACTGTCAGCTGCCATCAGCGAGCGACCTGCCCTCAGCCTGCCCTCGGCCTCGTGGCGGTGTCCAGATTTTGGTGTGCCCCCAGCCTGCTCCCTGAGACAATGGGGTGTGTGTACACACCAGGACCCTTTGCCACCTGTCCCACCTGTGCTCAGAACTGGCACAGATTGGGCTGGGCTTGATGTTTCGCAGTGCGATCACTTTGAGAGGCTCGTGAGTGCCTTAAGGGTACCGATGGGGTGCCTCGTGCATTCGGTTCTTCGGGAAAAAGTGTCTGAGGGACCCAAGTTTCTCCAAACACACCAACATTGTTTTTGGTTCACCTGGAACTTATTCTCCTGCATACAGTGATCAATGAAAAGTAAGAGCCATTGATTTTTGAAAGCATTTTTTTTTCTCTGAAACTGTCTATTGATTTGTGCAATTCTCTGTCTCTTGCAGTGAATCCGCCATTTACGTCAGCTGCTAAACAAACATTTATCCTTGGCCCTCATATTATCAAGTCTTTGGATTAGAAGTTTGCAAGTCTGAAAACCAGAATAAACCAAAGGTATTATGTAACTTCTGAACCGCTTCTGTCATTTATAGACGTGGTGGTGTGTATTTTCTATTAGTGCAGACTGTAGCTGACAAAGAATAAAATGACCAGAATTAAGGACACCGCACACAATGTGAAGTTTTAAATGAAGTTTCAATTTTCAAATGGCCCCCATTCAGTTAGCAAAAGTACAGCTAAGCCGAGCAACTGAAAGCAGTGACCAGTAACAAAGACTCTTATTTAGACAGCATTTTAAGTAGAAACAGGCAAGCTTAGATGCCCTTGGCCACATAGGTTCAGCTGTTTGCAGGAAACAAAGCCTTTTCGCATCCTTTTGCTGTAAGTCCACATCTCTTTCCATCCCAGATGGCCTTGCAGGTACGTAAACTATAGCTGTCTGGCTTTTCTAATAAATAGACTACATCTCAAAGTTGGAATTTCTACCTAAACCTCCAGAACCATTGAAGCTTTTGCATCTTTTATGGGTGGCTTGGAAACAGGGGGTCATCAAAAACCTCCAAGTCATCCAAGATTCAGTAGTTTGGCATGCATGCTGATGTAAGAAGCACACACAAGGTGTTTGGCAAGACCAAAGACACTGCACCAGGGCATTAGGTGTGGCTGCTGCTTCCTCCACTTTGGACAAAAATTGAGAATTGAAACAGTGATGTGGTGGAGGTGGGATGCTGCAAATCACTGCTGTAGAATCAGTAGGGTTTATGGGATATTGATGCTTCCAGCATAAACAAGTTTGTTAGTTGCATAGGTGTAGTGTAAATGGCTCTGTCTGGAAACTTTGTTTCAAACTTCAATAAATGTAGCTCTGTAAATATATCCATTTTGACCAAAATTTAGATTTTTTTTCTTTTTTTTTGATCAAATCATTGCAAAAAAGTGAATGCTCAGTAATGTCAATGCACTTGGCTTTCTCTTTTTTTAAATGTACAAGTTGCTTAAAATTTTGCTAGCCATGCTTAATACATTTACGCTTATGCATTTCACAGATGATTTCCTCCAAAGCAATTTATTGCTCTGAGTAAACAGAAATTCATCCCACGGAAGAAAGCGTGCTTAGATACATGCACAAGATTATTGAGGCACAGCTTGTTTGTTTGCTATTGCTTTTTATCATAGTACATATATTCCAGTAGCTACCTACAGTTTAGAAGTGACATTTTAATAGGAAAATAGGTAGATGGAAAATAACAGGAGGTGCGGGACTAACTTCTTGAGGTGTCAGGAGCCCTGGATGGAATTGAGACTAAAAGATATGTTTTGAGATCCTTCTTGAAGAAAACTTCTTCCGCAGTTCCAAGTAACAGAAGGAGTTCATTTAACCACGTTGAGGTCATGACTGAATACCAACTGGCTTCAGATTTTCCTCCTTGTGAGGTTGACTGACAAGTGGCCAAAGGCAAAGGAGCGTAGTGCCCTTGCTGGTCTGTTGGGACAGATCAGATTCTGTAGGTATTCAGGTGGGAATACTTTGCCCTTCTTCTAGACCATAGCCAGAGTGCTAAACCTGAAACTACAGGCAGCCAACAGAGAGATACAAGGAGGCACATGCAAACGCATTGGCAGGTCGAACTGATCTTTTGCTGCAGTCTTCAGTATTCTGGCAAGAATGTACATCACACTGAGGTTTCTATGCCACACTGTTGTTGTACCACTGAAGAATGTGAGTACACTTGTTGGAAACTAGATTTTTCCACAAGACATTTAGTATGAAACCAGCTGACATGCCTTCTCAGCTCTTCTGCAGTTCCCAGAGATGTAGGACCCTTGTGGGTTGCTTTGCTTTCACTCTTTTTTCCAGTAGATCTAATATAAGCACTGCTCAAGTTTCGCGTATGAGCTTATACTTTTAACCAGTGCTACATTGTATACTGAATATTAAGATGATCTTAATCAGACTTCCATGTATGTATCAAAGATATATGTATTCTGGACTTCTACCAAATTTAATTTTTTTCTTTTAATTTTTATTATTTAATTTAACTGTCTCCATTCTTTAGGGTCACTTACAGTGTTAGGTTTATATACTAACCTTCCTGCAGTGATATGTCCATTTATTCCTATTGCAGTGAGGGTGCAGTGGCACAGTGGGTTTGGCCAGTACCTGCTGTGTGGTGGGTCTGGGTTTCAAACCCTGCTTTGGGTGCCTTGCGACAGACTGATGTCCTGTCCTGGGTGTGTCCCCTTGCGCCCTAGGTTGCTAGGATAGGCTGTGGCTCGCTGCGGGACAAGTGGTTGTGGGCATTGGTAGGTAGGTATTCCTATTATATGAATCGAAGGGAAGTACTTTGGTTAACATTACTGGAGCAGAAGTGTGATTCAAACCCCCATCCTGCAGCTGCAAGGTCACGGCTCCAGTCACCCTTCACCCGGAGCCCCTTTACTTTAAAAAAGCTAAAAGCAAGTACCGGTGCAAACTTGCAAACTAAATAGCACAGTAATACAGTGCAATGGCCAGATGTAGTAGTAAAAGCTGCAAGGCTCAGTGAGTAGACAAGAATGTACAAGCCCCAGTCGGTGGGGACTGGATCTTTCTGCTGTTTTCCTCACTCCGATGTCATGATGGGGCAAAAGGTCTTACTTCAGCATGTCATATGACAGACAGGCCTTGACCCTTGGCTTCACCACTGAGTGTCAGTTTCAGGAGAGTCGCCACCTCCCCAGTCTAGAAGCTGTTCTCTTTATTAAAAGGCATGAAGCCTGGTAATAAACTAAAAGCCTATTATTTTAAACTTCAGCAAAAGATGACAGACTTGTACCAAGAGTGCATTTTGGTGAACACTGAAATTATGTATGTGTATATAATTTTCCTGAATCTCCATTGATGCAAAGGTGACAGCAGTTTAGGTTTTACGTTAACGTTTTGGGGGCATAAAAACTCCCCACCCCCCGACAGTCTGCATGTAATTCATCGAAATAGAGCCTCATTACATTCATGTCGTCGCTTCCATGTTTTAACAAGGTGAATTGTTATCCTTTAATAAACTTCAAACATCATAATGTTGACAGGCACATTAAACAGAGAAAGCTTTCTTGGCCACTGAATCCCCAGGCAGAATAAATCTACCAGACAAATATTTTGTACCTAACTTACATTCTGCCATTGACTGTGAAAGGAAAACAGTTGGAACACAAGTCTTCCCTGTCGCAAGGCCTGGCCAGACACAAAGTGGAGTACTGATTCCAAGTTACAGAACCACAGACAGTTCCACATAACATTCCTTGTAAATTGTTTCAATGGCTGAACCATTAAGGGAAAAAAAACATAAGGCAGATAAGCATAATAGCCTTTATTCATTAATCATGAATTCATTTGCAGCAACTGCTGGTTCAGTGCAGGGTCACAGCTGTCCGGAGCCTACCGTTGAAGCACGGGGTTTGAAGCAGGGTACACCCTGGACGGGACACCTGTCCATCTCAGGGAAATCTCACACAAACTCATTCACTCAGTCATATGCACACTAGTAGCAGTTCAGAGACATCTGTTTACCTGAAAAGTTTGTGTTTTGGTTCTCGGAGGAAACCACAGCGAACACAGGTAGAACTTGCAAATTAAAGTGAGCCTGAGTCATGCTCAAACCCTTATCCGAAACCACAGGCCAGGAGCTGTGAGCCACTTCCACGACCCAATGCGCCACCATTCTGCCCATTCTATAGTCATAAAAATGAAGAATATAATCCAGTACTGCTAAATATAGAGATGGTGCGCATCATCCCTACAAATGAAGATACACAGTAAAATCACACACACCTACAGATGTGCATCATGGAACACTGGATCTCCAAAATGACACTTTGCACCAAACAGTACTGTTAGAACATGCTACAGTTCTGACTTAAATTATAAAGAAAGAGGATGATGTGTCCAGCCAAAGTATGTGGTTTGTCATCAGCGAACAGGTGCTCAGGTGGTCCTCCTCTCAATGGAGACCCTTTATCAGTATCTCAGCAGTGGGGCTCAGAGAAGCACCCTGCACCATTGATAGCCCAGGCTGTGTGAAACACTCCTTCACACTGATTCACACCGCGCAGCTTATGCGCCCAGATTACCGAAATCGCCTTTTCTGAAAGGCTTTAGAAGAAGCCAAGTTCCCCACAAAGAGGAAACCAGCCCGCACTAGACGAGCTGGAGTTTTGAAGCACTGCATTGCATTTGCGCAGAATGCTGCTGGAAAAAAAAAAAGAAGCTTTTCAACAATACATGTCATACTTTGCTTTGGTCAGTCACTACGGTAGCTATGGAGACTTCATGTATTTATTGGTCCACTGGCGTGCTGGTGTTCACATATGTCACCGTTAGCCAACGCAGCATGTGCGCGCATGCTCGTGTCACTCTGCTTTTGTTCTTTGCGCTCTTTCACTGGAACTGCTGAGAAAAAAAAAAAAAAAAACGTTCTCCCAAAATAGAGTCTTCATCTTCAGTGCAATTTAACTGCGACTGATAAGTGAAATTGTCCAGCAGACGCAGTAAGGGAAACAAAAGCAATCTGAAAATAAAAAGCGAGCGCAGAAGGAGAGAAGAGCTAATGCTATTTCAGCTGGAGGGATGTAATATTTAGAACATGGAGGCGCAAGGAGGATAGGAGCAAACTGATGGATTAGAGTAAAGACTGTAACTGTGTTTGCCGCTGATAGACTTCCTCGAGCCTCTGGATCCGTCGTCCTCCCACTGGGCCTAATGGAGCTCTTTGGCACCTGCCTCGCTGCTCTCTGCCAACATCGCAACGCTAAAATCTGCTTCTTCATCCCTCTCCAGCACTCCTGGTGCGACATGTGTTTAAACAACGGCGGCATCAGGAAAACCGTGCTCCGTCCCTAGGAAGAACGGCAAAGCGGAAGAGGGTCTTGCTGCTGCACGTTACATCCACGTCCTTCTACTCCAGCCTTGTTTTGTTAGTTTTTTTTTTTTTGAATAGCGCCAGATAGAACAATGGTGGGATGCTCTTTGCCTCTGGCAGCCAAGCCACTCCAAGACCCATGAGGGTGCGGGACACCAAGTGGGCCTGTTTAAAGGCCCTGTATCAGTCTTTAAAAAAGAATTGTGGCACTTTTGCACCGGATCTCTTATTTGCGACCAGCGTGCTGTCATTCACCACACGCACCATGACTGGATCTGTATTAAACGAACAAGGCTTGTGCACACAGGCTCAAAAAGCTTAAGTTCCCTAATATCTCCCTTGCGCTCCTTCTCGGGATACGTGTGTTAAACTGAAAGCTTTTGCAGCCGAGAGCCTTGAAAATGGAAATATTTGGGAACTTTTAAGGTTTTGTTTGCAAAAGCCTCGTGAGGAATCTCACTGTTTTGATTAATTACATAATACAGAGCCAATTATCAAAATGAGTGTCTGTGGCGAATGACAGCATGCCTGCGATGCGCTCAACAGAAATATGGTGCGGAAATGCAGAACATTTCCTTTAAGCCTATGACAACTGAGGCAGCCGTTTCCAGCCTCAGTGTTTGATGGTCGGAGATGCCTGCTAAATTGGGTGGAATTAATTCAGTGTTTTGAGAAGATGGAAGCTCCTTATTGTCAAGGTTGGGGGGATTTTTCCCAAAAAAGAGCTGAAAGCTTTCTGAGATTTGTTGTCCTAACCAGGGATTGTAAAGGACCGTTCTGCGAACATAAATGCATTAAGGCCATTTTTACATTAAAACAGTTTTTTTTTTTTGCAACTGAGCCAGATGTGACCATGACAGATACTTTCATTTTTCCTTCCAAAATCATCCCTGCAAATGACAGCCGCTATTCATCAGCTGTTATGAGGCACTAGAGGCCGACACCATTCCATTGTTGCGCTATTTGATTTGTAAACAGGGTAAACTGGAGTGCAATGTACCAACTGCTGATAAGTCTCCTGTAATGATATTGTCAAGTATGTTTGTAGTAAGGGCAGCAGGGCTGTCAGACACGGCTTTAGGATAACGGTGGCATATCTTTATGACTCAACATTTCCTATCAAATTCTGGTTGCTGTGGCAATAGAAAATATAAAAGATAATAGTTATAGGTTAGTATATATTTATTTTATTTTTGCACAGGTAGTTATAATTTATTGTTACATATAGGGAGGCACAGAGGGTGGCGTTGGTGTCTCACAGCTCTTGGGTATTGATTCGAATGTGGGTTTGAATCTGTTTTTGGAGTTTGCACATTTTTCAGATGTTCACCTGGGTTTCTACTGGGTGTGGACAGTCCAAACACACGTTCCCGTTCTTATGCACATAGTGTGCGTATGTGTGAGCGATACTCCTTCAATAACTGGATTCCCATTCAAGACGCACCCTGCCTCTTGCTCTTTGCTTTGAACGAATACTAGATTAACTTAAGATAATTTATTTTTAAGTTTGTTTTTTCTTCAATACCTAATTCCCCTATACTTTTTTAGATTTATCCAATGAATCAGAATGTTAATTTATCAGTATTACTAAATGTATAGTGTTTCAAAATAAGCATTTACAGAAATGACATTGATTCCCCAATCAGCTTTTACCATAAGCTTTCCTGGGATATTAATAAACATGCAGAAAGACGGGAGGTAGAGAGGTTAGGAGCCTGTCTGCATGAGAGGGTTTTGTAGCCAGATTTCTGTCATGGAGGACAAGGCTGGTCTGGAGCCAGAGAGGAAGTGGCTCGCTGAGTTTTTTGAACCGTGCTCTGAACCCAGGGCGTTCCTCAGCCTGCAGTCTACCATGAAGCTAGGCTTGACTCCACTCCAGGTACGCTGTGCTGGTCAGACATGGGCAGAACGAATGAGAGAATGCACTCTTTATCACCCTCCTGCCTGGTGCGAGGCCAAAAACAACCTCCATGCATTTGCCAGCTTTCCAAAATGCGGCCAATAACGTTCTCTTGATTTAATCGCCCATGGAATCCAACTGTGTTTCAACATTATTCATTCTCCGTTGATGACTAGTCTTCTTCTACATTCATACATCCTGTACTGATTTGAACATTTGGACTGTACATGCTGTTTTAATGTCCAACATCCGTTGTGTTTCTGGATTTCTGTGCAATTTTTCATCTAGTGCTTCCTGATTCAGACAGTGAGACAGAAAGAGAATTGAGGGATATAAGGCATTCTCTCACATTTCTTTGAAATAACGGTTAATACCTGTCACCTACTTATATCATATGCTTTCATTTAATGTTTTAATCATCCCTTGTAGATAGAAGAGAACCAATGGCAAGCTTGCTGAAACCTCTGTTATATCCCAGAGCCTACATGTGCATTGTTCTATGGCTAAATGACTATGTCATAGGCATTTAATCATTCATTCTACAGATGAGAATCAATAAAGTAACCTAGAAGGTTGTTGCCCTTCTAACTGTAAAGGAAAACCATTCCTAGCCCAGAGTCTGATGTTTTTTCAACACAAGTTCTTAGCCAAATGAACTTGAAATAGAGGATGCCCTTTTAGGAAAAGGTACCGATGCTCTTGCAGAAACTCTGCTCTTGAGTTTGTTCATTTCTAGGATGGCATGAAGGTCAAACAGAGAACTTGTGAGACCTTGTTCTTTCATCTCTTTTGCAGTAGGGTATTGGCAGCGACTCAGATGTCTCTGGGCTGCTTACACAGAGCAAGCTTATGGGTTTTGAGTGCAGTGTCGCATCAGTGGGCCAGCAGAGCCATCTTTCTCGTCCGCAGAATTGTTTCAGCATCCCTTAGCCTGACTTAACTGTTTGATGCTTTTCACTTGCAGTTCTTTCTGTCAGGATCTTTACAATTTTAATGGCTACTTCTGTTTTGCAAAATGATGGGCATTAATGGATGGTAATTATTTTCCGCAGAGAATGGGAATGCCAAGAGTTTCCTGCACGCTGCAGGTTTAAAATCACATGCATTACTACAACATTAATGCAATTATGAGCAAAGCATTCCCTCTTGCTCACTATTTATTTTAAAGACATATATGTATTTTGTCACAATTTTCAAAAATTAATTCAAAATTGTCTTGGTAATATAAGAAAGACTGAATATGGTGGGCTTTTTTACACCTTTCCTTCTCAAATGTTTCTGCAAGAGCACAGATGTTGAAATTACCACCTGAGGAACTACCACGACAGACTGGTTGAAATTTCTGATTTCCAGTCATTGCAATCAAGTTATGGTCACGCACAGAGTTTGGGGATATCCGTACTGCATGGTTAGTAGTCCATTTAGAATGTATGCCTACTAAAACTTTGGAAAAAAAGCAATGAGCAGCCAACATCCACAACTGCTCTCAGTTTGTTTATGGCACATCTGAACTCTCAGTCTGGTTGATATGCAGTGTGAGTTTTAGCCATTTAGGTACCTTTGAGTTATGGGAGCATAAAAATGCTTAAAAACTTCTCATTTATTGTAAAATTTGGGAAATTAAGACATTACAACAGCTAAGACATGAAACACATTTCAAGTGGGAAACTCAAGGAGCAAAAGAAGAACTTGTATAGTCACCAAGCATTTCTAGTACATTGTTAATTTCAGGCCATTGATAACAGTCTCAACTGCATTCCTTCCTCTTCTAGCTCCAAAGTGGCTTCTAATGAGCTAGAGGTGATGGTGGGAAAAAAGCCCCTCAAAATTTTTCAGAATGCATAAACACAGAAATGTGGCAAAAGGAGCACTGTATAATTAAGTGAAAGATAAAAGTAATTATTCCATACAAATAGCAGCAAGGCGTCCTGTTTAATTGAATTTTGACGCTTCTTCCTGTCATGAGATTTAAACCTTCCTCCTATAAAAAAAAAAATAAATAAGAAGAATTCCATTCCGGTTTAATGTACATTAATTTTCATCGCTGGAGGTGAAATGCAAACCAAAATTAAATTGAAGGCTATGAAAGAACCTGATTCTGTTTGCTTTCTTTCTTCTCAACATGGCCTTTTTGTCAGAACAGTCCCATGTAAACATAATGTATGCTGCTTTTAGTTTGATGGCGTTCTCATTTGCTGGCTGTAATTTCCCCCTGCCCTTTTGCTGTCTGACATCCTCACTAATGGTGTGCACCGCCTCTATGACCACCAGCCTGGCAGCTTCTAATCATTTAGCTTCGGAACATGATCATCAAACACCGGCCATGTTGCGCTCCAACGACATGAAGGACAGAGGTTGTATGTTTTACAGCAGTTCAGAAGAGGCTTGCAAAACATAAAAATGTTCAGTGCTAAACAGCAAGAAATAAAACCCTGAGGTCTGACTGAACTGCAAAAACTTTTCATTTCTGTGCAGTCCCACTGTTGTTGCACCACTTAAGAACGGTGTGTGAAACCAACAGGGAGCTTTCGGCAGCAGCTCGTTGCTTTTAGTGTTTCTCTCTTTTAACTTCTCTGCAAATGTGAGAGTTTTACTGGACTCTGCAGCTGCCTGAGATTAGCCGGCAGAACCCTTCTCAGTAGGAGCTTCTTGTGAAAAGCGGAGTCCTCGTTTGGCTGGAGCTGGCATGGTGTGAGCCAGGAGCGCAGGCACAGATGGAATCAGTGTCAGTCGGACCCTGCGGGACGTCTCTCGCTGGTGTGTTTCCATTCCACGCTTGAGGATTGTCCATCAGAGATACTCTGGCTGGAGTCATCCTTGTCCCCAGTCTCCATGGGAATGCACTTCCTGTGATGGATCCGCACTGGGAACGTCAGTGCAACTATTATTTTTTATGAAGGTGTTGTGATAGTAGAAGAAACATGTCTGAACAGAGCAGCCTGATGTGTCTCCCGTGAACAACGGACCATACAAGGGTTTGGTGCCTGCAGGAAAGCTCCTGTCCATTTTGAAAGCTTAGAATGGAAAGTTTTTGGCAGCGGCTGTTCAGTTTTGTCAGAAATCCAGTCAGCATCAACTGAACGCCCCCTCTCTTGACTGCTTCCTGGACATCTGCTTGCTCAGTGAGATTGTCCAGGTATTTCCCATCTGTTTGCATTCGTTCTTGATCTGGCACAGTGCAACCGCTCACCTCCGGTCTCCTTCTGGGGGCTATCTTCGTATGCTGTCTCCATGCTGCAAAGGAGAGCAGTCGAAGCAAATCTCGAGCACCGCTCACGCACCGTGCTCCTCTAGTGTGGACTGCCTCGCGCTGGGTAGCAGTGATGTTCTCTAGGCATCTGGCTGTGGTTCTTCGCCACAGAGGTGGCACCTGACAGGGAAGGGCCGAAAAGAGCTAAAATGAACCAAATCCAGACCAACTTAGGCTGACTGCTGGCGCTGCCTGCAGACCGCTGCTTTTCCAGTTGCTTTGGCATGCACAGTTTGGTACAGGCTTCTTCTTTTGCCTACTGCCTTTTTTTGTCGGTCTGTTCTGGAACGCAGTCCAAGTGGGCATTTTCTGGGATGGGAGTGAGGCCTGAGGTTGGGGACTACAGAATCCACGAGAAAAACAAACATCTCCCTACCAAAAAGCTTCCCAAGAAATATGTCCACAGCCTTCATTCCAATTTACATGCTTTGTGTCTCCTTGTACTGAGATAGGGGGAGAGGGTTTGGTTCTGGCATTCCAGAAAGCCACCCCGACTGACAAAAGAAGTCATTTAACAACTCCGCCGTCTCAGGGTCTATGATTCAATCAGTCATTTAATGGAAAAGAAAGACATTTTAGCCTCTGCTCCCTGAACTCACTAATGCAAGCAGGGGAATGTGCCCTCTTTTGTAAGCCACTATAATGGCTGTGTTCGCACTATTCTTCCCCTTCACTGGGAGACGGAGCAGATTCATGCTATTGTTAATGCCGGGAGAAAGCCAGTATAATTTGCCATAAGTACTCGCTATTCTGAATAGATTCCTTTAAAAATTCCTTCCCACTAATGCAATAATTGTAAATGTAATTCACTTCTTAACTTCCATTAATTCATGCTCATCTTTTTTGAAACTGAGTTCCCCCCCCAGACCCATCCGACTCCCACACTTGCTCACGTTCATTTCTGCAAGTCATATTATGGTAATTTTAATTGTGACTTATTATCATGTAATTAATCAGACAAGTTAGGCTGGCACAGCATATTGCATGTAACTTCTGAATCTGCATAAATGAAAACACAGATAATACACCAGAATTGTAAATGAGTAAATAAATTAAATGCAGTGCTTCTGTACTGAAAGTATAATTCAATCAGAGGAAAAATCTTATGGTATGTGTGAAAGCATGCTGTATCCACACTTATTCTTCCTCAATAAGGGCACGTGAGGAGAACTTGTAAACTTTCTTTAGAAGTTGAACGCCAGGATTGCTGCTAACAGAGGCAGTCTTCACTCTTGAAAGTGGTGTCAAAGTGAAGAAGGAGATGGAATGAGTAAACAGCTATAGACTTGAGCAAATAAACACATCAGACTGCTAAGCCACATTCATTTATGAAGTAATGTTATCTGACATAACAGGCAATTATCACTTTCAAATGAAAGGCTGTCTTAAAAGAAGCAGCAAGACAGGTGGTCGATCCAAGAAACACTGTGTACAGTGTAGGGTGTGAAGGAGGTAGAGCCGATGAACCTCTCCGAACGCTGGTTCACCGAAACACCCTCTGCTGGACATTCCTTCCTTTTCCCCTGTCACTCAGGAAATTGGTAAAACCTCATGCATGGACTAGAATATCTGGATAATTGTTCATTGTTCTGTCTTGGCAAACACAGGACTTATCAGCTGAAAGTGGGGGAAAAAAATCAAAGCAAACCCACACACACATTTTCAGAACCGCTTGTCCCATACGGGGTCACGGGGAACCGGAGCCTACCCGGTAACACAGGGCGTAAGGCCGGAGGGGGAGGGGACACACCCAGGACGGGACGCCAGTCCGTCGCAAGGCACCCCAAGCGGGACTCGAACCGCAGACCCACTGAAGAGCAGGACCCGGTCCAACCCACTGCACCACTGCACCACCTAAAGGGTGAAAAGGCACTGCTGGGAAAAAGCAAACCCTTTTATAGCATTTATTGTTTCTATAGTACAATGCATTTTTTTCAATCAGAAGTTATGCTAAATAAATAAAGTTTGAAAATTGTAAAAAATGAGAGGATGTCTTCGAAAACATTCCCAGAATACTGAATCTCAAATTCATTTACAGCAATATTGTTGCCGAAGCATTGGCCCTTAGGGAGATGAACAATCTCTGCATCACGGAACAACATTAACTGGTGATGATGTTTCAGTACATGTTTAAATATGTGGTCCATTTAATTAATTACTTATTCATTTGGCATGTCAAGTTATGCCATAAAGGAATCATTTGCTGAAATGTGACTGTGCCCTGTTTTAAACAGTAACAATTTCTGATATTGTGTGCTTCAGACCCCTGACAGGTGATAGAAGAATAAGCTTACAGCTGGTCTGCCACACAGCAAGATCAGCATTTAGCAAGTGACAGCATTCTCCTTAATGTACAGGCACATGCATCTTTTCACAATCATCTTGGTCATGATTCATTCAAGATTTAGTTTGCTGCTGAGAAATCTGATCTCCATGTTTAAAAAGAGTATACATGATAGATTTTAAAATTATGTTTAGCTATCATCTTTAATGAGGCTGTGTATTTCTGTGGCATTTCTGAATATCGTATGTGTTCCTTGCAATGAGTTCACTGATGCAAATATCAACTGGTTGTTTATTTGCATCAGTACATGTTAAATAAACAGCATGTTAAAAGTGAACAAAACACCACTTTCAAATCTGCAAAACAAAAAATCTAGTTAGGTACTTATCTGGAATGGTAGCTAAAGTGAATGTCCTTTAAATATTTACACAGGCAATGATCTGAGTTATATTCATAATCAAATATTGAAGTTTATAATTACACACTGAAATATGTAGCTTGCAAGTCCTCAGCTGCTAGTTTGTAGGAAAAGCTCATTTTAATAACTGACATCCGAACAAAGAACCAGCCTTTTTAGCCCTTTATGAAATAATTATAGGCTTCTAGCTTTTTATGCTTTCAATGCCTTGCTTATATAAAGGCTTGGAGTAAACCAAAGCTCTGTAGTTCACCATGTAACAAATTTGACTACATATCAACACTTACATCAAAATAATCAGAAGACATGCTTGATTTAAAGTACAAATTCCAGTCTTCGGAGCTAAGTTCCCCCAGTATGCACAAAATTACAAGAAAATGTGAGAGCATAGAGAATTTACTGAAATCGGTCTTTCACTTTCATGACATGAATGCTTTCAGCAGCATACCTTTGTCAGTGTGTTAGTATATTATGTGAACTGTTATATATGTATGTGTTTGTGTGTAATTCAGACTTGTGACAAGTGATGACATCATACTACTTGGACCAACAGCAAATGTAAAACACGGAATTACAACATCCAGATGTCACAAACATATTTTACTGTATTGTAGAGCACTGCGCTGTGGATTCAGATAGGGCAAAGAAGGACACGCAGATAGCATTCATTGCAAACATTTATGAAAACACCAGTCCACAGCAAGGAGTTTTTTTTTTTTTTAAAGGAAATAAAGGACTCAGTCTAAGAACCCCCTTGTCCCTCCAGGGCCTACACCTCAAGCCAGTCTGCTTAGCACCTCTCAGCCCCCCTACATTCCCCAACAGACTCTCAACCCCTTATGTTCCCTGTGAGTCCCCATGGCGGTTGACAATTAATTCACATTTTACCCACAATTCTCATCTATTTACAACAAACCCATTTTCCCGCTCAAACATAAGTCCCAAGTTGCGCAGTTCGTTACAGTATTTTACCGTAATGTCCGGACACGGACGAAAGCAGTGAGACTTCAAACACGGAGTGTAAATAAAAGTGTGCTGTGCGGATTAATAAGTGAAGTGCTCCAGTGATATGATAAACATAGGACAAGGAGACACACACAGTGTTCTGATGTGGACAATAAGTGGAAAAGGCGGATGAGACTAGAGCAGGTGCACAGAGGAGTAATGGATACAGGGCTAGAACATGGGACCTGACAGGGGCACGAAGGACTGGTGCAGACTCGACAAGAACAGAAATGCACAACGAATGACACTTTGAGGAAACGGGTACATAGGCTATGCAATACAAAGATGATTAATATCCAGATCCCAGTGGTACCCCTTCATTCCTTTTATAGGGATGGCTTTTAATTTGGGATCAGGTGTGCTGAGGGGGCTGGGTTGACCTGGTGTGGCATCCCTTGTGATCATTCAGATCATTCTGGGTCATGACAGGAATGATGAAAGTAATGTAGAAATGGCACATGACATGTCAAAAACAAGCAGTGCATGAAGATCAATAAACAAAACTTACAAACAGAGAAAAAGAGTAATTGAAAGAATACACTCCCATTCCTTTCCTCTTTGGCCACTGAGTATGAACGAGCTTTTGTTCATGCCAGTAAATTCTGATCTTCATCTTTCGAATGGCAGTACATGCACAGCTTTTTATTTTTTGATTTAATAAACTACAGTACCTAAATGTATTTTCCCATTTATGCAGCTGGGTTATTTTTTGCTATAGCAAATCAGGGATTTCATCCCAGGTTTTTTGAGTGCAATGCTTTAACCACTGTGCAACCAGCTGACACCCCCACCCACCCCCCATTTAGTGAGAATTATTACATGGTATAGCTGGGGTTAATACTGGATGAAATGCTAGGCCTTGTCACAACATTTGACTTTAAGGTCTCAGTCACAGTTGAACCAGTTATGGACTAACTGATGGACTAATTAAGTGACTGGGTCCTGTAGAATTATGCACAATGGGCCGTGACCACTTGCCCTGCCCTACTCTTGCCGCAATCTGAAATGAGCTTGTTTAAGCAGAATGCATCAGCAACATCAACCTCTTCATCAGCCCTCAATTACTTATTCCATTAAATGCAAATGTAGGCCTTGTTGATTACATGAAATTAAAAACTATCACCATAGTGCGAGATTCCAAAACTACCTTCAGCCTATGCTCTTTGGATGCTAATAGATGGAGCCTTATCAATCAATCTCAACAAGCAGTTCGACACAAAATGCATTCTAATGAGAACCAGATCAAACGTTTTTTTTTTTTTTTTTTTTTTTCCAGTGCTTTCTCGAACCATGTGTTTTTTGCTCCGCATTCTACGCACACTAGCAGATTGCTCACCAGCTGGCTAGTGCTGCGATCAGCGCTCCCAAGTCCTCAGTGTAGATGCAACAGTCCAAGGAGGTCATCGTTTTCAAATTCAAAGAGCTTCAAAAATGTTTCTTCCCATGGAGAAGGGTCAGTTGGGAAAAGAGAACAGCTGGTTACGCGGGAGGTGACTGCAGAGGGCGGAAAGCAGAGATGAGTGGTTTTTGTTGCCTCAGGACATGTAATACTCATTGTGTGTTGAAACACCAGGCTGCTAGGGTACCATAGTTTTTGCTCAAAGTGAGAGTTTCAGCACAACTTCAGCTGAGTGACCAGGCAAAGGTGTCGGTAGTTGTGTTTAACCTACATGTGGAGCTGCACACGCCAACCAGGCAGTGCGATGTTAGAAGCCTGGCAAGGTTTCCAGCTTCAAACGTGCTCAGTGCCACCTTTATTCTGTGTTTTCTCGACAAATGTTACATAAAATGTTTATAAATGGTAAATCGCGCTCACTTTTTGTACATCTTGTGCCATTGGGAGTGAGCAGCACAAAAGTTGCAGTAACACCATAATAGCACTTTTTTGTCTCGTTTCATAAATGAAGAGTAAAAGATACTACATGAATCAAGGACTGCCAAAATAAACAGAATCGTACAGGTGCGACTTTACACAACAGAAGATGGTAAAATGGACACATATTGACCTTATAAACACATCACAAGCCTGGTTAACTAACATCAAGATGTAATGAACATTGTGATTGCTGCTCACAGTGCCCCTGGTTTAGCCTCATGCTACTCTGCCACTAGTATGAAATGTTAAACAAGTGTGCTGAGATTATCTGTCCTGTTTGCAACTGAAGCTCCCCAAAATGACAGGATCTTTATGCAGGCAAATTGCCCCCTTTCCTTTAGTGCACAGGCATCTGTCACAACGGCTGAAAATGGAATGCGGAGCAGATTGTAGGCTTCTCTACGCAGGCCTCTTACGCAGAATTCAGCTTAGAAAGCTTGCAGCTTACATTTCTGGTCCTCCAAATGTGGTTTTAATCCAATTTACTAAATTATCAAGTAGACCTTGGCATTGAAATTTTGAAAAACTTAATCAATGCTCACTTAGTATGAACAATATTGTCAACACTGTTAACGTTAATATTCCCAGCAACTATAGTCCAGTTGGCAGAGTCAGCAACGTGGGTTTGAACCCAGCGCCGTCTCCCTGGATGGACTTTGCATGTTCTCCCCGTGCTTGTGTGGGCTTCCTCCCGCAGTCCAAAGGCATGTGTGGCAGAAAGCAATAGTAAAGCACTTCCATACTCCATCATAACCTTCCGCGAAAACTATGCAAGCAGTCACCGTGAGTCGCCTTTATCTCAGTGGCACTGGATAAATTTTACAACTGACACATTTAAGAGGCTTAAAATCGATGGCTATTTTAACTAACTTACTTTATAAGTTAACTGCAGATTACTTTTTAAAGCTCAGCTTAGTTGTGTTGACAGACTCTAAAGGATTTCTGGGAAATTAATTGCTAAATGGAAATTCTTCAGCCAATTTCATCTGTTTTCTCCAGTGTCCCGAGAGTCATAAATTAGGGATGCATTCCCAGACCCACGCTGCGGAGTATCACAGGGTCCTGCTGCCCTTAAACATGTTGCTGCTGTAAGGTTCATCATGCACTGACACTTGGGCACACCTACATGCTGTCCATCACGCCTTCAGGATAAATATTCATGAATGGTGAGCTGCAGCTAAGAAAGTGGATTTCACGTAGGCCAAATGCCGCGCCACGTTTCGAAGTCGTTATTTTTAGTGCCTTAATATTCCGTTGAATTCACAGGAACTGTGCGAACAGTGTTTTTGCAGCTCTCACAACAATAGTCCCAGACGGGGACAAAACCATCACATGGTGTCTTTTATTATTTGTTTTTTATGGACCACACTGTGCAGTGGGAGAAGTAAAAGAGGGAAAAGAATGAAAAGAAAATGAAAGAAAATCCATATTTGGGCCGGTTTGCTTCTTATTGAACCCTGAGCTGGTTGTAGAGCAGCAGCTGTTTGGCCCCAGCGACGCGATGGAGGTGTCCTTTATTCGGTCTAAAATAATCACAGTCGTCTGTCTTTCACTCTGACTGAAAAATATCGAACCTGATATATAAATAATTCTCTTTACAATTCTTTGTCGGTGTTAATTGTAGGGCTAATATTGTTTCAGATCCTCTCTACGCCTTCTTTTTCAGGGCTCAGTTTTAATTCTGTCAACGCAGATTTGCTTTTTCGGGGTTCATCTTTTTCTGGGTTCTTTTAGTCACACACACACACACACAGTCTGAACCGCTCGTCCTATATGGGGTTGCAGGGAGCCGGAGCCTAACCCGGCAACACAGGGCGTAAGGCCGGAGGGGGAGGGGACACACCCAGGACGGGACGCCAGTCCATCGCAAGGCACCCCAAGCGGGACTCAAACCCCAGACCCACTGGAGAGCAGGACCCTGGTCCAACCCACTGCGCCCCCCCTCTCTTAGTTTTTTATATATATATATACACACACACACACACACACATTTTGAGAACCGCTTGTCCCATACAGGGTCGCGGGGAACCAGAGCCTACCCGGTAACACAGGGCGTAAGGCCAGAGGGGGAGGGGACACACCCAGGACGGGACGCCAGTCCGTCGCAAGGCACCCCAAGCGGGACTCGAACCCCAGACCCACTGGAGAGCAGGACAGTGGGCCAACCCACTGCGCCACCGCGCCCCCTATATATATATATATATATATATATATATATATATATATATATATATATATATATATAAATATAAATAAAGTATTTGGAAAATAATAACGGTCAAGTTTGAATTATTAGTCTGCAGTTTGATCAGGAGAAAGAGATCTTTTTCATCATGTGTCCTTGGGTGTGAAAGGCTCACAGTCATCTCAGTCTTTGGACTTTTATTGGTACAGTGCCATGCAGTATAGAGAAGTAGTGTAAATTATTCTGCCTTCTGCCTCCTGCCTACCTGTCAGTCACAAATTGTTCCCAAAGCTTAGCATGTGTATTTGCCATCCCCCACCAGCCTGCACGTGTCTTTGTGTGTGTGTGTGTGTGTGTGTGTGTGTGTGGGGGGGGGGTCAAAAGCAAAAACCCTTCAAAACACAAAATGGCTGAGTTAACATCAACCTTGGCACGCTTTAAGAACTACAGTTTTCAAGATCAAACAGAAACAAAAGTAAAATTTTTGAGATGGGGAAAATAAGGTCTGTCAAAGGTTTGCTGATGTGAAACAAGCAGTGGAAGAAGAAAAATAGGGCACACATGAATAAAGCGATAGAGTCTACACAGTGAGGCAGGGCATCATTTCTGTTTGTTGGCTTCGCAAGCTTACCCACGTTAGTTCTGTGTGGGAGAGGGATGGAGTCATTAGCCTGGATACTTGTTCCGTCTCTCCTGGGAAGTCATGGAACCTTCTGGAAATGCCCACCGTATTCAGGTCCTGCTATCGCAACCTGCAACATACTTCCTCATGCTTGTTTGGAGCAGCTGGCTAATAACCCAGAGCATGCCTTCACCCCGAACCAGGAATTGGGGCCGAGAACCCGTGGCTGGAACCCGGGCTTCGGCATCCTCGACAGGAAGGCATTAGCTCAAGGAAGCCCGGCAGATGAGAGCCCCTAATTGGCTCGTTCCTGAAGACAGGCTGAGGCGACCACGCTCAGGAGGGCCCGGCCGCCAGCCGCTCGGCGCGGGCTCAAGGAGGAGGAGGGAGATGAGGGCTCATTTTCACCGGATTGCACCATGCCTGCTCTAAATCAGAAAGTGTTTGAGTGTCTTGTCAGCTCGCAAACATCATAGCGGCACTCCGTAAAAGTCTCGCTCTTTGTAGCCTCGAAGTTCTCGTGTGCGCATGGGAGTTTGTATTAGTGGGGCGTTATGGTTAAGGGCTTGGACTTTGATCTGGGGGTGGCAGGCTCAGATCTGAGGAGGGCATTGCGCTACCCCGGCGAACACGATTTGAAAGGTAAAAAACTGTGATAATAGACGTAAAAATGAATCATGCTTTATAAAGAAAACGACTAAATTAAAGTTTAATCTGCACAGAATCACATACTGCTGTAATAAATTAGAGATTAGGTCTGTCAATAATCAGACAACAAAGTAAAATCTGGAAATTACTCATGAATCGAAGTGAGGAAGATTAAAGTTGAAAGAGAGGGAGTTCAGTGGAGAGCGTCACATTTGATGAGCGTAACTTGGCACGTTAACCTTCGGATGCAAGGACGGCGGTGCATGTCACCAGTCCTGTCGCATAATTTATAAACCAGCATGTATTATTCACCTGGTATTCCAGCGTTGACAGATGACACTTATTTTAAACTGATTGCCGCACGCTTGAGAGCGGTGTGGAGTGTGGGTGGCGTAGGAGTCTATTTTCAGATGGATGTGGGGGCATGTCTGGGCCTGAAGAAGGGGGCACCGCAGCTATTTCTCATTGCTCAGACCAGGAACGAGAGGTTCAGGGGCTTCTGAGAGTTGTCTGTCGTGTGACCATGTGGGAGTTCTAGACCCCCCCAGGACGGTCACCTATGATTGAACCAGCCCCCCCCCCCCCCCCCACACTGGGATAACCACTTGTCGCATGTCCCCCCAGACAAAGCCAGGCTTCTTCCCTCTGTCATGGCTCCTCGAAACATCTCTCTCTTTCATCTGTCGAAAACAGCCCATCAGATGAAGAGTCTGAGGTCCCCATGTTCACTTTATTATTCTGTTGAAAATTCATGCAAAGATGAGTGCACCTCACCAGGCTGTACCAGCCAACTGGAAGCAGTCCTCAGTAGCCATTTAAATTGGCAAGCACACAGGGGCAGGAAACTGAAAGAAGGGCGCGAGGAAGTATAAGACCGTTCCCGCCAGTTTGGTTTGTGGAAAGGTGCTAGGAGCATTGTTTATAGCCACCTTAGTAAGTACAAGAGTGTTTATATGGTGCACCAGGTAGATCTGTCACCCTCAGGAGGACCTGGGTTTCAGTCCCTGCACCTGCTCTAGTACCTTCCCTGAATTCCTCCAGCAAAATCATCCTGGGGTGTAAATGGCTAACTGATGTTAGTTTAGAATATAAACTTAGCTTTGCATGTTGCCTTGGAAAAGGATTTGTCTAAATAAATCGATTTTTTTTAATAATTCCCCGAGCGAAACGAAAATGGCCCATTCAGTTAGATCAGCTGAAGACTGTTGCTCTCGCTCTCGTTCTTCTCCTTAAAGATGTGTTCGGAAGACAAACGGAAAACTGTTGTCACGCTGCCGTTTCTTAATCCGTGACTCAAACAGGTTTGGATGGAGTGTGGCTGTATTAGTGGAGGAGAAGTGTCAGGAACAGGAGGACAAGAGGGGGAGGGACGGGGGGGTGGGGACGTGAAGAGCGAAGGTCTCTCTTGTCGGCCAACCCCCCCGCAAGTGCTGAAATGCCACATGTCAGGTCCAATCCCCCCGCTTGTGCGATGCATGGCAGGGAGTTAGAGGCTATATGGGGGACCGTTGCCGAGAAAGCAGTGGCCAGGCAGCAAACAAGACGTGCTCTGCAGCTGAAAGGCCTGGACTAATATTGTCTAATGGATTTAGTTGTCCTCATGCACTTACTTTACTACAGCATGTTGTTGTCACAAATATCTAATCTTTTTCAAGGCTCTTTGCTGTGCAGAAAAACAGCAAATTAAGGCTCTCTTCCTTAGTCAGTCACAATTTCCAGAGATACTGATTTTTCTTTTTTTATCATCCCCTCTTGATTCATCTTTTACTAGCATATTTTTTTCTGATTGAATTGGGGTATCACTGGTATTTGGTCTTTCGACTGTAATTTTACTTCATCTAGTTGCTGGTTTGGCCTCACTCTGGGGTTCTGGAATGGCATCCACATCTGGATTTTATCATACGATTTAAAGGTGGAGGAAGTGTACACTACTCTTTTCGACTACTCCAGTGTCTCCGTTAATGGAATGGATAGCATGGGAAGGGATGTGATGATTAACGCAGTCTTTGGCACCAGCCAAGGAGAATCAAATTAAAGAGGTGTGAGACTTGAGGTATTTAAAACCCAGCAATAACGCTGCCCTAGAGAAGGCACTTAGTGCACTTGGTCATTCGAGTTCTGAACTGCAGACCAGTTTGATACTTCGTAACAGCAGGATATTCCAGTGTTTGCATACTTTATGTTTGTGTGTCTGGCTACTATTATTCTTTTATTGTTGTTTTGGGCCTGAGTTATAATTTCATTCTCTGCCATCGGAATGGAAATTGTGGACATTGCTCTGCCTGAGAAGGAGTTTAGCTGTAAAGTCTCAAGCAGTGATTTAGCCTTGGGCAGTGAATGTTGGGAAAGGTTTGGTTTGGAAGAAAAATCATCTGTGTTTCACCGAGGTCTTTTTAAATGCTTCATTGAGGATGTAGCTTATCTAACCAGTTTTAGGTTGTGTAACTTCTGACCATTGGGGCTGCTGGTTCGAGTTAGGGTGGGCTAATGCCAAGGTACTAATGTGAATTGTTCCTGTAAAATAAAAGCCAGCTGCAGGAAACTGGTGAAATCTGGAGTTGCTTTAAGTAAAATGATGGCTAAGCAACCAGATAATAATCGGATAATAAGAGGTGTACGCAGAAGTACTTGCCTAAGAACGCTTACTATGCATGAGTCGTTTCACAGGGGCAACATAATTAAACTGCTGAAGAATTCCACTCATATTCTCAGTAAGAAGTGCCACTGCGCATTTATTGGCCATTTCTCAGTCTTATTTTCAGCCCAGAGCTTTATTTTCTACTCTGTCCAGGGGAATAGTGTCCTCTGCTGGCTCGTCAGTATGATGGGGTCTCCCATCCACGTACTGAGCAACCTGCACTGCATCGACCGTTGAGGAAAGTATATCTCTGCTGTGAATAGCATATCTGAACAAAAATTAAATTTTAATATAAAAACTTGAGTTGTTATTAATATACACATACATGTGTGCATATTTGAAAAGGAACTAAGAATCAGAGCCAAGAAATGTGACTAAAATTTAGATTTTCTCATTTTGGGAATTGACTGAGATTTGTTAGATTATCACAAGGAGGAGCTTGATTGATAGGTATTACGTTTTGTTTATTAAGGCTAAGAGCTATCTAATCCGTCGTCCCAGAGGAGTGCCTTTTTCAGTTCGGAGACACATGGAGCATCTGTGCCCATGTGCTAATATGTGCACACGCTCCCCGGCACACACATACCGGCACACACACCCGCACACACACCCGCACACACACCCGCACACAAATTCAGTGTTCTGAAGGCAAGGATTTGGCACATGACACTGAAGAAATCCTCTAGCCTTAATAAGAGGAGAGAACAGAAGTGTTAGGGTATCAGATTTAATTACAGAGACTCACAAGTACGGTAATTCATTCTCCGGAATAACACATTGCGGAGACTTAAGATGGAGCTGCTGTGCCGAGCGGGACGGGATAGGGTCCCCGATGGGCACCACAGCCAGCGAGAGGAGCGCTCACCCTGCATCTGGGACAGCTGAGGATGAGTCGGGCGGATGGATGGAAGGGGTCCGTGCTCCCTTGGTGTCGCTCCGATTCATCACCGCATTAACAAAACACAGTGTGAGGAGTGAGAGAGAGAGCGAGACAGTGCAATGGAAATAGAGATGGACAGACACGGATAGTCGGGAGCAGCAGTAATTGTGCTGAGAGGGCCGAGACGTGTGCAGCGGGGGTCACGCAAGTAGCAGGATACAAGGTTACTGGCGCACACATCCCGGATTACAGTATAATTAGCTGTCACTGCATTAGGACATTATTCAAGACTCGCTGCCTGCAGCGTCACTCAAAGTCTCACCCGCAAAACTCAGAAACGGAGGGTTTCTCAAGCACCCCCCTCCCCGCTGCCCCGTCAGTCAGAATAGATACATCGCTCGAATTTGACGGCTGATTTATTTTAGCAGCTCTGGCAGCGCACGTGACGGACCCGGTGTGTGTTTAGCTCTTGCTGTGGCGACTAAGGGAGGCGGCGGCCCTATCGGAGACCACCCGGCTCCAACGTGGCAGCGGGAGCGAGGGAGCTCTTAATTAAGTCTGACAGCTCCGAGGGCGGAAGCATGACTTCCTCAGCCACAAAAGAGCTTAGTCATCATGTATCACACACTGGGCCATGGTTGTCGCGACGCCCACTCGGAGCAGCGGAGTCTGCATCGCCGTCTCAACGCAGGACACCGCCACGGCTCGAGCTGAGATAAACAACCGTCCGCTGGCATCCGGTGCCAGCACGTTCCTTATTCTGGGTGTCTGTGGATTGCATGTCTCTCGCTGTACCAAACACTACATGAGATCAAGGGCCAGCAGGTGGCACAGCTGTTAAAGATTTATGACAGAGGCGCCCTGCTCTGGTGAGCAAGGTACTTAACCTCAGTTGTTCCAGTAAAATTTCCAGCTATGTCAATAGGTAAAAAAACAGGAAGACACAGTGCATTAAGGCACTGGGTAGGCAACAAAATAATAATCCTGACAATAATAATAATGTTTTTCATGTCCTGGATTTGGCTGAAGATTTTTTAAGAGCATTTGGCTGTTCTACTTGCTCTTTGAAACTGGGCAACTTTTTTTTTTTTTTTTTTTTCCCCACTCACTGGAGAAATGAAAGCTCCACTTTCTTCCTTATCTTTTTTAATTAAAAAATAAAGCTGTCTATGCATAAACAAAAACTTGTCACGGCAATCAAAATCCTTTTTGTTGTTCGCTTCAGATGAAGTGAACTTTAGATAAATTTAACATAAAAAGATGTTTGTTCGTCGGCCGCTCCTCTATCTTCCTCCCCTGTGCTCCCCTTGCAGTGGAAGCTCGGCGAATGGTGCCGATAGAGCTGTGAATAAACACGTCTGTTGGGGCAATAAAGCTTCCCCTCCTGAAGGGTGGCATAATCGGCAGAGGCCAGTTTAATTGGAAAATAAGATTTAGAGAAACCTTCAGGGAACTCACAGTGACCATGAATAGAGAGGAAGGAAGGATGATGGGTACTGTGTAGTTGATACACTTACTCACAAATGTATTTGCGACTGGAAGGCTCTTTGAAATGTGTTTTGTTCGTCAATCCAAAGTAGTTTGTACTTCTAAGTCACTCTCAATAGCTGATTCTTTACACCGGCATCTGTCAGTTTTTGTCAATAAATTAAAAAAATAAATTTTTAATTAAATTCAAGCTAGATTAAAGACATTTAAACATTTTTCATATGTGAGAATGAAAATTCCCTATTTCCAGTCTCTACAAAGTCTTCTATCCTGGATGCTGATGACCACCGGCACTAACAAACACCTGACATGAGCTGTAAACAGTGTGGAAAGTAATTGAATTAAGGCAGCCTCACTCTCCTGTTCAGTACAGCTTCATTTTACTGGCAGCTATCAGGTATGGCAGAAGCAGATCACCTTCAGTTTGCATCAAACAAAAGTTTCAGAAATTTTATAAGTGAAAAAAATGCTAATAAAAATAAATAACCAAACCTGAAAATGTTTAGTCTTTGAAAATTCCAGATTCAGTAGATTGTTAAATCAGGGTCCAGCACTGATAGGGTGTTTTGTGTATTTACACCCACGTTCACAATAAAGATGCCAGATGCCAGTGATACCAGAGTGAAATGTCGTGCGGTCGTACTGTACAAATTCAGTCCCCAAGCAGAGATGGTTAAACGTAAAAGCTCAGAATTAGTTAGAGGAACACTGATTAAAACTGGCAGATATGAGGCAAAGGAATATTTGGCAGTAGACATTATGATGCTCCGAAAGACCGTGTCTGCCAGGGAGTCCCATTACGCCGTTATCCTGTGTCACAGTGTTCCTCATCGCAAGGTTGCTTCAGGCACAACACATAGCACGTGGTGAACGTGGACCCCTACCCACCTCGCGCTGGGCTACTGGAAGCTGGTCTTACTTTGGAGATGAGTTTACCCAAAAGCAAACGCTACATCTGCGCGTAATGCTGATGATGTATCTCATGAAACAACGGCACTGAGTGAAGCACAATCGCAAGGCCAGATGCCACCATTGTCATGCAGCCTCTTTATTGCACTCAGATGCACTTGTTCTGCCTCTTTTATATGCAGAGCCTGCATTTGAGGTAAATGGCAAAAAACATTCAAAGAATAAATAAGTTTCAGATTTCAGGCTAATCTGGCAGCGACACAGGTCACTAGGATAGTGTGAAAATAAACAAAAACGGAAATGTTTTAGCTCCCCGAAGTAACATGCTGATATAAAACCAGGTCTGGTGACATTTATTGCATTCATTCATTTAGCTGATGCTGCTCTCCAAAACAACTTACCATGTTAAGATATCTACAGTTATTTACTAACTAAAAATTTTACTAATGTCATAATTTTGCTAATACTGTTGGGTAATTTTACGAAGCAATTTAGTACCTTGCTCAAGGGTACTACAGCTGGAGGGGGGACTGAGATCTACAACCTTTTCGGTCCAAAAGCTACAGCTCTAACCACTATGTTACTAGCTGCACCTCCCTTTTCAGTTTTAAGAAAAATGACAAGTATTTATATTTGTAATACAAATATGAGTTTCCCCGATTATATTGCAACATTAGAAAATAATTTAAGACAGTAAATGTGCTTATACATTTCTCCTTTCTCAAATCACTAATTCTTTGGCGTTACTATTACTATTAAATACACAGTTATTTGATTAACTTTACTCTTTAAGTCATTTGACATCTTTCTCCCAAATTGACAGTTCAGGATAAGTACCTTGACCAAGACTACTACTGCAGCAGCAGAGATTTGAGCCCAGGTACTTGAGTGGCAAGGGAAAGGTTATAACCACTGCACCATGTGCTGCCCCTACTAAGCAACACACTAAATACTGTTGTAGATTCTCTTGCTATGAATAAAATGTTCCTCATAAAACAGAATGTATAAAATGTACAATGTTATAAATAAAATGAAATAATATAATAAAATAAGATGTGTGTGAAGCTTTTAGCCCGTCTCTCCGTGCTTTCCACATTACTCTTTATTAAGCGCTCTGGGGAAACCTGTTGGAAAGCGGGCTCTACGAAAACAAGCTGAGCTCTATTCAGTAGTAACGCACAAGATGCCGTTGACATGAACAGTTAGAAATGATGTCGCCAGTGTGGCCCCTTTAGAAGCAGATCAGCAGCACGGTGCAGCTGCTTTGTTACGGCAGGCGTGCGCGAACGATGCGCGCCAGTTGTTTACTCTTCCCTGTTCATCACTGGAGCATCGCGCGCTGCATTACACCGCCAGAGTTCTCTGCCTTGTTTTCCCCAGAGAGGCAGTGCCATGATAATTTCTCATTTGATTCGGTTTGCTTCGCAGAGGTAGCTAAGCTCACAGATAAGATCTCCTTAAGACCTGACAAGTTGTCAGTAATGAAGGAAATTGCTTTGATCCGACTACAAATAGGTCATTTAACCAGTGTCTGGTCGGCGCCAAGAGACTTCACAGTTTCTTACATCTTGGCTCTCTCCCCCTTTTTCCCTCTATAACAAGGAGAGGGGGGAAAAAATCCACTCCCTTTATTAGCACTCCTCAAAACGAATCAATCTATCTTTCATTACCCAGGGGAGGCGAGCGACTCAGTGAATCTGAGAGTGTTCGTTTATTTTATTTTGTTTATATATTTATTTATTTGAAAGTTGCTAGTTGGAGAAATTCTCCTGCAACGTGGCACAGTTTCTGAAGCGGTTAACGGGGAGCGGAAAGCGAAGGCAGCCAGTATGGGTGACGTGCATCTTGAAGTATCACCTTTTTTTTTTGTATTAAGAGCACTTGAGCTGGTAATGTGCATAAAGACCTGAGATCCTCAAAAGTCTGATCATTTTCTCAATGAAACTTTAACAAATCCACAGTGTGAAGGTCTCTGCTTTGCTTTTAGTTTTTGCTTATTTTCTTCACCCCCTTTCATGTTTTGATGTTTTTGGTGTTGTGACGCCGGCACCGGTGCGTCAGGGAACTGGAGAGCGGACCCAGATGCGGGATTGTTCATTCAACTGCTGAAGGGGCAAAGCAAAGCTCAAGGTCGGGGCAGGCGAAGGTTCAGATCCGTGGGGCAAATGTTGTTCCAAGGATGACCCAGAGATGTGGTCAAAGGGGCGAGCAATGGTCGTGGCCGTAGGAGACAGGATACAGGAACAGGGGGACGGGCAAGGGGAAACGAGGAAAGGAGATGTAAGGAGCTGGTCAGGTAAGGTGAGTGTATGGTTAAAGAGCACAGAGGGGACGGTTGTCTCAAAGAGATTCCGCAACCGGGGAGCGATGGAATGGTGCCCTTTATACCGAGCTGCATTGATTGCGGTTGAGGTGTGGGCATGACAGGTGTATCAGAACCCACTGGAACAGGCCATGTCTTTATTTAATTTATTTTGATTTTATTTCATTCCGTTCTTTTATTTCACAGGTCCAATTTGGAGTATTTCACTATGCCAGAATTAGAACCAGCCAATTTCCGTTTTTTCCGATCCTTGGAAGAAAGTCTTTGACAACATGCAGAACCAATGTTCCATGTTCATTACATACTTTGAATTTCAGTAACCTCTTGGTCTTGAGCAGGCCAAGGGGGTGGGTGGGGGTAACATCCTGGATGTGATGCCAGTCCACCTATTGCAGGGTAGCCACACTCATTCTCACACGAAGAACAATTTAGTGTCACCAAGACCAAATGTCCAGATTGTAGCAAACCAGAGCACTTGGAAGAAACTTGCAAAGAGAACATGCAAACTCCATACAGACCAAGTGGGGACCAAACCCACGTTCTCTTGCATCACCTTGGCACCGTGAGACAGCAGCACTACTCATTGCACCATCGTTTCACCCATGTTCACTATGGTAAACAATTAAAGTTTAATAGAAATTTAAATATCATTAAGGGCCCTCAGGGTGGGAAGGAGGGAGAAAATCTTTGGTCTCATGACTGACTTGCTTTCAGCAGTGGTTCATTTTCACTTTAAAAGCATCGTTTCTCGCCCATTTTAGTGCGTCTGCTTCATGCATGTCTAATCCGAAGGGCGTCATTAATCAAAGAGCCAGAACTGAGTAACCGTGCAGAGTCATCTCTGGACTGGTCGTCTTCAGACAGCTGTGCGAAGTGCTGTGCATTTCTGTAATCGTTTTTGAGAACACGTTTGGCGAGAGGTTTCTGATACATCTCAGCACTTTGTTAGTTTCCTGCAATTTTTCTCCCTGCCTGGGACTCGTGTCCGCCAAGCCTGGATCCAATTTGTAGCCATGAGAAAAGAGAGCGGCAAACAACTGAAGCAGAATTTTCAAGAAGGATATTCAGACCACCCCCCACCACCACCACCACCACCACCACATACCCATCCCCAAAAAGAGAGGCCCTGAGTCACATTGAAGTAGTAACAGTGTGTCTTCTACTTAATGGTGCCAGATCTCGAGAATAAAGGACTTGCTGGAGTCCCATTTCAGGCTAAATTGAAAGATTCCTTTAAATGAGACCCAATTACACAGCACTCAAATCCAAATCACAGACCTTTCAGTGCACTTAATGCACCAAATTGTCTTTATTAGTTCTGTGGAAATGAAAAAAGCTGCCTGTTGCATTTGGTGGTCTTCTTTTTCCTCTTATTAAATGGCGTAGGAAATATCTCTGCACTAACACTGTGCTGTATCCATCCTACCTGCTTAATGGAAGACCATCAATTTTGTTTCTCATAAGCGTGTATGGAGTCGTAGGGAGCTCGCAGTGCGGATGCATTCTGACTATGGATGGTATCCAGCAACCTTGCTCACACCAATTTCCATAAAGCTGACCTCTCCAGTCTGCCAGGTGGTACGCTGTGGGTTGTAGAGCGTTTTAAGGTGGCCTCTGAACTGAACGCAAGTTGAACTGTGAAGATTCAGACTCCTGCAGTGCGCTGCACGCTGCTTCTGGCCTAACACCATTATATGGTTCTTGCTACCCTCTCTACGCTCATTGTTAATGTGACTGCTCTGAGTCAGCCTCTAAGTAAACACATTTTAAATTAAATGCATTTGTTGTTTAAAGCAGAGCACACGTTGCGAGTACTGCACCCATGCCTCTCCTGACTGGACTGTTGAAAAGTGAGAATTTCTCAAAATCTGTGCCAGTGCCAGCCATTCTGATATATTTCAGCGCGCATCAAGCTAAGTGAAATCCACAGCACGCCCTGGAACTGGCACCCAAAGGCCCATTTTGCGGCTTCATGCAGTCAGCTGCTTTGTGAATAAATAGCCTGGCAATCATGTTCACAGGAATGGGAGCAAGCTGTGTGCTGGCCGCAGGGCTTCAGTGTGAATCCCCAGCGGTCCTTGTCCTGGCTGCAGAGTAAAGCATATGCTGAGAAAAGCACAATCATGATGATGATGATGATGATGATTATTATTATTATTATTATTATTATTATTGTTGTTGTTGTTATAAAAGAATACAGAAAATCAAGTGTATTTCTAGGTGTATTTCTGATATTTGTGGCATGACATCTGTCAAAATGGACCCATATGCACATAGCACACTTTTATTCAATCTCCTGGCAGAGGCCTAGTGGTGTTACAGCGGGTCCTCCTTGACCCTTTGTTATGTAGTCACAGCAACCAGTCTCCCCCAGCCAGACGTGGCACCAAGGCCCTCGATGCGTCTGTCCAGTTCCATGTTAGTGTGCTCAGATGCGTTTCAGGCTCCAGCGGATGCCAATTTTGCCCTGAGTGCTGTAAATAATGAGACGGCAGGCCTTTAGCATGACCACTGCCTGCTGTGACCCTGCTGAGATGCGGCGCAGGGTGTCAACACTCCGAACACCACAGCAGCCCGGGAGGAATGTGGACACACACCCACCTGCGTGTGAATACCTGTGCGCGTGTCTGTTAATGTGAAATAAAAGACATTGGCTCTGACGGCAAGAGTTGATGTCTTAATGATGAGGTCTCCAAGCTGCAGGTGTGCTCCTGCAAGAAAGAAAGGAAAATAAGGGAAAATCAGGGTGAGACAGAGGAAGGGACAGAGAAAAGAGTGATTCCAGTTCAGTAGGTTCCACTCGATCAGTGTTCAATATTCGCACAGCGCCTGAAGTTGCTCTCAGCATTACACATAACATTTAACTCCTGCTTTCTGCAGAAGTTTGTCTTCTGTTTTGTACACAAAGCCAGGGTGGTACTAAGGTTCTGGCACTAAACAGGGAAAGACAAAAGTAATCCCGTTTAGAGAACATCCAGTTCTCGGATGATGAATGCGGTTTCAGCCTTGGAGCAGGCAAAATGGAACTCGCCATGCTTACTTAGGTCTAACAACCCGCTCACTGGGGAACTAAACCCTGGCAGCAAAAGACCTGAAAGAGCAAGACGCGGGGGGCATTTCCAGAACAAGGCTTTACAAAGTGGGACAAATGGCAAATAAAATTCCTGTGTGCACAGTTTTGTTTCGTGCCAATCTGCAATCAAACACCGTGGTGCTCCGTGGGACCGGCAAAAAGAGAACCATCTTTGAGAGGTTTCCATGTTTCCTGGTGATTGTCAGGGGTAGTTTCTGCTGGACGGATCATCCGTGAATCGGCCGTTAAGCGCCTCCTCGGTGCCAGTCGCTTACAGGGGTACCTGGCGGCTCGTATCTCCTGGCCTCTCAGAGATGTTCCTATTAGGGGTTCTGGCCGGCTCATTCTGAGCGTGCCTCGTCTGAGCTGGAAAAGTCTGCCGTCTGGAAGTCCTTGTAACGTACCTCACCGAGTGAAGACCAGGCTCGTTGACGTTGTCATCGTGGCGAGAGAAGAAAGCGCCATAAAGCCTTTGAGGCATCGTTCTCAATACTTGGAGGGCCACTAATTGCATCGCTAATCCCTCCTCTGCAAATTAATTAGGCCATTTCTGAGCGTTGCAGATTTCCACTAGAGACACTGACCATGGTCCTCTCTTCCGTTCTTCCAGATTCGCTCTGATCAGGACCGGCAAATCCAGATCCGCTACAGCATCACGGGCGTGGGGGCTGACCAGCCCCCCAATGAGGTCTTCAGCATTGACCCGGTGGCGGGGAAGATGTTTGTCACGAAGCCTTTGGACCGAGAGGAGAGGTCCTCCTACCATGTAAGTGGACCGAAAAAGTTCGGGTTCAGCGTTACTTTAGTAATCAAACTAGTGTATAAAGCTATGGCACGGTTGCTTGTTGCTATGATACTGTCTTACCATGTCAACAGAGAGGTAAGGACATTACGTCTACATTAATTTAGCTGATATCTTTGTCCAAGGCAGCTAACAATGTTAGGGTTGCAAACTAAACTACTTACACTGAATTACCAACAATGATGTACCACTTTGTACAGCTGTATATCTCTCACTAAAGCTGTTCAAGGTAAGTAATTGAATGAAAGGTACTGCAGCAGAAGGAGCAGGCTTTCAACCTCAGGTTCCTTGATCACAAAGTTCTAACTACTATGCCATCTGCTGCCACTTTGAAATAATGGCCCAGTGAAGACCAGTATGGAGATTAAAAGTTAAGGAGAAAAAACAGAAATTACCAGGCTTTCATTCTGCCGTTAGATCCCTGCCTAAATTGTACAAGTAAAAATGTAAAAACGAGTGTAAGTTACCACGCTGCTGAATTCTAAGAAGTATCACGTGCTGTAGATACTGTCTTGTAAGCAAGAAAATAATTGTAATGAATTGCACGGAAACCGTAAAGGACATCCTTCATGCAGATATAAGCACTGAAGTGAAGCAATCAGTTACCAGTAAGTTTCAGCAGTGCATTTTTGTGGTGTATGTGGGGAGGAATCTGCACATGCATTTGGACTGTCAGTACTAATGAACAGACAAGAGGCTTTGTCATGTTTTTCATGTAGAGCATCAAGCGTAAACCGAGGCTGTTTACCGCACGGATGTCACCGTTAGACGCCGAAACAAAATGTTTGTCTGTTCTCTCGCAATACGTTTTGATGAAATGATTGTCACACACTTTCCACAATCAATCTACTCCCTTCGTAGGAGATAGCGATAAACACATCATTCTTTCATTACCTAAATAAACAGGCAAACAAGAAAATAAATGAATGCAGCAAATGATAATGAAAGATGGCAAGGTAGAAGAGAATGCCCCCCCACCACCCCCATATATCGACAGTCTGGCAGGTCAGCTCCTTTTAATTCAATGTCGTGGTATAACTTCCCTTGTTTCTGTAATGAGTAAATAGCACAATTACACATTCAGTAAATGGGTTATTGATTTTGAACTCAGAGATGTAAATGCTTTTCTGGAATATGACATTTTTGGGTGCCAGGCATCTGAAAGCAGCCATATATCTGTGCTTCCAGAGCGTCGTGCTAAGAATAGTGACGTGGGAGGACACGAAAGAAGTCTCCCGGTGAAAGAAAACTTTGGTCCCTCAAATGAGTTCATTCCAGCTACTGACTTGCGCTTTTCCGTGTTCTTTGCAGAGAAACGAGATGCCTTCCCCTTTGAATCCAGCTGTTGACCGTGCATTGTAGAGCCCATTCTTTCATTTTTGCAGCCATAAGGCACGCTGCTTTTTGGTTTTAGTTACTCAACTTTCTTTGGGATTTACACTGAATGCTTGAAACCAAATGCACGAGTTGATTATTTTTTTCAGTTGTATTAAACTAGATTAGCATTAGTCAAAATAATAACGTGTTCCTACCGAAGAAGGATTGGAAAACATTTCTAATTTTTTGCTAATAAAAAGAAAGTTAAATAAGATATGGGAGGCGCAGTGGTGCAGCAGGTACGTAGTGCTGGTTCCCGCTGTCATTTCGCATGTTTCAGGTGTATCCTGCCTCGTGCTGTACATTTCCACAATAGGCTGCAGAGCACTGTGACTCCAAACAAGTTACTGATCTGAATAAATGGATGGATGGACCGATAGTTATGAATTAATAAATACTAATTATTTCAACTCATGTGCAATTATTCGATACTAACCTGGCCCTTAAAAATAACGCTAGATAACACAGAATGCATTCGGTTCTGATAAAGTGTAAGTAACATTTCATTATAGCAAACACACCTGCAACAGTTTCCTAAAAAAATATTTTAACGCAATTGCAGTTCTAAACTTACATGCAAATTGAGTGTCACTCTTAGCAAAATGTGAGATAAGGAAATAAAATAGGTGTTAAGCATGATTCCGCCAGCAATGAGTCTGA